>NW_027457627.1:2666390-3332988 GCF_050624435.1 Tenrec ecaudatus
CTGTCTAGGTTAACTAGCGGGCAATTGGACTGTCTAGGTTACCTAGTGGGCACGTGGACTATGTAGTTTACCTAGCAGGCACTTGGACTATGTAGGTTAACTAGCGGGCGCTTGGACTATCTAGGTTACCTAGAGGGCACTTGAACTATGTACGTTCCCTAGCGGGCACTTGTGCTATCTACGTTACCTAGCGGGCACTTGGACTATGTAGGTTAACGAAAGGCACTTGGACTATGTAGGTAACCTAATGGTCACTTGGACTGTCTAGGTTACCAAGCGGGGACTTGGACTATGTAGGTTAACTAGCGGGCACTTGGATTATGTAGGATCCCTATCAGACATTTGTACTACTTAGGTTAAATAGCGGGCACTTTGTCTATCTAGGTCAACTATCGGGCACTTGGACTATGTAGGTGAACTAGCGGGCACTTGGACTGTCTAGGTAACCTAGCGGGCACTTGGACTATCTAGGTTAACAAACGGGCACTTGGACTATATAGGTAACCTAGCGGGCACTTGGACTGTCTAGGTTACCTAGCAGGCACTTTGACTATCTAGGTTAACGAATGGACATTTGGACTATCTAGGTCAACTAGGGGGCCTTTGTACTATGTAGGTTAACTAGCGGGTACTTGGACTATCTAGGTTAACTACGGTCCTTGGACTATGTAGGTTACCTAGCGTGTCCTTGGACTATGTAGGATAACTAGCGGGCACTTGGACTATCTAGGTTTCCTAGCAGGCACTTGGACTATGTACATACCCTAGCGCGCACTTGGAGTATCTAGGTTAACTAACGGGCTCTAGGACTATCTAGGTTAACTAGCGGGCACTTGGACTATCTAGGTTACCTAGCAGGCACTTGGATTATGAAGGATCCCTAGGGGGCACTTGGAGTATCTAGGTTACCTAGCGGGCACTTGCACTATCTAGGTTACCTAGCGGGCACTTGGACTATGTAGGTTAACGAGCGGACACTTGCACGATGTAGCTTAACTAGCTGGCCCTTGCACTATGTAGGATAACTAGCGGGCCCATGGATTATGTAGGTTTACTAGCAGGCACTTGGACTATCTAGGTTAACTAGTGCGCACTTGGACTATGTAGTTTCCCTAGCGGGCGTTTGGACTATGTAGGTTACCTAGCAGGCACTTTGACTATCAAGGTTAACTAACGGGCACTTGGACTATGGAGGTTGCCAGCGGGCACTTGGACTACGTAGGTTCCATAGCGGACACTTGGATTATGTAGGTTCGCTATCGGGCACTTGGATTATGTAGTTTCCCTATCGGGCACTTGGACTATGTAGGTTAACTAGCGGGCACTTGGACTGTCTAGGTAACCTAGCGGGCACTTGGACAATCTAGGTTAACGAACGGGCACTTGGACTATGTAGGTTAACTAGCGGGCACTTGGACTGTCTAGGTTACCTAGCGGGCAATTTGACTATCTAGGTTAACGAATGGGCACTTGGACTATGTAGGTTACCTAGCGGGCACTTGGACTATGTAGGATCCCTATCGGACTTTTGTACTACTTAGGTTAACTAGCGGGCACTTTGACTATCTAGGTTAACTAGCGGGCACTTGGACTATCTAGGTCAACTAGCGGGCCCTTGTACTACGTAGGTTAACTAGCGGGCACTTGGACTATCTAGGTTACCTAGCGGACCTTGGAATATGTAGGTTACCTCCTAGCGGGCACTTGGACTATATAGGTTACCTAGTGGGCACTTGGACTAACTAAGTTAACGAACGGGCACTTGGAATATGCAGGTAACCTAGCGGGCACTTGGACTTTCTAGGTTAATTAGCGGCCACTTTGAATTCTAGGTTAACGAACAGGCACTTGGACTATGTAGGTTGCTTACCGGGCACTTGGACTATCTAGTTTAGGTAACGGGCACTTTGATTATCTAGGTTACCTAGTGGGAACTTGGACAATGTAAGTTACCTAGCGGGCACTTGGACTATGTAGGTTAACTAGCGATCACTTGGACTCTAGGTTACCTAGCAGGCACTTGGACTATCTAGGTTACCTAGAGGGCCCTTGGACTATGTAGGTTTCCTAGCAGGCACTTGGACTATCTAGGTTAACGAACGGGCACTTGGACTATGTAGGTAACCTAGCGGACACTTGGACAGTCTAGGTAACCTAGCGGGCAATTGGACAATCTAGGTTAACGAATGGGTACTTGGACAATCTAGGTTACCTAGCGGCACTTGGACTATGTAAGTTACCTAGCGGGCACTTGGACTATCTAGGTTAACTAGCCGACCTTGGACTATGTAGGTTAAATAGCGGGCACTTGGACTATGTAAGTCTCCTAGTGGGCACTTGGACTATGTAGGTTAACTAGCGGGCACTAGGACTATCTAGGTTAACTAGCGGGCACTTAGACTATCTAGGTTACCTAGCAGGCACTTGGATTTTGAAGAATCCCTAGCGGGCACTTGGACGGTCTAGGTTACCTAGCGGGCACGTAGACTATGTAGGTTAACTAGCGGACACTTGCACGATCAAGGTTAACTAGAGGGCCCTTGCACTATGTAGGTTAATTATCGGGCCCATGGATTATGTAGGTTTACTAGCAGGCACTTGGATTATCTAGGTTAACTAGCGGCACTTGGACTATGTAGTTTCCCTAGCGGGCATTTGGAATATTTAGGTTACCAACGGGAACTTGGACTATGTAGGTTACCTAGCGGACACTTGGACTATCTAGGTTACCTAGCAGGCACTTTGACTATCTAGGTTAACTAATGGGCACTTGGACTATGTAGGTTGCCTAGCGGGCAATTTGACAATGTAGGTTCCCTATCACGCACTTGGTTTATGTAGGTTCCCTATCAGGCACTTGGATTATGTAGGTTCCCTATCGGGCACTTGGACTATGTAGGTTAACTAGCGGGCACTTGGACTGTCTAAGTAACCTAGCGGGCACTTGGTCTATCTAGATTAAAGAACGGGCACTTGGACTATGTAGGTAAGCTAGCGGGCACTGGGACTATGTAGGATCACTATCGGATATTTGTACTACTTAGGTTAACTAGCGGGCACTTTGACTATCTAGGTTAACTAGCAGGCACTTGGACTATCTAGGCCAACTAGCGGGCCCTTGTACTATGTAGGTTAACTAGCGGGCACTTGGATTATCTAGGTTAACTAGCGGACCTTGGACTATGTAGGTTAACTAGCGGGCCCTTGGACTATGTAGGTTACCTAGCAGGCACTTGGACATCTAGGTTATCTAGCAGGCAATTGGACTATCTAGGTTAACAAACGGGCTCTTGGACTATCTAGGTTACATAGCGGGCACTTGGACTATGTAGGTAACCTAGCGTGAACTTGGACAGTCTAGGTTACCTAGCGGGCACTTGGACTTCTAGGTTAACGAACGGGCACTTGGACTATGTATGTTGCATAGCGGGCAATTGGACTATCTAGGTTACCTAGCGGGAACTTGGACTATGTAGGTTACCTAGCGGGCACTTGGACTATCTAGGTAAACGAACGTCCACTTGGACTATGTAGGTAACCTAGCGGACAATTGGACAGTCTAGGTTACCTAGCGGGCACTTGGACTATCTAGGTTAACGAAAGGGCACTTGGACTATGTAGGTTACCTAGCGGGCACTTGGATTATCTAGGTTAGTTAACAGGAACATGGAATATCTTGGTTACCTAGCGGGCACTTGGACTATGTAGGTTACCTTGCGGGCACTTGTACTATCTAGGTTAACTAACGGGAACTTGGACTATGTAGGTTAGCTAGCAGACACTTGGAATATCTAGGTTAACTAGCGGGCCCTAGGACTATGTAGGTTAACTAGCGGACAGCTGGACTATCTAGGTTAACTAGCTGACCTTGGACTATGTAGGTTAACTAGCAGACACTTGGACTATCTAGGTTAACTAGCGGGCACTTGCACAATGCAGGTTCCCTAGCGGGCACTTTGACTATGTAGGTTCCCTAGCGGGCACTTGGACTATATAGGTTCCCTATGGGCACTTGGACTATCTAGGTTCCCTAACAGGCACTTAGAATATATAGGTTCCCTATCGGGCACTTGGACTATGTATGTTCCTCAGCGGGCACTTGGACTATGTAGGTTCCCTATCAGGCATTGGACTATGTAGGTTAACTAGCAGGACCTTGGACTATCTAGGTTACCTAGCGGGCACTTGGACTATGTAGTTTAACTAGCGGACACTTGGACAATCTAGGTTACCTAGCGGGCACTTGAACTATGTACATACCCTAGCGAGCACTTGGACTATCTAGGTTACCTAACAGGCACTTGGACTATGTACGTCCCCTAGCGGGCACTTGGACTATCTAGGTTAACTAGAGGGATTTGGACTATGTAGGTTAACAGGCGGGCCCTTGGGCTATCTAGGTTTACTAGCGGGCACTTGGACTATCTAGGTTAACTAGCGGGCACTTGGGCTACGTAGTTTCCCTAGCGGGCATTTGGATTACTTAGGTTACCTAGTGGGCACTTGGACCATGTAGGTTACCAGCGGGCACTTGGACTATCTAGGTTAACGAACATGCACTTGGACTATGTAGGTAACCTAGCGGGCCCTTGGACTGTCTAGGTTACCTAGCGGGCACTTGGCCTATCTAGGTTAACGAACGGGCACTTGGACTATGTAGGTTAACTAGAGGACACTTCGACTATCTAGGTTAGCTAACGGGCAATTTGACTATCTAGGTTAACGAATGGGCACTTGGACTATGTAGGTTACCTAGCGGGCACTTGGACTATGTAGGATCCCTATCGGACTTTTGTACTACTTAGGTTAACTAGCGGCCATTTTGACTATCTAGGTTAACTACCGGGCACTTGGACTATCTAGGTCATCTAGAGGGCCCTTGTACTATGTAGGTTAACAAGCGGGCACTTGTACTATCTAGGTTTCCTAGCAGGCACTTGGACTATGTACATGCCCTAGCGCGCACTTGGACTATCTAGGTTAACTAACGGGCACTAGGACTATCTAGGTTAACTAGCGGGCACTTGGACTATCTAGGTTACCTAGCAGGCACTTGGATTGTGAAGGATCCCTAGCGGGCACTCGCAAAACCTAGGTTAACTAGCGGGCACTTGGACGATCTAGGTTAACTAGCGGGCACTTGGACTATCAAAGTTAACAAGTGAGCCCATGGAATATGTAGGTTAACTAGCGGACCCTTGGACTATCTACGTTACCTAGCGAGCACTCGGACTATATAGGTTACCTAGCGGGCACTTGGACTATGTAAGTCTCCTAGTGGGCACTTGGGCTATGTAGGTTAACTAGCGGGTACTAGGACTATGTAGGTTAACTAGCGGGCACTTGTACTATCTAGGTTACCTAGCAGGCACTTGGATTATGAAGAATCCCTAGCGGGCACTTGGACTGTCTAAGTAACCTAGCGGGCACTTGGACTATCTAGGTTAAAGAACGGGCACTTGGACTATGTAGGTAAGCTAGCGGGCACTTGGATTATGTAGGATCACTATCGGACATTTGTACTACTTAGGTTAACTAGCGGGCACTTTGACTATCTAGGTTAACTAGCAGGCACTTGGACTATCTAGGCCAACTAGCGGGCCCTTGTACTATGTAGGTTAACTAGCGGGCACTTGGACTATCTAGGTTAACGAGCGGACCTTGGACTATGTAGGTTAACTAGCGGGCACTTGGACTATGTAGGTAACCTTGCGTGAACTTGGACAGTCTAGGTTACCTAGCGGGCACTTGGACTTCTAGGTTAACGAACGGGCACTTGGACTATGTATGTTGCATAGCGGGCAATTGGACTATCTAGGTTACCTAGCGGGAACTTGGACTATGTAGGTTACCTAGCGGGCACTTGGACTATCTAGGTAATCGAACGTCCACTTGGACTATGTAGGTAACCTAGCGGACAATTGGACAGTCTAGGTTACCTAGCGGGCACTTGGACTATCTAGGTTAACGAAAGGGCACTTGGACTATGTAGGTTACCTAGCGGGCACTTGGATTATCTAGGTTAGCTAACAGGAACATGGAATATCTAGGTTACCTAGCGGGCACTTGGACTATGTAGGTTACCTTGTGGGCACTTGTACTATCTAGGTTAACTAACGGGAACTTGGACTATGTAGGTTAGCTAGCGGACACTTGGAATATCTAGGTTAACTAGCGGGCCCTTGGACTATGTAGGTTAACTAGCGGGCAGCTGGACTATCTAGGTTAACTAGCTGACCTTGGACTATGTAGGTTAACTAGCGGGCACTTGGACTATCTAGGTTAACTAGCTGTCCTTGGACTATGTAGGTTAACTAGCAGACACTTGGACTATCTAGGTTAACTAGCGGGCATATGCACAATGCAGGTTCCCTAGTGGGCACTTTGACTATGTAGGTTCCCTAGCGGGCACTTGGACTATATAGGTTCCCTATGGGCACTTGGACTATCTAGGTTCCCTAACAGGCACTTAGAATATATAGGTTCCCTATCGGGCACTTGGACTATGTAGGTTCCTAAGCGGGCATCTGGACTATGTAGGTTCCCTATCGGGCATTGGACTATGTAGGTTAACTAGCAGGACCTTGGACTATCTAGGTTACCTAGCGGGCACTTGGACTATGTAGTTTAACTAGCGGACACTTGGTCAATCTAGGTTACCTAGCGGGCACTTGAACTATGTACATACCCTAGCGGGCACTTGGACTATCTAGGTTACCTAACAGGCACTTGGACTATGTACGTCCCCTAGCGGGCACTTGGACTATCTAGGTTAACTAGAGGGATTTGGACTATGTAGGTTAACAGGCGGGCCCTTGGACTATCTAGGTTTACTAGCGGGCACTTGGACTATCTAGGTTAACTAGCGGGCACTTGGACTACGTAGTTTCCCTAGCGGGCATTTGGATTACTTAGGTTACCTAGTGGGCACTTGGACCATGTAGGTTACCTAGCGGGCACTTGGACTATGTAGGTTAACTAGAAGGCACTTGGACTATCAAGGTTACCTAGCGGGCCATTGGACTATGTAGGTTACCAGCGGGCACTTGGACTATCTAGGTTAACGAACATGCACTTGGACTATGTAGGTAACCTAGCGGGCCCTTGGATAGTCTAGGTTACCTAGCGGGCACTTGGCCTATCTAGGTTAACGAACGGGCACTTGGACTATGTAGGTCAACTAGGGGACACTTCGACTATCTAGGTTAGCTAACGGGCAATTTGACTATCTAGGTTAACGAATGGGCACTTGGACTATGTAGGTTACCTAGCGGGCACTTGGACTATGTAGGATCCCTATCGGACTTTTGTACTACTTAGGTTAACTGGCGGGCATTTTGACTATCTAGGTTAACTAGCAGGCACTTGGACTATCTAGGTCATCTAGAGGGCCCTTGTACTATTTAGGTTAACAAGCGGGTACTTGGACTATCTAGGTTTCCTAGCAGGCACTTGGACTATGTACATACCCTAGCGCGCCCTTGGACTATCTAGGTTAACTAACGGGCACTAGGACTATCTAGGTTACCTAGCGGGCACTTGGACTTCTAGGGTTAACGAACGGGCACTTGGACTATGTATGTTGCATAGTGGGCAATTGGACTATCTAGGTTACCTAGCGGGAACTTGGACTATGTAGGTTACCTAGCGGGCACTTGGACTATCTATGTAAACGGACGTCCACTTGGACTATGTAGGTAACCTAGCGTACAATTGGACAGTCTAGGTTACCTAGCGTCACTTGGACTATCTAGGTTAACGAAAGGGCACTTGGACTATGTAGGTTACCTAGCGGGCACTTGGATTATCTAGGTTAGCTAACAGGAACTTGGAATATCTAGGTTACCTAGCGGGCACTTGGACTATGTAGGTTACTTTGCGGGCACTTGTACTATCTAGGTTAACTAACGGGAACTTGGACTATGTAGGTTAACTAGCGGACACTTCGACTATCTAGGTTAGCTAACGGGCAATTTGACTATCTAGGTTAACGAATGGGCACTTGGACTATGTAGGTTACCTAGCGGGCACTTGGACTATGTAGGATCCCTTTCGGACTTTTGTACTACTTAGGTTAACTAGCGGGCATTTTGACTATCTAGGTTAACTAGCGGGCACTTGGACTATCTAGGTCATCTAGAGGACCCTTGTACTATGTAGGTTAACTAGCGGTCACTTGGACTATCTAGGTTAACTAGCGGACCTTGGAATATGTAGGTTACCTAGCGTGCCCTTGGACTATGTAGGTTAACAAGCGGGCACTTGGACTATCTAGGTTTCTTAGCAGGCACTTGGACTATGTACATACCCTAGCGCGCACTTGGACTATCTAGGTTAACTAACGGGCACTAGGACTATCTAGGTTAACTAGCGGGCACTTGGACTATCTAGGTTACCTAGCGGGCAATTGGACTATATAGGTTACCTAGTGGGCACTTGGACTATCTAAGTTAACGAACGGGCACTTGGAATATGCAGGTAACCTAGCGGGCACTTGGACTTTCTAGGTTAATTAGCGGGCACTTTGAATTCTAGGTTAACGAACAGGCACTTGGACTATGTAGGTTGCTTAGCGGGCACTTGGACTATCTAGGTTAGGTAACGGGCACTTTGATTATCTAGGTTACCTAGTGGGAACTTGGACAATGTAAGTTACCTAGCGGGCACTTGGACTATCTAGGTTACCTAACGGGCACTTTGACTATCTAGGTTACATAGCGGGTACTTGGACTATGTAGGTTAACTAGCGATCACTTGGACTCTAGGTTACCTAGCAGGCACTTGGACTATCTAGGTTACCTAGCGGGCCCTTGGACTATGTAGGTTTCCTAGCGGGCACTTGGACTATCTAGGTTAACTAACGGGCACTTGGACTATGTAGGTAACCTAGCGGACACTTGGACAGTCTAGGTAACCTAGCAGGCAATTGGACTATCTAGGTTAACGAATGGGTACTTGGACTATCTAGGTTACCTAGCGGCACTTGGACTATGTAAGTTACCTAGCGGGCACTTGGACTATCTAGGTTATCTAGAAGACCTTGGACTATGTAAGTTAAATAGCGGGCACTTGGACTATGTAAGTCTCCTAGTGGGCACTTGGACTATGTAGGTTAACTAGCGGGCACTTGGACTATCCAGTTTACCTAGCAGGCACTTGGATTATGAAGAATCCCTAGCGGGCACTTGGACTGTCTAGGTTACCTAGCGGGCACGTGGACTATGTAGGTTAACTAGCGGACACTTGCACGATCTAGGTTAACTAGCGGGCCCTTGCACTATGTAGGTGAACTAGCGGGCCCATGGATTATGTAGGTTTACTAGCAGGCACTTGGACTATCTAGGTTAACTAGCGGGCACTTGGACTATGTAGTTTCCGTAGCGGGCATTTGGAATATTTAGGTTACCAACGGGAACTTGGACTATGTAGGTTACCTAACGGACACTTGGACTATCTAGGTTACCTAGCAGGCACTTTGACTATCTAGGTTAACTAATGGGCACTTGGACTATGTAGGTTGCCTAGCGGGCACTTTGAATATGTAGGTTCCCTATCAGGCACTTGGATTATGTAGGTTCCCTATCAGGCACTTGGATTATGTAGTTTCCCTATCGGGCACTTGGACTATGTAGGTTAACTAGCGGGCACTTGGACTGTCTAAGTAACCTAGCGGGCACTTGGACTATCTAGGTTAAAGAACGGGCATTTGGACTATGTAGGTAAGCTAGCGGGCACTTGGACTATGTAGGATCACTATCGGACATTTGTACTACTTAGGTTAACTAGCGGGCACTTTGACTATCTAGGTTAACTAGCAGGCACTTGGACTATCTAGGCCAACTAGCGGGCTCTTGTACTATGTAGGTTAACTCGCGGGCACTTGGACTATCTAGGTTAACTAGCGGACCTTGGACTATTTAGGTTAACTGCGGGCCCTTGGACTATGTAGGTTACCTAGCGGGCACTTGCACTATATAGGTTAACGAACGTGCACTTGGACTATGTAGGTAAAGTAGCGGACACTTGGACATCTAGGTTACCTAGCAGGCAATTGGACTATCTAGGTTAACGAACGGGCACTTGGACTATCTAGGTTACCTAGCGGGCACTTGGACTATGTAGGTAACCTAGCGTTTACTTGGACAGTCTAGGTTACCTAGCGGGCACTTGGACTTCTATGTTAATGAACGGGCACTTGGACTATGTATGTTGCATAGTGGGCAATTGGACTATCTAGGTAAACGAACGTCCACTTGGACTATGTAGGTAACCTAGCGGACAATTGGACAGTCTAGGTTACCTAGCGGGCACTTGGACTATCTAGGTTAACGAAAGGGCACTTGGACTATGTAGGTTACCTAGCGGGCACTTGGATTATCTAGGTTAGCTAACAGGAACTTGGAATATCTAGGTTACCTAGCGGGCACTTGGACTATGTAGGTTACCTTGCGGGCACTTGTACTATCTAGGTTAACTAACGGGAACTTGGACTATGTAGGTTAGCTAGTGGACACTTGGAATATCTAGGTTAACTAGAGGGCCCTTGGACTATGTAGGTTAACTAGCGGGCACTTTGACTATCTAGGTTAACTAGCTGACTTTGGACTATGTAGGTTATCTAGTGGGCACTTGGACTATCTAGGTTAACTAGCTGTCCTGAGACTATGTAGGTTAACTAGCAGACACTTGGACTAACTAGGTTAACTAGCGGGCACTTGCACAATGCAGGTTCCCTAGCGGGCACTTTGACTATGTAGGTTCCCTAGCGGGCACTTGGACTATCTAGGTTACCTAACAGGCACTTGGACTATGTACGTCCCCTAGCGGGCACTTGGACTATCTAGGTTAACTAGAGGGACTTGGACTATGTAGGTTAACTAGCGGGCCCTTGGACTATCTAGGTTTACTAGCGGGCACTTGGACTATCTAGGTTAACTACCGGGCACTTGGACTATCTAGGTCATCTAGAGGGCCCTTGTACTATGTAGGTTAACAAGCGGGCACTTGTACTATCTAGGTTTCCTAGCAGGCACTTGGACTATGTACATGCCCTAGCGCGCACTTGGACTATCTAGGTTAACTAACGGGCACTAGGACTATCTAGGTTAACTAGCGGGCACTTGGACTATCTAGGTTACCTAGCAGGCACTTGGATTGTGAAGGATCCCTAGCGGGCACTCGCAAAACCTAGGTTAACTAGCGGGCACTTGGATGATCTAGGTTAACTAGCGGGCACTTGGACTATCAAAGTTAACAAGTGAGCCCATGGAATATGTAGGTTAACTAGCGGACCCTTGGACTATCTACGTTACCTAGCGAGCACTCGGACTATATAGGTTACCTAGCGGGCACTTGGACTATGTAAGTCTCCTAGTGGGCACTTGGACTATGTAGGTTAACTAGCGGGTACTAGGACTATGTAGGTTAACTAGCGGGCACTTGTACTATCTAGGTTACCTAGCAGGCACTTGGATTATGAAGAATCCCTAGCGGGCACTTGGACTGTCTAAGTAACCTAGCGGGCACTTGGACTATCTAGGTTAAAGAACGGGCACTTGGACTATGTAGGTAAGCTAGCGGGCACTTGGATTATGTAGGATCACTATCGGACATTTGTACTACTTAGGTTAACTAGCGGGCACTTTGACTATCTAGGTTAACTAGCAGGCACTTGGACTATCTAGGCCAACTAGCGGGCCCTTGTACTATGTAGGTTAACTAGCGGGCACTTGGACTATCTAGGTTAACGAGCGGACCTTGGACTATGTAGGTTAACTAGCGGGCACTTGGACTATGTAGGTAACCTTGCGTGAACTTGGACAGTCTAGGTTACCTAGCGGGCACTTGGACTTCTAGGTTAACGAACGGGCACTTGGACTATGTATGTTGCATAGCGGGCAATTGGACTATCTAGGTTACCTAGCGGGAACTTGGACTATGTAGGTTACCTAGCGGGCACTTGGACTATCTAGGTAATCGAACGTCCACTTGGACTATGTAGGTAACCTAGCGGACAATTGGACAGTCTAGGTTACCTAGCGGGCACTTGGACTATCTAGGTTAACGAAAGGGCACTTGGACTATGTAGGTTACCTAGCGGGCACTTGGATTATCTAGGTTAGCTAACAGGAACATGGAATATCTAGGTTACCTAGCGGGCACTTGGACTATGTAGGTTACCTTGTGGGCACTTGTACTATCTAGGTTAACTAACGGGAACTTGGACTATGTAGGTTAGCTAGCGGACACTTGGAATATCTAGGTTAACTAGCGGGCCCTTGGACTATGTAGGTTAACTAGCGGGCAGCTGGACTATCTAGGTTAACTAGCTGACCTTGGACTATGTAGGTTAACTAGCGGGCACTTGGACTATCTAGGTTAACTAGCTGTCCTTGGACTATGTAGGTTAACTAGCAGACACTTGGACTATCTAGGTTAACTAGCGGGCATATGCACAATGCAGGTTCCCTAGTGGGCACTTTGACTATGTAGGTTCCCTAGCGGGCACTTGGACTATATAGGTTCCCTATGGGCACTTGGACTATCTAGGTTCCCTAACAAGCACTTAGAATATATAGGTTCCCTATCGGGCACTTGGACTATGTAGGTTCCTAAGCGGGCACCTGGACTATGTAGGTTCCCTATCGGGCATTGGACTATGTAGGTTAACTAGCAGGACCTTGGACTATCTAGGTTACCTAGCGGGCACTTGGACTATGTAGTTTAACTAGCGGACACTTGGACAATCTAGGTTACCTAGCGGGCACTTGAACTATGTACATACCCTAGCGGGCACTTGGACTATCTAGGTTACCTAACAGGCACTTGGACTATGTACGTCCCCTAGCGGGCACTTGGACTATCTAGGTTAACTAGAGGGATTTGGACTATGTAGGTTAACAGGCGGGCCCTTGGACTATCTAGGTTTACTAGCGGGCACTTGGACTATCTAGGTTAACTAGCGGGCACTTGGACTACGTAGTTTCCCTAGCGGGCATTTGGATTACTTAGGTTACCTAGTGGGCACTTGGACCATGTAGGTTACCTAGCGGGCACTTGGACTATGTAGGTTAACTAGAAGGCACTTGGACTATCAAGGTTACCTAGCGGGCCATTGGACTATGTAGGTTACCAGCGGGCACTTGGACTATCTAGGTTAACGAACATGCACTTGGACTATGTAGGTAACCTAGCGGGCCCTTGGACAGTCTAGGTTACCTAGCGGGCACTTGGCCTATCTAGGTTAACGAACGGGCACTTGGACTATGTAGGTCAACTAGGGGACACTTCGACTATCTAGGTTAGCTAACGGGCAATTTGACTATCTAGGTTAACGAATGGGCACTTGGACTATGTAGGTTACCTAGCGGGCACTTGGACTATGTAGGATCCCTATCGGACTTTTGTACTACTTAGGTTAACTGGCGGGCATTTTGACTATCTAGGTTAACTAGCAGGCACTTGGACTATCTAGGTCATCTAGAGGGCCCTTGTACTATTTAGGTTAACAAGCGGGTACTTGGACTATCTAGGTTTCCTAGCAGGCACTTGGACTATGTACATACCCTAGCGCGCACTTGGACTATCTAGGTTAACTAACGGGCACTAGGACTATCTAGGTTACCTAGCGGGCACTTGGACTTCTAGGGTTAACGAACGGGCACTTGGACTATGTATGTTGCATAGTGGGCAATTGGACTATCTAGGTTACCTAGCGGGAACTTGGACTATGTAGGTTACCTAGCGGGCACTTGGACTATCTATGTAAACGGACGTCCACTTGGACTATGTAGGTAACCTAGCGTACAATTGGACAGTCTAGGTTACCTAGCGTCACTTGGACTATCTAGGTTAACGAAAGGGCACTTGGACTATGTAGGTTACCTAGCGGGCACTTGGATTATCTAGGTTAGCTAACAGGAACTTGGAATATCTAGGTTACCTAGCGGGCACTTGGACTATGTAGGTTACTTTGCGGGCACTTGTACTATCTAGGTTAACTAACGGGAACTTGGACTATGTAGGTTAACTAGCGGACACTTCGACTATCTAGGTTAGCTAACGGGCAATTTGACTATCTAGGTTAACGAATGGGCACTTGGACTATGTAGGTTACCTAGCGGGCACTTGGACTATGTAGGATCCCTTTCGGACTTTTGTACTACTTAGGTTAACTAGCGGGCATTTTGACTATCTAGGTTAACTAGCGGGCACTTGGACTATCTAGGTCATCTAGAGGACCCTTGTACTATGTAGGTTAACTAGCGGTCACTTGGACTATCTAGGTTAACTAGCGGACCTTGGAATATGTAGGTTACCTAGCGTGCCCTTGGACTATGTAGGTTAACAAGCGGGCACTTGGACTATCTAGGTTTCTTAGCAGGCACTTGGACTATGTACATACCCTAGCGCGCACTTGGACTATCTAGGTTAACTAACGGGCACTAGGACTATCTAGGTTAACTAGCGGGCACTTGGACTATCTAGGTTACCTAGCGGGCAATTGGACTATATAGGTTACCTAGTGGGCACTTGGACTATCTAAGTTAACGAACGGGCACTTGGAATATGCAGGTAACCTAGCGGGCACTTGGACTTTCTAGGTTAATTAGCGGGCACTTTGAATTCTAGGTTAACGAACAGGCACTTGGACTATGTAGGTTGCTTAGCGGGCACTTGGACTATCTAGGTTAGGTAACGGGCACTTTGATTATCTAGGTTACCTAGTGGGAACTTGGACAATGTAAGTTACCTAGCGGGCACTTGGACTATCTAGGTTACCTAACGGGCACTTTGACTATCTAGGTTACATAGCGGGTACTTGGACTATGTAGGTTAACTAGCGATCACTTGGACTCTAGGTTACCTAGCAGGCACTTGGACTATCTAGGTTACCTAGCGGGCCCTTGGACTATGTAGGTTTCCTAGCGGGCACTTGGACTATCTAGGTTAACTAACGGGCACTTGGACTATGTAGGTAACCTAGCGGACACTTGGACAGTCTAGGTAACCTAGCAGGCAATTGGACTATCTAGGTTAACGAATGGGTACTTGGACTATCTAGGTTACCTAGCGGCACTTGGACTATGTAAGTTACCTAGCGGGCACTTGGACTATCTAGGTTATCTAGAAGACCTTGGACTATGTAAGTTAAATAGCGGGCACTTGGACTATGTAAGTCTCCTAGTGGGCACTTGGACTATGTAGGTTAACTAGCGGGCACTTGGACTATCCAGTTTACCTAGCAGGCACTTGGATTATGAAGAATCCCTAGCGGGCACTTGGACTGTCTAGGTTACCTAGCGGGCACGTGGACTATGTAGGTTAACTAGCGGACACTTGCACGATCTAGGTTAACTAGCGGGCCCTTGCACTATGTAGGTGAACTAGCGGGCCCATGGATTATGTAGGTTTACTAGCAGGCACTTGGACTATCTAGGTTAACTAGCGGGCACTTGGACTATGTAGTTTCCGTAGCGGGCATTTGGAATATTTAGGTTACCAACGGGAACTTGGACTATGTAGGTTACCTAACGGACACTTGGACTATCTAGGTTACCTAGCAGGCACTTTGACTATCTAGGTTAACTAATGGGCACTTGGACTATGTAGGTTGCCTAGCGGGCACTTTGACTATGTAGGTTCCCTATCAGGCACTTGGATTATGTAGGTTCCCTATCAGGCACTTGGATTATGTAGTTTCCCTATCGGGCACTTGGACTATGTAGGTTAACTAGCGGGCACTTGGACTGTCTAAGTAACCTAGCGGGCACTTGGACTATCTAGGTTAAAGAACGGGCATTTGGACTATGTAGGTAAGCTAGCGGGCACTTGGACTATGTAGGATCACTATCGGACATTTGTACTACTTAGGTTAACTAGCGGGCACTTTGACTATCTAGGTTAACTAGCAGGCACTTGGACTATCTAGGCCAACTAGCGGGCTCTTGTACTATGTAGGTTAACTCGCGGGCACTTGGACTATCTAGGTTAACTAGCGGACCTTGGACTATTTAGGTTAACTGCGGGCCCTTGGACTATGTAGGTTACCTAGCGGGCACGTGCACTATATAGGTTAACGAACGTGCACTTGGACTATGTAGGTAAAGTAGCGGACACTTGGACATCTAGGTTACCTAGCAGGCAATTGGACTATCTAGGTTAACGAACGGGCACTTGGACTATCTAGGTTACCTAGCGGGCACTTGGACTATGTAGGTAACCTAGCGTTTACTTGGACAGTCTAGGTTACCTAGCGGGCACTTGGACTTCTAGGTTAATGAACGGGCACTTGGACTATGTATGTTGCATAGTGGGCAATTGGACTATCTAGGTAAACGAACGTCCACTTGGACTATGTAGGTAACCTAGCGGACAATTGGACAGTCTAGGTTACCTAGCGGGCACTTGGACTATCTAGGTTAACGAAAGGGCACTTGGACTATGTAGGTTACCTAGCGGGCACTTGGATTATCTAGGTTAGCTAACAGGAACTTGGAATATCTAGGTTACCTAGCGGGCACTTGGACTATGTAGGTTACCTTGCGGGCACTTGTACTATCTAGGTTAACTAACGGGAAATTGGACTATGTAGGTTAGCTAGTGGACACTTGGAATATCTAGGTTAACTAGAGGGCCCTTGGACTATGTAGGTTAACTAGCGGGCACTTTGACTATCTAGGTTAACTAGCTGACTTTGGACTATGTAGGTTATCTAGTGGGCACTTGGACTATCTAGGTTAACTAGCTGTCCTGAGACTATGTAGGTTAACTAGCAGACACTTGGACTAACTAGGTTAACTAGCGGGCACTTGCACAATGCAGGTTCCCTAGCGGGCACTTTGACTATGTAGGTTCCCTAGCGGGCACTTGGACTATCTAGGTTACCTAACAGGCACTTGGACTATGTACGTCCCCTAGCGGGCACTTGGACTATCTAGGTTAACTAGAGGGACTTGGACTATGTAGGTTAACTAGCGGGCCCTTGGACTATCTAGGTTTACTAGCGGGCACTTGGACTATCTAGGTTAACTAGCGGGCACTTGGACTACGTAGTTTCCCTAGCGGGCATTTGGATTACTTAGGTTACCTAGTGGGCACTTGGACTACGTAGGTTACCTAGCGGGCACTTGGACTATGTAGGTTAACTAGAAGGCACTTTGACTATCAAGGTTACCTAGCGGGCCCTTGGACTATGTAGGTTACCAGCGGGCACTTGGACTATCTAGGTTAACGAACGTGCACTTGGACTATGTAGGTAACCTGGCGGGCACTTGGACTGTCAAGGTTACCTAGCGGGCACTTGGCCTATCTAGGTTAACGAACGGGCACTTGGACTATGTAAGTAACTAGCGGACACTTGGACTATCTAGGTTAGCTAACGGGCAATTGGACTATCTAGTTTACCTAGCGGGCACTTGGACTATGTAGGTTCCCTAGCGGGCACTTGGACAAGTTAGGTTACCTAGCAGGCACTTTAACTATCTAGGTTAACTAACTGGCACTTGGACTATTTAGGGTGCCTAGCGAACACTTGGACTATGTAGGTTCGTAGCGGGCACTTGGACTATGTAGGTTCCCTATTGGGTACTTGGACTGTCTAGGTTAACTAGCGGGCAATTGGACTGTCTAGGTTACCTAGTGGGCATTTGGACTATGTAGTTTACCTAGCAGGCATTTGGACTATGTAAGTTAACTAGCGCGCACTTGGACTATCTAGGTTACCTAGAGGGCACTTGAACTATGTACGTTCCCTAGCGGGCACTTGGGCTATCTACGTTACCTAGCGGGCACTTGGACTATGTACGTTAACGAACGGGCACTTGGACTATGTAGGTAACCTAATGGTCACTTGGACTGTCTAGGTTACCTAGCCGGGATTTGCACTATGTAGGTTAACTTGCGGGCACTTGGACTATGTAGGATCCCTATCGGACTTTTGTACTACTTAGGTTAACTAGCGGGCACTTTGACTATCTAGGTTAACTAGCGGGCACTTGGACTATCTAGGTCAACTAGCAGGCCCTTGTACTATGTAGATTAAATAGCGGGCACTTGGACTATCTAGATTAAAAAACGGACCTTGGACTATGTAGGTTAACTAGCGGGCACTTGGACTATGGACGTCCCCTAGTGGGCACTTGGACTATCTAGGTTAGCTAACGGGCACTAGGAATATCTAGGTTAACTAGCGGGCACTTGGACTATCTAGGTTAGCTAGCAGGCACTTAGATGATGAAGGATGCCTAGCGGGCACTTGCACGATCTAGGTTAACTAGAAGGCCATTGCACTATGTAGGTTAACTAGCGGGCCCATGGATTATGTAGGTTAACTAGCTGGAACTTGACTATCTAGGTTAACTAGCAGGCACTTGGACTATGTAGTTTCCCTAGCCGGCATTTGGACTATTTAGGTTACCATCGGGAACTTGGACTATGTAGGTTAACTAACGGGCACTTGGACTATGTAGGTTGCCTGGCTGGCACTTGGACTATGTAGGTTTCCTAGCGGGCACTTGGATTATGTAGGTTCCCTATCGGGCACTTGGATTATGTACGTTCCCTATCGGGCACTTGGACTATGTAGGTTAACTAGCGGGCACATGGCCTGTCTAGGTAACCTAGCGGGCACTTGGACTATCTAGGTTAACGAACGGGCACTTGGACTATGTAGGTAACCTAGCGGGCACTTGTACTGTCTAGGTTACCTAGCGGGCACTTTGACTATCTAGGATAACGAACGGGCACTTGGACTATCTAGGTCAACTAGCGGGCCCTTGTCCTATGTAGGTTAACTAGCGGGCACTTGGACTATCTAGGTTAACTAGCGGACCTTGGACTATGTAGGTTAACTAGCGGGCCCTTGGACTATGTAGGTTAACTAGCGGGCACTTGGACTATCTAGGTTAACTACCTGACCTTGGACTATGTTGGTTAACTAGCGGGCACTTGGACTATCTAGGTTAACTAGCTGACCTTGAACTATGTAGGTTAACTAGCGGGCACTTGGACTATCTAGGTTAACTTGCGGGCACTTGCACAATGCAGGTTCCCTAGCGGGCACTTTGACTATCTAGGTTCCCTAACGGGCACTTGGAATATATAGGTTCCCTATCGGGCACTTGGACTATGTAGGTTCTTCAGCGGGCACTTGGACTCTGTAGGTTCCCTATCGGGCATTGGACTATGTAGGTTAACTAGCAGGACCTTGGACTATCTAGGTTACCTAGCGGGCACTTGGACTATGTAGAGTAACTAGCGGACACTTGGACAATCTAGGTTACCTAGCGGGCACTTGAACTATGTACATACCGTAGCGGGCACTTGGACTATCTAGGTTACCTAGCGGGCATTTGGACTATGTACTTACCCTAGCGGGCACTTAGACTATCTAGGTTAACTAGATGGCCCTTGGACTATGTAGGTTAACTAGCGGGTACTTGGATTATCTAGGTTAACTAGCGGGCACTTTGACGATCTAGGTTAACTAGCGGGCGCATGGACTATCCTGGTTAACTAGCGGGCACTTGGACTATCTAGATTAACTAGCGGGCCCTTGGACTATCTAGGTTAACTAGCGGGCACTTGGACTATCTAGGTTTACTAGCGGGCTTTGGACTATCTAGGTTAACTAGGGGGCCCTTGGACTATCTAGATTAACTAGCAGGCCCTTGGACTATCTAGGTTAACTAGGGGGCCCTTGGACTATCTAGATTAACAAGCGGGCCTTTGGAGTATCTAGGTTTACTAGCAGGCTTTGGACTATCTAGGTTAAGTAGCGGGCACTTGGACAATGTAGTTTCCCTAGCGGGCATTTGGATTACTTAGGTTACCTAGTGGGCACTTGGATTATGTATGTTACCTAGCGGGCACTTGGACTATGTAGGTTAACTAGAAGGCACTTGGACTATCAAGGTTACCTAGCGGTTCCTTAGACTATGTAGGTTACCAGCGGGCACTTGGACTATCTAGGTTAACGAACGTGCACTTGTACTATGTAGGTAACCTAGCGGGCACTTGGACTGTCTAGGTTACCTAGCGGGCACTTGGCCTATCTAGGTTAACGAACGGACACTTGGACTATGTAGGTTAACTAGTGGACACTTCGACTATCTAGGTTAGCTAACGGGCAATTGGACTATCTAGCTTACCTAGCAGGCACTTGGACTATGTAGGTTGCCTAACGGGCACTTGGACTATTTAGGTTACCTAGCAGGCACTTTGACTATCTAGGTTAACTAACGGGCACTTGGATTATGTAGGTTGCCTAGCGAGCACTTGGACTATGTAGGTTTCCTAGCGGGCACTTGGACTATGTAGGTTCCCTATCGGGTACTTGGACTGTCTAGGTTAACTAGCGGGCAATTGGACTGTCTAGGTTACCTAGTGGGCACTTGGACTATGTAGTTTACCTAGCAGGCACTTGGATTATGTAGGTTAACTAGCGGGCACGTGGACTACCTAGGTTACCTAGAGGGCACTAGGACTATGTATGTTTCCTAGCGGGCACGTGGGATATCTACGTTACCTACCGGGCACTTGGACTATGTAGGTTAACGAACGGGTCTTGGACTATGTAGGTAACCTAATGGTCACTTGGACTGTCTAAGTTACCTAGCGGGGACTTGGACTATGTAGGTTAACTAGCGGGCGCTTGGACTATGTAGGATCCCTATCGGACATTTGTACTACTTAGTTTAACTAGCGGGCACTTTGACTATCTCGGTTAACTAACGGGCACTTGGATTATCTAGGTCAACTAGCGGGCCCTTGTACTATGTAGGTTAACTAGCGGGCACTTCGACTATGTAGGTTAACTAGCGGGCACTTGGACTATCGAAGTTAACTAGCTGACCTTGGACTATGTAGGTTAACTAGCGGGCACTTGGACTATCTAGGTTAACTAGCTGACCTTGGACTATGTAGGTTAATTAGCGGGCACTTGGACTATCTAGGTTAACTAGCGGGCACTTGGACTATCTAGGTTATCTAGCAGACCTTGGACTATGTAGGTTAAATAGCGGGCACTTGGACTATGTAAGTCTCCTAGTGGGCACTTGGACTATGTAGGTTAACTAGCGGGCACTTGGACTATCTAGGTTACCTAGCAGGCACTTGGATTATGAAGAATCCCTAGCGGGCACTTGGACTGTCTAGGTTACCTAGCGGGCACGTGGACTATGTAGGTTAACTAGCGGACACTTGCACGATCTAGGTTAACTAGCGGGCCCTTGCACTATGTAGGTTAACTAGCGGGCCCATGGATTATGTAGGTTTACTAGCAGGCACTTGGACTATCTAGGTTAACTAGCGGGCACTTGGACTATGTAGTTTCCGTAGCGGACATTTGGAATATTTAGGTTACCAATGGGAACTTGGACTATGTAGGTTACCTAGCGGACACTTGGACTATCTAGGTTACCTAGCAGGCACTTTGACTATCTAGGTTAACTAATGGGCACTTGGACTATGTAGGTTGCCTGGCGGGCACTTTGACTATGTAGGTTACCTATCAGGCACTTGGATTATGTAGGTTGCCTATCAGGCACTTGGATTATGTAGTTTCCCTATCGGGCACTTGGACTATTTAGGTTAACTAGCGGGCACTTGGACTGTCTAAGTAACCTACCGGGCACTTGGACTATCTAGGTTAAAGAACGGGCATTTGGACTATGTAGGTAAGCTAGCGGGCACTTGGACTATGTAGGATCACTATCGGACATTTGTACTACTTAGGTTAACTAGCGGGCACTTTGACTATCTAGGTTAACTAGCAGGCACTTGGACTATCTAGGCCAACTAGCGGGCTCTTGTACTATGTAGGTTAACTAGCGGGCACATGGACTATCTAGGTTAACTAGCGGACCTTGGACTATTTAGGTTAACTGCGGGCCCTTGGACTATGTAGGTTACCTAGCGGGCACTTGGACTATATAGGTTAACGAACGTGCACTTGGACTATGTAGGTAAAGTAGCGGACACTTGGACATCTAGGTTACCTAGCAGGCAATTGGACTATCTAGGTTAACGAACGGGCACTTGGACTATCTAGGTTACCTAGCGGGCACTTGGACTATGTAGGTAACCTAGCGTTTACTTGGACAGTCTAGGTTACCTAGCGGGCACTTGGACTTCTAGGTTAATGAACGGGCACTTGGACTATGTATGTTGCATAGTGGGCAATTGGACTATCTAGGTTACCTAGCGGGAACTTGGACTATGTAGGTTACCTAGCGGGCACTTGGACTATCTAGGTAAACGAACGTCCACTTGGACTATGTAGGTAACCTAGCGGACAATTGGACAGTCTAGGTTACCTAGCGGGCACTTGGACTATCTAGGTTAACGAAAGGGCACTTGGACTATGTAGGTTACCTAGCGGGCACTTGGATTATCTAGGTTAGCTAACAGGAACTTGGAATATCTAGGTTACCTAGCAGGCACTTGGACTATGTAGGTTACCTTGCGGGCACTTGTACTATCTAGGTTAACTAACGGGAACTTGGACTATGTAGGTTAGCTAGTTGACACTTGGAATATCTAGGTTAACTAGAGGGCCCTTGGACTATGTAGGTTAACTAGTGGGCACTTTGACTATCTAGGTTAACTAGCTGACTTTGGACTATGTAGGTTATCTAGCGGGCACTTGGACTATCTAGGTTAACTAGCTGTCCTGAGACTATGTAGGTTAACTAGCAGACACTTGGACTATCTAGGTTAACTAGCGGGCACTTGCACAATGCAGGTTCCCTAGCGGGCACTTTGACTATGTAGGTTCCCTAGCGGGCACTTGGACTATCTAGGTTACCTAACAGGCACTTGGACTATGTACGTCCCCTAGCGGGCACTTGGACTATCTAGGTTAACTAGAGGGACTTGGACTATGTAGGTTAACTAGCGGGCCCTTGGACTATCTAGGTTTACTAGCGGGCACTTGGACTATCTAGGTTTACTAGCGGGCACTTGGACTACGTAGTTTCCCTAGCGGGCATTTGGATTACTTAGGTTACCTAGTGGGCACTTGGACTACGTAGGTTACCTAGCGGGCACTTGGACTATGTAGGTTAACTAGAAGGCACTTTGACTATCAAGGTTACCTAGCGGGCCCTTTGACTATGTAGGTTACCAGCGGGCACTTGGACTATCTAGGTTAACGAACGTGCACTTGGACTATGTAGGTAACCTAGCGGGCACTTGGACTGTCAAGGTTACCTAGCGGGCACTTGGCCTATCTAGGTTAACGAACGGGCACTTGGACTATGTAAGTAACTAGCGGACACTTGGACTATCTACGTTAGCTAACGGGCAATTGGACTATCTAGTTTACCTAGCGGGCACTTGGACTATGTAGGTTCCCTAGCGGGCACTTGGACAATTTAGGTTACCTAGCAGGCACTTTGACTATCTAGGTTAACTAACTGGCACTTGGACTATTTAGGGTGCCTAGCGAACACTTGGACTATGTAGGTTCGTAGTGGGCACTTGGACTATGTAGGTTCCCTATTGGGTACTTGGACTGTCTAGGTTAACTAGCGGGCAATTGGACTGTCTAGGTTACCTAGTGGGCATTTGGACTATGTAGTTTACCTAGCAGGCATTTGGACTATGTAAGTTAACTAGCGCGTACTTGGACTATCTAGGTTACCTAGAGGGCACTTGGACTATGTACGTTCCCTAGCGGGCACTTGGGCTATCTACGTTACCTAGCGGGCACTTGGACTATGTACGTTTATGAACGGGCACTTGGACTATGTAGGTAACCTAATGGTCACTTGGACTGTCTAGGTTACCTAGCGGGGATTTGGACTATGTAGGTTAACTAGCGGGCACTTGGACTATGTAGGATCCCTATCGGACTTTTGTACTACTTAGGTTAACTAGCGGGCACTTTGACTATCTAGGTTAACTAGCGGGCACTTGGACTATCTAGGTCAACTAGCAGGCCCTTGTACTATGTAGATTAAATAGCGGGCACTTGGACTATCTAGGTTAACAAACGGACCTTGGACTATGTAGGTTAACTAGCGGGCACTTGGACTATGGACGTCCCCTAGTGGCACTTGGACTATCTAGGTTAGCTAACGGGCACTAGGAATATCTAGGTTAACTAGCGGGCACTTGGACTATCTAGGTTACCTAGCAGGCACTTGGATGATGAAGGATGCCTAGCGGGCACTTGCACGATCTAGGTTAACTAGCGGGCCATTGCACTATGTAGGTTAACTAGCGGGCCCATGGATTATGTAGGTAAACTAGCAGGCACTTGACTATCTAGGTTAACTAGCAGGCACTTGGACTATGTAGTTTCCCTAGCGGGCATTTGGACTATTTAGGTTACCATCGGGAACTTGGACTATGTAGGTTAACTAACGGGCACTTGGACTATGTAGGTTGCCTAGCTGGCACTTGGACTATGTAGGTTCCCTAGCGGGCACTTGGATTATGTAGGTTCCCTATCGGGCACTTGGATTATGTAGGTTCCCTATCGGGCACTTGGACTATGTAGGTTAACTAGCGGGCACATGGCCTGTCTTGGTAACCTAGCGGGCACTTGGACTATCTAGGTTAACGAACGGGCACTTGGACTATGTAGGTAACCTAGCGGGCACTTGTACTGTCTAGGTTACCTAGCGGGCACTTTGACTATCTAGGATAACGAACGGGCACTTGGACTATCTAGGTCAACTAGCGGGCCCTTGTCCTATGTAGGTTAACTAGCGGGCACTTGGACTATCTAGGTTAACTAGCGGACCTTGGACTATGTAGGTTAACTAGCGGGCCCTTGGACTATGTAGGTTAACTAGCGGGCACTTGGACTATCTAGGTTAACTACCTGACCTTGGACTATGTTGGTTAACTAGCGGGCACTTGGACTATCTAGGTTAACTAGCTGACCTTGGACTATGTAGGTTAACTAGCGGGCACTTGGACTATCTAGGTTAACTTGCGGGCACTTGCACAATGCAGGTTCCCTAGCGGGCACTTTGACTATCTAGGTTCCCTAACGGGCACTTGGAATATATAGGTTCCCTATCGGGCACTTGGACTATGTAGGTTCCTCAGCGGGCACTTGGACTATGTAGGTTCCCTATCGGGCATTGGACTATGTAGGTTAACTAGCAGGACCTTGGACTATGTAGGTTACCTAGCGGGCACTTGGACTATGTAGAGTAACTAGCGGACACTTGGACAATCCAGGTTACCTAGCGGGCACTTGAACTATGTACATACCGTAGCGGGCACTTGGACTATCTAGGTTACCTAGCGGGCATTTGGACTATGTACTTACCCTAGCGGGCACTTAGACTATCTAGGTTAACTAGAGGGCCCTTGGACTATGTAGGTTAACTAGCGGGCACTTGGATTATCTAGGTTAACTAGCGGGCACTTTGACGATCTAGGTTAACTAGCGGGCGCATGGACTATCCTGGTTAACTAGCGGGCACTTGGACTATCTAGATTAACTAGCGGGCCCTTGGACTATCTAGGTTAACTAGGGGGCCCTTGGACTATCTAGGTTAACTAGCGGGCACTTGGACTATCTAGGTTTACTAGCCGGCTTTAGACTATCTAGGTTAAATCGGGGCCCTTGGACTATCTAGATTAACTAGCGGGCCCTTGGACTATCTAGGTTATCTAGGGGCCCTTGGACTATCTAGATTAACTAGCGGGCCCTTGGACTATCTAGGTTTACTAGCGGGCTTTGGACTATCTAGGTTAAGTAGCGGGCACTTGGACAATGTAGTTTCCCTAGCGGGCATTTGGATTACTTAGGTTACCTAGTGGGCACTTGGATTATGTATGTTACCTAGCGGGCACTTGGACTATGTAGGTTAACTAGAAGGCACTTGGACTATCAAGGTTACCTAGCGGTTCCTTAGACTATGTAGGTTCCCTAGCGGGCACTTGGACTATGTAGGTTCCCTATCGGGTACTTGGACTGTCTAGGTTAACTAGCGGGCAATTGGACTGTCTAGGTTACCTAGTGGGCATTTGGACTATGTAGTTTACCTAGCAGGCATTTGGACTATGTAAGTTAACTAGCGGGCACTTGGACAATCTAGGTTACCTAGAGGGCACTTGGACTATGTACATTCCCTAGCAGGCACTTGGGCTATCTACGTTACCTAGCGGGCACTTGGACTATGTACGTTACCGAACGGGCACTGGACTATGTAGGTAACCTAATGGTCACTTGGACTGTCTAGGTTACCTAGCGGGGATTTGGACTATGTAGGTTAACTAGCGGGTACTTGGACTATGTATGTCCCCTAGTGGGCACTTGGATTATCTAGGTTAGCTAACGGGCACTAGGACTATCTAGGTTAACTAGCGGGCACTTGGACTATCTAGGTTACCTAGCAGGCACTTGGATTATGAAGGATGCCTAGCGGGCACTTGGACTATCTAGGTTAACTAGCGGGCACTTAGACAATGTAGTTTCCCTAGCGGGAATTTGGACTATTTAGGTTAACAACGGGAACTTGGACTATGTAGGTTAACTAGCGGGCCCTTGGACTATCTAGGTTTACTAGCGGGCACTTGGACTACGTAGTTTCCCTAGCGGGCATTTGGATTACTTAGGTTACCTAGTGGGCACTTGGACTATGTAGGTTACCTAGCGGGCACTTGGACTATGTAGGTTAACTAGAAGGCACTGGGACTATCAAGGTTACCTAGCGGGCCCTTGGACTATGTAGGTTACAGCGGGCACTTGGACTATCTAGGTTAACGAACGTGCACTTGGTCTATGTAGGTAACCTAGCGGGCCCTTGGACTGTCTAGGTTACCTAGCGGGCACTTGGCCTATCTAGGTTAACGAACGGGCACTTGGACTATGTAGGTTAACTAGCGGACACTTCGACTATCCAAGTTAGCTAACGGGCAATTTGACTATCTAGGTTAACGAATGGGCACTTGGACTATGTAGGTTACCTAGCGGGCACTTGGACTATGTAGGATCCCTATCGGACTTTTGTACTACTTAGGTTAACTAGCGGGCATTTTGACTATCTAGGTTAACTAGCGGGCACTTGGACTATCTAGGTCAACTAGCGGGCCCTTGTACTATGTAGGTTAACTAGCGGTCACTTGGACTATCTAGGTTAACTAGCGGACCTTGAAATATGTAGGTTACCTAGCGTGCACTTGGACTATGTAGGTTAACAAGCGGGCACTTGGACTATCTAGGTGTCCTAGCAGGCACTTGGACTATGTACATACCCTAGCGCGCACTTGGACTATCTAGGTTAACTAACGGGCACTAGGACTATCTAGGTTAACTAGCGGGCCCTTGTTCTATCTAGGTTACCTAGCAGGCACTTGGATTGTGAAGGATCCCTAGCGGGCACTTGGACTATCTAGGCCAACTAGCGGGCCCTTGTACTATGTAGGTTAACTAGCGGGCACTTGGACTATCTAGGTTAACTAGCGGACCTTGGACTATTTAGGTTAACTAGCGGGCCCTTGGACTATGTAGGTTACCTAGCGGGCACTTGGACTATATAGGTTAACGAACGTGCACTTGGACTATGTAGGTAAAGTAGCGGACACTTGGACATCTAGGTTACCTAGCAGGCAATTGGACTATCTAGGTTAACGAACGGGCACTTGGACTATCTAGGTTACCTAGCGGGCACTTGGACTATGTAGGTAACCTAGCGTGAACTTGGACAGTCTAGGTTACCTAGCGGGCACTTGGACTTCTAGGTTAACGAACGGGCACTTGGACTATGTATGTTGCAGAGCGGGCAATTGGACTATCTAGGTTACCTAGCGGGAACTTGGACTATGTAGGTTACCTAGCGGGCACTTGGACTATCTAGGTAAACAGACGTCCACTTGGACTATGTAGGTAACCTAGCGGACAATTGGACAGTCTAGGTTACCTAGCGGGCACTTGGACTATCTAGGTTAACGAAAGGGCATTTGGACTATGTAGGTTACCTAGCGGGCACTTGGATTATCTAGGTTAGCTAACAGGAACTTGGAATATCTAGGTTACCTAGCGGGCACTTGGACTATGTTGGTTACCTTGCTGGCACTTGTACTATCTAGGTTAACTAACGGGAACTTGGACTATGTAGGTTAGCTAGTGGACACTTGGAATATCTAGGTTAACTAGAGGGCCCTTGGACTATGTAGGTTAACTAGCGGGCACTTGGACTATCTAGGTTAACTAGCTGACCTTGGACTATGTAGGTTAACTAGCGGGCACTTGGACTGTCTAAGTAACCTAGCGGGCACTTGGACTATCTAGGTTAAAGAACGGGCACTTGGACTATGTAGGTAAGCTAGCGGGCACTTGGACTATGTAGGATCACTATCGGACATTTGTACTACTTAGGTTAACTAGCGGGCACTTTGACTATCTAGGTTAACTAGCGGGCACTTGGACTATCTAGGTTAACTAGCGGACCTTGGACTATTTAGGTTAACTAGCGGGCCCTTGGACTATGTAGGTTACCTAGCGGGCACTTGGACTATATAGGTTAACGAACGTGCACTTGGACTATGTAGGTAAAGTAGCAGACACTTGGACATCTAGGTTACCTAGCAGGCAATTGGACTATCTAGGTTAACGAACGGGCACTTGGACTATCTAGGTTACCTAGCGGGCACTTGGACTATGAAGGTAACCTAGCGTGAACTTGGACAGTCTAGGGTACCTAGCGGGCACTTGGACTTCTAGGTTAACGAACGGGCACTTGGACTATGTATGTTGCAGAGCGGGCAATTGGACTATCTAGGTTACCTAGCGGGAACTTGGACTATGTAGGTTACCTAGCGGGCACTTGGACTATCTAGGTAAACAAACGTCCTCTTGGACTATGTAGGTAACCTAGCGGACAATTGGACAATCTAGGTTACCTAGCGGGCACTTGGACTATCTAGGTTAACGAAAGGGCACTTGGACTATGTAGGTTACCCTAGCGGGCACTTGGATTATCTAGGTTAGCTAACAGGAACTTGGAATATCTAGGTTACCTAGCGGGCACTTGGACTATGTAGGTTACCTTGGGGGCACTTGTACTATCTAGGTTAACTAACGGGAACTTGGACTATGTAGGTTAGCTAGTGGACACTTGGAATATCTAGGTTAACTAGAGGGCCCTTGGACTATGTAGGTTAACTAGCAGGCACTTGGACTATCTAGGTTAACTAGCTGACCTTGGACTATGTAGGTTAACTAGCGGGCACTTGGACTATCTAGGTTAACTAGCTGTCCTGGGACTATGTAGGTTAACTAGCAGACACTTGGACTATCTAGGTTAACTAGCGGGCACTTGCACAATGCAGGTTCCCTAGCGGGCACTTGGACTATCTAAGTTACCTAACAGGCACTTGGACTATGTACGTCCCCTAGCGCGCACTTGGACTATCTAGGTTAACTAGAGGGACTTGGACTATGTAGTTTTACTAGCGGGCCCTTGGACTATCTAGGTTTACTAGCGGGCACTTGGACTATCTAGGTTAACTAGCGGGCACTTGGACTACGTAGTTTCCCTAGCGGGCATTTGGATTACTTAGGTTACCTAGTGGGCCCTTGGACTATGTAGGTTACAGCGGGCACTTGGACTATCTAGGTTAACGAACGTGCACTTGGACTATGTAGGTAACCTAGCGGGCCCTTGGACTGTCTAGGTTACCTAGCGGGCACTTGGCCTATCTAGGTTAACGAACGGGCACTTGGACTATGTAGGTTAACTAGCGGACACTTCGACTATCCAAGTTAGCTAACGGGCAATTTGACTATCTAGGTTAACGAATGGTCACTTGGACTATGTAGGTTACCTAGCGGGCACTTGGACTATGTAGGATCCCTATCGGACTTTTGTACTACTTAGGTTAACTAGCGGGCATTTTGACTATCTAGGTTAACTAGCGGGCACTTGGACTATCTAGGTCAACTAGCGGGCCCTTATACTATGTAGGTTAACTAGCGGTCACTTGGACTATCTAGGTTAACTAGCGGACCTTGGAATATGTAGGTTACCTAGCGTGCACTTGGACTATGTAGGTTAACAAGCAGGCACTTGGACTATCTAGGTTTCCTAGCAGGCACTTGGACTATGTACATACCCTAGCGCGCACTTGGACTATCTAGGTTAACTAACGGGCACTAGGACTATCTAGGTTAACTAGCGGGCCCTTGGACTATCTAGGTTACCTAGCCGGCACTTGGATTGTGAAGGATCCCTAGCGGGCACTTGGACAATCTAGGTTAACTAGCGGGCACTTGGACGATCTAGGTTAACTAGCGGGCACTTGGACTATCAAAGATAACAAGTGAGCCCTGGGAATATGTAGGTTAACTAGCGGGCCCTTGGACTATCTACGTTACCTAGCGGGCACTTGGACTATATAGGTTACCTAGCGGGCACTTGGACTATATAGGTTACCTAGTGGGCACTTGGACTATCTAAGTTAACGAACGTGCACTTGGAATATGCAGGTAACCTAGCGGGCACTTGGACTCTCTAGGTTAATTAGCGGGCACTTTGAATTCTAGGTTAACGAACAGGCACTTGGACTATGTAGGTTGCTTAGCGGGCACTTGGACTATCTAGGTTAGGTAACGGGCACTTTGATTATCTAGGTTACCTAGTGGGAACTTGGACAATGTAAGTTACCTAGCGGGCACTTGGACTATCTAGGTTACCTAACGGGCACTTTGACTATCTAGGTTACATAGCGGGCACTTGGACTATGTAGGTTAACTAGCGATCACTTGGACTCTAGGTTACCTAACAGGCACTTGGACTATCTAGGTTACCTAGCGGGCCCTTGGACTATGAAGGTTTCCTAGCGGGCACTTGGATTATCTAGGTTAACTAACGGGCACTTGGACTATGTAGGTAACCTAGCGGACACTTGGACAGTCTAGGTAACCTAGCGGGCAATTGGACTATCTAGGTTAACGAACGTGCACTTGGACTATGTAGGTAAAGTAGCGGACACTTGGACATCTAGGTTACCTAGCAGGCAATTGGACTATCTAGCTTAACGAACGGGCACTTGGACTATCTAGGTTAACTAGCGGGCACTTGGACTATGTAGGTAACCTAGCGTGAACTTGGACAGTCTAGGTTACCTAGCGGGCACTTGGACTTCTAGGTTAACGAACGGGCACTTGGACTATGTATGTTGCAGAGAGGGCAATTGGATTATCTAGGTTACCTAGCGGGAACTTGGACTATGTAGGTTACCTAGCGGGCACTTGGACTATCTAGGTAAACAAACGTCCACTTGGACTATGTAGGTAACCTAGCGGACAATTGGACAGTCTAGGTTACCTAGCGGGCACTTGGACTATCTAGGTTAACGAAAGGGCATTTGGACTATGTAGGTTACCTAGCGGGCACTTGGATTATCTAGGTTAGCTAACAGGAACTTGGAATATCTAGGTTACCTAGCGGGCACTTGGACTATGTAGGTTACCTTGCGGGCACTTGTACTATCTAGGTTAACTAACGGGAACTTGGACTATGTAGGTTAGCTAGTGGACACTTGGAATATCTAGGTTAACTAGAGGGCCCTTGGACTATGTAGGTTAACTAGCGGGCACTTGGACTATCTAGGTTAACTAGCGGGCACTTGCACAATGCAGGTTCCCTAGCGGGCACTTGGACTATCTAAGTTACCTAACAGGCACTTGGACTATGTACGTCCCCTAGCGCGCACTTGGACTATCTAGGTTAACTAGAGGGACTTGGACTATGTAGTTTTACTAGCGGGCCCTTGGACTATCTAGGTTTACTAGCGGGCACTTGGACTATCTAGGTTAACTAGCGGGCACTTGGACTACGTAGTTTCCCTAGCGGGCATTTGGATTACTTAGGTTACCTAGTGGGCCCTTGGACTATGTAGGTTACAGCGGGCACTTGGACTATCTAGGTTAACGAACGTGCACTTGGACTATGTAGGTAACCTAGCGGGCCCTTGGACTGTCTAGGTTACCTAGCAGGCACTTGGCCTATCTAGGTTAACGAACGGGCACTTGGACTATGTAGGTTAACTAGCGGACACTTCGACTATCCAAGTTAGCTAACGGGCAATTTGACTATCTAGGTTAACGAATGGTCACTTGGACTATGTAGGTTACCTAGCGGGCACTTGGACTATGTAGGATCCCTATCGGACTTTTGTACTACTTAGGTTAACTAGCGGGCATTTTGACTATCTAGGTTAACTAGCGGGCACTTGGACTATCTAGGTCAACTAGCGGGCCCTTATACTATGTAGGTTAACTAGCGGTCACTTGGACTATCTAGGTTAACTAGCGGACCTTGGAATATGTAGGTTACCTAGCGTGCACTTGGACTATGTAGGTTAACAAGCGGGCACTTGGACTATCTAGGTTTCCTAGCAGGCACTTGGACTATGTACATACCCTAGCGCGCACTTGGACTATCTAGGTTAACTAACGGGCACTAGGACTATCTAGGTTAACTAGCGGGCCCTTGGACTATCTAGGTTACCTAGCCGGCACTTGGATTGTGAAGGATCCCTAGCGGGCACTTGGACAATCTAGGTTAACTAGCGGGCACTTGGACGATCTAGGTTAACTAGCGGGCACTTGGACTATCAAAGATAACAAGTGAGCCCTGGGAATATGTAGGTTAACTAGCGGGCCCTTGGACTATCTACGTTACCTAGCGGGCACTTGGACTATATAGGTTACCTAGCGGGCACTTGGACTATATAGGTTACCTAGTGGGCACTTGGACTATCTAAGTTAACGAACGTGCACTTGGAATATGCAGGTAACCTAGCGGGCACTTGGACTCTCTAGGTTAATTAGCGGGCACTTTGAATTCTAGGTTAACGAACAGGCACTTGGACTATGTAGGTTGCTTAGCGGGCACTTGGACTATCTAGGTTAGGTAACGGGCACTTTGATTATCTAGGTTACCTAGTGGGAACTTGGACAATGTAAGTTACCTAGCGGGCACTTGGACTATCTAGGTTACCTAACGGGCACTTTGACTATCTAGGTTACATAGCGGGCACTTGGACTATGTAGGTTAACTAGCGATCACTTGGACTCTAGGTTACCTAACAGGCACTTGGACTATCTAGGTTACCTAGCGGGCCCTTGGACTATGAAGGTTTCCTAGCGGGCACTTGGATTATCTAGGTTAACTAACGGGCACTTGGACTATGTAGGTAACCTAGCGGACACTTGGACAGTCTAGGTAACCTAGCGGGCAATTGGACTATCTAGGTTAACGAATGGGCACTTGGACTATCTAGGCCAACTAGCGGGCCCTTGTACTACGTAGGTTAACTAGCGGGCACTTGGACTATCTAGGTTAACTAGCGGACCTTGGACTATTTAGGTTAACTAGCGGGCCCTTGGACTATGTAGGTTACCTAGCGGGCACTTGGACTATATAGGTTAACGAACGTGCACTTGGACTATGTAGGTAAAGTAGCGGACACTTGGACATCTAGGTTACCTAGCAGGCAATTGGACTATCTAGCTTAACGAACGGGCACTTGGACTATCTAGGTTACCTAGCGGGCACTTGGACTATGTAGGTAACCTAGCGTGAACTTGGACAGTCTAGGTTACCTAGCGGGCACTTGGACTTCTAGGTTAACGAACGGGCACTTGGACTATGTATGTTGCAGAGAGGGCAATTGGACTATCTAGGTTACCTAGCGGGAACTTGGACTATGTAGGTTACCTAGCGGGCACTTGGACTATCTAGGTAAACAAACGTCCACTTGGACTATGTAGGTAACCTAGCGGACAATTGGACAGTCTAGGTTACCTAGCGGGCACTTGGACTATCTAGGTTAACGAAAGGGCATTTGGACTATGTAGGTTACCTAGCGGGCACTTGGATTATCTAGGTTAGCTAACAGGAACTTGGAATATCTAGGTTACCTAGCGGGCACTTGGACTATGTAGGTTACCTTGCGGGCACTTGTACTATCTAGGTTAACTAACGGGAACTTGGACTATGTAGGTTAGCTAGTGGACACTTGGAATATCTAGGTTAACTAGAGGGCCCTTGGACTATGTAGGTTAACTAGCGGGCACTTGGACTATCTAGGTTAACTAGCTGACTTTGGACTATGTAGGTTAACTAGCGGGCACTTGGACTGTCTAAGTAACCTAGCGGGCACTTGGACTATCTAGGTTAAAGAACGGGCACTTGGACTATGTAGGTAAGCTAGCGGGCACTTGGACTATGTAGGATCACTATCGGACATTTGTACTACTTAGTTTAACTAGCGGGCACTTTGACTATCTAGGTTAACTAGCGGGCACTTGGACTATCTAGGTTAACTAGCGGACCTTGGACTATTTAGGTTAACTAGCGGGCCCTTGGACTATGTAGGTTACCTAGCGGGCACTTGGACTATCTAGGTAAACAAACGTCCACTTGGACTATGTAGGTAACCTAGCGGACAATTGGACAGTCTAGGTTACCTAGCGGGCACTTGGACTATTTAGGTTAACGAAAGGGCACTTGGACTATGTAGGTTACCCTAGCGGGCACTTGGATTATCTAGGTTAGCTAACAGGAACTTGGAATATCTAGGTTACCTAGCGGGCACTTGGACTATGTAGGTTACCTTGCGGGCACTTGTACTATCTAGGTTAACTAACGGGAACTTGGACTATGTAGGTTAGCTAGTGGACACTTGGAATATCTAGGTTAACTAGAGGGCCCTTGGACTATGTAGGTTAACTAGCAGGCACTTGGACTATCTAGGTTAACTAGCTGACCTTGGACTATGTAGGTTAACTAGCGGGCACTTGGACTATCTAGGTTAACTAGCTGTCCTGGGACTATGTAGGTTAACTAGCAGACACTTGGACTATCTAGGTTAACTAGCGGGCACTTGCACAATGCAGGTTCCCTAGCGGGCACTTGGACTATCTAAGTTACCTAACAGGCACTTGGACTATGTACGTCCCCTAGCGGGCACTTGGACTATCTAGGTTAACTAGAGGGACTTGGACTATGTAGTTTAACTAGCGGGCCCTTGGACTATCTAGGTTTACTAGCGGGCACTTGGACTATCTAGGTTAACTAGCGGGCACTTGGACTAGGTAGTTTCCCTAGCGGGCATTTGGATTACTTAGGTTACCTAGTGGGCACTTGGACTATGTAGGTTACCTAGCGGGCACTTGGACTATGTAGGTTAACTAGAAGGCACTTGGACTATCAAGGTTACCTAGCGGGCCCTTGGACTATGTAGGTTACCAGCGGGCACTTGGACTATCTAGGTTAACGAACGTGCACTTGGACTATGTAGGTAACCTAGCGGGCTCTTGGACTGTCTAGGTTACCTAGCGGGCACTTGGCCTATCTAGGTTAACGAACGGGCACTTGGACTATGTAGGTTAACTAGCGGACACTTCGACTGTCTAAGTTATCTAATCGGCAATTGGACTATCTAGGTTAGCTAACGGGCACTAGGAATATCTCGGTTAACTAGTGGGCACTTGGACTATCTAGGTTACCTAGCAGGCACTTGGATTATGAAGGATGCCTAGCGGGCACTTGCAAGATCTAGGATAACTAGCAGGCCATTGCACTATGTAGGTTAACTAGCGGGCCCATGGATTATGTAGGTTAACTAGCAGGCACTTGGACTATCTAGGTTAACTAGCAGGCACTTGGACTATGTAGTTTCCCTAGCGGGCATTTGGACTATTTAGGATACCATCGGGAACTTGGACTATGTAGGATAACTAACGGGCACTTGGACTATGTAGGTTGCCTAGCTGGCACTTGGACTATGTAGGTTCCCTAGCGGGCACTTGGATTATGTAGGTTCCCTATCGGGCACTTGGATTATGTAGGTTCCCTATTGGGCACTTGGACTATGTAGGTTAACTAGCGGGCACATGGACTATCTAGGTTAACTAGCGGGCACTTGCACAATGCAGGTTCCCTAGCGGGCACTTTGAGTATCTAGGTTCCCTAACGGGCACTTGGAATATATAGGTTCCCTATCGGGCACTTGGACTATGTAGGTTCCTCAGCGGGCACTTGGACTATGTAGGTTCCCTATCGGGCATTGGACTATGTAGGTTAACTAGCAGGACATTGGACTATCTAGGTAACCTAGCGGGCACTTGGACTATGTAGAGTAACTACCGGACACTTGGACAATCTAGGTTACCTAGCGGGCACTTGAACTATGTACATATCGTAGCGGGCACTTGGACTATCTAGGTTACCTAGCGGGCATTTGGACTATGTACTTACCCTAGCGGGCACTTAGATTATCTAGGTTAACTAGAGGGCCCTTGGACTATGTAGGTTAACTAGCGGGCACTGGGATTATCTAGGTTAACTAGCGGGCACTTGGAGGATCTAGGTTAACTAGCGGGCGCATGGACTATCCTGGTTAGCTAGCGGGCACTTGGACTATCTAGATTAACTAGCGGGCCCTTGGACTATCTAGGTTAACTAGCGGGCCCTTGGACTATCTAGGTTAACTAGCGGGCACTTGGACTATCTAGATTAACTAGCGGGCCCTTGGACTATCTAGGTTTACTAGCGGGCTTTGGACTATCTAGGTTAAGTAGCGGGCACTTGGACTACGTACTTTCCCTAGCGGGCATTTGGATTACTTAGGTTACCTAGTGGGCACTTGGGCTATGTAGGTTACCTAGCGGGCACTTGGACTATGTAGGTTAACTAGAAGGCACTTGGACTATCAAGGTTACCTAGCGGGCCCTTGGACTATGTAGGTTACCAGCGGGCACTTGGACTATCTAGGTTAACGAACGTGCACTTGGACTATGTAGGTAACCTAGCTGGCACTTGGACTGTCTAGGTTACCTAGCGGGCACTTGGACTATCTAGGTCAACTAGCGGGCCCTTATACTATGTAGGTTAACTAGCGGTCACTTGGACTATCTAGGTTAACTAGCGGACCTTGGAATATGTAGGTTACCTAGCGTGCACTTGGACTATGTAGGTTAACAAGCAGGCACTTGGACTATCTAGGTTTCCTAGCAGGCACTTGGACTATGTACATACCCTAGCGCGCACTTGGACTATCTAGGTTAACTAACGGGCACTAGGACTATCTAGGTTAACTAGCGGGCCCTTGGACTATCTAGGTTACCTAGCCGGCACTTGGATTGTGAAGGATCCCTAGCGGGCACTTGGACAATCTAGGTTAACTAGCGGGCACTTGGACGATCTAGGTTAACTAGCGGGCACTTGGACTATCAAAGATAACAAGTGAGCCCTGGGAATATGTAGGTTAACTAGCGGGCCCTTGGACTATCTACGTTACCTAGCGGGCACTTGGACTATATAGGTTACCTAGCGGGCACTTGGACTATATAGGTTACCTAGTGGGCACTTGGACTATCTAAGTTAACGAACGTGCACTTGGAATATGCAGGTAACCTAGCGGGCACTTGGACTCTCTAGGTTAATTAGCGGGCACTTTGAATTCTAGGTTAACGAACAGGCACTTGGACTATGTAGGTTGCTTAGCGGGCACTTGGACTATCTAGGTTAGGTAACGGGCACTTTGATTATCTAGGTTACCTAGTGGGAACTTGGACAATGTAAGTTACCTAGCGGGCACTTGGACTATCTAGGTTACCTAACGGGCACTTTGACTATCTAGGTTACATAGCGGGCACTTGGACTATGTAGGTTAACTAGCGATCACTTGGACTCTAGGTTACCTAACAGGCACTTGGACTATCTAGGTTACCTAGCGGGCCCTTGGACTATGAAGGTTTCCTAGCGGGCACTTGGATTATCTAGGTTAACTAACGGGCACTTGGACTATGTAGGTAACCTAGCGGACACTTGGACAGTCTAGGTAACCTAGCGGGCAATTGGACTATCTAGGTTAACGAACGTGCACTTGGACTATGTAGGTAAAGTAGCGGACACTTGGACATCTAGGTTACCTAGCAGGCAATTGGACTATCTAGCTTAACGAACGGGCACTTGGACTATCTAGGTTAACTAGCGGGCACTTGGACTATGTAGGTAACCTAGCGTGAACTTGGACAGTCTAGGTTACCTAGCGGGCACTTGGACTTCTAGGTTAACGAACGGGCACTTGGACTATGTATGTTGCAGAGAGGGCAATTGGATTATCTAGGTTACCTAGCGGGAACTTGGACTATGTAGGTTACCTAGCGGGCACTTGGACTATCTAGGTAAACAAACGTCCACTTGGACTATGTAGGTAACCTAGCGGACAATTGGACAGTCTAGGTTACCTAGCGGGCACTTGGACTATCTAGGTTAACGAAAGGGCATTTGGACTATGTAGGTTACCTAGCGGGCACTTGGATTATCTAGGTTAGCTAACAGGAACTTGGAATATCTAGGTTACCTAGCGGGCACTTGGACTATGTAGGTTACCTTGCGGGCACTTGTACTATCTAGGTTAACTAACGGGAACTTGGACTATGTAGGTTAGCTAGTGGACACTTGGAATATCTAGGTTAACTAGAGGGCCCTTGGACTATGTAGGTTAACTAGCGGGCACTTGGACTATCTAGGTTAACTAGCGGGCACTTGCACAATGCAGGTTCCCTAGCGGGCACTTGGACTATCTAAGTTACCTAACAGGCACTTGGACTATGTACGTCCCCTAGCGCGCACTTGGACTATCTAGGTTAACTAGAGGGACTTGGACTATGTAGTTTTACTAGCGGGCCCTTGGACTATCTAGGTTTACTAGCGGGCACTTGGACTATCTAGGTTAACTAGCGGGCACTTGGACTACGTAGTTTCCCTAGCGGGCATTTGGATTACTTAGGTTACCTAGTGGGCCCTTGGACTATGTAGGTTACAGCGGGCACTTGGACTATCTAGGTTAACGAACGTGCACTTGGACTATGTAGGTAACCTAGCGGGCCCTTGGACTGTCTAGGTTACCTAGCAGGCACTTGGCCTATCTAGGTTAACGAACGGGCACTTGGACTATGTAGGTTAACTAGCGGACACTTCGACTATCCAAGTTAGCTAACGGGCAATTTGACTATCTAGGTTAACGAATGGTCACTTGGACTATGTAGGTTACCTAGCGGGCACTTGGACTATGTAGGATCCCTATCGGACTTTTGTACTACTTAGGTTAACTAGCGGGCATTTTGACTATCTAGGTTAACTAGCGGGCACTTGGACTATCTAGGTCAACTAGCGGGCCCTTATACTATGTAGGTTAACTAGCGGTCACTTGGACTATCTAGGTTAACTAGCGGACCTTGGAATATGTAGGTTACCTAGCGTGCACTTGGACTATGTAGGTTAACAAGCGGGCACTTGGACTATCTAGGTTTCCTAGCAGGCACTTGGACTATGTACATACCCTAGCGCGCACTTGGACTATCTAGGTTAACTAACGGGCACTAGGACTATCTAGGTTAACTAGCGGGCCCTTGGACTATCTAGGTTACCTAGCCGGCACTTGGATTGTGAAGGATCCCTAGCGGGCACTTGGACAATCTAGGTTAACTAGCGGGCACTTGGACGATCTAGGTTAACTAGCGGGCACTTGGACTATCAAAGATAACAAGTGAGCCCTGGGAATATGTAGGTTAACTAGCGGGCCCTTGGACTATCTACGTTACCTAGCGGGCACTTGGACTATATAGGTTACCTAGCGGGCACTTGGACTATATAGGTTACCTAGTGGGCACTTGGACTATCTAAGTTAACGAACGTGCACTTGGAATATGCAGGTAACCTAGCGGGCACTTGGACTCTCTAGGTTAATTAGCGGGCACTTTGAATTCTAGGTTAACGAACAGGCACTTGGACTATGTAGGTTGCTTAGCGGGCACTTGGACTATCTAGGTTAGGTAACGGGCACTTTGATTATCTAGGTTACCTAGTGGGAACTTGGACAATGTAAGTTACCTAGCGGGCACTTGGACTATCTAGGTTACCTAACGGGCACTTTGACTATCTAGGTTACATAGCGGGCACTTGGACTATGTAGGTTAACTAGCGATCACTTGGACTCTAGGTTACCTAACAGGCACTTGGACTATCTAGGTTACCTAGCGGGCCCTTGGACTATGAAGGTTTCCTAGCGGGCACTTGGATTATCTAGGTTAACTAACGGGCACTTGGACTATGTAGGTAACCTAGCGGACACTTGGACAGTCTAGGTAACCTAGCGGGCAATTGGACTATCTAGGTTAACGAATGGGCACTTGGACTATCTAGGCCAACTAGCGGGCCCTTGTACTACGTAGGTTAACTAGCGGGCACTTGGACTATCTAGGTTAACTAGCGGACCTTGGACTATTTAGGTTAACTAGCGGGCCCTTGGACTATGTAGGTTACCTAGCGGGCACTTGGACTATATAGGTTAACGAACGTGCACTTGGACTATGTAGGTAAAGTAGCGGACACTTGGACATCTAGGTTACCTAGCAGGCAATTGGACTATCTAGCTTAACGAACGGGCACTTGGACTATCTAGGTTACCTAGCGGGCACTTGGACTATGTAGGTAACCTAGCGTGAACTTGGACAGTCTAGGTTACCTAGCGGGCACTTGGACTTCTAGGTTAACGAACGGGCACTTGGACTATGTATGTTGCAGAGAGGGCAATTGGACTATCTAGGTTACCTAGCGGGAACTTGGACTATGTAGGTTACCTAGCGGGCACTTGGACTATCTAGGTAAACAAACGTCCACTTGGACTATGTAGGTAACCTAGCGGACAATTGGACAGTCTAGGTTACCTAGCGGGCACTTGGACTATCTAGGTTAACGAAAGGGCATTTGGACTATGTAGGTTACCTAGCGGGCACTTGGATTATCTAGGTTAGCTAACAGGAACTTGGAATATCTAGGTTACCTAGCGGGCACTTGGACTATGTAGGTTACCTTGCGGGCACTTGTACTATCTAGGTTAACTAACGGGAACTTGGACTATGTAGGTTAGCTAGTGGACACTTGGAATATCTAGGTTAACTAGAGGGCCCTTGGACTATGTAGGTTAACTAGCGGGCACTTGGACTATCTAGGTTAACTAGCTGACTTTGGACTATGTAGGTTAACTAGCGGGCACTTGGACTGTCTAAGTAACCTAGCGGGCACTTGGACTATCTAGGTTAAAGAACGGGCACTTGGACTATGTAGGTAAGCTAGCGGGCACTTGGACTATGTAGGATCACTATCGGACATTTGTACTACTTAGTTTAACTAGCGGGCACTTTGACTATCTAGGTTAACTAGCGGGCACTTGGACTATCTAGGTTAACTAGCGGACCTTGGACTATTTAGGTTAACTAGCGGGCCCTTGGACTATGTAGGTTACCTAGCGGGCACTTGGACTATCTAGGTAAACAAACGTCCACTTGGACTATGTAGGTAACCTAGCGGACAATTGGACAGTCTAGGTTACCTAGCGGGCACTTGGACTATTTAGGTTAACGAAAGGGCACTTGGACTATGTAGGTTACCCTAGCGGGCACTTGGATTATCTAGGTTAGCTAACAGGAACTTGGAATATCTAGGTTACCTAGCGGGCACTTGGACTATGTAGGTTACCTTGCGGGCACTTGTACTATCTAGGTTAACTAACGGGAACTTGGACTATGTAGGTTAGCTAGTGGACACTTGGAATATCTAGGTTAACTAGAGGGCCCTTGGACTATGTAGGTTAACTAGCAGGCACTTGGACTATCTAGGTTAACTAGCTGACCTTGGACTATGTAGGTTAACTAGCGGGCACTTGGACTATCTAGGTTAACTAGCTGTCCTGGGACTATGTAGGTTAACTAGCAGACACTTGGACTATCTAGGTTAACTAGCGGGCACTTGCACAATGCAGGTTCCCTAGCGGGCACTTGGACTATCTAAGTTACCTAACAGGCACTTGGACTATGTACGTCCCCTAGCGGGCACTTGGACTATCTAGGTTAACTAGAGGGACTTGGACTATGTAGTTTAACTAGCGGGCCCTTGGACTATCTAGGTTTACTAGCGGGCACTTGGACTATCTAGGTTAACTAGCGGGCACTTGGACTAGGTAGTTTCCCTAGCGGGCATTTGGATTACTTAGGTTACCTAGTGGGCACTTGGACTATGTAGGTTACCTAGCGGGCACTTGGACTATGTAGGTTAACTAGAAGGCACTTGGACTATCAAGGTTACCTAGCGGGCCCTTGGACTATGTAGGTTACCAGCGGGCACTTGGACTATCTAGGTTAACGAACGTGCACTTGGACTATGTAGGTAACCTAGCGGGCTCTTGGACTGTCTAGGTTACCTAGCGGGCACTTGGCCTATCTAGGTTAACGAACGGGCACTTGGACTATGTAGGTTAACTAGCGGACACTTCGACTGTCTAAGTTATCTAATCGGCAATTGGACTATCTAGGTTAGCTAACGGGCACTAGGAATATCTCGGTTAACTAGTGGGCACTTGGACTATCTAGGTTACCTAGCAGGCACTTGGATTATGAAGGATGCCTAGCGGGCACTTGCAAGATCTAGGATAACTAGCAGGCCATTGCACTATGTAGGTTAACTAGCGGGCCCATGGATTATGTAGGTTAACTAGCAGGCACTTGGACTATCTAGGTTAACTAGCAGGCACTTGGACTATGTAGTTTCCCTAGCGGGCATTTGGACTATTTAGGATACCATCGGGAACTTGGACTATGTAGGATAACTAACGGGCACTTGGACTATGTAGGTTGCCTAGCTGGCACTTGGACTATGTAGGTTCCCTAGCGGGCACTTGGATTATGTAGGTTCCCTATCGGGCACTTGGATTATGTAGGTTCCCTATTGGGCACTTGGACTATGTAGGTTAACTAGCGGGCACATGGACTATCTAGGTTAACTAGCGGGCACTTGCACAATGCAGGTTCCCTAGCGGGCACTTTGAGTATCTAGGTTCCCTAACGGGCACTTGGAATATATAGGTTCCCTATCGGGCACTTGGACTATGTAGGTTCCTCAGCGGGCACTTGGACTATGTAGGTTCCCTATCGGGCATTGGACTATGTAGGTTAACTAGCAGGACATTGGACTATCTAGGTAACCTAGCGGGCACTTGGACTATGTAGAGTAACTACCGGACACTTGGACAATCTAGGTTACCTAGCGGGCACTTGAACTATGTACATATCGTAGCGGGCACTTGGACTATCTAGGTTACCTAGCGGGCATTTGGACTATGTACTTACCCTAGCGGGCACTTAGATTATCTAGGTTAACTAGAGGGCCCTTGGACTATGTAGGTTAACTAGCGGGCACTGGGATTATCTAGGTTAACTAGCGGGCACTTGGAGGATCTAGGTTAACTAGCGGGCGCATGGACTATCCTGGTTAGCTAGCGGGCACTTGGACTATCTAGATTAACTAGCGGGCCCTTGGACTATCTAGGTTAACTAGCGGGCCCTTGGACTATCTAGGTTAACTAGCGGGCACTTGGACTATCTAGATTAACTAGCGGGCCCTTGGACTATCTAGGTTTACTAGCGGGCTTTGGACTATCTAGGTTAAGTAGCGGGCACTTGGACTACGTACTTTCCCTAGCGGGCATTTGGATTACTTAGGTTACCTAGTGGGCACTTGGGCTATGTAGGTTACCTAGCGGGCACTTGGACTATGTAGGTTAACTAGAAGGCACTTGGACTATCAAGGTTACCTAGCGGGCCCTTGGACTATGTAGGTTACCAGCGGGCACTTGGACTATCTAGGTTAACGAACGTGCACTTGGACTATGTAGGTAACCTAGCTGGCACTTGGACTGTCTAGGTTACCTAGCGGGCACTTGGCCTATCTAGGTTAACGAACGGACACTTGGACTATGTAGGTTAACTAGTGGACACTTCGACTATCTAGGTTAGCAAACGGGCAATTGGACTATCTAGCTTACCTAGCAGGCACTTGGACTATGTAGGTTCCCTAACGGGCACTTGGACTATCTAGGTTACCTAGCAGGCACTTGGATTATGAAGGATGCCTAGCGGGCACTTGGACTATCTAGGTTAACTAGCGGACACTTAGACTATGTAGTTTCCCTAGCGGGAATTTGGACTATTTAGGTTAACAACGGGAACATGGACTATGTAGGTTAACTAGCGGGCCCTTGGACTATCTAGGTTTACTAGCGGGCACTTGGACTATCTAGGTTAACTAGCGGGCACTTGGACTACGTAGTTTCCCTAGCGGGCATTTGGATTACTTAGGTTACCTAGTGGGCACTTGGACTATGTAGGTTACCTAGCGGGCACTTGGACTATGTAGGTTAACTAGAAGGCACTTGGACTATCAAGGTTACCTAGCGGGCCCTTGGACTATGTAGGTTACAGCGGGCACTTGGACTATCTAGGTTAACGAACGTGCATTTGGACTATGTAGGTAACCTAGCGGGCCCTTGGACTGTCTAGGTTACCTAGCGGGCACTTGGCCTATCTAGGTTAACGAACGGGCACTTGGACTATGTAGGTTAACTAGCGGACACTTCGACTATCCAAGTTAGCTAACGGGCAATTTGACTATCTAGGTTAACGAATGGGCACTTGGACTATGTAGGTTACCTAGCGGGCACTTGGACTATGTAGGATCCCTATCGGACTTTTGTACTACTTAGGTTAACTAGCGGGCATTTTGACTATCTAGGTTAACTAGCGGGCACTTGGACTATCTAGGTCAACTAGCGGGCCCTTGTACTATGTAGGTTAACTAGCGGTCACTTGGACTATCTAGGTTAACTAGCGGACCTTGAAATATGTAGGTTACCTAGCGTGCACTTGGACTATGTAGGTGAACAAGCGGGCACTTGGACTATCTAGGTTTCCTAGCAGGCACTTGGACTATGTACATACCCTAGCGCGCACTTGGACTATCTAGGTTAACTAACGGGCACTAGGACTATCTAGGTTAACTAGCGGGCCCTTGGACTATCTAGGTTACCTAGCAGACACTTGGATTGTGACGGATCCCTAGCGGGCACTTGGACAATCTAGGTTAACTAGCGGGCACTTGGACGATCTAGGTTAACTAGCGGGCACTTGGACTATCAAAGATAACAAGTGAGCCCTGGGAATATGTAGGTTAACTAGCGGGCCCTTGGACTATCTACGTTACCTAGCGGGCAATTGGACTATATAGGTTACCTAGCGGGCACTTGGACTATATAGGTTACCTAGTGGGCACTTGGACTATCTAAGTTAACGAACGTGCACTTGGAATATGCAGGTAACCTAGCGGGCACTTGGACTCTCTAGGTTAATTAGCGGGCACTTTGAATTCTAGGTTAACGAACAGGCACTTGGACTATGTAGGTTGCTTAGCGGGCACTTGGACTATCTAGGTTAGGTAACGGGCACTTTGATTATCTAGGTTACCTAGTGGGAACTTGGACAATGTAAGTTACCTAGCGGGCACTTGGACTATCTAGGTTACCTAACGGGCACTTTGACTATCTAGGTTACATAGCGGGCACTTGGACTATGTAGGTTAACTAGCGATCACTTGGACTCTAGGTTACCTAACAGGCACTTGGACTATCTAGGTTACCTAGCGGGCCCTTGGACTATGAAGGTTTCCTAGCGGGCACTTGGATTATCTAGGTTAACTAACGGGCACTTGGACTATGTAGGTAACCTAGCGGACACTTGGACAGTCTAGGTAACCTAGCGGGCAATTGGACTATCTAGGTTAACGAATGGGCACTTGGACTATCTAGGCCAACTAGCGGGCCCTTGTACTACGTAGGTTAACTAGCGGGCACTTGGACTATCTAGGTTAACTAGCGGACCTTGGACTATTTAGGTTAACTAGCGGGCCCTTGGACTATGTAGGTTACCTAGCGGGCACTTGGACTATATAGGTTAACGAACGTGCACTTGGACTATGTAGGTAAAGTAGCGGACACTTGGACATCTAGGTTACCTAGCAGGCAATTGGACTATCTAGCTTAACGAACGGGCACTTGGACTATCTAGGTTACCTAGCGGGCACTTGGACTATGTAGGTAACCTAGCGTGAACTTGGACAGTCTAGGTTACCTAGCGGGCACTTGGACTTCTAGGTTAACGAACGGGCACTTGGACTATGTATGTTGCAGAGAGGGCAATTGGACTATCTAGGTTACCTAGCGGGAACTTGGACTATGTAGGTTACCTAGCGGGCACTTGGACTATCTAGGTAAACAAACGTCCACTTGGACTATGTAGGTAACCTAGCGGACAATTGGACAGTCTAGGTTACCTAGCGGGCACTTGGACTATCTAGGTTAACGAAAGGGCATTTGGACTATGTAGGTTACCTAGCGGGCACTTGGATTATCTAGGTTAGCTAACAGGAACTTGGAATATCTAGGTTACCTAGCGGGCACTTGGACTATGTAGGTTACCTTGCGGGCACTTGTACTATCTAGGTTAACTAACGGGAACTTGGACTATGTAGGTTAGCTAGTGGACACTTGGAATATCTAGGTTAACTAGAGGGCCCTTGGACTATGTAGGTTAACTAGCGGGCACTTGGACTATCTAGGTTAACTAGCTGACTTTGGACTATGTAGGTTAACTAGCGGGCACTTGGACTGTCTAAGTAACCTAGCGGGCACTTGGACTATCTAGGTTAAAGAACGGGCACTTGGACTATGTAGGTAAGCTAGCGGGCACTTGGACTATGTAGGATCACTATCGGACATTTGTACTACTTAGTTTAACTAGCGGGCACTTTGACTATCTAGGTTAACTAGCGGGCACTTGGACTATCTAGGTTAACTAGCGGACCTTGGACTATTTAGGTTAACTAGCGGGCCCTTGGACTATGTAGGTTACCTAGCGGGCACTTGGACTATCTAGGTAAACAAACGTCCACTTGGACTATGTAGGTAACCTAGCGGACAATTGGACAGTCTAGGTTACCTAGCGGGCACTTGGACTATTTAGGTTAACGAAAGGGCACTTGGACTATGTAGGTTACCCTAGCGGGCACTTGGATTATCTAGGTTAGCTAACAGGAACTTGGAATATCTAGGTTACCTAGCGGGCACTTGGACTATGTAGGTTACCTTGCGGGCACTTGTACTATCTAGGTTAACTAACGGGAACTTGGACTATGTAGGTTAGCTAGTGGACACTTGGAATATCTAGGTTAACTAGAGGGCCCTTGGACTATGTAGGTTAACTAGCAGGCACTTGGACTATCTAGGTTAACTAGCTGACCTTGGACTATGTAGGTTAACTAGCGGGCACTTGGACTATCTAGGTTAACTAGCTGTCCTGGGACTATGTAGGTTAACTAGCAGACACTTGGACTATCTAGGTTAACTAGCGGGCACTTGCACAATGCAGGTTCCCTAGCGGGCACTTGGACTATCTAAGTTACCTAACAGGCACTTGGACTATGTACGTCCCCTAGCGGGCACTTGGACTATCTAGGTTAACTAGAGGGACTTGGACTATGTAGTTTAACTAGCGGGCCCTTGGACTATCTAGGTTTACTAGCGGGCACTTGGACTATCTAGGTTAACTAGCGGGCACTTGGACTAGGTAGTTTCCCTAGCGGGCATTTGGATTACTTAGGTTACCTAGTGGGCACTTGGACTATGTAGGTTACCTAGCGGGCACTTGGACTATGTAGGTTAACTAGAAGGCACTTGGACTATCAAGGTTACCTAGCGGGCCCTTGGACTATGTAGGTTACCAGCGGGCACTTGGACTATCTAGGTTAACGAACGTGCACTTGGACTATGTAGGTAACCTAGCGGGCTCTTGGACTGTCTAGGTTACCTAGCGGGCACTTGGCCTATCTAGGTTAACGAACGGGCACTTGGACTATGTAGGTTAACTAGCGGACACTTCGACTGTCTAAGTTATCTAATCGGCAATTGGACTATCTAGGTTAGCTAACGGGCACTAGGAATATCTCGGTTAACTAGTGGGCACTTGGACTATCTAGGTTACCTAGCAGGCACTTGGATTATGAAGGATGCCTAGCGGGCACTTGCAAGATCTAGGATAACTAGCAGGCCATTGCACTATGTAGGTTAACTAGCGGGCCCATGGATTATGTAGGTTAACTAGCAGGCACTTGGACTATCTAGGTTAACTAGCAGGCACTTGGACTATGTAGTTTCCCTAGCGGGCATTTGGACTATTTAGGATACCATCGGGAACTTGGACTATGTAGGATAACTAACGGGCACTTGGACTATGTAGGTTGCCTAGCTGGCACTTGGACTATGTAGGTTCCCTAGCGGGCACTTGGATTATGTAGGTTCCCTATCGGGCACTTGGATTATGTAGGTTCCCTATTGGGCACTTGGACTATGTAGGTTAACTAGCGGGCACATGGACTATCTAGGTTAACTAGCGGGCACTTGCACAATGCAGGTTCCCTAGCGGGCACTTTGAGTATCTAGGTTCCCTAACGGGCACTTGGAATATATAGGTTCCCTATCGGGCACTTGGACTATGTAGGTTCCTCAGCGGGCACTTGGAGTATGTAGGTTCCCTATCGGGCATTGGACTATGTAGGTTAACTAGCAGGACATTGGACTATCTAGGTAACCTAGCGGGCACTTGGACTATGTAGAGTAACTACCGGACACTTGGACAATCTAGGTTACCTAGCGGGCACTTGAACTATGTACATATCGTAGCGGGCACTTGGACTATCTAGGTTACCTAGCGGGCATTTGGACTATGTACTTACCCTAGCGGGCACTTAGATTATCTAGGTTAACTAGAGGGCCCTTGGACTATGTAGGTTAACTAGCGGGCACTGGGATTATCTAGGTTAACTAGCGGGCACTTGGAGGATCTAGGTTAACTAGCGGGCGCATGGACTATCCTGGTTAGCTAGCGGGCACTTGGACTATCTAGATTAACTAGCGGGCCCTTGGACTATCTAGGTTAACTAGCGGGCCCTTGGACTATCTAGGTTAACTAGCGGGCACTTGGACTATCTAGATTAACTAGCGGGCCCTTGGACTATCTAGGTTTACTAGCGGGCTTTGGACTATCTAGGTTAAGTAGCGGGCACTTGGACTACGTACTTTCCCTAGCGGGCATTTGGATTACTTAGGTTACCTAGTGGGCACTTGGGCTATGTAGGTTACCTAGCGGGCACTTGGACTATGTAGGTTAACTAGAAGGCACTTGGACTATCAAGGTTACCTAGCGGGCCCTTGGACTATGTAGGTTACCAGCGGGCACTTGGACTATCTAGGTTAACGAACGTGCACTTGGACTATGTAGGTAACCTAGCTGGCACTTGGACTGTCTAGGTTACCTAGCGGGCACTTGGCCTATCTAGGTTAACGAACGGACACTTGGACTATGTAGGTTAACTAGTGGACACTTCGACTATCTAGGTTAGCAAACGGGCAATTGGACTATCTAGCTTACCTAGCAGGCACTTGGACTATGTAGGTTCCCTAACGGGCACTTGGACTATCTAGGTTACCTAGCAGGCACTTGGATTATGAAGGATGCCTAGCGGGCACTTGGACTATCTAGGTTAACTAGCGGACACTTAGACTATGTAGTTTCCCTAGCGGGAATTTGGACTATTTAGGTTAACAACGGGAACATGGACTATGTAGGTTAACTAGCGGGCCCTTGGACTATCTAGGTTTACTAGCGGGCACTTGGACTATCTAGGTTAACTAGCGGGCACTTGGACTACGTAGTTTCCCTAGCGGGCATTTGGATTACTTAGGTTACCTAGTGGGCACTTGGACTATGTAGGTTACCTAGCGGGCACTTGGACTATGTAGGTTAACTAGAAGGCACTTGGACTATCAAGGTTACCTAGCGGGCCCTTGGACTATGTAGGTTACAGCGGGCACTTGGACTATCTAGGTTAACGAACGTGCATTTGGACTATGTAGGTAACCTAGCGGGCCCTTGGACTGTCTAGGTTACCTAGCGGGCACTTGGCCTATCTAGGTTAACGAACGGGCACTTGGACTATGTAGGTTAACTAGCGGACACTTCGACTATCCAAGTTAGCTAACGGGCAATTTGACTATCTAGGTTAACGAATGGGCACTTGGACTATGTAGGTTACCTAGCGGGCACTTGGACTATGTAGGATCCCTATCGGACTTTTGTACTACTTAGGTTAACTAGCGGGCATTTTGACTATCTAGGTTAACTAGCGGGCACTTGGACTATCTAGGTCAACTAGCGGGCCCTTGTACTATGTAGGTTAACTAGCGGTCACTTGGACTATCTAGGTTAACTAGCGGACCTTGAAATATGTAGGTTACCTAGCGTGCACTTGGACTATGTAGGTTAACAAGCGGGCACTTGGACTATCTAGGTTTCCTAGCAGGCACTTGGACTATGTACATACCCTAGCGCGCACTTGGACTATCTAGGTTAACTAACGGGCACTAGGACTATCTAGGTTAACTAGCGGGCCCTTGGACTATCTAGGTTACCTAGCAGACACTTGGATTGTGACGGATCCCTAGCGGGCACTTGGACAATCTAGGTTAACTAGCGGGCACTTGGACGATCTAGGTTAACTAGCGGGCACTTGGACTATCAAAGATAACAAGTGAGCCCTGGGAATATGTAGGTTAACTAGCGGGCCCTTGGACTATCTACGTTACCTAGCGGGCAATTGGACTATATAGGTTACCTAGCGGGCACTTGGACTATATAGGTTACCTAGTGGGCACTTGGACTATCTAAGTTAACGAACGTGCACTTGGAATATGCAGGTAACCTAGCGGGCACTTGGACTCTCTAGGTTAATTAGCGGGCACTTTGAATTCTAGGTTAACGAACAGGCACTTGGACTATGTAGGTTGCTTAGCGGGCACTTGGACTATCTAGGTTAGGTAACGGGCACTTTGATTATCTAGGTTACCTAGTGGGAACTTGGACAATGTAAGTTACCTAGCGGGCACTTGGACTATCTAGGTTACCTAACGGGCACTTTGACTATCTAGGTTACATAGCGGGCACTTGGACTATGTAGGTTAACTAGCGATCACTTGGACTCTAGGTTACCTAACAGGCACTTGGACTATCTAGGTTACCTAGCGGGCCCTTGGACTATGAAGGTTTCCTAGCGGGCACTTGGATTATCTAGGTTAACTAACGGGCACTTGGACTATGTAGGTAACCTAGCGGACATTTGGACAGTCTAGGTAACCTAGCGGGCAATTGGACTATCTAGGTTAACGAATGGGCACTTGGACTATCTAGGCCAACTAGCGGGCCCTTGTACTATGTAGGTTAACTAGCGGGCACTTGGACTATCTAGGTTAACTAGCGGACCTTGGACTATTTAGGTTAACTAGCGGGCCCTTGGACTATGTAGGTTACCTAGCGGGCACTTGGCCTATATAGGTTAACGAACGTGCACTTGGACTATGTAGGTAAAGTAGCGGACACTTGGACATCTAGGTTACCTAGCAGGCAATTGGACTATCTAGCTTAACGAACGGGCACTTGGACTATCTAGGTTACCTAGCGGGCACTTGGACTATGTAGGTAACCTAGCGTGAACTTGGACAGTCTAGGTTACCTAGCGGGCACTTGGACTTCTAGGTTAACGAACGGGCACTTGGACTATGTATGTTGCAGAGAGGGCAATTGGACTATCTAGGTTACCTAGCGGGAACTTGGACTATGTAGGTTACCTAGCGGGCACTTGGACTATCTAGGTAAACAAACGTCCACTTGGATTATGTAGGTAACCTAGCGGACAATTGGACAGTCTAGGTTACCTAGCGGGCACTTGGACTATCTAGGTTAACGAAAGGGCATTTGGACTATGTAGGTTACCTAGCGGGCACTTGGATTATCTAGGTTAGCTAACAGGAACTTGGAATATCTAGGTTACCTAGCGGGCACTTGGACTATGTAGGTTACCTTGCGGGCACTTGTACTATCTAGGTTAACTAACGGGAACTTGGACTATGTAGGTTAGCTAGTGGACACTTGGAATATCTAGGTTAACTAGAGGGCCCTTGGACTATGTAGGTTAACTAGCGGGCACTTGGACTATCTAGGTTTTACTAGCTGACCTTGGACTATGTAGGTTAACTAGCGGGCACTTGGACTGTCTAAGTGTCCTAGCGGGCACTTGGACTATCTAGGTTAAAGAACGGGCACTTGGACTATGTAGGTAAGCTAGCGGGCACTTGGACTATGTAGGATAACTATCGGACATTTGTACTACTTAGGTTAACTAGCGGGCACTTTGACTATCTAGGTTAACTAGCGGGCACTTGGACTATCTAGGTTAACTAGCGGACCTTGGACTATTTAGGTTAACTAGCGGGCCCTTGGACTATGTAGGTTACCTAGCGGGCACTTGGACTATATAGGTTAACGAACGTGCACTTGGACTATGTAGGTAAAGTAGCGGACACTTGGACATCTAGGTTACCTAGCAGGCAATTGGACTATCTAGGTTAACGAACGGGCACTTGGACTATCTAGGTTACCTAGCGGGCACTTGGACTATGCAGGTAACCTAGCGTGAACTTGGACAGTCTAGGTTACCTAGCGGGCACTTGGACTTCTAGGTTAACGAATGGGCACTTGGACTATGTATGTTGCAGAGCGGGCAATTGGACTATCTAGGTTACCTAGCGGGAACTTGGACTATGTAGGTTACCTAGCGGGCACTTGGACTATCTAGGTAAACAAAAGTCCACTTGGACTATGTAGGTAACCTAGCGGACAATTGGACAGTCTAGGTTACCTAGCGGGCACTTGGACTATCTAGGTTAACGAAAGGGCACTTGGACTATGTAGGTTACCTAGCGGGCACTTGGATTATCTAGGTTAGCTAACAGGAACTTGGAATATCTAGGTTACCTAGCGGGCACTTGGACTATGTAGGTTACCTTGCGGGCACTTGTACTATCTAGGTTAACTAACGGGAACTTGGACTATGTAGGTTAGCTAGTGGACACTTGGAATATCTAGGTTAACTAGAGGGCCCTTGGACTATGTAGGTTAACTAGCAGGCACTTGGACTATCTAGGTTAACTAGCTGACCTTGGACTATGTAGGTTAACTAGCGGGCACTTGGACTATCTAGGTTAACTAGCTGTCCTGGGACTATGTAGGTTAACTAGCAGACACTTGGACTATCTAGGTTAACTAGCGGGCACTTGCACAATGCAGGTTCCCTAGCGGGCACTTGGACTATCTAAGTTACCTAACAGGCACTTGGACTATGTACGTCCCCTAGCGGGCACTTGGACTATCTAGGTTAACTAGATGGACTTGGACTATGTAGTTTAACTAGCGGGCCCTTGGACTATCTAGGTTTATTAGCGGGCACTTGGACTATCTAGGTTAACTAGCGGGCACTTGGACTACGTAGTTTCCCTAGCGGGCATTTGGATTACTTAGGTTACCTAGTGGGCACTTGGACTATGTAGGTTACCTAGCGGGCACTTGGACTATGTAGGTTAACTAGAAGGCACTTGGACTATCAAGGTTACCTAGCGGGCCCTTGGACTATGTAGGTTACCAGCGGGCACTTGGACTATCTAGGTTAACGAACGTGCACTTGGACTATGTAGGTAACCTAGCGGGCTCTTGGACTGTCTAGGTTACCTAGCGTGCACTTGGCCTATCTAGGTTAACGAACGGGCACTTGGACTATGTAGGTTAACTAGCGGACACTTCGACTGTCTAGGTTATCTAATGGGCAATTGGACTATCTAGGTTAGCTAACGGGCACTAGGAATATCTAGGTTAACTAGCGGGCACTTGGACTATCTAGGTTACCTAGCAGGCACTTGGATTATGAAGGATGCCTAGCGGGCACTTGCACGATCTAGGTTAACTAGCAGGCCATTGCACTATGTAGGTTAACTAGCGGGCCCATGGATTATGTAGGTTAACTAGCAGGCACTTGGACTATCTAGGTTAACTAGCAGGCACTTGGACTATGTAGTTTCCCTAGCGGGCATTTGGACTATTTAGGATACCATCGGGAACTTGGACTATGTAGGATAACTAACGGGCACTTGGACTATGTAGTTTGCCTAGCTGGCACTTGGACTATGTAGGTTCCCTAGCGGGCACTTGGATTATGTAGGTTCCCTATCGGGCACTTGGATTATGTAGGTTCCCTATTGGGCACTTGGACTATGTAGGTTAACTAGCGGGCACATGGACTGTCTAGGTAACTTAGCGGGCACTTGGACTATCTAGGTTAACGAAAGGGCACTTGGACTATGTAGGTAACCTAGTGGGCACTTGTACTGTCTAGGTTACCTAGCGGGCACTTTGACTATCTAGGATAACGAACGGGCACTTGGACTATCTAGGTCAACAAGCGGGCCCTTCTACTATGTAGGTTAACTAGCGGGCACTTGGACTATCTAGGTTAACTATCGGACCTTGGACTATGTAGGTTAACTAACAGGCACTTGGACGATCTGGGTTAACTAGCTGACCTTGGACTATGTAGGTTAACTAGCGGGCACTTGGACTATCTAGGTTAACTAGCGGGCACTTGCACAATGCAGGTTCCCTAGCGGGCACTTTGAGTATCTAGGTTCCCTAACGGGCACTTGGAATATATAGGTTCCCTATCGGGCACTTGGACTATGTAGGTTCCTCAGCGGACACTTGGACTATGTAGGTTCCCTATCGGGCATTGGACTATGTAGGTTAACTAGCAGGACCTTGGACTATCTAGGTAACCTAGCGGGCACTTGGACTATGTAGAGTAACTACCGGACACTTGGACAATCTAGGTTACCTAGCGGGCACTTGAACTATTTACATACCGTAGCGGGCACTTGGACTATCTAGGTTACCTAGCGGGCATTTGGACTATGTACTTACCCTAGCGGGCACTTATATTATATAGGTTAACTAGAGGGCCCTTGGACTATGTAGGTTAACTAGCGGGCACTTGGATTATCTAGGTTAACTAGCGGGCACTTGGACGATCTAGGTTAACTAGCGGGTGCATGGACTATCCTGGTTAACTAGCGGGCACTTGGACTATCTAGATTAACTAGCGGGCCCTTGGACTATCTAGGTTAACTAGCGGGCCCTTGGACTATCTAGGTTAACTAGCGGGCACTTGGACTATCTAGATTAACTAGTGGGCCCTTGGACTATCTAGGTTTACTAGCGGGCTTTGGACTATCTAGGTTAAGTAGCGGGCACATGGACTACGTACTTTCCCTAGCGGGCATTTGGATTACTTAGGTTACCTAGTGGGCACTTGGACTATGTAGGTTACCTAGCGGGCACTTGGACTATGTAGGTTAACTAGAAGGCACTTGGACTATCAAGGTTACCTAGCGGGCCCTTGGACTATGTAGGTTACCAGCGGGCACTTGGACTATCTAGGTTAACGAACGTGCACTTGGACTATGTAGGTAACCTAGTTGGCACTTGGACTGTCTAGGTTACCTAGCGGGCACTTGGCCTATCTAGGTTAACGAACGGACACTTGGACTATGTAGGTTAACTAGTGGACACTTCGACTATCTAGGTTAGCTAACGGGCAATTGGACTATCTAGCTTACCTAGCAGGCACTTGGACTATGTAGGTTCCCTAACGGGCACTTGGAGTATTTAGGTTACCTAGCAGGCACTTTGACTATCTAGGTTAACTAACGGGCACTTGGATTATGTAGGTTCCCTAGCGGGCACTTGGACTATGTAGGTTCCCTATCGGGTACTTGGACTGTCTAGGTTAACTAGCGGGCAATTGGACTGTCTAGGTTACCTAGTGGGCACTTGGACTATGTAGTTTACCTAGCAGGCACTTGGATTATGTAGGTTAACTAGCGGGCACGTGGACTACCTAGGTTACCTAGAGGGCACTAGTACTATGTACGTTTCCTAGCGGGCACTTGGGCTATCTACGTTACCTAGCGGGCACTTGGACTATGTAGGTTAACGAACGGGTCTTGGACTATGTAGGTAACCTAATGGTCACTTGGACTGTCTAGGTTACCTAGCGGGGACTTGGACTATGTAGGTTAACTAGCGGGCGCTTGGACTATGTAGGATCCCTATCGGACATTTGTACTACTTAGGTTAACTAGTGGGCACTTTGACTATCTAGGTTAACTAACGGGCACTTGGACTATCTAGGTCAACTAGCGGGCCCTTGTACTATGTAGGTTAACTAGCGGGCACTTGGACTATCTAGTTTAACTAACGGACCTTGGACTATGTAGGTTAACAAGCGGGCCCTTGGACTATGTAGGTTAACTAGCGGGCACTTGGACTATCTAAGTTAACTAGCTGACCTTGGACTATGTAGGTTAACTAGCGGGCACTTGGACTATCTAGGTTAACTAGCGGGCACTTGCACAATGCAGGTTGCTTAGCGGGCACTTTGATTATGTAGGTTCCCTAGCGGGCACTTGGACTATATATGTTCCCTATGGGCACTTGGACTATCTAGGTTCCTAACGGGCACTTGGAATATATAGGTTCCCTATCGGGCACTTGGACTATGTAGGTTCCTCAGCGGTCACTTGGACTATGTAGGTTCCCTATAGGGCATTGGACTATGTAGGTTAACTAGCAGGACCTTGGGCTATCTAGGTTACCTAGCGGGCACTTGGACTATGTAGGGTAACTAGCGGACACTTGGCCTATATAGGTTACCTAGCGGGCACTTGGAATTCTAGGTTAACGAATGGGCACTTGGAGTATTTGTTTGCTTAGCGGGCATTTGGATTACTTAGGTTACCTAGTGGGCACTTGGACTATGTAGGTTAACTAGAAGGCACTAGGACTATCAAGGTTACCTAGCGGGCCCTTGGACTATGTAGGTTACCAGCGGGCACTTGGACTATCTAGGTTAACGAACATGCACTTGGACTATGTAGGTAACCTAGCGGGCACTTGGACTGTCTACGTTACCTAGCGGGCACTTGGACTATGTACGTTAACGAACGGGCACTTGGACTATGTAGGTAACCTAATGGTCACTTGGACTGTCTAGGTTACCTAGCGGGGATTTGGACTATGTAGGTTAACTAGCGGGCACTTGGACTATGTACGTCCCCTAGTGGGCACTTGGACTATCTAGGTTAGCTAACGGGCACTAGGACTATCTAGGTTAACTAGCGGGCACTTGGACTATCTAGGTTACCTAGCAGGCACTTGGATTATGAAGGATGCCTAGCGGGCACTTGGACTATCTAGATTACCTAGCAGGCACGTGGACTATGTACGTTAACTAGCGGACATTTGCACGATCTAGGTTAACTAGCAGGCCATTGCACTATGTAGGTTAACTAGCGGGCCCATGGATTATGTAGGTTAACTAGCAGGCACTTGGACTATCCAGGTTAACTAGCAGGCACTTAGACTATGTAGTTTCCCTAGCGGGCAATTGGACTATTTAGATTACCATCGGGAACTTGGACAATGTACGTTAACTAACGGGCACTTGGACTATGTAGGTTGCCTAGCTGGCACTTGGAATATGTAGGTTCCCTAGCGGGCACTTGGATTATGTAGGTTCCCTATCGGGCACTTGGACTATGTAGGTTAACTAGCGGGCACATGGACTGTCTAGGTAACCTAGCGTGCACTTGGACTATCTAGGTTAACGAACGGGCACTTGGACTATGTAGGTAACCTAGCGGGCAATTGGACTATCTAGGTTAACGAATGGACACTTGGACTATCTAGGCCAACTAGCGGGCCCTTGTACTATGTAGGTTAACTAGCGGGCACTTGGACTATCTAGGTTAACTAGCGGACCTTGGACTATTTAGGTTAACTAGCGGGCCCTTGGACTATGTAGGTTACCTAGCGGGCACTTGGACTATATAGGTTAACGAACGTGCACTTGGACTATGTAGGTAAAGTAGCGGACACTTGGACATCTAGGTTACCAAGCAGGCAATTGGACTATCTAGGTTAACGAACGGGCACTTGGACTATCTAGGTTACCTAGCGGGCACTTGGACTATGCAGGTAACCTAGCGTGAACTTGGACAGTCTAGGTTACCTAGCGGGCACTTGGACTTCTATGTTAACGAACGGGCACTTGGACTATGTATGTTGCAGAGCGGGCAATTGGACTATCTAGGTTACCTAGCGGGAACTTGGACTATGTACATACCGTAGCGGGCACTTGGACTATCTAGGTTACCTAGCGGGCATTTGGACTATGTACTTACCCTAGCGGGCACTTAGACTATCTAGGTTAACTAGAGGGCCCTTGGACTATGTAGGTTAACTAGCGGGCACTTGGATTATCTAGGTTAACTAGCGGGCACTTTGACGATCTAGGTTAACTAGCGGGCGCATGGACTATCCTGGTTAACTAGCGGGCACTTGGACTATCTAGATTAACTAGCGGGCCCTTGGACTATCTAGGTTAACTAGGGGGCCCTTGGACTATCTAGGTTAACTAGCGGGCACTTGGACTATCTAGGTTTACTAGCGGGCTTTGGACTATCTAGGTTAAATCGGGGCCCTTGGACTACCTAGATTAACTAGCGGGCCCTTGGACTATCTAGGTTATCTAGGGGGCCCTTGGACTATCTAGATTAACTAGCGGGCCCTTGGACTATCTAGGTTTACTAGCGGGCTTTGGACTATCTAGGTTAAGTAGCGGGCACTTGGACAATGTAGTTTCCCTAGCGGGCATTTGGATTACTTAGGTTACCTAGTGGGCACTTGGATTATGTATGTTACCTAGCGGGCACTTGGACTATGTAGGTTAACTAGAAGGCACTTGGACTATCAAGGTTACCTAGCGGTTCCTTAGACTATGTAGGTTCCCTAGCGGGCACTTGGACTATGTAGGTTCCCTATCGGGTACTTGGACTGTCTAGGTTAACTAGCGGGCAATTGGACTGTCTAGGTTACCTAGTGGGCATTTGGACTATGTAGTTTACCTAGCAGGCATTTGGACTATGTAAGTTAACTAGCGGGCACTTGGACAATCTAGGTTACCTAGAGGGCACTTGGACTATGTACATTCCCTAGCAGGCACTTGGGCTATCTACGTTACCTAGCGGGCACTTGGACTATGTACGTTACCGAACGGGCACTGGACTATGTAGGTAACCTAATGGTCACTTGGACTGTCTAGGTTACCTAGCGGGGATTTGGACTATGTAGGTTAACTAGTGGACACTTGGACTATGTATGTCCCCTAGTGGGCACTTGGATTATCTAGGTTAGCTAACGGGCACTAGGACTATCTAGGTTAACTAGCGGGCACTTGGACTATCTAGGTTACCTAGCAGGCACTTGGATTATGAAGGATGCCTAGCGGGCACTTGGACTATCTAGGTTAACTAGCGGACACTTAGACTATGTAGTTTCCCTAGCGGGAATTTGGACTATTTAGGTTAACAACGGGAACTTGGACTATGTAGGTTAACTAGCGGGCCCTTGGACTATCTAGGTTTACGAGCGGGCACTTGGACTATCTAGGTTAACTAGCGGGCACATGGACTACGTAGTTTCCCTAGTGGGCATTTGGATTACTTAGGTTACCTAGTGGGCACTTGGACTATGTAGGTTACCTAGCGGGCACTTGGACTATGTAGGTTAACTAGAAGGCACTTGGACTATCAAGGTTACCTAGCGGGCCCTTGGACTATGTAGGTTACAGCGGGCACTTGGACTATCTAGGTTAACGAACGTGCACTTGGACTATGTAGGTAACCTAGCGGGCCCTTGGACTGTCTAGGTTACCTAGCGGGCACTTGGTCTATCTAGGTTAACGAACGGGCACTTGGACTATGTAGGTTAACTAGCGGACACTTCGACTATCCAAGTTAGCTAAAGGGCAATTTGACTATCTAGGTTAACGAATGGGCACTTGGACTATGTAGGTTACCTAGCGGGCACTTGGACTATGTAGGATCCCTATCGGACTTTTGTACTACTTAGGTTAACTAGCGGGCATTTTGACTATCTAGGTTAACTAGCGGGCACTTGGACTATCTAGGTCAACTAGCGGGCCCTTGTACTATGTAGGTTAACTAGCGGTCACTTGGACTATCTAGGTTAACTAGCGGACCTTGGAATATGTAGGTTACCTAGCGTGCACTTGGACTATGTAGGTTAACAAGCGGGCCCTTGGACTATCTAGGTTACCTAGCAGGCACTTGGATTGTGAAGGATCCCTAGCGGGCACTTGGACAATCTAGGTTAACTAGCGGGCACTTGGACGATCTAGGTTAACTAGCGGGCACTTGGACTATCAAAGATAACAAGTGAGCCCTGGGAATATGTAGGTTAACTAGCGGGCCCTTGGACTATCTACGTTACCTAGCGGGCACTTGGACTATATAGGTTACCTAGCGGGCACTTGGACTATATAGGTTACCTAGTGGGCACTTGGACTATCTAAGTTAACGAACGTGCACTTGGAATATGCAGGTAACCTAGCGGGCACTTGGACTCTCTAGGTTAATTAGCGGGCACTTTGAATTCTAGGTTAACGAACAGGCACTTGGACTATGTAGGTTGCTTAGCGGGCACTTGGACTATCTAGGTTAGGTAACGGGCACTTTGATTATCTAGGTTACCTAGTGGGAACTTGGACAATGTAAGTTACCTAGCGGGCACTTGGACTATCTAGGTTACCTAACGGGCACTTTGACTATCTAGGTTACATAGCGGGCACTTGGACTATGTATGTAGGTTAACTAGCGATCACTTGGACTCTAGGTTACCTAACAGGCACTTGGACTATCTAGGTTACCTAGCGGGCCCTTGGACTATGAAGGTTTCCTAGCGGGCACTTGGATTATCTAGGTTAACTAACGGGCACTTGGACTATGTAGGTAACCTAGCGGACACTTGGACAGTCTAGGTAACCTAGCGGGCAATTGGACTATCTAGGTTAACGAATGGGCACTTGGACTATCTAGGCCAACTAGCGGGCCCTTGTACTATGTAGGTCAACTAGCGGGCACTTGGACTATCTAGGTTAACTAGCGGACCTTGGACTATTTAGGTTAACTAGCGGGCCCTTGGACTATGTAGGTTACCTAGCGGGCACTTGGACTATATAGGTTAACGAACGTGCACTTGGACTATGTAGGTAAAGTAGCGGACACTTGGACATCTAGGTTACCTAGCAGGCAATTGGACTATCTTGGTTAACGAACGGGCACTTGGACTATCTAGGTTACCTAGCGGGCACTTGGACTATGCAGGTAACCTAGCGTGAACTTGGACAGTCTAGGTTACCTAGCGGGCACTTGGACTTCTATGTTAACGAACGGGCACGTGGACTATGTATGTTGCAGAGCGGGCAATTGGACTATCTAGGTTACCTAGCGGGAACTTGGACTATGTAGGTTACCTAGCGGGCACTTGGACTATCTAGGTAAACAAACGTCCACTTGGACTATGTAGGTAACCTAGCGGACAATTGGACAGTCTAGGTTACTTAGCGGGCACTTGGACTATCTAGGTTAACGAAAGGGCACTTGGACTATGTAGGTTACCTAGCGGGCACTTGGATTATCTAGGTTAGCTAACAGGAACTTGGAATATCTAGGTTACCTAGCGGGCACTTGGATTATGTATGTTACCTAGCGGGCACTTGGACTATGTAGGTTAACTAGAAGGCACTTGGACTATCAAGGTTACCTAGCGGTTCCTTAGACTATGTAGGTTCCCTAGCGGGCACTTGGACTATGTAGGTTCCCTATCGGGTACTTGGACTGTCTAGGTTAACTAGCGGGCAATTGGACTGTCTAGGTTACCTAGTGGGCATTTGGACTATGTAGTTTACCTAGCAGGCATTTGGACTATGTAAGTTAACTAGCGGGCACTTGGACAATCTAGGTTACCTAGAGGGCACTTGGACTATGTACATTCCCTAGCAGGCACTTGGGCTATCTACGTTACCTAGCGGGCACTTGGACTATGTACGTTACCGAACGGGCACTGGACTATGTAGGTAACCTAATGGTCACTTGGACTGTCTAGGTTACCTAGCGGGGATTTGGACTATGTAGGTTAACTAGTGGACACTTGGACTATGTATGTCCCCTAGTGGGCACTTGGATTATCTAGGTTAGCTAACGGGCACTAGGACTATCTAGGTTAACTAGCGGGCACTTGGACTATCTAGGTTACCTAGCAGGCACTTGGATTATGAAGGATGCCTAGCGGGCACTTGGACTATCTAGGTTAACTAGCGGACACTTAGACTATGTAGTTTCCCTAGCGGGAATTTGGACTATTTAGGTTAACAACGGGAACTTGGACTATGTAGGTTAACTAGCGGGCCCTTGGACTATCAAGGTTTACGAGCGGGCACTTGGACTATCTAGGTTAACTAGCGGGCACATGGACTACGTAGTTTCCCTAGTGGGCATTTGGATTACTTAGGTTACCTAGTGGGCACTTGGACTATGTAGGTTACCTAGCGGGCACTTGGACTATGTAGGTTAACTAGAAGGCACTTGGACTATCAAGGTTACCTAGCGGGCCCTTGGACTATGTAGGTTACAGCGGGCACTTGGACTACCTAGGTTAACGAACGTGCACTTGGACTATGTAGGTAACCTAGCGGGCCCTTGGACTGTCTAGGTTACCTAGCGGGCACTTGGTCTATCTAGGTTAACGAACGGGCACTTGGACTATGTAGGTTAACTAGCGGACACTTCGACTATCCAAGTTAGCTAACGGGCAATTTGACTATCTAGGTTAACGAATGGGCACTTGGACTATGTAGGTTACCTAGCGGGCACTTGGACTATGTAGGATCCCTATCGGACTTTTGTACTACTTAGGTTAACTAGCGGGCATTTTGACTATCTAGGTTAACTAGCGGGCACTTGGACTATCTAGGTCAACTACTGGGCCCTTGTACTATGTAGGTTAACTAGCGGTCACTTGGACTATCTAGGTTAACTAGCGGACCTTGGAATATGTAGGTTACCTAGCGTGCACTTGGACTATGTAGGTTAACAAGCGGGCACTTGGACTATCTAGGTTTCCTAGCAGGCACTTGGACTATGTACATACCCTAGCGCGCACTTGGACTATCTAGGTTAACTAACGGGCACTAGGACTATCTAGGTTAACTAGCGGGCCCTTGGACTATCTAGGTTACCTAGCAGGCACTTGGATTGTGAAGGATCCCTAGCGGGCACTTGGACAATCTAGGTTACCTAGCGGGCACTTGGACGATCTAGGTTAACTAGCGGGCACTTGGACTATCAAAGATAACAAGTGAGCCCTGGGAATATGTAGGTTAACTAGCGGGCCCTTGGACTATCTACGTTACCTAGCGGGCACTTGGACTATATAGGTTACCTAGCGGGCACTTGGACTATATAGGTTACCTAGTGGGCACTTGGACTATCTAAGTTAACGAACGTGCACTTGGAATATGCAGGTAACCTAGCGGGCACTTGGACTCTCTAGGTTAATTAGCGGGCACTTTGAATTCTAGGTTAACGAACAGGCACTTGGACTATGTAGGTTGCTTAGCGGGCACTTGGACTATCTAGGTTAGGTAACGGGCACTTTGATTATCTAGGTTACCTAGTGGGAACTTGGACAATGTAAGTTACCTAGCGGGCACTTGGACTATCTAGGTTACCTAACGGGCACTTTGACTATCTAGGTTACATAGCGGGCACTTGGACTATGTATGTAGGTTAACTAGCGATCACTTGGACTCTAGGTTACCTAACAGGCACTTGGACTATCTAGGTTACCTAGCGGGCCCTTGGACTATGAAGGTTTCCTAGCGGGCACTTGGATTATCTAGGTTAACTAACGGGCACTTGGACTATGTAGGTAACCTAGCGGACACTTGGACAGTCTAGGTAACCTAGCGGGCAATTGGACTATCTAGGTTAACGAATGGGCACTTGGACTATCTAGGCCAACTAGCGGGCCCTTGTACTATGTAGGTTAACTAGCGGGCACTTGGACTATCTAGGTTAACTAGCGGACCTTGGACTATTTAGGTTAACTAGCGGGCCCTTGGACTATGTAGGTTACCTAGCGGGCACTTGGACTATATAGGTTAACGAACGTGCACTTGGACTATGTAGGTAAAGTAGCGGACACTTGGACATCTAGGTTACCTAGCAGGCAATTGGACTATCTTGGTTAACGAACGGGCACTTGGACTATCTAGGTTACCTAGCGGGCACTTGGACTATGCAGGTAACCTAGCGTGAACTTGGACAGTCTAGGTTACCTAGCGGGCACTTGGACTTCTATGTTAACGAACGGGCACGTGGACTATGTATGTTGCAGAGCGGGCAATTGGACTATCTAGGTTACCTAGCGGGAACTTGGACTATGTAGGTTACCTAGCGGGCACTTGGACTATCTAGGTAAACAAACGTCCACTTGGACTATGTAGGTAACCTAGCGGACAATTGGACAGTCTAGGTTACCTAGCGGGCACTTGGACTATCTAGGTTAACGAAAGGGCACTTGGACTATGTAGGTTACCTAGCGGGCACTTGGATTATCTAGGTTAGCTAACAGGAACTTGGAATATCTAGGTTACCTAGCGGGCACTTGGACTATGTAGGTTACCTTGCGGGCACTTGTACTATCTAGGTTAACTAACGGGAACTTGGACTATGTAGGTTAGCTAGTGGACACTTGGAATATCTAGGTTAACTAGAGGGCCCTTGGACTATGTAGGTTAACTAGCAGGCACTTGGACTATCTAGGTTAACTAGCTGACCTTGGACTATGTAGGTTAACTAGCGGGCACTTGGACTATCTAGGTTAACTAGCTGTCCTGGGACTATGTAGGTTAACTAGCAGACACTTGGACTATCTAGGTTAACTAGCGGGCACTTGCACAATGCAGGTTCCCTAGCGGGCACTTGGACTATCTAAGTTACCTAACAGGCACTTGGACTATGTACGTCCCCTAGCGGGCACTTGGACTATCTAGGTTAACTAGATGGACTTGGACTATGTAGTTTAACTAGCGGGCCCTTGGACTATCTAAGTTTACTAGCGGGCACTTGGACAATCTAGGTTAACTAGCGGGCACTTGGACTACGTAGTTTCCCTAGCGGGCATTTGGATTACTTAGGTTACCTAGTGGGCACTTGGACTATGTAGGTTACCTAGCGGGCACTTGGACTATGTAGGTTAACTAGAAGGCACTTGGACTATCAAGGTTACCTAGCGGGCCCTTGGACTATGTAGGTTACCAGCGGGCACTTGGACTATCTAGGTTAACGAACGTGCACTTGGACTATGTAGGTAACCTAGCGGGCTCTTGGACTGTCTAGGTTACCTAGCGGGCACTTGGCCTATCTAGGTTAACGAACGGGCACTTGGACTATGTAGGTTAACTAGCGGACACTTCGACTGTCTAGGTTATCTAATGGGCAATTGGACTATCTAGGTTAGCTAACGGGCACTAGGAATATCTAGGTTAACTAGCGGGCACTTGGACTATCTAGGTTACCTAGCAGGCACTTGGATTATGAAGGATGCCTAGCGGGCACTTGCACGATCTAGGTTAACTAGCAGGCCATTGCACTATGTAGGTTAACTAGCGGGCCCATGGATTATGTAGGTTAACTAGCAGGCACTTGGACTATCTAGGTTAACTAGCAGGCACTTGGACTATGTAGTTTCCCTAGCGGGCATTTGGACTATTTAGGATACCATCGGGAACTTGGACTATGTAGGATAACTAACGGGCACTTGGACTATGTAGTTTGCCTAGCTGGCACTTGGACTATGTAGGTTCCCTAGCGGGCACTTGGATTATGTAGGTTCCCTATCGGGCACTTGGATTATGTAGGTTCCCTATTGGGCACTTGGACGATGTAGGTTAACTAGCGGGCACATGGACTGTCTAGGTAACCTAGCGGGCACTTGGACTATCTAGGTTAACGAAAGGGCACTTGGACTATGTAGGTAACCTAGTGGGCACTTGTACTGTCTAGGTTACCTAGCGGGCACTTTGACTATCTAGGATAACGAACGGGCACTTGGACTATCTAGGTCAACAAGCGGGCCCTTCTACTATGTAGGTTAACTAGCGGGCACTTGGACTATCTAGGTTAACTAGCGGACCTTGGACTATGTAGGTTAACTAGCAGGCACTTGGACGATCTAGGTTAACTAGCTGACCTTGGACTATGTAGGTTAACTAGCGGGCACTTGGACTATCTAGGTTAACTAGCGGGCACTTGCACAATGCAGGTTCCCTAGCGGGCACTTTGAGTATCTAGGTTCCCTAACGGGCACTTGGAATATATAGGTTCCCTATCGGGCACTTGGACTATGTAGGTTCCTCAGCGGGCACTTGGACTATGTAGGTTCCCTATCGGGCATTGGACTATGTAGGTTAACTAGCAGGACCTTGGACTATCTAGGTAACCTAGCGGGCACTTGGACTATGTAGAGTAACTACCGGACACTTGGACAATCTAGGTTACCTAGCGGGCACTTGAACTATGTACATACCGTAGCGGGCACTTGGACTATCTAGGTTACCTAGCGGGCATTTGGACTATGTACTTACCCTAGCGGGCACTTATATTATATAGGTTAACTAGAGGGCCCTTGGACTATGTAGGTTAACTAGCGGGCACTTGGATTATCTAGGTTAACTAGCGGGCACTTGGACGATCTAGGTTAACTAGCGGGCGCATGGACTATCCTGGTTAACTAGCGGGCACTTGGACTATCTAGATTAACTAGCGGGCCCTTGGACTATCTAGGTTAACTAGCGGGCCCTTGGACTATCTAGGTTAACTAGTGGGCACTTGGACTATCTAGATTAACTAGCGGGCCCTTGGACTATCTAGGTTTACTAGCGGGCTTTGGACTATCTAGGTTAAGTAGCGGGCACATGGACTACGTACTTTCCCTAGCGGGCATTTGGATTACTTAGGTTACCTAGTGGGCACTTGGACTATGTAGGTTACCTAGCGGGCACTTGGACTATGTAGGTTAACTAGAAGGCACTTGGACTATCAAGGTTACCTAGCGGGCCCTTGGACTATGTAGGTTACCAGCGGGCACTTGGACTATCTAGGTTAACGAACGTGCACTTGGACTATGTAGGTAACCTAGCAGGCACTTGGACTGTCTAGGTTACCTAGCGGGCACTTGGCCTATCTAGGTTAACGAACGGACACTTGGACTATGTAGGTTAACTAGTGGACACTTCGACTATCTAGGTTAGCTAACGGGCAATTGGACTATCTAGCTTACCTAGCAGGCACTTGGACTATGTAGGTTCCCTAACGGGCACTTGGAGTATTTAGGTTACCTAGCAGGCACTTTGACTATCTAGGTTAACTAACGGGCACTTGGATTATGTAGGTTCCCTAGCGGGCACTTGGACTATGTAGGTTCCCTATCGGGTACTTGGACTGTCTAGGTTAACTAGCGGGCAATTGGACTGTCTAGGTTACCTAGTGGGCACTTGGACTATGTAGTTTACCTAGCAGGCACTTGGATTATGTAGGTTAACTAGCGGGCACGTGGACTACCTAGGTTACCTAGAGGGCACTAGTACTATGTACGTTTCCTAGCGGGCACTTGGGCTATCTACGTTACCTAGCGGGCACTTGGACTATGTAGGTTAACGAACGGGTCTTGGACTATGTAGGTAACCTAATGGTCACTTGGACTGTCTAGGTTACCTAGCGGGGACTTGGACTATGTAGGTTAACTAGCGGGCGCTTGGACTATGTAGGATCCCTATCGGACATTTGTACTACTTAGGTTAACTAGTGGGCACTTTGACTATCTAGGTTAACTAACGGGCACTTGGACTATCTAGGTCAACTAGCGGGCCCTTGTACTATGTAGGTTAACTAGCGGGCACTTGGACTATCTAGTTTAACTAACGGACCTTGGACTATGTAGGTTAACAAGCGGGCCCTTGGACTATGTAGGTTAACTAGCGGGCACTTGGACTATCTAAGTTAACTAGCTGACCTTGGACTATGTAGGTTAACTAGCGGGCACTTGGACTATCTAGGTTAACTAGCGGGCACTTGCACAATGCAGGTTGCTTAGCGGGCACTTTGATTATGTAGGTTCCCTAGCGGGCACTTGGACTATATATGTTCCCTATGGGCACTTGGACTATCTAGGTTCCCTAACGGGCACTTGGAATATATAGGTTCCCTATCGGGCACTTGGACTATGTAGGTTCCTCAGCGGGCACTTGGACTATGTAGGTTCCCTATAGGGCATTGGACTATGTAGGTTAACTAGCAGGACCTTGGACTATCTAGGTTACCTAGCGGGCACTTGGACTATGTAGGGTAACTAGCGGACACTTGGCCTATATAGGTTACCTAGCGGGCACTTGGACTTCTAGGTTAACGAATGGGCACTTGGAGTATTTGTTTGCTTAGCGGGCATTTGGATTACTTAGGTTACCTAGTGGGCACTTGGACTATGTAGGTTAACTAGAAGGCACTAGGACTATCAAGGTTACCTAGCGGGCCCTTGGACTATGTAGGTTACCAGCGGGCACTTGGACTATCTAGGTTAACGAACATGCACTTGGACTATGTAGGTAACCTAGCGGGCACTTGGACTGTCTACGTTACCTAGCGGGCACTTGGACTATGTACGTTAACGAACGGGCACTTGGACTATGTAGGTAACCTAATGGTCACTTGGACTGTCTAGGTTACCTAGCGGGGATTTGGACTATGTAGGTTAACTAGCGGGCACTTGGACTATGTACGTCCCCTAGTGGGCACTTGGACTATCTAGGTTAGCTAACGGGCACTAGGACTATCTAGGTTAACTAGCGGGCACTTGGACTATCTAGGTTACCTAGCAGGCACTTGGATTATGAAGGATGCCTAGCGGGCACTTGGACTATCTAGGTTACCTAGCAGGCACGTGGACTATGTACGTTAACTAGCGGACATTTGCACGATCTAGGTTAACTAGCAGGCCATTGCACTATGTAGGTTAACTAGCGGGCCCATGGATTATGTAGGTTAACTAGCAGGCACTTGGACTATCCAGGTTAACTAGCAGGCACTTGGACTATGTAGTTTCCCTAGCGGGCAATTGGACTATTTAGATTACCATCGGGAACTTGGACAATGTACGTTAACTAACGGGCACTTGGACTATGTAGGTTGCCTAGCTGGCACTTGGAATATGTAGGTTCCCTAGCGGGCACTTGGATTATGTAGGTTCCCTATCGGGCACTTGGACTATGTAGGTTAACTAGCGGGCACATGGACTGTCTAGGTAACCTAGCGTGCACTTGGACTATCTAGGTTAACGAACGGGCACTTGGACTATGTAGGTAACCTAGCGGGCAATTGGACTATCTAGGTTAACGAATGGACACTTGGACTATCTAGGCCAACTAGCGGGCCCTTGTACTATGTAGGTTAACTAGCGGGCACTTGGACTATCTAGGTTAACTAGCGGACCTTGGACTATTTAGGTTAACTAGCGGGCCCTTGGACTATGTAGGTTACTTAGCGGGCACTTGGACTATATAGGTTAACGAACGTGCACTTGGACTATGTAGGTAAAGTAGCGGACACTTGGACATCTAGGTTACCAAGCAGGCAATTGGACTATCTAGGTTAACGAACGGGCACTTGGACTATCTAGGTTACCTAGCGGGCACTTGGACTATGCAGGTAACCTAGCGTGAACTTGGACAGTCTAGGTTACCTAGCGGGCACTTGGACTTCTATGTTAACGAACGGGCACTTGGACTATGTATGTTGCAGAGCGGGCAATTGGACTATCTAGGTTACCTAGCGGGAACTTGGACTATGTAGGTTACCTAGCGGGCACTTGGACTATCTAGGTAAACAAACATCCACTTGGACTATGTAGGTAACCTAGCGGACAATTGGACAGTCTAGGTTACTTAGCGGGCACTTGGACTATCTAGGTTAACGAAAGGGCACTTGGACTATGTAGGTTACCTAGCGGGCACTTGGATTATCTAGGTTAGCTAACAGGAACTTGGAATATCTAGGTTACCTAGCGGGCACTTGGATTATGTATGTTACCTAGCGGGCACTTGGACTATGTAGGTTAACTAGAAGGCACTTGGACTATCAAGGTTACCTAGCGGTTCCTTAGACTATGTAGGTTCCCTAGCGGGCACTTGGACTATGTAGGTTCCCTATCGGGTACTTGGACTGTCTAGGTTAACTAGCGGGCAATTGGACTGTCTAGGTTACCTAGTGGGCATTTGGACTATGTAGTTTACCTAGCAGGCATTTGGACTATGTAAGTTAACTAGCGGGCACTTGGACAATCTAGGTTACCTAGAGGGCACTTGGACTATGTACATTCCCTAGCAGACACTTGGGCTATCTACGTTACCTAGCGGGCACTTGGACTATGTACGTTACCGAACGGGCACTGGACTATGTAGGTAACCTAATGGTCACTTGGACTGTCTAGGTTACCTAGCGGGGATTTGGACTATGTAGGTTAACTAGTGGACACTTGGACTATGTATGTCCCCTAGTGGGCACTTGGATTATCTAGGTTAGCTAACGGGCACTAGGACTATCTAGGTTAACTAGCGGGCACTTGGACTATCTAGGTTACCTAGCAGGCACTTGGATTATGAAGGATGCCTAGCGGGCACTTGGACTATCTAGGTTAACTAGCGGACACTTAGACTATGTAGTTTCCCTAGCGGGAATTTGGACTATTTAGGTTAACAACGGGAACTTGGACTATGTAGGTTAACTAGCGGGCCCTTGGACTATCTAGGTTTACGAGCGGGCACTTGGACTATCTAGGTTAACTAGCGGGCACATGGACTACGTAGTTTCCCTAGTGGGCATTTGGATTACTTAGGTTACCTAGTGGGCACTTGGACTATGTAGGTTACCTAGCGGGCACTTGGACTATGTAGGTTAACTAGAAGGCACTTGGACTATCAATGTTACCTAGCGGGCCCTTGGACTATGTAGGTTACAGCGGGCACTTGGACTATCTAGGTTAACGAACGTGCACTTGGACTATGTAGGTAACCTAGCGGGCCCTTGGACTGTCTAGGTTACCTAGCGGGCACTTGGTCTATCTAGGTTAACGAACGGGCACTTGGACTATGTAGGTTAACTAGCGGACACTTCGACTATCCAAGTTAGCTAACGGGCAATTTGACTATCTAGGTTAACGAATGGGCACTTGGACTATGTAGGTTACCTAGCGGGCACTTGGACTATGTAGGATCCCTATCGGACTTTTGTACTACTTAGGTTAACTAGCGGGCATTTTGACTATCTAGGTTAACTAGCGGGCACTTGGACTATCTAGGTCAACTAGCGGGCCCTTGTACTATGTAGGTTAACTAGCGGTCACTTGGACTATCTAGGTTAACTAGCGGACCTTGGAATATGTAGGTTACCTAGCGTGCACTTGGACTATGTAGGTTAACAAGCGGGCACTTGGACTATCTAGGTTTCCTAGCAGGCACTTGGACTATGTACATACCCTAGCGCGCACTTGGACTATCTAGGTTAACTAACGGGCACTAGGACTATCTAGGTTAACTAGCGGGCCCTTGGACTATCTAGGTTACCTAGCAGGCACTTGGATTGTGAAGGATCCCTAGCGGGCACTTGGACAATCTAGGTTAACTAGCGGGCACTTGGACGATCTAGGTTAACTAGCGGGCACTTGGACTATCAAAGATAACAAGTGAGCCCTGGGAATATGTAGGTTAACTAGCGGGCCCTTGGACTATCTACGTTACCTAGCGGGCACTTGGACTATATAGGTTACCTAGCGGGCACTTGGACTATATAGGTTACCTAGTGGGCACTTGGACTATCTAAGTTAACGAACGTGCACTTGGAATATGCAGGTAACCTAGCGGGCACTTGGACTCTCTAGGTTAATTAGCGGGCACTTTGAATTCTAGGTTAACGAACAGGCACTTGGACTATGTAGGTTGCTTAGCGGGCACTTGGACTATCTAGGTTAGGTAACGGGCACTTTGATTATCTAGGTTACCTAGTGGGAACTTGGACAATGTAAGTTACCTAGCGGGCACTTGGACTATCTAGGTTACCTAACGGGCACTTTGACTATCTAGGTTACATTGCGGGCACTTGGACTATGTATGTAGGTTAACTAGCGATCACTTGGACTCTAGGTTACCTAACAGGCACTTGGACTATCTAGGTTACCTAGCGGGCCCTTGGACTATGAAGGTTTCCTAGCGGGCACTTGGATTATCTAGGTTAACTAACGGGCACTTGGACTATGTAGGTAACCTAGCGGACACTTGGACAGTCTAGGTAACCTAGCGGGCAATTGGACTATCTAGGTTAACGAATGGGCACTTGGACTATCTAGGCCAACTAGCGGGCCCTTGTACTATGTAGGTTAACTAGCGGGCACTTGGACTATCTAGGTTAACTAGCGGACCTTGGACTATTTAGGTTAACTAGCGGGCCCTTGGACTATGTAGGTTACCTAGCGGGCACTTGGACTATATAGGTTAACGAACGTGCACTTGGACTATGTAGGTAAAGTAGCGGACACTTGGACATCTAGGTTACCTAGCAGGCAATTGGACTATCTTGGTTAACGAACGGGCACTTGGACTATCTAGGTTACCTAGCGGGCACTTGGACTATGCAGGTAACCTAGCGTGAACTTGGACAGTCTAGGTTACCTAGCGGGCACTTGGACTTCTATGTTAACGAACGGGCACGTGGACTATGTATGTTGCAGAGCGGGCAATTGGACTATCTAGGTTACCTAGCGGGAACTTGGACTATGTAGGTTACCTAGCGGGCACTTGGACTATCTAGGTAAACAAACGTCCACTTGGACTATGTAGGTAACCTAGAGGACAATTGGACAGTCTAGGTTACTTAGCGGGCACTTGGACTATCTAGGTTAACGAAAGGGCACTTGGACTATGTAGGGTACCTAGCGGGCACTTGGATTATCTAGGTTAGCTAACAGGAACTTGGAATATCTAGGTTACCTAGCGGGCACTTGGACTATGTAGGTTACCTTGCGGGCACTTGTACTATCTAGGTTAACTAACGGGAACTTGGACTATGTAGGTTAGCTAGTGGACACTTGGAATATCTAGGTTAACTAGAGGGCCCTTGGACTATGTAGGTTAACTAGCAGGCACTTGGACTATCTAGGTTAACTAGCTGACCTTGGACTATGTAGGTTAACTAGCGGGCACTTGGACTATCTAGGTTAACTAGCTGTCCTGGGACTATGTAGGTTAACTAGCAGACACTTGGACTATCTAGGTTAACTAGCGGGCACTTGCACAATGCAGGTTCCATAGCGGGCACATGGACTATCTAAGTTACCTAACAGGCAATTGGACTATGTACATCCCCTAGCGGGCACTTGGACTATCTAGGTTTACTAGCGGGCACTTGGACTATCTAGGTTAACTAGCGGGCACTTGGACTACGTAGTTTCCCTAGCGGGCATTTGGATTACTTAGGTTACCTAGTGGGCACTTGGACTATGTAGGTTACCTAGCGGGCACTTGGACTATGTAGGTTAACTAGAAGGCACTTGGACTATCAAGGTTACCTAGCGGGCCCTTGGACTATGTAGGTTACCAGCGGGCACTTGGACTATCTAGGTTAACGAACGTGCACTTGGACTATGTAGGTAACCTAGCGGGCTCTTGGACTGTCTAGGTTACCTAGCGGGCACTTGGACTATCTAGGTTAACGAACGGGCACTTGGACTATGTAGGTTAACTAGCGGACACTTCGACTGTCTAGGTTAGCTAATGGGCAAATGGACTATCTAGGTTAGCTAACGGGCACTAGGAATATCTAGGTTAACTAGCGGGCACTTGGACTATCTAGGTTACCTAGCAGGCACTTGGATTATGAAGGATGCTTAGCGGGCACTTGCACGATCTAGGTTAACTAGCAGGCCATTGCACTATGTAGGTTAACTAGCGGGCCCATGGATTATGTAGGTTAACTAGCAGGCACTTGGACTATCTAGGTTAACTAGCAGGCACTTGGACTATGTAGTTTCCCTAGCGGGCATTTGGACTATTTAGGATACCATCGGGAACTTGGACTATGTAGGATAACTAACGGGCACTTGGACTATGTAGGTTGCCTAGCTGGCACTTGGACTATGTAGGTTCCCTAGCGGGCACTTGGATTATGTAGGTTCCCTATCGGGCACTTGGATTATGTAGGTTCCCTATTGGGCACTTGGACTATGTAGGTTAACTAGCGGGCACATGGACTGTCTAGGTAACCTAGCGGGCACTTGGACTATCTAGGTTAACGAACGGGCACTTGGACTATGTAGGTAACCTAGCGGGCACTTGTACTGTCTAGGTTACCTAGCGGGCACTTTGACTATCTAGGATAACGAACGGGCACTTGGACTATCTAGGTCAACTAGCGGGCCCTTCTACTATGTAGGTTAACTAGCGGGCACTTGGACTATCTAGGTTAACTAGCGGACCTTGGACTATGTAGGTTAACTAGCAGGCACTTGGACGATCTAGGTTAACTAGCTGACCTTGGACTATGTAGGTTAACCAGCGGGCACTTGGACTATGTAGGTTAACTAGCGGGCACTTGCACAATGCAGGTTCCCTAGCGGGCACTTTGAGTATCTAGGTTCCCTAACGGGCACTTGGAATATATAGGTTCCCTATCGGGCACTTGGACTATGTAGGTTCCTCAGCGGGCACTTGGACTATGTAGGTTCCCTATCGGGCATTGGACTATGTAGGTTAATAGCAGGACCTTGGACTATCTAGGTTACCTAGCGGGCACTTGGACTATGTAGAGTAACTAGCGGACACTTGGACAATCTAGGTTACCTAGCGGGCACTTGAACTATGTACATACCGTAGCGGGCACTTGGACTATCTAGGTTACCTAGCGGGCATTTGGACTATGTACTTACCCTAGCGGGCACTTAGACTATCTAGGTTAACTAGAGGGCCCTTGGACTATGTAGGTTAACTAGCGGGCACTTGGATTATCTAGGTTAACTAGCGGGCACTTTGACGATCTAGGTTAACTAGAGGGCGCATGGACTATTCTGGTTAACTAGCGGGCACTTGGACTATCTAGATTAACTAGCGGGCCCTTGGACTATCTAGGTTAACTAGGGGGCCCTTGGACTATCTAGGTTAACTAGCGGGCCCTTGGACTATCTAGGTTTACTAGCGGGCTTTGGACTATCTAGATTAACTGGGGGCCCTTGGACTATCTAGATTAACTAGCGGGCACTTGGACTATCTAGGTTAACTAGGGGGCCCTTGGACTATCTAGATTAACTAGCGGGCCCTTGGACTATCTAGGTTTACTAGCGGGCTTTGGACTATCTAGGTTAAGTAGCGGGCATTTGGACAATGTAGTTTCCCTAGCGGGCATTTGGATTACTTAGGTTACCTAGTGGGCACTTGGATTATGTATGTTACCTAGCGGGCACTTGGACTATGTAGGTTAACTAGAAGGCACTTGGACTATCAAGGTTACCTAGCGGTTCCTTAGACTATGTAGGTTCCCTAGCGGGCACTTGGACTATGTAGGTTCCCTATCGGGTACTTGGACTGTCTAGGTTAACTAGCGGGCAATTGGACTGTCTAGGTTACCTAGTGGGCATTTGGACTATGTAGTTTACCTAGCAGGCATTTGGACTATGTAAGTTAACTAGCGGGCACTTGGACAATCTAGGTTACCTAGAGGGCACTTGGACTATGTACATTCCCTAGCAGGCACTTGGGCTATCTACGTTACCTAGCGGGCACTTGGACTATGTACGTTACCGAACGGGCACTGGACTATGTAGGTAACCTAATGGTCACTTGGACTGTCTAGGTTACCTAGCGGGGATTTGGACTATGTAGGTTAACTAGTGGACACTTGGACTATGTATGTCCCCTAGTGGGCACTTGGATTATCTAGGTTAGCTAACGGGCACTAGGACTATCTAGGTTAACTAGCGGGCACTTGGACTATCTAGGTTACCTAGCAGGCACTTGGATTATGAAGGATGCCTAGCGGGCACATGGACTATCTAGGTTAACTAGCGGACACTTAGACTATGTAGTTTCCCTAGCGGGAATTTGGACTACTTAGGTTAACAACGGGAACTTGGACTATGTAGGTTAACTAGCGGGCCCTTGGACTATCTAGGTTTACTAGCGGGCACTTGGACTATCTAGGTTAACTAGAGGGACTTGGACTATGTAGTTTAACTAGCGGGCCCTTGGACTATCTAGGTTTACTAGCGGGCACTTGGACTATCTAGGTTAACTAGAGGGCACTTGGACTACGTAGTTTCCCTAGCGGGCATTTGAATTACTTAGGTTACCTAGTGGGCCCTTGGACTATGTAGGTTACAGCGGGCACTTGGACGATCTAGGTTAACGAACGTGCACTTGGACTATGTAGGTAACCTAGCGGGCCCTTGGACTGTCTAGGTTACCTAGCGGGCACTTGGCCTATCTAGGTTAACGAACGGGCACTTGGACTATGTAGGTTAACTAGCGGACACTTCGACTATCCAAGTTAGCTAACGGGCAATTTGACTATCTAGGTTAACGAATGGGCACTTGGACTATGTAGGTTACCTAGCGGGCACTTGGACTATGTAGGATCCCTATCGGACTTTTGTACTACTTAGGTTAACTAGCGGGCATTTTGACTATCTAGGTTAACTAGCGGGCACTTGGACTATCTAGGTCAACTAGCGGGCCCTTGTACTATGTAGGTTAACTAGCGGTCACTTGGACTATCTAGGTTAACTAGCGGACCTTGGAATATGTAGGTTACCTAGCGTGCACTTGGACTATGTAGGTTAACAAGCGGGCACTTGGACTATCTAGGTTTCCTAGCAGGCACTTGGACTATGTACATACCCTAGCACGCACTTGGACTATCTAGGTTAACTAACGGGCACTAGGACTATCTAGGTTAACTAGCGGGCCCTTGGACTATCTAGGTTACCTAGCAGGCACTTGGATTATGAAGGATGCCTAGCGGGCACTTGGACTATCTAGGTTAACTAGCGGACACTTAGACTATGTAGTTTCCCTAGCGGGAATTTGGACTACTTAGGTTAACAACGGGAACTTGGACTATGTAGGTTAACTAGCGGGCCCTTGGACTATCTAGGTTTACTAGCGGGCACTTGGACTATCTAGGTTAACTAGAGGGACTTGGACTATGTAGTTTAACTAGCGGGCCCTTGGACTATCTAGGTTTACTAGCGGGCACTTGGACTATCTAGGTTAACTAGAGGGCACTTGGACTACGTAGTTTCCCTAGCGGGCATTTGAATTACTTAGGTTACCTAGTGGGCCCTTGGACTATGTAGGTTACAGCGGGCACTTGGACGATCTAGGTTAACGAACGTGCACTTGGACTATGTAGGTAACCTAGCGGGCCCTTGGACTGTCTAGGTTACCTAGCGGGCACTTGGCCTATCTAGGTTAACGAACGGGCACTTGGACTATGTAGGTTAACTAGCGGACACTTCGACTATCCAAGTTAGCTAACGGGCAATTTGACTATCTAGGTTAACGAATGGGCACTTGGACTATGTAGGTTACCTAGCGGGCACTTGGACTATGTAGGATCCCTATCGGACTTTTGTACTACTTAGGTTAACTAGCGGGCATTTTGACTATCTAGGTTAACTAGCGGGCACTTGGACTATCTAGGTCAACTAGCGGGCCCTTGTACTATGTAGGTTAACTAGCGGTCACTTGGACTATCTAGGTTAACTAGCGGACCTTGGAATATGTAGGTTACCTAGCGTGCACTTGGACTATGTAGGTGAACAAGCGGGCACTTGGACTATCTAGGTTTCCTAGCAGGCACTTGGACTATGTACATACCCTAGCACGCACTTGGACTATCTAGGTTAACTAACGGGCACTAGGACTATCTAGGTTAACTAGCGGGCCCTTGGACTATCTAGGTTACCTAGCAGGCACTTGGATTGTGAAGGATCCCTAGCGGGCACTTGGACAATCTAGGTTAACTAGCGGGCACTTGGACGATCTAGGTTAACTAGCGGGCACTTGGACTATCAAAGATAACAAGTGAGCCCTGGGAATATGTAGGTTAACTAGCGGGCCCTTGGACTATCTACGTTACCTAGCGGGCACTTGGACTATATAGGTTACCTAGCGGGCACTTGGACTATATAGGTTACCTAGTGGGCACTTGGACTATCTAAGTTAACGAACGTGCACTTGGAATATGCAGGTAACCGAGCGGGCACTTGGACTCTCTAGGTTAATTAGCGGGCACTTTGAATTCTAGGTTAACGAACAGGCACTTGGACTATGTAGGTTGCTTAGCGGGCACTTGGACTATCTAGGTTAGGTAACGGGCACTTTGATTATCTAGGTTACCTAGTGGGAACTTGGACAATGTAAGTTACCTAGCGGGCACTTGGACTATCTAGGTTACCTAACGGGCACTTTGACTATCTAGGTTACATAGCGGGCACTTGGACTATGTAGGTTAACTAGCGATCACTTGGACTCTAGGTTACCTAACAGGCACTTGGACTATCTAGGTTACCTAGCGGGCCCTTGGACTATGAAGGTTTCCTAGCGGGCACTTGGATTATCTAGGTTAACTAACGGGCACTTGGACTATGTAGGTAACCTAGCGGACACTTGGACAGTCTAGGTAACCTAGCGGGCAATTGGACTATCTAGGTTAACGAATGGGCACTTGGACTATCTAGGCCAACTAGCGGGCCCTTGAACTATGTAGGTTAACTAGCGGGCACTTGGACTATCTAGGTTAACTAGCGGACCTTGGACTATTTAGGTTAACTAGCGGGCCCTTGGACTATGTAGGTTACCTAGCGGGCACTTGGACTATATAGGTTAACGAACGTGCACTTGGACTATGTAGGTAAAGTAGCGGTCACTTGGACATCTAGGTTACCTAGCAGGCAATTGGACTATCTAGCTTAATGAACGGGCACTTGGACTATCTAGGTTACCTAGCGGGCACTTGGACTATGTAGGTAACCTAGCGTGAACTTGGACAGTCTAGGTTACCTAGCGGGCACTTGGACTTCTAGGTTAACGAACGGGCACTTGGACTATGTATGTTGCAGAGAGGGCAATTGGACTATCTAGGTTACCTAGCGGGAACTTGGACTATGTAGGTTACCTAGCGGGCACTTGGACTATCTAGGTAAACAAACGTCCACTTGGACTATGTAGGTAACCTAGCGGACAATTGGACAGTCTAGGTTACCTAGCGGGCACTTGGACTATCTAGGTTAACGAAAGGGCATTTGGACTATGTAGGTTATCTAGCGGGCACTTGGATTATCTAGGTTAGCTAACAGGAACTTGGAATATCTAGGTTAACTAGCGGGCTCTTGGACTATGTAGGTTACCTTGCGGGCACTTGTACTATCTAGGTTAACTAACGAGAACTTGGACTATGTAGGTTAGCTAGTGGACACTTGGAATATCTAGGTTAACTAGAGGGCCCTTGGACTATGTAGGTTAACTAGCGGGCACTTGGACTATCTAGGTTAACTAGCTGACCTTGGACTATGTAGGTTAACTAGCGGGCACTTGGACTGTCTAAGTAACCTAGCGGGCACTTGGACTATCTAGGTTAAAGAACGGGCACTTGGACTATGTAGGTAAGCTAGCGGGCACTTGGACTATGTAGGATCACTATCGGACATTTGTACTACTTAGTTTAACTAGCGGGCACTTTGACTATCTAGGTTAACTAGCGGGCACTTGGACTATCCAGGTTAACTAGCGGACCTTGGACTATTTAGGTTAACTAGCGGGCCCTTGGACTATGTAGGTTACCTAGCGGGCACTTGGACTATATAGGTTAACGAACGTGCACTTGGACTATGTAGGTAAAGTAGCGGACACTTGGACATCTAGGTTACCTAGCAGGCAATTGGACTATCTAGGTTAACGAACGGGCATTTGGACTATCTAGGTTACCTAGCGGGCACTTGGACTATGCAGGTAACCTAGCGTGAACTTGGACAGTCTAGGTTACCTAGCGGGCACTTGGACTTCTAGGTTAACGAACGGGCACTTGGACTATGTATGTTGCAGAGCGGGCAATTGGACTATCTAGGTTACCTAGCGGGAACTTGGACTATGTAGGTTACCTAGCGGGCACTTGGACTATCTAGGTAAACAAACGTCCACTTGGACTATGTAGGTAACCTAGCGGACAATTGGACAGTCTAGGTTACCTAGCGGGCACTTGGACTATCTAGGTTAACGAAAGGGCACTTGGACTATGTAGGTTACCTAGCGGGCACTTGGATTATCTAGGTTAGCTAACAGGAACTTGGAATATCTAGGTTACCTAGCGGGCACTTGGACTATGTAGGTTACCTTGCGGGCACTTGTACTATCTAGGTTAACTAACGGGAACTTGGACTATGTAGGTTAGCTAGTGGACACTTGGAATATCTAGGTTAACTAGAGGGCCCTTGGACTATGTAGGTTAACTAGCAGGCACTTGGACTATCTAGGTTAACTAGCTGACCTTGGACTATGTAGGTTAACTAGCGGGCACTTGGACTATCTAGGTTAACTAGCTGTCCTGGGACTATGTAGGTTAACTAGCAGACACTTGGACTATCTAGGTTAACTAGCGGGCACTTGCACAATGCAGGTTCCCTAGCGGGCACTTGGACTATCTAAGTTACCTAACAGGCACTTAGACTATGTACGTCCCCTAGCGGGCACTTGGACTATCTAGGTTAACTAGAGGGACTTGGACTATGTAGTTTAACTAGCGGGCCCTTGGACTATCTAGGTTTACTAGCGGGCACTTGGACTATCTAGGTTAACTAGCGGGCACTTGGACTACGTAGTTTCCCTAGCGGGCATTTGGATTACTTAGGTTACCTAGTGGGCACTTGGACTATGTAGGTTACCTAGCGGGCACTTGGACTATGTAGGTTAACTAGAAGGCACTTGGACTATCATGGTTACCTAGCGGGCCCTTGGACTATGTAGGTTACCAGCGGGCACTTGGACTATCTAGGTTAACGAACGTGCACTTGGACTATGTAGGTAACCTAGCGGGCTCTTGGACTGTCTAGGTTACCTAGCTGGCACTTGGCCTATCTAGGTTAACGAACGGGCACTTGGACTATGTAGGTTAACTAGCGGACACTTCGACTGTCTAGGTTAGCTAATGGGCAATTGGACTATCTAGGTTAGCTAACGGGCACTAGGAATATCTAGGTTAACTAGCGGGCACTTGGACTATCTAGGTTACCTAGCAGGCACTTGGATTATGAAGGATGCCTAGCGGGCACTTGCACGATCTAGGTTAACTAGCAGGCCATTGCACTATGTAGGTTAACTACCGGGCCCATGGATTATGTAGGTTAACTAGCAGGCACTTGGACTATCTAGGTTAACTAGCAGGCACTTGGACTATGTAGTTTCCCTAGCGGGCATTTGGACTATTTAGGATACCATCGGGAACTTGGACTATGTAGGATAACTAACGGGCACTTGGACTATGTAGGTTGCCTAGCTGGCACTTGGACTATGTAGGTTCCCTAGCGGGCACTTGGATTATGTAGGTTCCCTATCGGGCACTTGGATTATGTAGGTTCCCTATTGGGCACTTGGACTATGTAGGTTAACTAGCGGGCACATGGACTGTCTAGGTAACCTAGCGGGCACTTGGACTATCTAGGTTAACGAACGGGCACTTGGTCTATGCAGGTAACCTAGTGGGCACTTGTACTGTCTAGGTTACCTAGCGGGCACTTTGACTATCTAGGATAACGAACGGGCACTTGGACTATCTAGGTCAACTAGCGGGCCCTTCTACTATGTAGGTTAACTAGCGGGCACTTGGACTATCTAGGTTAACTAGCGGACCTTGGACTATGTAGGTTAACTAGCAGGCACTTGGACGATCTAGGTTAACTAGCTGACCTTGGACTATGTAGGTTAACTAGCGGGCACTTGGACTATCTAGGTTAACTAGCGGGCACTTGCACAATGCAGGTTCCCTAGCGGGCACTTTGATTATCTAGGTTCCCTATCGGGCACTTGGAATATATAGGTTCCCTATCGGGCACTTGGACTATGTAGGTTCCTCAGCGGGCACTTGGACTATGTAGGTTCCCTATCGGGCATTGGACTATGTAGGTTAACTAGCAGGACCTTGGACTATCTAGGTAACCTAGCGGGCACTTGGACTATGTAGAGTAACTACCGGACACTTGGACAATCTAGGTTACCTAGCGGGCACTTGAACTATGTACATACCGTAGCGGGCACTTGGACTATCTAGGTTACCTAGCGGGCATTTGGACTATGTACTTACCCTAGCGGGCACTTATATTATCTAGGTTAACTAGAGGGCCCTTGGACTATGTAGGTTAACTAGCGGGCACTTGGATTATCTAGGTTAACTAGCGGGCACTTGGACGATCTAGGTTAACTAGCGGGCGCATGGACTATCCTGGTTAACTAGCGGGCACTTGGACTATCTGGATTAACTAGCGGGCCCTTGGACTATCTAGGTTAACTAGCGGGCCCTTGGACTATCTAGGTTAACTAGCGGGCACTTGGACTATCTAGATTAACTAGCGGGCCCTTGGACTATCTAGGTTTACTAGCGGGCTTTGGACTATCTAGGTTAAGTAGCGGGCACTTGGACTACGTACTTTCCCTAGCGGGCATTTGGATTACTTAGGTTACCTAGTGGTTTCTTGGACTATGTAGGTTACCTAGCGGGCACTTGGACTATGTAGGTTAACTAGAAGGCACTTGGACTATCAAGGTTACCTAGCGGGCCCTTGGACTATGTAGGTTACCAGCGGGCACTTGGACTATCTAGGTTAACGAACGTGCACTTGGACTATGTAGGTAACCTAGCTGGCACTTGGACTGTCTAGGTTACCTAGCGGGCACTTGGCCTATCTAGGTTAACGAACGGACACTTGGACTATGTAGGTTAACTAGTGGACACTTCGACTATCTAGGTTAGCTAACGGGCAATTGGACTATCTAGCTTACCTAGCAGGCACTTGGACTATGTAGGTTCCCTAACGGGCACTTGGAGTATTTAGGTTACCTAGCAGGCACTTTGACTATCTAGGTTAACTAACGGGCACTTGGATTATGTAGGTTCCCTAGCGGGCACTTGGACTATGTAGGTTCCCTATCGGGTACTTGGACTGTCTAGGTTAACTAGCGGGCAATTGGACTGTCTAGGTTACCTAGTGGGCACTTGGACTATGTAGTTTACCTAGCAAGCACTTGGATTATGTAGGTTAACTAGCGGGCGCTTGGACTATGTAGGATCCCTATCGGACATTTGTACTACTTAGGTTAACTAGTGGGCACTTTGACTATCTAGGTTAACTAACGGGCACTTGGACTATCTAGGTCAACTAGCGGGCCCTTGTACTATGTAGGTTAACTAGCGGGCACTTGGACTATCTAGTTTAACTAACGGACCTTGGACTATGTAGGTTAACTAGCGGGCCCTTGGACTATGTAGGTTAACTAGCGGGCACTTGGACTATCTAAGTTAACTAGCTGACCTTGGACTATGTAGGTTAACTAGCGGGCACTTGGACTATCTAGGTTAACTAGCGGGCACTTGCACAATGCAGGTTGCTTAGCGGGCACTTTGATTATGTAGGTTCCCTAGCGGGCACTTGGACTATATATGTTCCCTATGGGCACTTGGACTATCTAGGTTCCCTAACGGGCACTTGGAATATATAGGTTCCCTAACGGGCACTTGGACTATGTAGGTTCCTCAGCGGGCACTTGGACTATGTAGGTTCCCTATAGGGCATTGGACTATGTAGGTTAACTAGCAGGACCTTGGACTATCTAGGTTACCTAGCGGGCACTTGGACTATGTAGGGTAACTAGCGGACACTTGGCCTATATAGGTTACCTAGCGGGCACTTGGACTTCTAGGTTAACGAATGGGCACTTGGACTATTTGTTTGCTTAGCGGGCATTTGGATTACTTAGGTTACCTAGTGGGCACTTGGACTATGTAGGTTAACTAGAAGGCACTAGGACTATCAAGGTTACCTAGCGGGCCCTTGGACTATGTACGTTACCAGCGGGCACTTGGACTATCTAGGTTAACGAACATGCACTTGGACTATGTAGGTAACCTAGCGGGCACTTGGACTGTCTACGTTACCTAGCGGGCACTTGGACAATGTACGTTAACTAACGGGCACGTGGACTATGTAGGTTGCCTAGCTGGCACTTGGAATATGTAGGTTCCCTAGCGGGCACTTGGATTATGTAGGTTCACTATCGGGCACTTGGATTATGTAGGTTCCCTATCGGGCACTTGGACTATGTAGGTTAACTAGCGGGCACATGGACTGTCTAGGTAACCTAGCGTGCACTTGGACTATCTAGGTTAACGAACGGGCACTTGGACTATGTAGGTAACCTAGTGGGCACTTGAACTGTCTATGTTACCTAGCGGGCACTTTGACTATCTAGGTTAACGAAAGGGCACTTGGACTATCAAGGTCAACTAGCGGGCCCTTGTACTATGTAGGTTAACTAGCGGGCACTTGGACTATCTAGGTTAACTAGCTGACCTTGGACTATGTAGGTTAACTAGCGGCCACTTGGACTATCTAGGTTAACTAGCGGGCACTTGCACAATGCAGGTTCCCTAGCGGGCACTTTGACTATGTAAGTTCCCTAGCGGGCATTTGGACTATATATGTTCCCTATGGGCACTTGGACTATCTAGGTTCCCTAACGGGCCCTTGGAATATATAGGTTCCCTACGGGCACTTGGACTATGTAGGTTCCTCAGCGGGCACTTGGACTATGTAGGTTCCCTATCGGGCATTGGACTATGTAGGTTAACTAGCAGGACCTTGGACTATCTAGGTTACCTTGCGGGCACTTGGACTATGTAGGGTAACTAGCGGACACTTGGACAATCTAGGTTACCTAGCGGGCACTTGAACTATGTACATAACCTAGCGGGCACTTGGACTATCTAGTTTACCTAGCGGGCACTTGGACTATGTACTTACCCTAGCGGGCACTTGGACTATCTAGGATAACTAGAGGGCCCTTGGACTATGTAGGTTAACTAGCGGGCACTTGGATTATCTAGGTTAACTAGCGGGGACTTGGACGAACTAGGTTAACTAGCGGGCGCTTGGACCCTCTAGGTTAACTAGCGGGCACATGGACTATCTAGGTTAACTAGCGGGCACTTGGACTATCTAGATTAACTAGCGGGCCCTTGGACAACCTAGGTTTAGTAGGGGGCTTTGGACTATCTAGGTTAAGTAACGGGCACATGGACTATATAGGTTAACTAGCGGGCACTTGGACTATCTAGATTAACTAGCGGGCCCTTGGACTATCTAGGTTTAGTAGCGGGCATTGGACTATCTAGGTTAAGTAGCGGGCACTTGGACTATGTAGTTTCCCTAGCGGGCATTTGGATTACTTAGGTTACCTAGTGGGCACTTGGACTATGTAGGTTACCTAGCGGGCACTTAGACTATGTAGGTTAACTAGAAGGCACTTGACTATCAAGGTTACCAGCGGGCACTTGGACTATCTAGGTTAATGAACGTGCACTTGGACTATGTAGGTAAACTAGCGGGCACTTGGACTGTCTAGGTTCCCTAGCGGGCACTTGGCCTATCTAGGTTAACGAACAGACACTTGGACTATGTAGGTTAACTAGTGGACACTTTGATTATCTAGGTTAGCTAACGGGCAATTGGACTATCTAGCTTACCTAGCAGGCACTTGGACTATGTAGGTTCCCTAACGGGCACTTGGAGTATTTAGGTTACCTAGCAGGCACTTTGACTATCTAGGTTAACTAACGGGCACTTGGATTATGTAGGTTGCCTAGCGAGCACTTGTACTATATAGGTTCCCTAGCGGGCACTTGGACTATGTAGGTTCCCTATGGGGTACTTGGACTGTCTAGGTTAACTAGCGGGCAATTGGACTGTCTAGGTTACCTAGTGGGCACTTGGACTATGTACTTTACCTAGCAGGCACTTGGATTATGTAGGTTAACTAGCGGGCACGTGGACTACCTAGGTTACCTAGAGGGCACTAGGACTATGTACGTTTCCTAGCGGGCACTTGCGCTATCTACGTTACCTAACGGGCACTTGGACTATGTAGATTAACGAACGGGTCTTGGACTATGTAGGTAACCTAATGGTCTCTTGGACTGTCTAGGTTACCTAGCGGGGACTTGGACTATGTAGGTTAACTAGCGGACAATTTAACTATGTAGGATCCCTATCGGACATTTGTACTACTTAGGTTAACTAGCGGGCACTTTGACTATCTAGGTCAACTAGCGGGCCCTTGTACTATATAGGTTAACTAGTGGGCACTTAGACTATCTAGGTTAACTAACGGACCTTGGACTATGTAGGTTAACTAGCAGGCCTTTGGAATATGTAGGTTAAGTAGCGGGCACTTGGACTATCTAAGTTAACTAGCTGACTTTGGACTATGTAGGTTAACTAGCGGGCACTTGGACTATCTAGGTTAACTAGCTGACCTTGGACTATGTAGGTTAACTAGCGGGCACTTGGACTATCTAGGTTAACTAGCGGGCACTTGCACAATGCAGGTTCCCGAGCGGGCACTTTGACTATGTAGGTTCCCTAGCAGGCACTTGGACTATATATGTTCCCTATGGGCACTTGAACTATCTAGGTTCCTAACGGGCACTTGGAATATATAGGTTCCATATCGGGCACTTGGACTATGTAGGTTCCTCAGCTGGCACTTGGACTATGTAGGTTACCTATCGGGCATTGGACTATGTAGGTGAACTAGCAGGACCTTGGACTATCTAGGTTACCTAGCGGGCACTTGGACTTCTAGGTTAATGAATGGACACTTGGACTATGTAGGTTGCATAGCGGGCATTTGGATTACTTAGGTTACCTAGTGGGCACTTGGACTATGTAGGTTACCTAGCGGGCACGTGGACTATGTAGGTTAACTAGAAGGCACTTGGACTATCAAGGTTACCTAGCGGGCCCTTGGGCTATGTAGGTTACCAGGGGGCACTTGGACTATTTAGGTTAACGAACATGCACTTGGACTATGTTGGTAACCTAGCGGGCACTTGGACTGTCTAGGTTACCTAGCGGGCACTTGGCCTATCTAGGTTAACGAACGGACACTTGGACTATGTAGGTTAAATAGCAGACACTTCGACTATCTAGGTTAGCTAATGGGCAATTGGACTATCTAGGTTACCTAGCGGGCACTTGGACTATGTAGGTTCCCTATCGGGTACTTGAACTGTCTATGTTAACTAGCGGGCAATTGGACTGTCTAGGTTACCTAGTGGGCACTTGGACTATATAGTTTACCTAGCAGGCACTTGGACTATGTAGGTTAACTAGCGGACACTTGCACGACCTAGGTTAACTAGCGGGACCTTGCACTATGTAGGTTAACTAGCGGGCCCATGGATTATGTAGGTTTACTAGCAGGCACTTGGACTATCTAGGTTAACTAGCGGGCACTTAGACTAGGTAGTTTCCCTAGCGGGCATTTGGACTATTTAGGTTAACAACGGGAACTTGGACTATGTAGGTTACCTAGCGGACACTTGGACTATCTAGGTTACCTAGCAGGCACTTTGACTATATAGGTTAACTAATGGGCACTTGGACTATGTTGGTTGCCTAGCGGGCACTTTGACTATGTAGGTTACCTATCAGGCACTTGGATTATGTAGGTTCCCTATCGGGCACTTGGACTATGTAGGTTAACTAGCGGGCACTTGGACTGTCTAAGTAACCTAGCGGGCACTTGGACTATCTAGGTTAAAGAACGGGCACTTGGACTATGTAGGTAACCTAGCGGGCACTTGGACTATGTAGGATCACTATCAGACATTTGTACTACTTAGGTTAACTAGCGGGCCCTTGTACTATGTAGGTTAACTAGCGGGCACTTGGACTATCTAGGTTAACTAGCGGACCTTGGACTATGTAGGTTAACTAACGGGCCCTTGGACTATGTAGGTTACCTAGCGGGCACTTGGACTATCTAGGTTAACGAACGTGCACTTGGAATATGTAGGTAACCTAGCAGACACTTGGACATCTAGGTTACCTAGCGGGCAATTGGACTATCTAGGTTAACGAACGTGCACTTGGAATATGTAGGTAACCTAGCAGACACTTGGACATCTAGGTTACCTAGCGGGCACTTGGACTATCTAGGTTAACGAACGTGCACTTGGAATATGTAGGTAACCTAGCAGACACTTGGACATCTAGGTTACCTAGCGGGCACTTGGACTATCTAGGTTACCTAGCGGGCACTTGGACTATGTAGGTAACCTAGCGTGAACTTGGACAGTCTAGGTTACCTAGCGGGCACTTGGACTTCTAGGTTAACGAACGGGCACTTGGACTATGTATGTTGCATAGCGGGCAATTGGACTATCTAGGTGACCTAGCGGGAACTTGGACTACGTAGGTTACCTAGCGGGCACTTGGACTATCTAGGTAAACGAACGTCCATTTGGACTATGTATGTAACCTAGCGGACAATTGGACAGTCTAGGTTACCTAGCGGGCACTTGGACTATCTAGGTTAACGAAAGGGCACTTGGACTATGTAGTTTACAGAGCGGGCACTTGGATTATCTAGGTTAGCTAACAGGAACTTGGAATATCTAGGTTACCTAGCGGGCACTTGGACTATGTAGGTTACCTTGCGGGGACTTGTACTATCTAGGTTAACTAACGGGAACTTGGACTATGTAGGTTAACTAGCGTACACTTGGAATATCTAGGTTAACTAGCGGGCCCTTGGACTATGTAGGTTAACTAGCGGGCACCTTGACTATCTAGGTTAACTAGCTGACCTTGGACTATGTAGGTTAACTAGAGGGCACTTGGACTATCTAGGTTAACTAGCGGGCACTTGCACAATGCAGGTTCCCTAGCGAGCACTTTGACTATGTAGGTAGCCTAGCGGGCACTTAGACTATGTAGTTTCCCTAGCAGGCACTTGGACTATGTAGGTTAACTAGCGGACACTTGCACGACCTAGGTTAACTAGCGGGACCTTGCACTATGTAGGTTAACTAGCGGGCCCATGGATTATGTAGGTTTACTAGCAGGCACTTGGACTATCTAGGTTAACTAGCGGGCATTTAGACTATGTAGTTTCCCTAGCGGGCATTTGGACTATTTAGGTTAACAACGGGAACTTGGACTATGTAGGTTACCTAGCGGACACTTGGACTATCTAGGTTACCTAGCAGGCACTTTGACTATATAGGTTAACTAATGGGCACTTGGACTATGTTGGTTGCCTAGCGGGCACTTTGACTATGTAGGTTACCTATCAGGCACTTGGATTATGTAGGTTCCCTATCGGGCACTTGGACTATGTAGGTTAACTAGCGGGCACTTGGACTGTCTAAGTAACCTAGCGGGCACTTGGACTATCTAGGTTAAAGAACGGGCACTTGGACTATGTAGGTAACCTAGCGGGCACTTGGACTATGTAGGATCACTATCAGACATTTGTACTACTTAAGTTAACTAGCGGGCCCTTGTACTATGTAGGTTAACTAGCGGGCACTTGGACTATCTAGGTTAACTAGCGGACCTTGGACTATGTAGGTTAACTAACGGGCCCTTGGACTATGTAGGTTACATAGCGGGCACTTGGACTATCTAGGTTAACGAACGTGCACTTGGAATATGTAGGTAACCTAGCAGACACTTGGACATCTAGGTTACCTAGCGGGCAATTGGACTATCTAGGTTAACGAACGTGCACTTGGAATATGTAGGTAACCTAGCAGACACTTGGACATCTAGGTTACCTAGCGGGCACTTGGACTATCTAGGTTAACGAACGTGCACTTGGAATATGTAGGTAACCTAGCAGACACTTGGACATCTAGGTTACCTAGCGGGCACTTGGACTATCTAGGTTACCTAGCGGGCACTTGGACTATGTAGGTAACCTAGCGTGAACTTGGACAGTCTAGGTTACCTAGCGGGCACTTGGACTTCTAGGTTAACGAACGGGCACTTGGACTATGTATGTTGCATAGCGGGCAATTGGACTATCTAGGTGACCTAGCGGGAACTTGGACTACGTAGGTTACCTAGCGGGCACTTGGACTATCTAGGTAAACGAACGTCCATTTGGACTATGTATGTAACCTAGCGGACAATTGGACAGTCTAGGTTACCTAGCGGGCACTTGGACTATCTAGGTTAACGAAAGGGCACTTGGACTATGTAGTTTACAGAGCGGGCACTTGGATTATCTAGGTTAGCTAACAGGAACTTGGAATATCTAGGTTACCTAGCGGGCACTTGGACTATGTAGGTTACCTTGCGGGGACTTGTACTATCTAGGTTAACTAACGGGAACTTGGACTATGTAGGTTAACTAGCGTACACTTGGAATATCTAGGTTAACTAGCGGGCCCTTGGACTATGTAGGTTAACTAGCGGGCACCTTGACTATCTAGGTTAACTAGCTGACCTTGGACTATGTAGGTTAACTAGAGGGCACTTGGACTATCTAGGTTAACTAGCGGGCACTTGCACAATGCAGGTTCCCTAGCGAGCACTTTGACTATGTAGGTTGCCTAGCGGGCACTTAGACTATGTAGTTTCCCTAGCGGGCATTTGGACTATTTAGGTTAACAACGGGAACTTGGACTATGTAGGTTACCTAGCGGACACTTGGACTATCTAGGTTACCTAGCAGGCACTTTGACTATATAGGTTAACTAATGGGCACTTGGACTATGTTGGTTGCCTAGCGGGCATTTTGACTATGTAGGTTACCTATCAGGCACTTGGATTATGTAGGTTCCCTATCAGGCACTTGGATTATGTAGGTTCCCTATCGGGCACTTGGACTATGTAGGTTAACTAGCGGGCACTTGGACTGTCTAAGTAACCTAGCGGGCACTTGGACTATCTAGGTTAAAGAACGGGCACTTGGACTATGTAGGTAACCTAGTGGGCACTTGGACTATGTAGGATCACTATCGGACATTTGTACTACTTAGGTTAAATAGCGGGCCCTTGTACTATGTAGGTTAACTAGCGGGCACTTGGACTATCTAGGTTAACTAGCGGACCTTGGACTATGTTGGTTCCCTAGCGGGCACTTTGACTATGTAGGTTCCCTATGGGCACTTGGACTATGTGGGTTCCTCAGCGGGAACTTGGACTATGTAGGTTCCCTATCGGCCATTGGACTATGTAGGTTAACTAGCAGGACCTTGGACTATCTAAGTTACCTAGTGGGCACTTGGACTATGTAGGTTAACTAGCGGACATATGGACAATCTAGGTTATCTAGCAGGCACTTGATCTATGTACATACCCTAGCGGGCACTTGGACTATCTAGATTACCTAACAGGCACTTGGACTATGTACGTCCCCTAGCGGGCACTTGGACTATCTATGTTAACTAGAGGGACTTGGACTATGTAGGTTAACTAGCGGGCCCTTGGACTATCTAGGTTTACTAGCGGGCACTTGGACTATCTAGGATAACTAGCGGGAACTTGGACTATGTACTTTCCCTAGCGGGCATTTGGATTACTTAAGTTACCTAGTGGGAACTTGGACTATGTAGGTTACCTAGCGGGCACTTGGACTATGTAGGTTAACTAGAAGGCACTTGGACTATCAAGGTTACCTAGCGGGCCCTTGGACTATATAGGTTACCAGCGGGCACTTGGATTATCTAGGTTGACGAACGTGCACTTGGACTATGTAGGTAACCTAGCGGGCACTTGGACTGTCTAGGTTACCTAGCGGGCACTTGGCCTATCTCGGTGAACGAACGGGCACTTGGACTATGTAGGTTAACTAGTGGACACTTCGACTATCTAGGTTAGCTAACGGGCAATTGGACTATCTAGGTTACCTAGCGGGCGCTTGGACTATGTAGGTTCCCTAGCGGGCACTTGGACAATTTAGGTTACCTAGCAGGCACTTTAACTATCTAGGTTAACTAACGGGCACTTGGATTATGTAGGTTGCCTAGCGAGCACTTGGACTATGTAGGTTCCCTAGCGGGCACTTGGACTATATAGGTTCCCTATCGGGTACTTGGACTGTCTAGGTTAACTAGCGGGCAATTGGACTGTCTAGGTTACCTAGTGGGCATTTGGACTATGTAGTTTACCTAGCAGGCATTTGGACTATGTAAGTTAACTAGCGGTCATTGGGCTATCTACGTTACTTAGCGGGCACTTGGACTATGTACGTTAACGCACAGGCACTTGGACTATGTAGGCAACCTAATGGTCACTTAGACTGTCTAGGTTACCTAGCAGGGACTTGGACTATGTAGGTTAACTAGCGGGCACCTGGACTATGTAGGATCCCTATCGGACTTTTGTACTACATAGGTTAACTGGCGGGCACTTTGACTATCTAGGTTAACTAGCGGGCACTTGGACTATCTAGGTTAACTAACGGACCTTGGACTATGTAGGTTAACTAGCGGGCACTTGGACTATGTACTTCCCCTAGTGGGCACTTGGACTATCTAGGTTAGCTAACGGGCACTAGGACTATCTAGGTTAACTATCGGGCACTTGGACTATCTAGGTTACCTAGCAGGCACTTGGATTATGAAGGATGCCTAGCGGGCACTTGGACTATCTAGGTTACCTAGCAGGCACGTGGACTATGTACGTTAACTAGCGGACACTTGCACGATCTAGGGTAACTAGCAGGCCATTGCACTATGTAGGTTAACTAGCGGGCCCATGGATTATGTAGGTTAACTAGCAGGCACTTGGACTATCTAGGTTAACTAGCAGGCACTTGGACTATGTAGTTTCACTAGCGGGCATTTGGACTATTTAGGTTACCATCGGGAACTTGGACTATGTAGGTTAACTAACGGGCACTTGGACTATGTAGGTTTCCTAGCTGGCACTTGGACTATGTAGGTTAACTAGCGGGCACATGGACTGTCTAGGTAACCTAGCGGGCACTTGGACTATGTAGGTTAACGAACGGGCACTTGGACTATGTAGGTAACCTAGCGGGCACTTGTACTGTCTAGGTTACCTAGCGGGCACTTTGACTATCTAGGTTAACGAACGGGCACTTGCACTATACAGGTCAACTAGCGGGCCCTTGTACTATGTAGGTTAACTAGTGGGCACTTGGACTATCTAGGTTAACTAGCTGACCTTGGACTATGTAGGTTAACTAGCGGGCACTTGTACTATCTAGGTTAACTAGCTGACCTTGGACACTGTAGGTTAACTAGCGGGCACTTGGACTATCTAGGTTAACTAGCGGGTACTTGCACAATGCAGGTTTTCTAGCGGGCACTTTGACTATCTAAGTTCCCTAACGGGCACTTGGAATATATAGGTTCCCTATCGGGCACTTGGACTATGTAGGTTTCTCAGCGGGCTCTTGGACTATGTAGGTTCCCTACCGGGCATTGGACTATGTAGGTTAACTAGCAGGACCTTGGACTATCTAGGTTACCTAGCGGGCACTTGGACTATGTAGGGTAACTAGCGGACACTTGGACAATCTAGGTTACCTAGCGGGCACTTGAACTATTTACATACCCTAGCGGGCACTTGGACTATCTAGGTTACCTAGCGGGCACTTGGACTATGTACTTACCCTAGCAGGCACTTGGACTATCTAGGTTAATTAGAGGGCCCTTGGACTATGTAGGTTAACTAGCGGGCACTTGGATTATCTAGGTTAACTAGCGGGCACTTGGACGATCTAGGTTAACTAGGGGGTGCTTGGACTATCCTGGTTAACTAGCGGGCACTTGGACTATCTAGATTAACTAGCGGGCCCTTAGACTATCTAGGTTAACTAGCGGGCACTTGGACTATATAGGTTAACTAGCGCGCACTTGGACTATCTAGATTAACTAGCGGGCCCTTGGACTATCTAGGTTTACTAGCGGGCTTTGGACTATCTAGGTTTAGTAGAGGGCAATTGGCTATGTAGTTTCCCTAGCGGGCATTTGGATTACTTAGGTTACCTAGTGGGCACTTGGACTATGTAGGTTACCTAGCGGGCACTTGGACTATGTAGGTTAACTAGAAGGCACTTGGACTATCAAGGTTACCTAGCGGGCCCTTGGACTATGTAGGCAACCTAGCGGGCACTTGGACTGTCTAGGTTACCTAGCAGGCACTTGGCCTATCTAGGTTAACGAACGGACACTTGGACTATGTAGGTTAACTAGTGGACACTTCGACTATCTAGATTAGCTAACGGGCAATTGGACTATCTAGCTTACCTAGCAGGCACTTGGACAATGTAGGTTCCCTAACGGCCACTTGGACTATTTAGGTTACCTAGCAGGCACTTTGACTATCTAGGTTAACTAACGGGCACTTGGATTATGTAGGTTGCCTAGCGAGCACTTGGACTATGTAGGATCCCTAGTGGGCACTTGGACTATGTAGGTTCCCTATCGGGCACTTGGACTATCTAGGTTAACTAGCGGGCACTTGCACAATGCAGGTTCCTTAGCGGGCACTTTGACTATGTAGGTTCCCTAGCGGGCACTTAGACTATATATGTTCCCTATGGGCACATGGACTATCTAGGTTCCCTAACGGGCACTTGGAATATATATGTTCCCTATCGGGCACTTGGACTATGTAGGTTCCTCAGCGGGCACTTGGACTATGTAGGTTCCCTACCGGGCATTGGACTATGTAGGTTAACTAGCAGGACCTTGGACTATCTAGGTTACCTAGCGGGCACTTGGACTATGTAGGGTAACTAGCGGACACTGGGAAAATCTAGGTTACCTAGCGGGCACTTGAACTATGTACATACCCTAACGGGCACTTGGACTATCTAGGTTACCTAGCGGGCACTTGGACTATGTACTTACCCTAGCGGGCACTTGGACTATCTAGGTTAATTAGAGGGCCCTTGGACTATGTAGGTTAACTAGCGGGCACTTGGATTATCTAGGTTAACTAGCGGGCACTTGGACGATCTAGGTTAACTAGCGGGCGCTTGGACTATCCTGGTTAACTAGCGGGCACTTGGACTATCTAGATTAACTAGCGGTCCCTTAGACTATCTAGGTTAACTAGCGGGCACTTGGACTATCTAGGTTAACTAGCGGGTACTTGGACTATCTAGATTAACTAGCGGGCCCTAGGACTATCTAGGTTTACTAGCGGGCTTTGGACTATCTAGGTTTAGTAGCGGGCACTTGGACTATGTAGTTTCCCTAGCGGGCATTTGGATTACTTAGGTTACCTAGTGGGCACGTGGACTATGTAGGTTACCTAGCGGGCACTTGGACTATGTAGGTTAACTAGAAGGCACTTGGACTATCAAGGTTACCTAGCGGGCCCTTGGACTATGTAGGTTACCAGCGGGCACTTGGACTATCTAGGTTAACGAACGTGCACTTGGACTATGTAGGCAACCTAGCGGGCACTTGGACTATCTAGGTTACCTAGCGGGCACTTGGCCTATCTAGGTTAACGAACGGACACTTGGACTATGTAGGTTATCTAGTGGACACTTCGACTATCTAGGTTAGCTAACGGGCAATTGGACTATCTAGCTTACCTAGCAGGCACTTGGACTATGTAGGTTCCCTAACGGCCACTTGGACTATTTAGGTTACCTAGCAGGCACTTTGACTATCTAGGTTAACTAACGGGCACTTGGATTATGTAGGTTGCCTAGCGAACACTTGGACTATGTAGGTTCCCTAGCGGGCACTTGGACTATGTAGGTTCCCTATCGGGTACTTGGACTGTCTAGGTTAACTAGTGGGCCATTGGACTGTCTAGGTTACCTAGTGGGCACTTGGACTATGTAGTTTACCTAGCAGGCACTTGGATTATGTAGGTTAACTAGCGGGCACGTGGACTACCTAGGTTACCTAGAGGGCACTAGGACTATGTACGTTTCCTAGCGGGCACTTGGGCTATCTACGTTACTTAGCGGGCACTTGGACTATGTAGGTTAACGAACGGGTCTTGGACTATGTAGGTAATCTAATGGTCACTTGGACTGTCTAGGTTACCTAGCGGGGACTTGGACTATGTAGGTTAACTAGCCGGCACTTGGACTATGTAGGATCCCTATCGGACATTTGTACTACTTAGGTTAACTAGCGGGCACTTTGACTATCTAGGTTAAGTAGCGGGCACTTGGACTATCTAGGTCAACTAGCGGGCCCTTGTACTATGTAGGTTAACTAGCGGGCACTTGGACTATGTAGGCTAACTAGCGGGCCCTTGGACTATCTAAGTTAACTAGCTGACCTTGGACAATGTAGGTTAACTAGCGGGCACTTGGACTATCTAGGTTAACTAGCGGGCACTTGCACAATGCAGGTTCCCTAGCGGGCACTTTGACTATGTAGGTTCCCTAGCGGGCACTTAGACTATATATGTTCCCTATGGGCACATGGACTATCTAGGTTCCCTAACGGGCACTTGGAATATATAGGTTCCCTATCGGGCACTTGGACTATGTAGGTTAACTAGCAGGACCTTGGACTATCTAGGTTACCTAGCGGGCACTTGGACTATGTAGGGTAACTAGCGGACACTTGGCCTATCTAGGTTACCTAGCGGGCACTTGGACTTCTAGGTTAACGAATGGGCACTTGGACTATGTAGGTTGCTTAGCGGGCATTTGGATTACTTAGGTTACCTAGTGGGCACTTGGACTATGTAGGTTAACTAGAAGGCACTTGGACTATCAAGGTTACCTAGCGGGCCCATGGAATATGTAGGTTACCAGGGGGCACTTGGACTATCTAGATTAACGAACGTGCACTTGGACTATGTAGGTAACCTAGCGGGCACTTGGACTGTCTAGGTTACATAGCGGGCACTTGGCCTATCTAGGTTAACGAACGGACACTTGGACTATGTAGGTTAACTAGCGGACACTTGCACGACCTAGGTTAACTAGGAGGCCCTTGCACTATGTAGGTTAACTAGCGGGCCCATGGATTATGTAGATTTACTAGCAGGCACTTGGACTATCTAGGTTAACTAGCGGGCACTTAGACTATGTAGTTTCCCTAGCGGGCATTTGGACTATTTAGGTTAACAACGGGAACTTGGACTATGTAGGTTAACTAGCGGGCCCTTGGACTATCTAGGTTAACAAGCGGGCACTTGGACTACGTAGTTTCCCTAGCGGGCATTTGGATTACTTAGGTTACCTAGCGGGCATTTGGACTATTTAGGTTACCATCGGGAACTTTGACTATGTAGGATAACTAACGGACACTTCGACTATGTAGGTTTCCTAGCTGGCACTTGGACTATGTAGGTTCCCTAGCAGGCACTTGGATTATGTAGGTTCCCTATCGGGCACTTGGATTATGTAGGTTCCCTATCGGGCACTTGGACTATGTAGGTTAACTAGTGGGCAAATGGACTGTATAGGTAACCTAGCGGGCACTTGGACTATCTAGGTTAACGAACGGGCACTTGGACTATGTAGGTAACCTAGCGGACACTTGTACTGTCTAGGTTACCTAGCGGGCACTTTGACTATCTAGGTTAACTAACGGGCACTTGGACTATCTAGGTCAACTAGCGGGCCCTTGTACTATGTAGGTTAACTAGCATGCACTTGGACTATCTAGGTTAACTAGCGGACCTTGGACTATGTAGGTTAACTAGCGGGCCCTTGGACTATGTAGGTTAACTAGTGGGCAATTGGACTATCTAGGTTAACTAGCTGACCTTGGACTATGTAGGTTAACTAGCGGGCACTTGGACTGTCTAGGTTACCTAGCGGGCACTTGGCCTATCTAGGTTAACGAACGGACACTTGGACTATGTAGGTTAACTAGTGGACACTTCGACTATCTAGATTAGCTAACGGGCAATTGGACTATCTAGCTTACCTAGCAGGCACTTGGACAATGTAGGTTCCCTAACGGCCACTTGGACTATTTAGGTTACCTAGCAGGCACTTTGACTATCTAGGTTAACTAACGGGCACTTGGATTATGTAGGTTGCCTAGCGAGCACTTGGACTATGTAGGATCCCTAGTGGGCACTTGGACTATGTAGGTTCCCTATCGGGCACTTGGACTATCTAGGTTAACTAGCGGGCACTTGCACAATGCAGGTTCCTTAGCGGGCACTTTGACTATGTAGGTTCCCTAGCGGGCACTTAGACTATATATGTTCCCTATGGGCACATGGACTATCTAGGTTCCCTAACGGGCACTTGGAATATATATGTTCCCTATCGGGCACTTGGACTATGTAGGTTCCTCAGCGGGCACTTGGACTATGTAGGTTCCCTACCGGGCATTGGACTATGTAGGTTAACTAGCAGGACCTTGGACTATCTAGGTTACCTAGCGGGCACTTGGACTATGTAGGGTAACTAGCGGACACTGGGAAAATCTAGGTTACCTAGCGGGCACTTGAACTATGTACATACCCTAACGGGCACTTGGACTATCTAGGTTACCTAGCGGGCACTTGGACTATGTACTTACCCTAGCGGGCACTTGGACTATCTAGGTTAATTAGAGGCCCCTTGGACTATGTAGGTTAACTAGCGGGCACTTGGATTATCTAGGTTAACTAGCGGGCACTTGGACGATCTAGGTTAACTAGCGGGCGCTTGGACTATCCTGGTTAACTAGCGGGCACTTGGACTATCTAGATTAACTAGCGGTCCCTTAGACTATCTAGGTTAACTAGCGGGCACTTGGACTATCTAGGTTAACTAGCGGGTACTTGGACTATCTAGATTAACTAGCGGGCCCTAGGACTATCTAGGTTTACTAGCGGGCTTTGGACTATCTAGGTTTAGTAGCGGGCACTTGGACTATGTAGTTTCCCTAGCGGGCATTTGGATTACTTAGGTTACCTAGTGGGCACGTGGACTATGTAGGTTACCTAGTGGGCACTTGGACTATGTAGGTTAACTAGAAGGCACTTGGACTATCAAGGTTACCTAGCGGGCCCTTGGACTATGTAGGTTACCAGCGGGCACTTGGACTATCTAGGTTAACGAACGTGCACTTGGACTATGTAGGCAACCTAGCGGGCACTTGGACTATCTAGGTTACCTAGCGGGCACTTGGCCTATCTAGGTTAACGAACGGACACTTGGACTATGTAGGTTATCTAGTGGACACTTCGACTATCTAGGTTAGCTAACGGGCAATTGGACTATCGAGCTTACCTAGCAGGCACTTGGACTATGTAGGTTCCCTAACGGCCACTTGGACTATTTAGGTTACCTAGCAGGCACTTTGACTATCTAGGTTAACTAACGGGCACTTGGATTATGTAGGTTGCCTAGCGAACACTTGGACTATGTAGGTTCCCTAGCGGGCACTTGGACTATGTAGGTTCCCTATCGGGTACTTGGACTGTCTAGGTTAACTAGTGGGCCATTGGACTGTCTAGGTTACCTAGTGGGCACTTGGACTATGTAGTTTACCTAGCAGGCACTTGGATTATGTAGGTTAACTAGCGGGCACGTGGACTACCTAGGTTACCTAGAGGGCACTAGGACTATGTACGTTTCCTAGCGGGCACTTGGGCTATCTACGTTACCTAGCGGGCACTTGGACTATGTAGGTTAACGAACGGGTCTTGGACTATGTAGGTAATCTAATGGTCACTTGGACTGTCTAGGTTACCTAGCGGGGACTTGGACTATGTAGGTTAACTAGCCGGCACTTGGACTATGTAGGATCCCTATCGGACATTTGTACTACTTAGGTTAACTAGCGGGCACTTTGACTATCTAGGTTAAGTAGCGGGCACTTGGACTATCTAGGTCAACTAGCGGGCCCTTGTACTATGTAGGTTAACTAGCGGGCACTTGGACTATGTAGGTTAACTAGCGGGCCCTTGGACTATCTAAGTTAACTAGCTGACCTTGGACAATGTAGGTTAACTAGCGGGCACTTGGACTATCTAGGTTAACTAGCGGGCACTTGCACAATGCAGGTTCCCTAGCGGGCACTTTGACTATGTAGGTTCCCTAGCGGGCACTTAGACTATATATGTTCCCTATGGGCACATGGACTATCTAGGTTCCCTAACGGGCACTTGGACTATGTAGGTTCCCGATCGGGCACTTGGACTATGTAGGTTAACTAGCAGGACCTTGGACTATCTAGGTTACCTAGCGGGCACTTGGACTATGTAGGGTAACTAGCGGACACTTGGCCTATCTAGGTTACCTAGCGGGCACTTGGACTTCTAGGTTAACGAATGGGCACTTGGACTATGTAGGTTGCTTAGCGGGCATTTGGATTACTTAGGTTACCTAGTGGGCACTTGGACTATGTAGGTTAACTAGAAGGCACTTAGACTATCAAGGTTACCTAGCGGGCCCATGGACTATGTAGGTTACCAGGGGGCACTTGGACTATCTAGATTAACGAACGTGCACTTGGACTATGTAGGTAACCTAGCAGGCACTTGGACTATGTAGGTTCCCTAGCGGGCACTTTGACTATGTAGGTTCCCTATCGGGTACTTGGACTCTCTAGGTTAACTAGCGGGCAATTGGACTGTCTAGGTTACCTAGTGGGCACTTGGACTATATAGTTTACCTAGCAGGCACTTGAACTATGTAGGTGAACTAGCGGACACTTGCACGACCTAGGTTAACTAGCGGTCCCTTGCACTATGTAGGTTAACTAGCGGGCCCATGGATTATGTAGGTTTACTAGCAGGCACTTGGACTATCTAGGTTAACTAGCGGGCACTTAGACTATGTCGTTTCCCTAGCGGGCATTTGGACTATTTAGGTTAACAACGGGCACTTGGACTATGTAGGTTAACTAGCGGGCCCTTGGACTATCTAGGTTTACTAGCGGGCACTTGGACTATCTAGGTTAACTAGCGGGCACTTGGACTACGTAGTTTCCCTAGCGGGCATTTGGATTACTTAGGTTACCTAGCGGGCATTTGGACTATTTAGGTTACCATCGGGAACTTGGACTATGTAGGTTAACTAACGGGCACTTGGACTATGTAGGTTTCCTAGCTGGCTTTTGGACTATGTAGGTTCCCTAGCGGGCACTTGGATTATGTAGGTTCCCTATCGGGCACTTGGATTATGTAGGTTCCCATCGGGCACTTGGACTATGTAGGTTAACTAGCGGGCACATGGACTGTATAGATAACCTAGCGGGCACTTGGACTATCTAGGTTAGCGAACGGGCACTTGGACTATGTAGGTATCCTAGCTGGCACTTGTACTGTCTAGGTTACCTAGCGGGCACTTTGACTATCTAGGTTAACGAACGGGCACTTGGACTATCTAGGTCAACTAGCGGGCCCTTGTACTATGTAGGTTAACTAGCGGTCACTTGGACTATCTAGGTTAACTAGCGGACCTTGGACTATGTAGGTTAACTAGCGGGCCCTTGGACTATGTAGGTTAACTAGTGGGCAATTGGACTATCTAGGTTAACTAGCTGACCTTGGACTATGTAGGTTAACTAGCGGGCACTTGGACTATCTAGGTTAACTAGCTGACCTTGGACTATGTAGGTTAACTAGGGGGCACTTGGACTTTCTAGGTTACCTAGCGTGCACTTGGACTATGTACTTACCGTAGCGGGCACTTGGACTATCTAGGTTAATTAGAGGGCCCTTGGACTATGTAGGTTAACTAGCGGGCACTTGGATTATCTAGGTTAACTAGCGGGCACTTGGACGATCTAGGTTAACTAGCGGGCGCTTGGACTATCCTCGTTAACTAGCGGGCACTTGGACTATCTAGATTAACTAGCGGGCCCTTGGACTATCTAGGTTAACTAGCGGGCACTTGGACTATCTAGGTTAACTAGCGGGCACTTGGACTATCTAGATTAACTAGAGGGCCCTTGGACTATCTAGGTTAACTAGCGGGCACTTGGACTATCTAGATTAACTAGCGGGCCTTTGGACTATCTAGGTTTAGTAGCGGGCTTTGGACTATCTAGGTTTAGAAGCGGGCTTTGGACTATCTAGGTTTAGTAGCGGGCACTTGGACTATGTAGTTTCACTAGCGGGCATTTGGATTACTTAGGTTACCTAGTGGGCACTTGGACTATGTAGGTTACCTAGCGGGCACTTGGACTATGTAGGTTAACTAGAAGGCACTTGGACTATCAAGGTTACCTAGCGGGCCCTTGGACTATGTAGGCAACCTAGCGGGCACTTGGACTGTCTAGGTTACCTAGCGGGCACTTGGCCTATCTAGGTTAACGAACGGACACTTGGACTATGTAGGTTAACTAGTGGACACTTCGACTATCTAGATTAGCTAACGGGCAATTGGACTATCTAGCTTACCTAGCAGGCACTTGGACAATGTAGGTTCCCTAACGGCCACTTGGACTATTTAGGTTACCTAGCAGGCACTTTGACTATCTAGGTTAACTAACGGGCACTTGGATTATGTAGGTTGCCTAGCGAGCACTTGGACTATGTAGGATCCCTAGTGGGCACTTGGACTATGTAGGTTCCCTATCGGGTACTTGGACTGTCTAGGTTAACTAGCGGAAAATTGGACTGTCTAGGTTACCTAGTGGGCATTTGGACTATGTAGTTTACCTAGCAGGCACTTGGATTATGTAGGTTAACTAGCGGGCACGTGGACTACCTAGGTTACCTAGAGGGCACTAGGACTATGTACGTTTCCTAGCGGGCAATTTGGCTATCTACGTTACCTAGCGGGCACTTGGACTATGTAGGTTAACGAGCGGGTCTTGGACTATGTAGGTAACCTAATGGTCACTTGGACTGTCTAGGTTACCTACCGGGGACTTGGACTATGTAGGTTAACTAGCGGGCACTTAGACAATGTAGGATCCCTATCGGACATTTGTACTACTTAGGTTAACTAGCGGGCACTTTGACTATCTAGGTTAACTAGCGGGCACTTGGACTATCTAGGTCAACTAGCGGGCCCTTGTACTATGTAGGTTAACTAGCGGGCACTTGGACTATCTAGGTTAACTAACAGACCTTGGACTATGTAGGTTAACAGCGCGCCCTTGGACTATGTAGGTTAACTAGCGGGCACTTGGACTATCTAAGTTAACTAGCTGACCTTGGACTATGTAGGTTAACTAGCGGGCACTTGGACTATCTAGGTTAACTAGCTGACCTTGGACTATGTAGGTTAACTAGCGGGCACTTGGACTATCTAGGTTAACTAGCGGGCACTTGCACAATGCAGGTTCCCTAGCGGGCACTTTGACTATGTAGGTTCCCTAGCGGGCACTTGGACTATATATGTTCCCTATGGGCACTTGGACTATCTAGGTTCCCTAACGGGCACTTGGAATATATAGGTTCCCTATCGGGCACTTGGACTATGTAGGTTAACTAGCAGGACCTTGGACTATCTAGGTTACCTAGCGGGCACTTGGACTATGTAGGGTAACTAGCGGACACTTGGCCTATCTAGGTTACCTAGCGGGCACTTGGACTTCTAGGTTAACGAATGGGCATTTGGACTATGTAGGTTGCTTAGCGGGCATTTGGATTACTTACGTTACCTAGCGGGCACTTGGACTATGTAGGTTAACTAAAAGGCACTTAGACTATCAAGGTTACCTATCGGGCCCTTGGACTATGTAGGTTACCAGGGGGCACTTGGACTATCTAGATTAACGAACGTGCACTTGGACTATGTAGGTAACCTAGCGGGCACTTGGACTGTCTAGGTTACCTAGCGGGCACTTGGCCTATCTAGGTTAACGAACGGACACTTGGACTATGTAGGTTAACTAGCGGACACTTCGACTATCTAGGTTAGCTAATTTGCAATTGGACTATCTAGGTTACCTAGCAGGCACTTGGACTATGTAGGTTCCCTAGCGGGCACTTTGACTATGAAGGTTCCCTATCGGGTACTTGGACTCTCTAGGTTAACTAGCGGGCAATTGGACTGTCTAGGTTACCTAGTGGGCACTTGGACTATATAGTTTACCTAGCAGGCACTTGAACTATGTAGGTGAACTTGCGGACACTTGCACGACCTAGGTTAACTAGCGGTCCCTTGCACTATGTAGGTTAACTAGCGGGCCCATGGATTATGTAGGTTTACTAGCAGGCACTTGGACTATCTAGGTTAACTAGCGGGCACTTAGACTATGTCGTTTCCCTAGCGGGCATTTGGACTATTTAGGTTAACAACGGGAACTTGAACTATGTAGGTTAACTAGCGGGCCCTTGGACTATCTAGGTTTACTAGCGGGCACTTGGACTATCTAGGTTAACTAGCGGGCACTTGGACTACGTAGTTTCCCTAGCCGGCATTTGGATTACTTAGGTTACCTAGCGGGCATTTGGACTATTTAGGTTACCATCGGGAACATGGACTATGTAGGTTAACTAACGGGCACTTGGACTATGTAGGTTTCCTAGCTGGCACTTGGACTATGTAGGTTCCCTAGCGGGCACTTGGATTATGTAGGTTCCCTATCGGGCACTTGGATTATGTAGGTTCCCATCGGGCACTTGGACTATGTAGGTTAACTAGCGGGCACATGGACTGTATAGATAACCTAGCGGGCACTTGGACTATCTAGGTTAGCGAACGGGCACTTGGACTATGTAGGTATCCTAGCTGGCACTTGTACTGTCTAGGTTACCTAGCGGGCACTTTGACTATCTAGGTTAACGAACGGGCACTTGGACTATCTAGGTCAACTAGCGGGCCCTTGTACTATGTAGGTTAACTAGCGGTCACTTGGACTATCTAGGTTAACTAGCGGACCTTGGACTATGTAGGTTAACTAGCGGGCCCTTGGACTATGTAGGTTAACTAGCGGGCAATTGGACTATCTAGGTTAACTAGCTGACCTTGGACTATGTAGGTTAACTAGCGGGCACTTGGACTATGTACTTACCCTAGCGGGCACTTGGACTATCTAGGTTAATTAGAGGGCCCTTGGACTATGTAGGTTAACTAGCGGGCACTTGGATTATCTAGGTTAACTAGCGGGCACTTGGACGATCTAGGTTAACTAGCGGGCGCTTGGACTATCCTAGTTAACTAGCGGGCACTTGGACTATCTAGATTAACTAGCGGGCCCTTGGACTATCTAGGTTAACGAGCGGGCACTTGGACTATCTAGGTTAACTAACGGGCACTTGGACTATGTAGGTTTCCTAGCTGGCACTTGGACTATGTAGGTTCCCTAGCGGGCACTTGGATTATGTAGGTTCCCTATCGTGCACTTGGATTATGTAGGTTCTCTATCAGGCACTTGGACTATGTAGGTTAACTAGCAGGCACTTGGACTATCTAGGTTAACTAGCGGACCTTGGACTATGTAGGTTAACTAGCGGACCCTTGGACTATGTAGGTTAACTAGCGGGCAATGGGACTATCTAGGTTAACTAGCTGACCTTGGACTATGTAGGTTAACTAGCGGGCACTTGGCCTATCTAGGTTAACTAGCCGGCACTTGCACAATGTAGGATCCCTAGCGGGCACTTTGACTATCTAGGTTCCCTAACGGGCACTTGGAATATATAGGTTCCCTATCGGGCACTTGGACTATGTAGGTTCCAAAGCGGGCACTTGGACTATGTAGGTTCCCTACCGGGCATTGGAGTATGTAGGTTAACTAGCAGGACCTTGGACTATCTAGGTTACCTAGCGGGCACTTGGACTATGTAGGGTAACTAGCGGACACTTGGACAATCTAGGTTACCTAGCGGGCACTTGAACTATGTACATACCCTAGCGGGCACTTGGACTATCTAGGTTACCTAGCGGACACTTGGACTATGTACTTACCCTAGCGGGCACTTGGACTATCTAGGTTAATTAGAGGGCCCTTGGACTATGTAGTTTAACTAGCGGGCACTTGGATTATCTAGGTTAACTAGCGGGCACTTGGACGATCTAGGTTAACTAGCGGGCGCTTGGACTATCCTGGTTAACTAGCGGGCACATGGACTATCTAGATTAACTAGCGGGCCCTTGGACTATCTAGGTTAACTAGCGGGCACTTGGACTATCTATGTTAACTAGCGGGCACTTGGACTATCTAGATTAACTAACGGGCCCTTGGACTATCTAGGTTTACTAGCGGGCTTTGGACTATCTAGGTTTAGTAGCGGGCACTTGGACTATGTCGTTTCCCTAGCGGGCATTTGGATTACTTAGGTTACCTAGCGGGCACTTGGACAATGTAGGTTAACTAGAAGGCACGTGGACTATCAAGGTTACCTAGCGGGCCCTTGGACTATGTAGGTTACCAGGGGGCACTTGGACTATCTAGATTAACGAACGTGCACTTGGACTATGTAGGTAACCTAGCGGGCACTTGGACTGTCTAGGTTACCTAGCGGGCACTTGGCCTATCTAGGTTAACGAACGGACACTTGGACTATGTAGGTTAACTAGCGGACACTTCGACCATCTAGGTTAGCTAATGCGCAATTGGACTATCTAGGTTACCTAGCAGGCACTTGGACTATGTTGGTTCCCTAGCGGGCACTTTGACTATGTAGGTTCCCTATCGGGTACTTGGACTGTCTAGGTTAAATAGCGGGCAATTGGACTGTCTAGGTTACCTAGTGGGCACTTGGACTATATAGTTTACCTAGCAGGCACTTGAACTATGTAGGTGAACTAGCGCACACTTGCACGACCTAGGTTAACAAGCGGGCCCTTGCACTATGTAGGTTAACTAGCGGGCCCATGGATTATGTAGGTTTACTAGCAGGCACTTGGACTATGTAGGTTCTCTAGCGGGCACTTGGATTATGTAGGTTCCCTATCGGGCACTTGGACTATGTAGGTTAACTAGCGGGCACATGGACTGTATAGGTAACCTAGCGGGCTCTTGGACTATCTAGGTTAACTAGGGGGCACTTAGACTATGTAGTTTCCCTAGCGGGCATTTGGACTATTTAGGTTAACAACGGGAACTTGGACTATGTAGGTTAACTAGCGGGCCCTTGGACTATCTAGGTTTACTAGCGGGCACTTGGACTATCTAGGTTAACTAGCGGGCACTTGGACTACGTAGTTTCCCTAGCGGGCATTTGGATTACTTAGGTTACCTAGCGGGCATTTGGACTATTTAGGTTACCATCGGGAACTTGGACTATGTAGATTAACTAACGGGCACTTGGACTATGTAGGTTTCCTAGCTGGCACTTGGACTATGTAGGTTCCCTAGCGGGCACTTGGATTATGTAGGTTCCCTATCGGGCACTTGGATTATGTAGGTTCCCTATCGGGCACTTGGACTATGTAGGTTAACTAGCGGGCACATGGACTGTATAGGTAACCTAGCGGGCTCTTGGACTATCTAGGTTAACGAACGGGCACTTGGACTATGTAGGTAACCTTGCGGGCACTTGTACTGTCTAGGTTACCTAGAGCGCACTTTGACTATCTAGGTTAACGAACGGGCACTTGGACTATCTAGGTCAACTAGCGGGCCCTTGTACTATGTAGGTTAACTAGCGGGCCCTTGGACTATGTAGCTTAACTAGCGAGCAATTGGACTATCTAGGTTAACTAGCTGACCTTGGACTCTGTAGGTTAACTAGCGGGCACTTGGACTATCTAGGTTAACTAGCTGACCTTGGACTATGTAGGTTAACTAGCGGGCACTTGGACTATCTAGGTTACCTAGCGGGCACTTGGACTATGTACTTACCCTAGCGGGCACTTGGACTATCTAGGTTAATTAGAGGGCCCTTGGACTATGTAGGTTAACTAGCGGGCACTTGGATTATCTAGGTTAACTAGCGGGCACTTGGACGATCTAGGTTAACTAGCGGGCGCTTGGACTATCCTGGTTAACTAGCGGGCACTTGGACTATCTAGATTAACTAGCGGGCCCTTGGACTATCTAGGTTAACTAGCGGGCACTTGGACTATCTAGGTTAACTAGCGGGCAATTGGACTATCTAGATTAACTAGCGGGCCCTTGGACTATCTAGGTTAACTAGCGGGCACTTGGACTATCTAGGTTAACTAGCGGGCACTTGGACTATCTAGATTAACTAGCGGGCCTTTGGACTATCTAGGTTTACTAGCGGGCTTTGGACTATCTAGGTTTAGTAGCGAACACTTGGACAATGTAGTTTCACTAGCGGGCATTTGGATTACTTAGGTTACCTAGTGGGCACTTGGACTATGTAGGTTACCTAGCGGGCACTTGGACTATGTAGGTTAACTAGAAGGCACTTGGACTATCAAGGTTACCTAGCGGGCCCTTGGACTATGTAGGTTACCAGCGGGCACTTGGACTATCTAGGTTAACGAACGTGCACTTGGACTATGTAGGCAACCTAGCGGGCACTTGGACTGTCTAGGTTACCTAGCGGGCACTTGGCCTATCTAGGTTAACGAACGGACACTTGGACTATGTAGGTTAACTAGTGGACACTTCGACTATCCAGGTTAGCTAACGGGCAATTGGACAATCTAGCTTACCTAGCAGGCAATTGGACTATGTAGGTTCCCTAACGGACACTTGGACTATTTAGGTTACCTAGCAGGCACTTTGACTATCTAGGTTAACTAACGGGCACTTGGATTATGTAGGTTGCCTAGCGAGCACTTGGATTATGTAGGTTCCCTAGCGGGCACTTGGACTATGTAGGTTCCCTATCGGGTACTTGGACTGTCTAGGTTAACTATGGGCAATTGGACTGTGTAGGTTACCTAGTGGCCTCTTGGACTATGTAGTTTACCTAGCAGGCACTTGGATTATGTAGGTTAACTAGTGGGCACGTGGACTACCTAGGTTACCTAGAGGGCACTAGGACTATGTACGTTTCCTAGCGGGCACTTGGGCTATCTATGTTACCTAGCGGGCACTTGGACTATGTAGGTTAACGAATGGGTCTTGGACTATGTAGGTAACATAATGGTCACTTGGACTGTCTAGGTTACCTAGCGGGGACTTGGACTATGTAAGTTAACTAGCGGGCACTTAGACTATGTAGGATCCCTATCGCACATTTGTACTACTTAGGTTAACTAGCGGGCACTTGGACTATCTAGGTTAACTAGCGGGCACTTGGACTATCTAGGTCAACTAGCGGGCCCTTGTACTATGTAGGTTAACTAGCGGGCACTTGGACTATCTAGGTTAACTAACGGACCTTGGACTATGTAAGTTAACTAGCGGGCGCTTGGGCTATGTAGGTTAACTAGCGGGCACTTGGACTATCTAAGTTAATTAGCTGACCTTGGACTATGTAGGTTAACTAGCGGGCACTTGGACTATCTAGGTTAACTAGCTGACCTTGGACTATGTAGGTTAACTAGCGGGCACTTGGACTATCTAGGTTAACTAGCGGGCACTTGCACAATGCAGGTTCCCTAGCGGGCACTTTGACTATGTAGGTTAACTAGCAGGACCTTGGACTATCTAGGTTACCTAGCGGGCACTTGGACTATGTAGGGTAACTAGCGGACACTTGGCCTATCTAGGTTACCTAGCGGGCACTTGGACTTCTAGGTTAACGAATGGGCACTTGGACTATGTAGGTTGCTTAGCGGGCATTTGGATTACTTAGGTAACCTAGTGGGCACTTGGACTATGTAGGTTAACTAGAAGGCACTTGGACTATCAAGGTTACCTAGCGGGCCCTTGGACTATGTAGGTTACCAGGGGGCACTTGGACTATCTAGATTAACGAACGTGCACTTGGACTATGTAGGTAACCTAGCGTTCACTTGGACTGTCTAGGTTACCTAGCGGGCACTTGGCCTATCTAGGTTAACGAACGGACACTTGGACTATGTAGGTTAACTAGCGGACACTTCGACTATCTAGGTTAGCTAATGGGCAATTGGACTATCTAGGTTACCTAGCAGGCACTTGGACTATGTAGGTTCCCTAGCGGGCACTTTGACTATGTAGGTTCCCTATCGGGTACTTGGACTGTCTAAGTTAACTAGCGGGCAATTGGACTGTCTAGGTTACCTAGTGGGCACTTGGACTATATAGTTTACCTAGCAGGCACTTGAACTATGTAGATGAACTAGCGGACACTTGCACGACCTAGGTTAACCAGCGGGCCCTTGCACTATATAGGTTAACTAGCGGGCCCATGGATTATGTAGGTTTACTAGCAGGCACTTGGACTATCTAGGTTAACTAGCGGGCACTTAGACTATGTAGTTTCCCTAGCGGGCATTTGGACTATTTAGGTTACCATCGGGAACTTGGACTATGTAGGTTAACTAACGGGCCCTTGGACTATGTAGGTTTCCTAGCTGGCACTTGGACTATGTAGGTTCCCTAGCGGGCACTTGGATTATGTAGGTTCCCTATCGGGCACTTGGATTATGTAGGTTCCCTATCGGGCACTTGGACTATGTAGCTTAACTAGCGGGCACATGGACTGTGTAGGTAACCTAGCGGGCACTTGTACTGTCTAGGTTACCTAGCGGGCACTTTGACTATCTAGGTTAACGAACGGGCACTTGGACTATCTAGGTCAACTAGCGGGCCCTTGTACTATGTAGGTTAACTAGCAGGCACTTGGACTATCTAGGTTAACTAGCGGACCTTGGACTATGTAGGTTAAGTAGCGGGCCCTTGGACTATGTAGGTTAACTAGCGGGAAATTGGACTATCTACGTTAATTAGCTGACCTTGGACTATGTAGGTTAACTAGCGGGCACTTGGACTATCTAAGTTAATTAGCTGACCTTGGACTATGTAGGTTAACTAGCGGGCACTTGGACTATCTAGGTAACCTAGCGGGCACTTGGACTATGTACTTACCCTAGCGGGCACTTGGACTATCTAGGTTAATTAGAGGGCCCTTGGACTATGTAGGTTAACTAGGGGGCACTTGGACTATCTAGGTTAACGAACGGGCACTTGGACTATGTAGGTAACCTAGCGGGCACTTGTACTGTCTAGGTTACCTTGCGGGCACTTTGACTATCTAGGTTAACGAACGGGCACTTGGACTATCTAGGTCAACTAGCGGGCCCTTGTACTATATAGGTTAACTAGCGGGCACTTGGACTATCTAGGTTAACTAGCGGACCTTGGACTATGTAGGTTAACTAGCGGGCGCTTGGATTTTGTAGGTTAACTAGCGGGCAATTGGACTATCTAGGTTAACTAGCTGACCTTGGACTATGTAGGTTAAAAAGCGGGCACTTGGACTATCTAGGTTAACTAGCTGACCTTGGACTATGTAGGTTAACTAGCGGGCTCTTGGTCTATCTAGGTTACCTAGCGGGCACTTGGACTATGTACTTACCCTAGCTGGCACTTGGACTATCTAGGTTAATTAGAGGGCCCTTGGACTATGTAGGTTAACTAGCGGGCACTTGGATTATCTAGGTTAACTAGCGGGCACTTGGACGATCTAGGTTAACTAGCGGGCGCTTGGACTATCCTGGTTAACTAGCGGGCACTTGGACTATCTAGATTAACTAGCGGGCCCTTGGACTATCTAGGTTAACTAGCGGGCACTTGGACTATCTAGGTTAACTAGCGGGCACTTGGACTATCTAGATTAACTAGCGGGCCCTTGGACTATCTAGGTTAACTAGCGGGCACTTGGACTATCTAGGTTAACTAGCGGGCACTTGGACTATCTAGATTAACTAGCGGGCCTTTGGACTATCTAGGTTTACTAGCGGGCTTTGGATTATCTAGGTTTAGTAGCGGGCACTTGGACTATGTAGTTTCCCTAGCGGGCATTTGGATTACTTTGGTTACCTAGTGGGCACTTGGACTATGTAGGTTACCTAGCGGGCACTTGGACTATGTAGGTTAACTAGAAGGCACTTGGATTATCAAGGTTACCTAGTGGGCCCTTGGACTATGTAGGTTAACAGCGGGCACTTGGACTATCTAGGTTAATGAACGTGCACTTGGACTATGTAGGCAACCTAGCGGGCACTTGGACTGTCTAGGTTACCTAGCGGGCACTTGGCCTATCTAGGTTAACGAACGGACACTTGGACTATGTAGGTTAACTAGTGGACACCTCGACTATCTAGGTTAGCTAACGGGCAATTGGACTATCTAGCTTACCTAGCAGGCACTTGGACTATGTAGGTTCCCTAACGGCCACATGGCCTATTTATGTTACCTAGCAGGCACTTTGACTATCTAGGTTAACTAACGGGCACTTGGATTATGTAGGTTGCCTAGCGAGCACTTGGACTATGTAGGTTCCCTAGCGGGCACTTGGACTATGTAGGTTCCCTATCGGGTACTTGGACTGTCTAGGTTAACTAGCGGGCAATTGGACTGTGTAGGTTACCTAGTGGGAACTTGGACTATGTAGTTTACCTAACAGGCACTTGGATTATGTAGGTTAACTAGCCCGCACGTGGACTACCTAGGTTACCGAGAGGGCACTAGGACTATGTACGTTTCCTAGCGGGCACTTGGGCTATCTACGTTACCTAGCGGGCACTTGGACTATGTAGGTTACCATCGGGAACTTGGACTATGTAGGTTAACTAACGGGCACTTGGACAATGTAGGTTCCCTAGCGGGCACTTGGATTATGTAGGTTCCCTATCGGGCACTTGGATTATGTAGGTTCCCTATCGGGCACTTGGACTATGTAGGTTAACCAGCGGGCACATGGACTTTATAGGTAACCTAGCGGGCACTTGGACTATCTAGTTTATCGAACGGGCACTTGGACTATGTAGGTAACCTAGTGGGCAATTGTACTGTCTAGGTTACCTAGCGGGCACTTTGACTATCTAGGTTAACGAACTGGCACTTGGACTATCTAGGTCAACTAGCGGGCCCTTGTACTATGTAGGTTAACTAGCGGGCACTTGGACTATCTAGGTTAACTAGCGGACCTTGGACTATGTAGGTTAACTAGCGGGCCCTTGGACTATGTAGGTTAACTAGCGGGCAATTGGACTATCTAGGTTAACTAGCTGACCTTGGACTATGTAGGTTAACTAGCGGGCACTTGGACTATCTAGGTTAACTAGCTGACCTTGGACTATGTAGGTTAACTAGCGGGCACTTGGACTATCTAGGTTACCTAGCGGGCACTTGGACTATGTACTTACCCTAGCGGGCACTTGGACTATCTAGGATAATTAGAGGGCCCTTGGACTATGTAGGTTAACTAGCGGGCACTTGGATTATCTAGGTTAACTAGCGGGCACTTGGACGATCTAGGTTAACTAGCGGGCGCTTGGACTATCCTGGTTAACTAGCGGGCACTTGGACTATCTAGATTAACTAGCGGGCCCTTGGACTATCTAGGTTAACTAGCGGGCACTTGGACTATCTAGGTTATCTAGCGGGCACTTGGACTATCTAGATTAACTAGCGGGCCCTTGGACTATCTAGGTTAACTATCGGGCACTTGGACTATCTAGGTTAACTAGCGGGCACTTGGCCTATCTAGGTTAACTATCGGGCACTTGGACTATCTAGGTTAACTAGCGGGCACTTGGACTATCTAGATTAACTAGCGGGCCTTTGGACTATCTAGGTTTACTAGCGGGCTTTGGACTATCTAGGTTTAGTAGCGGGCACTTGGACTATGTAGTTTCACTAGCGGGCATTTGGATTACTTAGGTTACCTAGTGGGCACTTGGACTATGTAGGTTACCTAGCGGGCACTTGGACTATGTAGGTTAACTAGAAGGACTTTGACTATCAAGGTTACCTAGCGGGCCCTTGGACTATGTAGGTTACCAGCGGGCACTTGGACTATCTAGGTTAACGAACGTGCACTTGGACTATGTAGGCAACCTAGCGGGCACTTGGACTGTCTAGGTTACCTAGCGGGCACTTGGCCTATCTAGGTTAACGAACGGACACTTGGACTATGTAGGTTAACTAGTGGACACTTCGACTATCTAGGTTAGCTAACGGGCAATTGGACTATCTAGCTTACCTAGCAGGCACTTGGACTATGTAGGTTCCCTAACGGCCACTTGGCCTATTTAGGTTACCTAGCAGGCACTTTGACTATCTAGGTTAACTAACGGGCACTTGGATTATGTAGGTTGCCTAGCGAGCACTTGGACTATGTAGGTTCCCTAGCGGGCACTTGGACTATGTAGGTTCCCTATCGGGTGCTTGGACTGTCTAGGTTAACTAGCGGGCAATTGGACTGTGTAGGTTACCTAGTGGGCACTTGGACTATGTAGTTTACCTAGCAGGCACTTGGATTATGTAGGTTAACTAGCGGGCACGTGGACTACCTAGGTTACCTAGTGGGCACTAGGACTATGTACATACCCTAGCGGGCACTTGGGCTATCTACGTTACCTAGCGGGCACTTGGACTATGTAGGTTAACGAACGGGTCTTGGACTATGTAGGTAACCTAATGGTCACTTGGACTGTCTAGGTTACCTAGCGGGGACTTGGACTATGTAGGTTAACTAGCGGGCACTTAGACTATGTAGGATACCTATCGGACATTTGTACTACTTAGGTTAACTAGCGGGCACTTTGACTATCTAGGTTAACTAGCAGGCAATTGGACTATCTAGGTCAACTAGCGGGCCCTTGTACTATGTAGGTTAACTAGCGGGCACTTGGACTATCTAGGTTAACTAACGGACCTTGGACTATATAGGTTAACTAGCGGGCCCTTGGACTATGTAGGTTAACTAGCGGGCACTTGGACTATCTAAGTTAACTAGCTGACCTTGGACTATGTAGGTTAACTAACGGGCACTTGTACTATCTAGGTTAACTAGCTGACCTTGGACTATGTAGGTTAACTAGCGGGCACTTGGACTATCTAGGTTAACTAGCGGGCACTTGCACAATGCATGTTCCCTAGCTGGCACTTTGACTATGTAGGTTCCCTAGCGGGCACATGGACAATATATGTTACCTATGGGCACTTGGACTATCTAGGTTCCCTAACGGGCACTTGGAATATATAGGTTCCCAATCGGGCACTTGGACTATGTAGGTTAACTAGCAGGACCTTGGACTATCTAGGTTACCTAGCGGGCACTTGGACTATGTAGGGTATTTAGCGGACACTTCGACTATCTAGGTTAGCTAATGGGCAATTGGACTATCTAGGTTACCTAGCAGGCACTTGGACTATGTAGGTTCCCTAGCGGGCACTTTGACTATGTAGGTTCCCTATCGGGTACTTGGACTGTCTAGGTTAACTAGCGGGCAATTGGACTGTCTAGGTTACCTAGTGGGCACTTGGACTATATAGTTTACCTAGCAGGCACTTGAACTATGTAGGTGAACTAGCGGACATTTGCATGACATAGATTAACTAGCGGGCCCTTGCACTATGTAGGTTAACTAGCGGGCCCATGGATTATGTAGGTTTACTAGCAGGCACTTGGACTATCTAGGTTAACTAGCGGGCACTTAGACTATGTAGTTTCCCTAGCGGGCATTTGGACTATTTAGGTTAACAACGGTAACTTGGACTATGTAGGTTAACTAGCGGGCCCTTGGACTATCTAGGTTTACTAGCGGGCACTTGGACTATCTAGGATAACTAGCGAGCACTTGGACTACGTAGTTTCCCTAGCGGGCATTTGGATTACTTAGGTTACCTAGCGGGCATTTGGACTATTTAGGTTAACTAGAAGGCACTTGGACTATCAAGGTTACCTAGCGGGCCCTTGGACTATGTAGGTTACCAGGGGGCACTTAGACTATCTAGATTAACGAACGTGCACTTGGACTATGTAGGTAACCTAGCGGGCACTTGGACTGTATAGGTTACCTAGCGGGCACTTGGCCTATCTAGGTTAACGAACGGACACTTGGACTATGTAGGTTAACTAGCGGACACTTCGACTATCTAGGTTAGCTAATGGGCAATTGGACTATCTAGGTTACCTAGCAGGCACTTGGACTATGTAGGTTCCCTAGCGGGCACTTTGACTATGTAGGTTCCCTATCGGGTACTTGGACTGTCTAGGTTAACTAGCGGGCAATTGGACTGTCTAGGTTACCTAGTGGGCACTTGGACTATATAGTTTACCTAGCAGGCACTTGAACTATGTATGTGAACTAGCGGACACTTGCACGACCTAGGTTAACTAGCGGGCCCATGGATTATGTAGGTTTACTAGCAGGCACTTGGACTATCTAGGTTAACTAGCGGGCACTTAGACTATGTAGTTTCCCTAGCGGGCATTTGGACTATTTAGGTTAACAACGGGAACTTGGACTATGTAGGTTAACTAGCGGGCCCTTGGACTATCTAGGTTTACTAGCGGGCACTTGGACTATCTAGGATAACTAGCGGGCACTTGGACTACGTAGTTTCCCATGCGGGTATTTGGATTACTTAGGTTACCTAGCGGGCATTTGGACTATTTAGGTTACCATCGGGAACTTGGACTATGTAGGTTAACTAACGGGCACTTGGACTATGTAGGTTAACTAGCGGGCAATTGGACTATGTAGGTTAACTAGCTGACCTTGGACTATCTAGGTTAACTAGCGGGCACTTGGACTATCTAGGTTAACTAACGGGCACTTGGACTATGTAGGTTTCCTAGCTGGCACTTGGACTATGTAGGTTCCCTAGCGGGCACTTGGATTATGTAGGTTCCCTATCGTGCACTTGGATTGTGTAGGTTCCCTATCAGGCACTTGGACGATGTAGGTTAACTAGTGAGCACATGGACTGTCTAGGTAACCTAGCGGGCACTTGGACTATGTAGGTTAACTAGCAGGCACTTGGACTATCTAGGTTAACTAGCGGACCTTGGACTATGTAGGTTAACTAGCGGGCCGTTGGACTATGTAGGTTAACTAGCGGGCAATTCGACTATCTAGGTTAACTAGCTGACCTTGGACTATGTAGGTTAACTAGCGGGCACTTGGACTATCTAGGTTAACTAGCGGGCACTTGCACAATGCAGGTTCCCTAGCGGGCACTTTGACTATCTAGGTTCCCTAACGGGCACTTGGAATATATAGGTTCCCTCTCGGGCACTTGGACTATGTAGGTTCCTCAGCGGGCACTTGGACTATGTAGGTTCCCTACCGGGCATTGGACTATGTAGGTTAACTAGCAGGACCTTGGACTATCTAGGTTACCTAGCGGGCACTTGGACTATGTAGGGTAACTAGCGGACACTTGGACAATCTAGGTTACCTAGCGGGCACTTGAATTATGTACATACCCTAGCGGGCACTTGGACTATCTAGGCTACCTTGCGGGCACTTGTACTATGTACTTACCAGAGCGGGCACTTGGACTATCTAGGTTAATTAGAGGGCCCTTGGACGATCTAGGTTAACTAGCGGGCCCTTGGACTATCCTGGTTAACTAGCGGGCACTTGGACTATCTAGGTTAACTAGCGGGCACTTGGACTATCTAGGTTAACTAACGGACCTTGGACTATGTAGGTTAACTAGCGGGCACTTGGACTATCTAAGTTAACTAGCTGACCTTGGACTATGTAGGTTAACTAGCGGGCACTTGGACTATCTAGGTTAACTAGCTGACCTTGGACTATGTAGGTTAACTAGCGGGCACTTGGACTATCTAGGTTAACTAGCGGGCACTTGCACAATGCAGGTTCCCTAGCGGGCACTTTGACTATGTAGGTTCCCTAGCGGGCACTTGGACTATATATGTTCCCAATGGGCACTTGGACTATCTAGGTTCCCTAACGGGCACTTGGAACATATAGGTTCCCTATCGGGCACTTGGACTATGTAGGTTAACTAGCAGGACCTTGGACTATCTAGGTTATCTAGCGGGCACTTGGACTATGTAGGGTAACTAGCGGACACTTGGCCTATCTAGGTTACCTAGCGGGCACTTGGACTTCTAGGTTAACGAATGGGCACTTGGACTATGTAGGTTGCTTAGCGGGCATTTGGATTACTTAGGTTACCTAGCGGGCCCTTGGACTATGTAGGTTACCAGGGGGCACTTGGACTATCTAGATTAACGAACGTGCACGTGGACTATGTAGGTAACCTAGCGGGCACTTGGACTGTCTAGGTTACCTAGCGGGCACTTGGCCTATCTAGGTTAACGAACGGACACTTGGACTATGTAGGTTAACTAGCGGACACTTCGACTATCTAGGTTAGCTAATGGGCAATTGGACTATCTAGGTTACCTAGCAGGCACTTGGACTATGTAGGTTCCCTAGCGGGCACTTTGACTATGTAGGTTCCCTATCGGGTACTTGTATTGTCTAGGTTAACTAGCGGGCAATTGGACTGTCTAGGTTACCTAGAGGGCACTTGGACTATGTAGTTTCCCTAGCGGGCATTTGGACTATTTAGGTTAACAACGGGCACTTGAACTATGTAGGTGAACTAGCGGACACTTGCACGACCTAGGTTAACTAGCGGGCCCTTGCACTATGTAGGTTAACTAGCGGGCCCATGGATTATGTAGGTTTACTAGCAGGCACTTGGACTATCTAGGTTAACTAGCGGGCACTTACACTATGTAGTTTCCCTAGTGGGCATTTGGACTATTTAGGTTAACAACGGGAACTTGGACTATGTAGGTTAACTAGCGGGCATTTGGACTATTTAGGTTACCATCGGGAACTTGGACTATGTAGGTTAACTAATGGGCACTTGGACTATGTAGGTTTCCTAGCGGGCACTTGGACAATGTAGGTTCCCTAGCGGGCACTTGGATTAGGTAGGTTCCCTATCGGGCACTTGGATTATGTAGGTTCCCTATCGGGCACTTGGACTATGTAGGTTAACTAGCGGGCACATGGACTGTATAGGTAACCTAGCGGGCACTTGGACTATCTAGGTTAACGAACGGGCACTTGGACTATGTAGGTAACCTAGCGGGCACTTGTACTGTCTAGGTTACCTAGCGGGCACTTTGACTATCTAGGTTAACGAACGGGCACTTGGACTATCTAGGTCAACTAGCGGGCCCTTGTACTATGTAGGTTAACTAGCGGGCACTTGGACTATCTAGGTTAACTAGCGGACCTTGGATTATGTAGGTTAACTAGCGGGCAATTGGACTATCTAGGGTAACTAGCTGACCTTGGACTATGTAGGTTAACTAGCGGGCACTTGGACTATCTAGGTTAACTAGCTGACCTTGGACTATGTAGGTTAACTAGCGGGCACTTGGACTATCTAGGTTAACTAGCGGGCACTTGCACAATGCAGGTTCCCTAGCGGGCACTTTGACTATCTAGGTTCCCTAACGGGCACTTGGAATATATAGGTTCCCTATCGGGCACTTGGACTATGTAGGTTCCTCAGCCGGCACTTGGACTATGTAGGTTCCCTACCGGGCATTGGACTATGTAGGTTAACTAGCAGGACCTTGGACTATCTAGGTTACCTAGCGGGCACTTGGACTATGTAGGGTAACTAGCGGACACTTGGACAATCTAGGTTACCTAGCGGGCACTTGAACTATGTATATACCCTAGCGGGCACTTGGACTATCTAGGTTACCTAGCGGGCACTTGGACTATGTACTTACCCTAGCGGGCACTTGGACTATCTAGGTTAATTAGAGGGCCCTTGGACTATGTAGGTTAACTAGCGGGCACTTGGATTATTTAGGTTAACTAGCGGGCACTTGGACGATCTAGGTTAACTAGCGGGCGCTTGGACTATCCTGGTTAACTAGCGGGCACTTGGACTATCTAGATTAACTAGCGGGCCCTTGGACTATCTAGGTTAACTAGCGGGCACTTGGACTATCTAGGTTAACTAGCGGGCACTTGGACTATCTAGATTAACTAGCGGGCCCTTGGACTATCTAGGTTTACTAGCGGGCTTTGGACTATCTAGGTTTAGTAGCGGGCAATTGGACTATGTAGTTTCCCTAGCGGGCATTTGGATTACTTAGGTTACCTAGTGGGCACTTAGACTATGTAGGTTACCTAGCGGGCACTAGGACTATGTAGGTTAACAAGAAGGCACTTGGACTATCAAGGTTACCTAGCGGGCCCTTGGACTATGTAGGTTACCAGCGGGTACTTGGACTATCTAGGTTAACGAACGTGCACTTGGACTATGTAGGCAACCTAGCGGGCACTTGGACTGTCTAGGTTACCTAGAGGGCACTTGGCCTATCTAGGTTAACGAACGGACACTTGGACTATGTAGGTTGCCTAGCGAGCACTTGGACTATATAGGTTCCCTAGCGGGCACTTGGACTATGTAGGTTCCCTATCGGGTACTTGGACTGTCTAGGTTAACTAGCAGGCAATTGGACTGTCTAGGTTACCTAGTGGGCACTTGGACTATGTAGTTTACCTAGCAGGCACTTGGATTATGTATGTTAACTAGCGGGCACGTGGACTACCTAGGTTACCTAGAGGGCACTAGGACTATGTACGTTTCCTAGCGGGCACTTGGGCTATCTACGTTAAGCGGTTACTTGGACTATGTAGGTTAACGAACGGGTCTTGGACTATGTAGGTAACCTAATGGTCACTTGGACTGTCTAGGTTACCTAGCGGGGACTTGGACTATGTAGGTTAACTAGCGGGCATTTAGACTATGTAGGATCCCTATCGGACATTTGTACTACTTAGGTTAACTAGCGGGCACTTTGACTATCTAGGTTAACTAGCGGGCACTTGGACTATCTAGGTCAACTAGCGGGCCCTTGTACTATGTAGGTTAACTAGCGGGCACTTGGACTATTAGGTTAACTAACGGACCTTGGACTATGTAGGTTAACTAGCGGGCCCTTGGACTATGTAGGTTAACTAGCGGGCACTTGGACTATCTAATTAGCTGACCTTGGACTATGTAGGTTCCCTAGCGGGCACTTGGACTATATATGTTCCCTATGGGCACTTGGACGATCTAGGTTTCCTAACGGGCACTTGGAATATATAGGTTCCCTATCTGGCACTTGGACTATGTAGGTTAACTAGCAGGACCTTGGACTATATAGGTTACCTAGCGGGCACTTGGACTATGTAGGGTAACTAGCGGACACTTGGCCAATCTAGGTTACCTAGCGGGCACTTGATCTTCTAGGTTAACGAATGGGCACTTGGACTATGTAGGTTGCTTAGCGGGCATTTGGATTACTTAGGTTACCTAGTGGGCACTTGGACTACGTAAGTTAACTAGAAGGCACTTGGACTATCAAGGTTACCTAGCGGGCCCTTGGACTATGTAGGTAACCTAGCGGGCACTTGGACTGTCTAGGTTACCTAGCGGGCACTTGGCCTATCTAGGTTAACGAACGGACACTTGGACTATGTAGGTTAACTAGCGGGCACTTGGCCTATCTAGGTTAACGAACGGACACTTGGACTATGTAGGTTAACTAGCGGACACTTCGACTATCTAGGTTACCTAATGGGCAATTGGACTATCTAGGTTACCAAGCAGGCAATTGGACTATGTAGTTTCCCTAGCGGGCACTTTGACTATGTAGGTTCCCTATCGGGTACTTGGACTGTCTAGGTTAACTAGCAGGCAAGTGGACTGTCTAGGTTATCTAGTGGGCACTTGGACTATATAGTTTACCTAGCAGGCACTTGAACGATGTAGGTGAACTAGCGGACACGTGCACGACCTAGGTTAACTATTGGGCCCTTGCACTATGTAGGTTAACTAGCGGGCCCATGGATTATGTAGGTTTACTAGCAGGCACTTGGACTATCTAGGTTAACTAGCGGGCACTTAGACTATGTAGTTTCCCTAGCGGGCATTTGGACTATTTAGGTTAACAACGGGAACTTGGACTATGTAGGTTAACTAGCGGGCCCTTGGACTATCTAGGTTTACTAGCGGGCACTTGGACTATCTAGGTTAACTAGCGGGCACTTGGACTACGTAGTTTCCCTAGGGGGCATTTGGATTAGTTAGGTTACCTAGTGGGCACTTGGACTATGTAGGTTACCTAGCGGGCACTTGGACAATGTAGGTTAACTAGAAGGCACTTGGACTATCAAGGTTACCTAGCGGGCCCTTGGACTATGTAGGTTACCAGCGGGCACTTGGACTATCTAGGTTAACGAACGTGCACTTGGACTATGTAGGTAACCTAGCGGGCACTTGGACTGTCTAGGTTACCTAGCGGGCACTTGGCCTATCTAGGTTAACGAACGGGCACTTGGACTATGTAGGTTAACTAGCGGACACTTCGACTGTCTAGGTTAGCTAATGTTCAATTGGACTATCTAGGTTACCTAGCGGGCACTTGGACTATGTAGGTTCCCTAGCGGGCACTTGGACAATTTAGGTTACCTAGAATGCACTTTGACTATCTAGGTTAACTAACTGGCACTTGGACTATGTAGGTTCCCTAGCGGGCACTTTGACTATGTAGGTTCCCTATCGGGTACTTGGACTGTCTAGGTTAACTAGCGGGCAATTGGACTGTCTAGGTTACCTAGTGGGCACTTGGACTATGTAGTTTCCCTAGCGGGCATTTGGACTATTTAGGTTAACAACGGGCACTTGTACTATGTAGGTGAACTAGCGGACACTTGCACGACCTAGGTTAACTAGCGGGCCTTGCACTATTTAGGTTAACTAGCGGGCCCATGGATTATGTAGGTTTACTAGCAGGCACTTGGACTATCTAGGTTAACTAGCGGGCACTTAGACTATGTAGTTTCCCTAGCGGGCATTTGGACTATTTAGGTTAACAACGGGAACATGGACTATGTAGGTTAACTAGCGGGCCCTTGGACTATCTAGGTTTACTAGCGGGCACTTGGACTATCTAGGTTAACTAGCGGGCACTTGGACTACGTAGTTTCCCTAGCGGGCATTTGGATTACTTAGGTTTCCTAGCGGGCATTTGGATTATTTAGGTTTCCATCGGGAACTTGGACTATGTAGGTTAACTAACGGGCACTTGGACTATGTAGGTTTCCTAGCTGGCACTTGGACTATGTAGGTTCCCTAGCGGGCACTTGGATTAGGTAGGTTCCCTATCGGGCACTTGGATTATGTAGGTTCCCTATCGGGCACTTGGACTATGTAGGTTAACTAGCGGGCACATGGACTGTATAGGTAACCTAGCGGGCACTTGGACTATCTAGGTTAACGAACGGGCACTTGGACTATGTAGGTAACCTAGCGGGCACTTGTACTGTCTAGGTTACCTAGCGGGCACTTTGACTATCTAGGTTAACGAACGGGCACTTGGACTATCTAGGTCAACTAGCGGGCCCTTGTACTATGTAGGTTAACTAGCGGGCAATTGGACTATCTAGGTTAACTAGCTGACCTTGGACTATGTAGGTTAACTAGCGGGCACTTGGACTATCTAGGTTACCTAGCGGGCACTTGGACTATGCACTTACCCTAGCGGGCACTTGGACTATCTAGGTTAATTAGAGGGCCCTTGGACACTGTAGGTTAACTAGCGGGCACTTGGATTATCTAGGTTAACTAGTGGGCACTTGGACGATCTAGGTTAACTAGCGGGCGCTTGGACTATCCTGGTTAACTAGCGGGCACTTGGACTATCTAGATTAACTAGCGGGCCCTTGGACTATCTAGGTTAACTAGCGGGCACTTGGACTATCTAGGTTACCTAGCGGGCACTTGGATTATGTACTTACCCTAGCGGGCACTTGGACTATCTAGGTTAATTAGAGGGCCCTTGGACTATGTAGGTTAACTAGCGGGCACTTGGATTATCTAGGTTAACTAGCGGGCACTTGGACGATCTAGGTTAACTAGCGGGTGCTTGGACTATCCTGGTTAACTAGCGGGCACTTGGACTATCTAGATTAACTAGCGGGCCCTTGGACTATCTAGGGTAACTAGCGGGCACTTGGACTATCTAGGTTAACTAACGGGCACTTGGATTATGTAGGTTTCCTAGCTGGCACTTGGACTATGTAGGTTCCCTAGCGGGCACTTGGATTATGTAGGTTCCCTATCGTGCACTTGGATTATGTAGGTTCCCTATCAGGCACTTGGACTATGTAGGTTAACTAGTGGGCACATGGACTGTCTAGGTAACCTAGCGGGCACTTGGACTATCTAGATTAACTAGCGGGCCCTTGGACTATGTAGGTTAACTAGCGGGCACTTGGACTATCTAGGTTACCTAGCGGGCACTTGGACTATGTACTTACCCTAGCGGGCACTTGGACTATCTAGGTTAATTAGAGGGCCCTTGGACTATGTAGGTTAACTAGCGGGCACTTGGATTATCTAGGTTAACTAGCGGGCACTTGGACGATCTAGGTTAACTAGCGGGCGCTTGGACTATCCTGGTTAACTAGCGGGCACTTGGACTATCTAGATTAACTAGCGGGCCCTTGGACTATCTAGGTAAACTAGCGGGCACTTGGACTATCTAGGTTAACTAGCGGGCACTTGGACTATCTAGATTAACTAGCGGGCCCTTGGACTATCTAGGTTTACTAGCGGGCTTTGGACTATCTAGGTTTAGTAGCGGGCACTTGGACTATGTAGTTTCCCTAGCGGGCATTTGGATTACTTAGGTTACCTAGTGGGCACTTGGACTATGTAGGTTACCTAGCGGGCACTTGGACTATGTAGGTTAACTAGAAGGCACTTGGACTATCAAGGTTACCTAGCGGGCCCTTGGACTATGTAGGTTACCAGCGGGCACTTGGACTATCTAGGTTAAGGAACGTGCACTTGGACTATGTAGGCAACCTAGCAGGCACTTTGACTATCTAGGTTAACTAACGGGCACTTGGATTATGTAGGTTGCCTAGCGAGCACTTGGACTATGTAGGTTCCCTAGCGGGCACTTGGACTATGTAGGTTCCCTATCGGGTACTTGGACTGTCTAGGTTAACTAGCAGGCAATTGGACTGTCTAGGTTACCTAGTGGGCACTTGGACTATGTAGTTTACCTAGCAGGCACTTGGATTATGTAGGTTAACTAGCGGGCACGTGAACTACCTAGGTTACCTAGAGGGCACTAGGACTATGTACGTTTCCTAGCGGGCACTTGGGCTATCTACGTTAAGCGGGCACTTGGACTATGTAGGTTAACGAACGGGTCTTGGACTATGTAGGTAACCTAATGGTCACTTGGACTGTCTAGGTTACCTAGCGGGGACTTGGACTATGTAGGTTAACTAGCGGGCACTTAGACTATGTAGGATCCCTATCGGACATTTGTACTACTTAGGTTAACTAGCGGGCACTTTGACTATCTAGGTTAACTAGCGGGCACTTGGACTATCTAGTTCAACTAGCGGGCCCTAGTATTATGTAGGTTAACTAGCGGGCACTTGGACTATCTAGGTTAACTAACGGACCTTGGACTATGTAGGTTAACTAGCGGGCCCTTGGACTATGTAGGTTAACTAGCGGGCACTTGGACTATCTAAGTTAATTAGCTGACCTTGGACTATGTAGGTTAACTAGCGGGCACTTGGACTATCTTGGTTAACTTGCTGACCTTGGACTATGTAGGTTCCCTATGGGCACTTGGACTATCTAGGTTTCCTAAAGGGCACTTGGAATATATAGGTTCCCTATCTGGCACTTGGACTATGTAGGTTAACTAGCAGGACCTTGGACTATATAGGTTACCTAGCGGGCACTTGGACTATGTAGGGTAACTAGCGGACACTTGGCCAATCTAGGTTACCTAGCGGGCACTTGGACTTCTAGGTTAACGAATGGGCACTTGGACTATGTAGGTTGCTTAGCGGGCATTTGGATTACTTAGGTTACCTAGTGGACACTTGGACTATGTAGGTTAACTAGAAGGCACTTGGACTATCAAGGTTACCTAGCGGGCCCTTGGACTATGTAGGTTACCAGGGGGCACTTGGACTATCTAGATTAACGAACGTGCACTTGGACTATGTAGGTAACCTAGCGGGCACTTGGACTGTCTAGGTTACCTAGCGGGCACTTGGCCTATCTAGGTTAACGAACGGACACTTGGACTATGTAGGTTAACTAGCGGACACTTCGACTATCTAGGTTACCTAATGGGCAATTGGACTATCTAGGTTACCTAGCAGGCAATTGGACTATGTAGTTTCACTAGCGGGCACTTTGACTATGTAGGTTCCATATCGGGTACTTGGACTGTCTAGGTTAACTAGCGGGCAATTGGACTGTCTAGGTTACCTAGTGGGCATTTGGACTATATAGTTTACCTAGCAGGCACTTGAACTATGTAGGTGAACTAGCGGACACGTGCACGACCTAGGTTAACTATTGGGCCCTTGCACTATGTAGGTTAACTAGCGGGCCCATGGATTATGTAGGTTTACTAGCAGGCACTTGGACTATCTAGGTTAACTAGCGGGCACTTAGACTATGTAGTTTCCTAGCGGGCATTTGGACTATTCAGGTTAACAACGGGAACTTGGACTATGTAGGTTAACTAGCGGGCCCTTGGACTATCTAGGTTTACTAGCGGGCACTTGGACTATCTAGGTTAACTAGCGGGCACTTAGACTACGTAGTTTCCCTAGCGGGCATTTGGATTACTTTGGTTACCTAGTGGGCACTTGGACTATGTAGGTTACCTAGCGGGCACTTGGACTATGTAGGTTAACTAGAAGGCACTTGGACTATCAAGGTTACCTAGCGGGCCCTTGGACTATGTAGGTTACCAGCGGGCACTTGGACTATCTAGGTTAACGAACGTGCACTTGGACTATGTAGGTAACCTAGCGGGCACTTGGACTGTCTAGGTTACCTAGCGGGCACTTGGCCTACCTAGGTTAACGAACGGGCACTTGGACTATGTAGGTTAACTAGCGGACACTTCGACTGTCTAGGTTAGCTAATGGGCAATTGGACTATCTAGGTTACCTAGCGGGCACTTGGACTATGTAGGTTCCCTAGCGGGCACTTGGACAATTTAGGTTACCTAGAATGCACTTTGACTATCTAGGTTAACTAACGGGCACTTGGACTATGTAGGTTGCCTAGCGAGCACTTGGACTATGTAGGTTCCCTAGCGGGCACTTGGACTATGTAGGTTCCCTATCGGGTACTTGGACTGTCTAGGTTAACTAGCGGGCAATTGGACTGTCTAGGTTACCTAGTGGGCATTTGGACTATGTAGTTTACCCAGCAGGCATTTGGACTATGTAAGTTAACTAGCGGGCACTTTGACTATCTAGGTTACCTAGAGGGCACTTGGACTATGTACATTCCCTAGCGGGCACTTGGGCTATCTACGTTACCTAGCGGGCACTTGGACTATGTACGTTAACGAACGGGCACTTGGACTATGTAGGTAACCTAATGGTCACTTGGACTGTCTATGTTACCTAGCGGGGATTTGGACTATGTAGGTTAACTAGCGGGCACTTGGACTATGTACGTCCCCTAGTGGGCACTTGGACTATCTAGGTTAGCTAACGGGCACTAGGACGATCTAGGTTAACTAGCGGGCACTTGGACTATCTAGGTTACCTAGCAGGCACGTGGACTATGTACGTTAACTTGCGGACACTTGCACGATCTAGGTTAACTAGCAGGCCATTGCACTATGTAGGTTAACTAGCGGGCCCCTGGATTATGTAGGTTAACTAGCAGGCACTTGGACTATGTAGGTTCCCTAGCGGGCACTTTGACTATGTAGGTTCCCTATCGGGTACTTGGACTGTCTTGGTTAACTAGCGGGCAATTGGACTGTCTAGGTTACCTAGGGGGCACTTGGACTATATAGTTTACCTAGCAGGCACTTGAACTATGTAGGTGAACTAGCGGACACTTGCACGACCTAGGTTAACTAGCGGGCCCTTGCACTATGTAGGTTAACTAGCGGGCCCATGGATTATGTAGGTTTACTAGCAGGCACTTGAACTATCTAGGTTAACTAGCGGGCACTTAGACTATGTAGTTTCCCTAGCGGACATTTGGACTATTTAGGTTACCATCGGGAACTTGGACTATGTAGGTTAACTAACGGGCACTTGGACTATGTAGGTTTCCTAGCTGGCACTTGGACTATGTAGGTTCCCTAGCGGGCACTTGGATTATGTAGGTTCCCTATCGGGCACTTGAATTATGTAGGTTCCCTATCGGGCACTTGGACTATGTAGGTTAACTAGCGGGCACATGGACTGTATAGGTAACCTAGCGGGCATTTGGACTATCTAGGTTAACGAACGGGCACTTGGACTATGTAGGTAACCTAGCGGGCACTTGTACTGTCTAGGTTACCTAGCGGGCACTTTGACTATCTAGGTTAACGAACGGGCACTTGGACTATCTAGGTCAACTAGCGGGCCCTTGTACTATGTAGGTTAACGAGCGGGCACTTGGACTATCTAGGTTAACTAGCGGACCTTGGACTATGTAGATTAACTAGCGGGCAATTGGACTATCTAGGTTAACTAGCTGACCTTGGACTATGTAGGTTAACTAGCGGGTACTTGGACTATCTAGGTTAACTAGCTGACCTTGGACTATGTAGGTTAACTAGCGGGCACTTGGACTATATAGGTTACCTAGCGGGCACTTGGACTATGTACTTACCCTAGCGGGCACTTGGACTATCTAGGTTAATTAGAGGGCCCTTGGACTATGTAGGTTAACTAGCGGGCACTTGGATTATCTAGGTTAACTAGCGGGCACTTGGACGATCTAGGTTAACTAGCAGGCGCTTGGACTATCCTGGTTAACTAGCGGGCACTTGGACTATCTAGATTAACTAGCGGGCCCTTGGACAATCTAGGTTAATTAGCGGGCACTTGGACTATCTAGGTTACCTAGCGGGCACTTGGACTATGTACTTACCCAGCGGGCACTTGGACTATCTAGGTTAATTAGAGGGCCCTTGGACTATGTAGGTTAACTAGCGGGCACTTGTATTATCTAGGTTAACTAGCGGGCACTTGGACGATCTAGGTTAACTAGCGGGCGCTTGGACTATCCTGGTTAACTAGTGGGCACTTGGACTATCTAGATTAAGTAGCGGGCCCTTGGACTATCTAGGTTAATTAGCGGGCACTTGGACTATCTAGGTTAACTAACGGGCACTTGGACTATGTAGGTTTCCTAGCTGGCACTTGGACTATGTAGGTTCCCTAGCGGGCACTTGGATTATATAGGTTCCCTATCGTGCACTTGGATTATGTAGGTTCCCTATCGGGCACTTGCACTATGTAGGTAAACTAGTGGGCACATGGAATGTCTAGGTAACCTAGCGGGCACTTGGACTATCTAGGTTAACGAACGGGCACTTGGACTATGTAGGTAACCTAGCGGGCACTTGTACTGTCTTGGTTACCTAGCGGGCACTTTGACTATCTAGGTTAACGAACGGGCACTTGGACTATCTAGGTCAACTAGCGGGCCCTTGTACTATGTAGGTTAACTAGCAGGCACTTGGACTATCTAGGTTAACTAGCTGACCTTGGACTATGTAGGTTAACTAGCGGGCACTTGGAATATCTAGGTTAACTAGCTGACCTTGGACTTTTTAAGTTAAATAGCGGGCACTTGCACTATCTAGGTTAACTAGCGGGCACTTGCACAATGCAGGTTCCCTAGCGGGCACTTTGACTATCTAGGTTCCCTAACGGGCACTTGGAATATATAGGTTCCCTATCGGGCACTTGGACTATGTAGGTTCCTCAGCGGGCACTTGGACTATGTAGGTTCCCTACCGGGCATTGGACTATGTAGGTTAACTAGCAGGACCTTGGACTATCTAGGTTACTTAGCGGGCACTTGGACTATGTAGGGTAACTAGCGGACACTTGGACAATCTAGGTTACCTAGCGGGCACTTGAACTATGTACATACCCTAGCGGGCACTTGGACTATCTAGGTTACCTAGCGGGAACTTGGACTATGTACTTACCCTAGCGGGCACTTGGACTATCTAGGTTAATTAGAGGGCCCTTGGACTATGTAGTTTAACTAGCGGGCACTTGGATTATCTAGGTTAACTAGCGGGCACTTGGACTATCTAGGTTACCTAGCGGGCACTTGGACTATGTACTTACCCTAGCGGGCACTTGGACTATCTAGGTTAATTAGAGGGCCCTTGGACTATGTAGGTTAACTAGCGGGCACTTGGATTATCTAGGTTAACTAGCGGGCACTTGGACGATCTAGGTTAACTAGCGGGCGCTTGGACTATCCTGGTTAACTAGCGGGCACTTGGACTATCTAGATTAACTAGCGGGCCCTTGGACTATCTAGGTTAACAAGCGGGCACTTGGACTATCTAGGTTAACTAGCGGGCACTTGGACTATCTAGATTAACTAGCGGGCCCTTGGATTATCTAGGTTTACTAGCGGGCTTTGGACTATCTAGGTTTAGTAGCGGGCACTTGGACTATGTAGTTTCCCTAGCGGGCATTTGGATTACTTAGGTTACCTAGTGGGCACTTGGACTATGTAGGTTACCTAGCGGGCACTTGGACTATGTAGGTTAACTAGAAGGCACTTGGACTATCAAGGTTACCTAGCGGGCCCTTGGACTATGTAGGTTACCAGCGGGCACTTGGACTATCTAGGTTAACGAACGTGCACTTGGACTATGTAGGCAACCTAGCGGGCACTTGGACTGTCTAGGTTACCTAGCGGGCACTTGGCCTATCTAGGTTAACGAACGGACACTTGGACTATGTAGGTTGCCTAGCGAGCACTTGGACTATATAGGTTCCCTAGCGGGCACTTGGACTATGTAGGTTCCCTATCGGGTACTTGGACTGTCTAGGTTAACTAGCGGGCAATTGGACTGTCTAGGTTACCTAGTGGGCACTGGAACTATGTAGTTTACCTAGCAGGCACTTGGATTATGTAGGTTAACTAGCGGGCACTTGGACTACCTAGGTTACCTAGAGGGCACTAGGACTATGTACGTTTCCTAGCGGGCACTTGGACTATGTAGGTTAACGAACGGGTCTTGGACTATGTAGGTAAACTAATGGTCACTTGGACTGTCTAGGTTACCTAGCGGGGACTTGGACTATGTAGGTTAACTAGCGGGCACTTAGACTATGTAGGATCCCTATCGGATATTTGTACTACTTAGGTTAACTAGCGGGCACTTTGACTATCTAGGTTAACTAGCGGGCACTTGGACTATCTAGGTCAACTAGCGGGCCCTTGTACTATGTAGGTTAACTAGCGGGCACTTGGACTATCTAGGTTAACGAACGGACACTTGGACTATGTAGGTTAACTAGCGGACACTTCGACTATCTAGGTTACCTAATGGGCAATTGGACTATCTAGGTTACCTAGCAGGCAATTGGACTATGTAGTTTCACTAGGGGGCACTTTGACTATGTAGGTTCCATATCGGGTACTTGGACTGTCTAGGTTAACTAGCGGGCAATTGGACTGTCTAGGTTACCTAGTGGGCACTTGGACTATATAGTTTACCTAGCAGGCACTTGAACTATGTAGGTGAACTAGCGGACACGTGCACGACCTAGGTTAACTAGTGGGCCCTTGCACTATGTAGGTTAACTAGCGGGCCCATGGATTATGTAGGTTTACTAGCAGGCACTTGGACTATCTAGGTTAACTAGCGGGCACTTAGACTATGTAGTTTCCCTAGCGGGCATTTGGACTATTTAGGTTAACAACGGGAACTTGGACTATGTAGGTTAACTAGCGGGCCCTTGGACTATCTAGGTTTACTAGCGGGCACTTGGACTATCTAGGTTAACTAGCGGGCACTTGGACTACGTAGTTTCCCTAGCGGGCATTTGGATTACTTAGGTTACCTAGTGGGCACTTGGACTATGTAGGTTACCTAGCGGGCACTTGGACTATGTAGGTTAACTAGAAGGCACTTGGACTATCAAGGTTACCTAGCGGGCCCTTGGACTATGTAGGTTACCAGCGGGCACTTGGACTATCTAGGTTAACGAACGTGCACTTGGACTATGTAGGTAACCTAGCGGGCACTTGGACTGTCTAGGTTACCTAGCGGGCACTTGGCCTACCTAGGTTAACGAACGGGCACTTGGACTATGTAGGTTAACTAGCGGACACTTCGACTGTCTAGGTTAGCTAATGGGCAATTGGACTATCTAGGTTACCTAGCGGGCACTTGGACTATGTAGGTTCCCTAGCGGGCACTTGGACAATTTAGGTTACCTAGAATGCACTTTGACTATCTAGGTTAACTAACGGGCACTTGGACTATGTAGGTTGCCTAGCGAGCACTTGGACTATGTAGGTTCCCTAGCGGGCACTTGGACTATGTAGGTTCCCTATCGGGTACTTGGACTGTCTAGGTTAACTAGCGGGCAATTGGACTGTCTAGGTTACCTAGTGGGCATTTGGACTATGTAGTTTACCCAGCAGGCATTTGGACTATGTAAGTTAACTAGCGGGCACTTTGACTATCGAGGTTACCTAGAGGGCACTTGGTCTATGTACATTCCCTAGCGGGCACTTGGGCTATCTACGTTACCTAGCGGGCACTTGGACTATGTACGTTAACGAACGGGCACTTGGACTATGTAGGTAACCTAATGGTCACTTGGACTGTCTATGTTACCTAGCGGGGATTTGGACTATGTAGGTTAACTAGCGGGCACTTGGACTATGTACGTCCCCTAGTGGGCACTTGGACTATCTAGGTTAGCTAACGGGCACTAGGACGATCTAGGTTAACTAGCGGGCACTTGGACTATCTAGGTTACCTAGCAGGCACGTGGACTATGTACGTTAACTTGCGGACACTTGCACGATCTAGGTTAACTAGCAGGCCATTGCACTATGTAGGTTAACTAGCGGGCCCCTGGATTATGTAGGTTAACTAGCAGGCACTTGGACTATGTAGGTTCCCTAGCGGGCACTTTGACTATGTAGGTTCCCTATCGGGTACTTGGACTGTCTTGGTTAACTAGCGGGCAATTGGACTGTCTAGGTTACCTAGTGGGCACTTGGACTATATAGTTTACCTAGCAGGCACTTGAACTATGTAGGTGAACTAGCGGACACTTGCACGACCTAGGTTAACTAGCGGGCCCTTGCACTATGTAGGTTAACTAGCGGGCCCATGGATTATGTAGGTTTACTAGCAGGTACTTGGACTATCTAGGTTAACTAGCGGGCACTTAGACTATGTAGTTTCCCTAGCGGACATTTGGACTATTTAGGTTACCATCGGGAACTTGGACTATGTAGGTTAACTAACGGGCACTTGGATTATGTAGGTTTCCTAGCTGGCACTTGGACTATGTAGGTTCCCTAGCGGGCACTTGGATTATGTAGGTTCCCTATCGGGCACTTGGATTATGTAGGTTCCCTATCGGGCACTTGGACTATGTAGGTTAACTAGCGGGCACATGGACTGTATAGGTAACCTAGCGGGCACTTGGACTATCTAGGTTAACGAACGGGCACTTGGACTATGTAGGTAACCTAGCGGGCACTTGTACTGTCTAGGTTACCTAGCGGGCACTTTGACTATCTAGGTTAACGAACGGGCACTTGGACTATCTAGGTCAACTAGCGGGCCCTTGTACTATGTAGGTTAACGAGCGGGCACTTAGACTATCTAGATTAACTAGCGGACCTTGGACTATGTAGGTTAACTAGCGGGCACTTGGACTATCTAGGTTAACTAGCTGACCTTGGACTATGTAGGTTAACTAGCGGGCACTTGGACTATCTAGGTTAACTAGCTGACCTTGGATTTTGTAAGTTAACTAGCGGGCACTTGGACTATCTAGGTTAACTAGCGGGCACTTGCACAATGCAGGTTCCCTAGCGGGCACTTTGACTATCTAGTTCCCCTAACGGGCACTTGGAATATATAGGTTCCCTATCGGGCACTTGGACTATGTAGGTTCCTCAGCGGGCACTTGGACTATGTAGGTTCCCTACCGGGCATTGGACTATGTAGGTTAACTAGCAGGACCTTGGACTATCTAGGTTACTTAGCGGGCACTTGGACTATGTAGGGTAACTAGCGGACACTTGGACAATCTAGGTTACCTAGCGGGCACTTGAACTATGTACATACCCTAGCGGGCACTTGGACTATCTAGGTTACCTAGCGGGCACTTGGACTATGTACTTACCCTAGCGGGCACTTGGACTATCTAGGTTAATTAGAGGGCCCTTGGACTATGTAGTTTAACTAGCGGGCACTTGGATTATCTAGGTTAACTAGCGGGCACTTGGACGATCTAGGTTAACTAGCGGGCGCTTGGACTATCCTGGTTAACTAGCGGGCAGTTGGACTATCTAGATTAACTAGCGGGCCCTTGGACTATCTAGGTTAACAAGCGGGCACTTGGACTATCTAGGTTAACTAGCGGGCACTTGGACTATCTAGATTAACTAGCGGGCCCTTGGATTATCTAGGTTTACTAGCGGGCTTTGGACTATCTAGGTTTAGTAGCGGGCACTTGGACTATGTAATTTCCCTAGCGGGCATTGGATTACTTAGGTTACCTAGTGGGCACTTGGACTATGTAGGTTACCTAGCGGGCACTTGGACTATGTAGGTTAACTAGAAGGCACTTGGACTATCAAGGTTACCTAGCGGGCCCTTGGACTATGTAGGTTACCAGCGGGCACTTGGACTATCTAGGTTAACGAACGTGCACTTGGACTATGTAGGCAACCTAGCGGGCACTTGGACTGTCTAGGTTACCTAGCGGGCACTTGGACTATGTAGGGTAACTAGCGGACACTTGGACAATCTAGGTTACCTAGCGGGCACTTGAACTATGTACATACCCTAGCGGGCACTTGGACTATCTAGGTTACCTAGCGGGAACTTGGACTATGTACTTACCCTAGCGGGCACTTGGACTATCTAGGTTAATTAGAGGGCCCTTGGACTATGTAGTTTAACTAGCGGGCACTTGGATTATCTAGGTTAACTAGCGGGCACTTGGACTATCTAGGTTACCTAGCGGGCACTTGGACTATGTACTTACCCTAGCGGGCACTTGGACTATCTAGGTTAATTAGAGGGCCCTTGGACTATGTAGGTTAACTAGCGGGCACTTGGATTATCTAGGTTAACTAGCGGGCACTTGGACGATCTAGGTTAACTAGCGGGCGCTTGGACTATCCTGGTTAACTAGCGGGCACTTGGACTATCTAGATTAACTAGCGGGCCCTTGGACTGTCTAGGTTAACAAGCGGGCACTTGGACTATCTAGGTTAACTAGCGGGCACTTGGACTATCTAGATTAACTAGCGGGCCCTTGGATTATCTAGGTTTACTAGCGGGCTTTGGACTATCTAGGTTTAGTAGCGGGCACTTGGACTATGTAGTTTCCCTAGCGGGCATTTGGATTACTTAGGTTACCTAGTGGGCACTTGGACTATGTAGGTTACCTAGCGGGCACTTGGACTATGTAGGTTAACTAGAAGGCACTTGGACTATCAAGGTTACCTAGCGGGCCCTTGGACTATGTAGGTTACCAGCGGGCACTTGGACTATCTAGGTTAACGAACGTGCACTTGGACTATGTAGGCAACCTAGCGGGCACTTGGACTGTCTAGGTTACCTAGCGGGCACTTGGCCTATCTAGGTTAACGAACGGACACTTGGACTATGTAGGTTGCCTAGCGAGCACTTGGACTATATAGGTTCCCTAGCGGGCACTTGGACTATGTAGGTTCCCTATCGGGTACTTGGACTGTCTAGGTTAACTAGCGGGCAATTGGACTGTCTAGGTTACCTAGTGGGCACTGGAACTATGTAGTTTACCTAGCAGGCACTTGGATTATGTAGGTTAACTAGCGGGCACTTGGACTACCTAGGTTACCTAGAGGGCACTAGGACTATGTACGTTTCCTAGCGGGCACTTGGACTATGTAGGTTAACGAACGGGTCTTGGACTATGTGGGTAAACTAATGGTCACTTGGACTGTCTAGGTTACCTAGCGGGGACTTGGACTATGTAGGTTAACTAGCGGGCACTTAGACTATGTAGGATCCCTATCGGATATTTGTACTACTTAGGTTAACTAGCGGGCACTTTGACTATCTAGGTTAACTAGCGGGCACTTGGACTATCTAGGTCAACTAGCGGGCCCTTGTACTATGTAGGTTAACTAGCGGGCACTTGGACTATCTAGGTTAACGAACGGACACTTGGACTATGTAGGTTAACTAGAGGACACTTCGACTATCTAGGTTACCTAATGGGCAATTGGACTATCTAGGTTACCTAGCAGGCAATTGGACTATGTAGTTTCACTAGCGGGCACTTTGACTATGTAGGTTCCATATCGGGTACTTGGACTGTCTAGGTTAACTAGCGGGCAATTGGACTGTCTAGGTTACCTAGTGGGCACTTGGACTATATAGTTTACCTAGCAGGCACTTGAACTATGTAGGTGAACTAGCGGACACGTGCACGACCTAGGTTAACTAGTGGGCCCTTGCACTATGTAGGTTAACTAGCGGGCCCATGGATTATGTAGGTTTACTAGCAGGCACTTGGACTATCTAGGTTAACTAGCGGGCACTTAGACTATGTAGTTTCCCTAGCGGGCATTTGGACTATTTAGGTTAACAACGGGAACTTGGACTATGTAGGTTAACTAGCGGGCCCTTGGACTATCTAGGTTTACTAGCGGGCACTTGGACTATCTAGGTTAACTAGCGGGCACTTGGACTACGTAGTTTCCCTAGCGGGCATTTGGATTACTTAGGTTACCTAGTGGGCACTTGGACTATGTAGGTTACCTAGCGGGCACTTGGACTATTTAGGTTAACTAGAAGGCACTTGGACTATCAAGGTTACCTAGCGGGCCCTTGGACTATGTAGGTTACCAGCGGGCACTTGGACTATCTAGGTTAACGAACGTGCACTTGGACTATGTAGGTAACCTAGCGGGCATTTGGACTGTCTAGGTTACCTAGCGGGCACTTGGCCTACCTAGGTTAACGAACGGGCACTTGGACTATGTAGGTTAACTAGCGGACACTTCGACTGTCTAGGTTAGCTAATGGGCAATTGGACTATCTAGGTTACCTAGCGGGCACTTGGACTATGTAGGTTCCCTAGCGGGCACTTGGACAATTTAGGTTACCTAGAATGCACTTTGACTATCTAGGTTAACTAACGGGCACTTGGACTATGTAGGTTGCCTAGCGAGCACTTGGACTATGTAGGTTCCCTAGCGGGCACTTGGACTATGTAGGTTCCCTATCGGGTACTTGGACTGTCTAGGTTAACTAGCGGGCAATTGGACTGTCTAGGTTACCTAGTGGGCATTTGGACTATGTAGTTTACCCAGCAGGCATTTGGACTATGTAAGTTAACTAGCGGGCACTTTGACTATCTAGGTTACCTAGAGGGCACGTGGACTATGTACATTCCCTAGCGGGCACTTGGGCTATCTACGTTACCTAGCGGGCACTTGGACTATGTACGTTAACGAACGGGCCCTTGGACTATGTAGGTAACCTAATGGTCACTTGGACTGTCTATGTTACCTAGCGGGGATTTGGACTATGTAGGTTAACTAGCGGGCACTTGGACTATGTACGTCCCCTAGTGGGCACTTGGACTATCTAGGTTAGCTAACGGGCACTAGGACGATCTAGGTTAACTAGCGGGCACTTGGACTATCTAGGTTACCTAGCAGGCACGTGGACTATGTACGTTAACTTGCGGACAATTGCACGATCTAGGTTAACTAGCAGGCCATTGCACTATGTAGGTTAACTAGCGGGCCCCTGGATTATGTAGGTTAACTAGCAGGCACTTGGACTATGTAGGTTCCCTAGCGGGCACTTTGACTATGTAGGTTCCCTATCGGGTACTTGGACTGTCTTGGTTAACTAGCGGGCAATTGGACTGTCTAGGTTACCTAGTGGGCACTTGGACTATATAGTTTACCTAGCAGGCACTTGAACTATGTAGGTGAACTAGCGGACACTTGCACGACCTAGGTTAACTAGCGGGCCCTTGCACTATGTAGGTTAACTAGCGAGCCCATGGATTATGTAGGTTTACTAGCAGGCACTTGGACTATCTAGGTTAACTAGCGGGCACTTAGACTATGTAGTTTCCCTAGCGGGCATTTGGACTATTTAGGTTACCATCGGGAACTTGGACTATGTAGGTTAACTAACGGGCACTTGGACTATGTAGGTTTCCTAGCTGGCACTTGGACTATGTAGGTTCCCTAGCGGGCACTTGGATTATGTAGGTTCCCTATCGGGCACTTGGATTATGTAGGTTCCCTATCGGGCACTTGGACTATGTAGGTTAACTAGCGGGCACATGGACTGTATAGGTAACCTAGCGGGCACTTGGACTATCTAGGTTAACGAACGGGCACTTGGACTATGTAGGTAACCTAGCGGGCACTTGTACTGTCTAGGTTACCTAGCGGGCACTTTGACTATCTAGGTTAACGAACGGGCACTTGGACTATCTAGGTCAACTAGCGGGCCCTTGTACTATGTAGGTTAACGAGCGGGCACTTGGACTATCTAGGTTAACTAGCGGACCTTGGACTATGTAGGTTAACTAGCGGGCACTTGGTCTATCTAGGTTAACTAGCTGACCTTGGACAATGTAGGTTAACTAGCGGGCACTTGGACTATCTAGGTTAACTAGCTGACCTTGGACTTTGTAAGTTAACTAGCGGGCACTTGGACTATCTAGGTTAACTAGCGGGCACTTGCACAATGCAGGTTCCCCAGCGGGCACTTTGACTATCTAGGTTCCTCAGCGGGCACTTGGACTATGTAGGTTCCCTACCGGGCATTGGACTATGTAGGTTAACTAGCAGGACCTTGGACAATCTAGGTTACTTAGCGGGCACTTGGACTATGTAGGGTAACTAGCGGACACTTGGACAATCTAGGTTACCTAGCGGGCACTTGAACTATGTACATACCCTAGCGGGCACTTGGACTATCTAGGATACCTAGCGGGAACTTGGACTATGTACTTACCCTAGCGGGCACTTGGACTATCTAGGTTAATTAGAGGGCCCTTGGACTATGTAGTTTAACTAGCGGGCACTTGGATTATCTAGGTTAACTAGCGGGCACTTGGACGATCTAGGTTAACTAGCGGGCGCTTGGACTATCCTGTTTAACTAGCGGGCACTTGGACTATCTAGATTAACTAGCGGGCCCTTGGACTATCTAGGTTAACAAGCGGGCACTTGGACTATCTAGGTTAACTAGCGGGCACTTGGACTATCTAGATTAACTAGCGGGCCCTTGGATTATCTAGGTTTACTAGCGGGCTTTGGACTATCTAGGTTTAGTAGCGGGCACTTGGACTATGTAGTTTCCCTAGCGGGCATTTGGATTACTTAGGTTACCTAGTGGGCACTTGGACTATGTATGTTACCTAGCGGGCACTTGGACTATGTAGGTTAACTAGAAGGCACTTGGACTATCAAGGTTACCTAGCGGGCCCTTGGACTATGTAGGTTACCAGCGGGCACTTGGACTATCTAGGTTAACGAACGTGCACTTGGACTATGTAGGCAACCTAGCGGGCACTTGGACTGTCTAGGTTACCTAGCGGGCACTTGGCCTATCTAGGTTAACGAACGGACACTTGGACTATGTAGGTTGCCTAGCGAGCACTTGGACTATATAGGTTCCCTAGCGGGCACTTGGACTATGTAGGTTCCCTATCGGGTACTTGGACTGTCTAGGTTAACTAGCGGGCAATTGGACTGTCTAGGTTACCTAGTGGGCACTGGAACTATGTAGTTTACCTAGCAGGCACTTGGATTATGTAGGTTAACTAGCGGGCACTTGGACTACCTAGGTTACCTAGAGGGCACTAGGACTATGTACGTTTCCTAGCGGGCACTTGGACTATGTAGGTTAACTAGCGGGCACTTAGACTATGTAGGATCCCTATCAGATATTTGTACTACTTAGGTTAACTAGCGGGCACTTTGACTATCTAGGTTAACTAGCGGGCACTTGGACTATGTATGTCAACTAGCGGGACCTTGTACTATGTAGGTTAACTAGCGGGCACTTGGACTATCTAGGTTAACGAACGGACACTTGGACTATGTAGGTTAACTAGCGGACACTTCGACTATCTAGGTTACCTAATGGGCAATTGGACTATCTAGGTTACCCAGCAGGCAATTGGACTATGTAGTTTCACTAGCGGGCACTTTGACTATGTAGGTTCCATATCGGGTACTTGGACTGTCTAGGTTAACTAGCGGGCAATTGGACTGTCTAGGTTACCTAGTGGGCACTTGGACTATATAGTTTACTTAGCAGGCACTTGAACTATGTAGGTGAACTAGCGGACACGTGCACGACCTAGGTTAACTAGTGGGCCCTTGCACTATGTAGGTTAACTAGCGGGCCCATGGATTATGTAGGTTTACTAGCAGGCACTTGGACTATCTAGGTTAACTAGCGGGCACTTAGACTATGTAGTTTCCCTAGCGGGCATTTGGACTATTTAGGTTAACAACGGGAACTTGGACTATGTAAGTTAACTAGCGGGCCCTTGGACTATCTAGGTTTACTAGCGGGCACTTGGACTATCTAGGTTAACTAGCGGGCACTTGGACTACGTAGTTTCCCTAGCGGGCATTTGGATTACTTAGGTTACCTAGTGGGCACTTGGACTATGTAGGTTACCTAGCGGGCACTTGGACTATGTAGGTTAACTAGAAGGCACTTGGACTATCAAGGTTACCTAGCGGGCCCTTGGACTATGTAGGTTACCAGCGGGCACTTGGACTATCTAGGTTAACGAACGTGCACTTGGACTATGTAGGTAACCTAGCGGGCACTTGGACTGTCTAGGTTACCTAGCGGGCACTTGGCCTACCTAGGTTAACGAACGGGCACTTGGACTATGTAGGTTAACTAGCGGACACTTCGACTGTCTAGGTTAGCTAATGGGCAATTGGACTATCTAGGTTACCTAGCGGGCACTTGGACTATGTAGGTTCCCTAGCGGGCACTTGGACAATTTAGGTTACCTAGAATGCACTTTGACTATCTAGGTTAACTAACGGGCACTTGGACTATGTAGGTTGCCTAGCGAGCACTTGGACTATGTAGGTTCCCTAGCGGGCACTTGGACTATGTAGGTTCCCTATCGGGTACTTGGACTGTCTAGGTTAACTAGCGGGCAATTGGACTGTCTAGGTTACCTAGTGGGCATTTGGACTATGTAGTTTACCCAGCAGGCATTTGGACTATGTAAGTTAACTAGCGGGCACTTTGACTATCTAGGTTACCTAGAGGGCACTTGGACTATGTACATTCCCTAGCGGGCACTTGGGCTATCTACGTTACCTAGCGGGCACTTGGACTATGTACGTTAACGAACGGGCACTTGGACTATGTAGGTAACCTAATGGTCACTTGGACTGTCTATGTTACCTAGCGGGGATTTGGACTATGTAGGTTAACTAGCAGGCACTTGGACTATGTACGTCCCCTAGTGGGCACTTGGACTATCTAGGTTAGCTAACGGGCACTAGGACGATCTAGGTTAACTAGCGGGCACTTGGACTATCTAGGTTACCTAGCAGGCACGTGGACTATGTACGTTAACTTGCGGACACTTGCACGATCTAGGTTAACTAGCAGGCCATTGCACTATGTAGGTTAACTAGCGGGCCCCTGGATTATGTAGGTTAACTAGCAGGCACTTGGACTATGTAGGTTCCCTAGCGGGCACTTTGACTATGTAGGTTCCCTATCGGGTACTTGGACTGTCTTGGTTAACTAGCGGGCAATTGGACTGTCTAGGTTACCTAGTGGGCACTTGGACTATATAGTTTACCTAGCAGGCACTTGAACTATGTAGGTGAACTAGCGGACACTTGTACGACCTAGGTTAACTAGCGGGCCCTTGCACTATGTAGGTTAACTAGCGGGCCCATGGATTATGTAGGTTTACTAGCAGGCACTTGGACTATCTAGGTTAACTAGCGGGCACTTAGACTATGTAGTTTCCCTAGCGGACATTTGGACTATTTAGGTTACCATCGGGAACTTGGACTATGTAGGTTAACTAACGGGCACTTGGATTATGTAGGTTTCCTAGCTGGCACTTGGACTATGTAGGTTCCCTAGCGGGCACTTGGATTATGTAGGTTCCCTATCGGGCACTTGGATTATGTAGGTTCCCTATCGGGCACTTGGACTATGTAGGTTAACTAGCGGGCACATGGACTGTATAGGTAACCTAGCGGGCACTTTGACTATCTAGGTTAACGAACGGGCACTTGGACTATCTAGGTCAACTAGCGGGCCCTTGTACTATGTAGGTTAACGAGCGGGCACTTGGACTATCTAGGTTAACTAGCGGACCTTGGACTATGTAGGGTAACTAGCGGGCCTTGGACTATGTAGATTAACTAGCGGGCAATTGGACTATCTTGGTTAACTAGCTGACCTTGGACTATGTAGGTTAACTAGCGGGTACTTGGACTATCTAGGTTAACTAGGTGACCTTGGACTATGTAGGTTAACTAGCGGGCACTTGGACTATCTAGGTTATCTAGCGGGCACTTGGACTATGTACTTACCCTAGCGGGCACTTGGACTATCTAGGTTAATTAGAGGGCCTTTGGACTATGTAGGTTAACTAGCGGGCACTTGGATTATCTAGGTTAACTAGCGGGCACTTGGACGATCTAGGTTAACTAGCAGGCGCTTGGACTATCCTGGTTAACTAGCGGGCACTTGGACTATCTAGATTAACTAACGGGCCCTTGGACTATCTAGGTTAACTAGCGGGTACTTGGACTATCTAGGTTACCTAGCGGGCCCTTGGACTTTGTACTTAGCCTAGCGGGCACTTGGACTATCTAGGTTAATTAAAGGGCCCTTGGACTATGTAGGTTAACTAGCGGGCACTTGTATTATCTAGGTTAACTAGCGGGCACTTGGACGATCTAGGTTAACTAGCGGGCGCTTGGACTATCCTGGTTAACTAGTTGGCACTTGGACTATCTAGATTAACTAGCGGGCCCTTGGACTATCTAGGTTAATTAGCGGGCACTTGGACTATCTAGGTTAACTAACGCGCACTTGGACTATGTAGGTTTCCTAGCTGGCACTTGGACTATGTAAGTTCCCTAGCGGGCACTTGGATTATATAGGTTCCCTATCGTGCACTTGGATTATGTAGGTTCCCTATCGGGCACTTGCACTATGTAGGTTAACTAGTGGGCACATGGAATGTCTAGGTAACCTAGCGGGCACTTGGACTATCTAGGTTAACGAACGGGCACTTGGACTATGTAGGTAACCTAGCGGGCACTTGTACTGTCTTGGTTACCTAGCGGGCACTTTGACTATCTAGGTTAACGAACGGGCACTTGGACTATCTAGGTCAACTAGCGGGCCCTTGTACTATGTAGGTTAACTAGCAGGCACTTGGACTATCTAGGTTAACTAGCTGACCTTGGACTATGTAGGTTAACTAGCGGGCACTTGGACTATCTAGGTTAACTAGCTGACCTTGGACTTTGTAAGTTAACTGGCGAGAACTTGGACTATCTAGGTTAACTAGCGGGCAATTGGACTGTCTAGGTTACCTAGTGGGCATTTGGACTATGTAGTTTACCTAGCAGGCATTTGGACTATGTAAGTTAACTAGCGGGCACTTGGACTATCTAGGTTACCTAGAGGGCACTTGGACTATGTACATTCCCTAGCGGGCACTTGGGCTATCTACGTTACCTAGCGGGCACTTGGACTATGTACGTTAACGAACGGGCACTTGGACTATGTAGGTAACCTAATGGTCACTTGGACTGTCTAGGTTACCTAGCGGAGATTTGGACTATGTAGGTTAACTAGCGGGCACTTGGACTATGTACGTCCCCTAGTGGGCACTTGGACTATCTAGGTTAGCTAACGGGCACTAGGACGATCTAGGTTAACTAGCGGGCACTTGGACTATCTAGGTTACCTAGCAGGCACGTGGACTATGTACGTTAACTTGCGGACACTTGCACGATCTAGGTTAACTAGCAGGCCATTGCACTATGTAGGTTAACTAGCGGGCCCCTGGATTATGTAGGTTAACTAACAGGCACTTGGACTATGTAGGTTCCCTAGCGGGCACTTTGACTATGTAGGTTCCCTATCGGGTACTTGGACTGTCTTGGTTAACTAACGGGCAATTGGACTGTCTAGGTTACCTAGTGGGCACTTGGACTATATAGTTTACCTAGCAGGCACTTGAACTATGTAGGTGAACTAGCGGACACTTGCACGACCTAGGTTAACTAGCGGGCCCTTGCACTATGTAGGTTAACTAGCGGGCCCATGGATTATGTAGGTTTACTAGCAGGCACTTGGACTATCTAGGTTAACTAGCGGGCACTTAGACTATGTAGTTTCCCTAGCGGGCATTTGGACTATTTAGGTTACCATCGGGAACTTGGACTATGTAGGTTAACTAACGGGCACTTGGACTATGTAGGTTTCCTACCTGACACTTGGACTACGTAGGTTCCCTAGCGGGCACTTGGATTATGTAGGTTCCCTATCAGGCACTTGGATTATGTAGGTTCCCTATCGGGCACTTGGACTATGTAGGTTAACTAGCGGGCACATGGACTGTATAGGTAACCTAGCGGGCACTTGGACTATCTAGGTTAACGAACGGGCACTTGGACTATCTAGGTCAACTAGCGGGCCCTTGTACAATGTAGGTTAACTAGCGGGCACTTGGACTATCTAGGTTAACTAGCGGACCTTGGACTATGTAGGTTAACTAGCGGGCCCTTGGACTATGTAGATTAACTAGCGGGCAATTGGACTATCTTGGTTAACTAGCTGACCTTGGACTATGTAGGTTAACTAGCGGGTACTTGGACTATCTAGGTTAACTAGCTGACCTTGGACTATGTAGGTTAACTAGCGGGCACTTGGACTATCTAGGTTACCTAGCGGGCACTTGGACTATGTACTTACCCTAGCGGGCACTTGGACTATCTAGGTTAATTAGAGGGCCCTTGGACTACGTAGGTTAACTAGCGGGCACTTGTATTATCTAGGTTAACTAGCGGGCACTTGGACGATCTAGGTTAACTAGCGGGCGCTTGGACTATCCTGGTTAACTAGTGGGCACTTGGACAATCTAGATTAACTAGCGGGCCCTTGGACTATCTTGGTTAATTAGCGGGCACTTGGACTATCTAGGTTAACTAACGGGCACATGGACTATGTAGGTTTCCTAGCTGGCACTTGGACTATGTAGGTTCCCTAGCGGGCACTTGGATTATATAGGTTCCCTATCGTGCACTTGGATTATGTAGGTTCCCTATCGGGCACTTGCACTATGTAGGTTAACTAGTGGGCACATGGAATGTCTAGGTAACCTAGAGGGCACTTGGACTATCTAGGTTAACGAACGGGCACTTGGACTATGTAGGTAACCTAGCGGGCACTTGTACTGTCTTGGTTACCTAGCGGGCACTTTGACTATCTAGGTTAACGAACGGGCACTTGGACTATCTAGGTCAACTAGCGGGCCCTTGTACTATGTAGGTTAACTAGCAGGCACTTAGACTATCTAGGTTAACTAGCTGACCTTGGACTATGTAGGTTAACTAGCGGGCACTTGGACTATCTAGGTTAACTAGCTGACCTTGGACTTTGTAAGTTAACTAGCGGGCACTTGGACTATCTAGGTTAACTAGCGGGCACTTGCACAATGCAGGTTCCCTAGCGGGCACTTTGACTATCTAGGTTCCCTAACGGGCACTTGGAATATATAGGTTCCCTATCGGGCACTTGGACTATGTAGGTTCCTCAGCGGGCACTTGGACTATGTAGGTACCCTACCGGGCATTGGACTATGTAGGTTAACTAGCAGGACCTTGGACTATCTAGGTTACCTAGCGGGCACTTGGACTATGTAGGGTAACTAGCGGACACTTGGACAATCTAGGTTACCTAGCGGGCACTTGAACTATGTACATACCCTAGCGGGCACTTGGACTATCTAGGTTAATTAGAGGGCCCTTGGACTATGTAGGTTAACTAGCGGGCACTTGGATTATCTAGGTTAACTAGTGGCCACTTGGACGAACTAGGTTAACTAGCGGGCGATTGGACTATCCTGGTTAACTAGCGGGCATTTGGACTATCTAGATTAACTAGCGGGCCCTTGGACTATCTAGGTTAACAAGCGGGCACTTGGACTATCTAGGTTAACTAGCGGGCACTTGGACTATCTAGATTAACTAGCGGGCCCTTGGATTATCTAGGTTTACTAGCGGGCTTTGGACTATCTAGGTTTAGTAGCGGGCACTTGGACTATGTTGTTTCCCTAGCGGGCATTTGGATTACTTAGGTTACCTAGTGGGCACTTGGACTATGTAGGTTACCTAGCGGGCACTAGGACTATGTAGGTTAACTAGAAGGCACTTGGACTATCAAGGTTACCTAGCGGGCCCTTGGACTATGTAGGTTACCAGCGGGCACTTGGACTATCTAGGTTAACGAACGTGCACTTGGACTATGTAGGCAACCTAGCGGGCACTTGGACTGTCTAAGTTACCTAGCGGGCACTTGGCCTATCTAGGTTAACGAACGGACACTTGGACTATGTAGGTTGCCTAGCGAGCACTTGGACTATATAGGTTCCCTAGCGGGCACTTGGACTATGTAGGTTCCCTATCGGGTATTTGGACTGTCTAGGTTAACTAGCGGGCAATTGGACTGTCTAGGTTACCTAGTGGGCACTTGAACTATGTAGTTTACCTAGCAGGCACTTGGATTATGTAGGTTAACTAGCGGGCACTTGGACTACCTAGGTTACCTAGAGGGCACTAGGACTATGTTCGTTTCCTAGCGGGCACTTGGACTATGTAGGTTAATGAACGTGTCTTGGACTATGTAGGTAAACTAATGGTCACTTGGACTGTCTAGGTTACCTAGCGGGGACTTGGACTATGTAGGTTAACTAGCGGGCACTTAGACTATGTAGGATCCCTATCGGACATTTGTACTACTTAGGTTAACTAGCGGGCACTTTGACTATCTAGGTTAACTAGCGGGCACTTGGACTATCTAGGTCAACTAGTGGGCCCTTGTACTATGTAGGTTAACTAGCGGGCACTTGGACTATCTAGGTTAACTAACGGACCTTGGACTATGTAGGTTAACTAGCGGGCCCTTGGACTATGTAGGTTAACTAGCGGGCACTTGGACTATCTAGGTTAACTAGCTGACCTTGGACTATGTAGGTTAACTAGCGGGCACTTGGACTATCTAGGTTAACTAGCGGGCACTTGCACAATGCAGGTTCCCTAGCGAGCACTTTGACTATGTAGGTTCCCTAGCGGGCACTTGGACTATATATGTTCCTTATGGGCACTTGGACTATCTAGGTTTCCTAACGGGCACTTGGAATATATAGGTTCCCTATCTGGCACTTGGACTATGTAGGTTAACTAGCAGGACCTTGGACTATCTAGGTTACCTAGCGGGCACTTGGACTATGTAGGGTAACTAGCGGACACTTGGCCTATCTAGGTTACCTAGCGGGCACTTGGACTTCTAGGTTAACGAATGGGCACTTGGACTATGTAGGTTGCTTAGCGGGCATTTGGATTACTTAGGTTACCTAGTGGGCACCTGGACTATGTAGGTTAACTAGAAGGCACTTGGACTATCAAGGTTACCTAGCGGGCCCTTGGACTATGTAGGTTACCAGGGGGCACTTGGACTATCTAGATTAACGAACGTGCACTTGGACTATGTAGGTAACCTAGCGGGCACTTGGACTGTCTAGGTTACCTAGCGGGCAGTTGGCCTATCTAGGTTAACGAACGGACACTTGGACTATGTAGGTTAACTAGCAGACACTTCGACTATCTAGGTTAGCTAATGGGCAATTGGACTATCTAGGTTACCTAGCAGGCACTTGGACTATGTAGGTTCCCTAGCGGGCACTTTGACTATGTAGGTTCCCTATCGGGTACTTGAACTGTCTAGGTTAACTAGCGGGCAATTGGACTGTCTAGGTTACCTAGTGGGCATTTGCACTATGTAGTTTACCTAGCAGGCATTTGGATTATGTAAGTTAACTAGCGGGCACTTGGACTATCTAGGTTACCTAGAGGGCACTTGGACTATGTACATTCCCTAGCGGGCACTTGGGCTATCTACGTTACCTAGCGGGCACTTGGACTATGTACGTTAACGAACGGGCACTTGGACTATGTAGGTAACCTAATGGTCACTTGGACTGTCTAGGTTACCTAGCGGAGATTTGGACTATGTAGGTTAACTAGCGGGCACTTGGACTATGTACGTCCCCTAGTGGGCACTTGGACTATCTAGGTTAGCTAACGGGCACTAGGACGATCTAGGTTAACTAGCGGGCACTTGGACTATCTAGGTTACCTAGCAGGCACGTGGATTATGTACGTTAACTTGCAGACACTTGCACGATCTAGGTTAACTAGCAGGCCATTGCACTATGTAGGTTAACTAGCGGGCCCCTGGATTATGTAGGTTTACTAGCAGGCACTTGGACTATCTAGGTTAACTAGCAGGCACTTGGACTATGTAGTTTCCCTAGCGGGCATTTGGACTATTTAGGTTACCATCGGGAACTTGGACTATGTAGGTTAACTAACGGGCACTTGGTCTATGTAGGTTTCCTAGCTGGCACTTGACTATGTAGGTTCTCTAGCGGGCACTTGGATTATGTAGCTTCCCTATCGGGCACTTGGACTATGTAGGTTAACTAGCGGGCACATGGACTCTCTAGGTAACCTAGCGGGCACTTGGACTATCTAGGTTAACGAACGGGCTATTGGACCATGTAGGTAACCTAGCGGGCACTTGTACTGTCTAGGTTACCTAGCGGGCACTTTGACTATCTAGGTTAACGAACGGGCACTTGGACTATCTAGGTCAACTAGCGGGCCCTTGTACTATGTAGGTTAAGTAGCGGGCACTTGGACTATCTAGGTTAACTAGCTGACCTTGGACTATGTAGGTTAATAGCGGGCACTTGGACTATCTAGGTTAACTAGCTGACCTTGGACTATGTAGGTTAACTAGCGGGCACTTGGACAATCTAGATTAACTAGCGGGCCCTTGGACTATCTTGGTTAATTAGCGGGCACTTGGACTATCTAGGTTAACTAACGGGCACATGGACTATGTAGGTTTCCTAGCTGGCACTTGGACTATGTAGGTTCCCTAGCGGGCACTTGGATTATATAGGTTCCCTATCGTGCACTTGGATTATGTAGGTTCCCTATCGGGCACTTGCACTATGTAGGTTAACTAGTGGGCACATGGAATGTCTAGGTAACCTAGAGGGCACTTGGACTATCTAGGTTAACGAACGGGCACTTGGACTATGTAGGTAACCTAGCGGGCACTTGTACTGTCTTGGTTACCTAGCGGGCACTTTGACTATCTAGGTTAACGAACGGGCACTTGGACTATCTAGGTCAACTAGCGGGCCCTTGTACTATGTAGGTTAACTAGCAGGCACTTAGACTATCTAGGTTAACTAGCTGACCTTGGACTATGTAGGTTAACTAGCGGGCACTTGGACTATCTAGGTTAACTAGCTGACCTTGGACTTTGTAAGTTAACTAGCGGGCACTTGGACTATCTAGGTTAACTAGCGGGCACTTGCACAATGCAGGTTCCCTAGCGGGCACTTTGACTATCTAGGTTCCCTAACGGGCACTTGGAATATATAGGTTCCCTATCGGGCACTTGGACTATGTAGGTTCCTCAGCGGGCACTTGGACTATGTAGGTACCCTACCGGGCATTGGACTATGTAGGTTAACTAGCAGGACCTTGGACTATCTAGGTTACCTAGCGGGCACTTGGACTATGTAGGGTAACTAGCGGACACTTGGACAATCTAGGTTACCTAGCGGGCACTTGAACTATGTACATACCCTAGCGGGCACTTGGACTATCTAGGTTAATTAGAGGGCCCTTGGACTATGTAGGTTAACTAGCGGGCACTTGGATTATCTAGGTTAACTAGTGGCCACTTGGACGAACTAGGTTAACTAGCGGGCGATTGGACTATCCTGGTTAACTAGCGGGCATTTGGACTATCTAGATTAACTAGCGGGCCCTTGGACTATCTAGGTTAACAAGCGGGCACTTGGACTATCTAGGTTAACTAGCGGGCACTTGGACTATCTAGATTAACTAGCGGGCCCTTGGATTATCTAGGTTTACTAGCGGGCTTTGGACTATCTAGGTTTAGTAGCGGGCACTTGGACTATGTTGTTTCCCTAGCGGGCATTTGGATTACTTAGGTTACCTAGTGGGCACTTGGACTATGTAGGTTACCTAGCGGGCACTAGGACTATGTAGGTTAACTAGAAGGCACTTGGACTATCAAGGTTACCTAGCGGGCCCTTGGACTATGTAGGTTACCAGCGGGCACTTGGACTATCTAGGTTAACGAACGTGCACTTGGACTATGTAGGCAACCTAGCGGGCACTTGGACTATCTAAGTTACCTAGCGGGCACTTGGCCTATCTAGGTTAACGAACGGACACTTGGACTATGTAGGTTGCCTAGCGAGCACTTGGACTATATAGGTTCCCTAGCGGGCACTTGGACTATGTAGGTTCCCTATCGGGTATTTGGACTGTCTAGGTTAACTAGCGGGCAATTGGACTGTCTAGGTTACCTAGTGGGCACTTGAACTATGTAGTTTACCTAGCAGGCACTTGGATTATGTAGGTTAACTAGCGGGCACTTGGACTACCTAGGTTACCTAGAGGGCACTAGGACTATGTTCGTTTCCTAGCGGGCACTTGGACTATGTAGGTTAATGAACGTGTCTTGGACTATGTAGGTAAACTAATGGTCACTTGGACTGTCTAGGTTACCTAGCGGGGACTTGGACTATGTAGGTTAACTAGCGGGCACTTAGACTATGTAGGATCCCTATCGGACATTTGTACTACTTAGGTTAACTAGCGGGCACTTTGACTATCTAGGTTAACTAGCGGGCACTTGGACTATCTAGGTCAACTAGTGGGCCCTTGTACTATGTAGGTTAACTAGCGGGCACTTGGACTATCTAGGTTAACTAACGGACCTTGGACTATGTAGGTTAACTAGCGGGCCCTTGGACTATGTAGGTTAACTAGCGGGCACTTGGACTATCTAGGTTAACTAGCTGACCTTGGACTATGTAGGTTAACTAGCGGGCACTTGGACTATCTAGGTTAACTAGCGGGCACTTGCACAATGCAGGTTCCCTAGCGAGCACTTTGACTATGTAGGTTCCCTAGCGGGCACTTGGACTATATATGTTCCTTATGGGCACTTGGACTATCTAGGTTTCCTAACGGGCACTTGGAATATATAGGTTCCCTATCTGGCACTTGGACTATGTAGGTTAACTAGCAGGACCTTGGACTATCTAGGTTACCTAGCGGGCACTTGGACTATGTAGGGTAACTAGCGGACACTTGGCCTATCTAGGTTACCTAGCGGGCACTTGGACTTCTAGGTTAACGAATGGGCACTTGGACTATGTAGGTTGCTTAGCGGGCATTTGGATTACTTAGGTTACCTAGTGGGCACCTGGACTATGTAGGTTAACTAGAAGGCACTTGGACTATCAAGGTTACCTAGCGGGCCCTTGGACTATGTAGGTTACCAGGGGGCACTTGGACTATCTAGATTAACGAACGTGCACTTGGACTATGTAGGTAACCTAGCGGGCACTTGGACTGTCTAGGTTACCTAGCGGGCAGTTGGCCTATCTAGGTTAACGAACGGACACTTGGACTATGTAGGTTAACTAGCAGACACTTCGACTATCTAGGTTAGCTAATGGGCAATTGGACTATCTAGGTTACCTAGCAGGCACTTGGACTATGTAGGTTCCCTAGCGGGCACTTTGACTATGTAGGTTCCCTATCGGGTACTTGAACTGTCTAGGTTAACTAGCGGGCAATTGGACTGTCTAGGTTACCTAGTGGGCATTTGCACTATGTAGTTTACCTAGCAGGCATTTGGATTATGTAAGTTAACTAGCGGGCACTTGGACTATCTAGGTTACCTAGAGGGCACTTGGACTATGTACATTCCCTAGCGGGCACTTGGGCTATCTACGTTACCTAGCGGGCACTTGGACTATGTACGTTAACGAACGGGCACTTGGACTATGTAGGTAACCTAATGGTCACTTGGACTGTCTAGGTTACCTAGCGGAGATTTGGACTATGTAGGTTAACTAGCGGGCACTTGGACTATGTACGTCCCCTAGTGGGCACTTGGACTATCTAGGTTAGCTAACGGGCACTAGGACGATCTAGGTTAACTAGCGGGCACTTGGACTATCTAGGTTACCTAGCAGGCACGTGGATTATGTACGTTAACTTGCAGACACTTGCACGATCTAGGTTAACTAGCAGGCCATTGCACTATGTAGGTTAACTAGCGGGCCCCTGGATTATGTAGGTTTACTAGCAGGCACTTGGACTATCTAGGTTAACTAGCAGGCACTTGGACTATGTAGTTTCCCTAGCGGGCATTTGGACTATTTAGGTTACCATCGGGAACTTGGACTATGTAGGTTAACTAACGGGCACTTGGTCTATGTAGGTTTCCTAGCTGGCACTTGACTATGTAGGTTCTCTAGCGGGCACTTGGATTATGTAGCTTCCCTATCGGGCACTTGGACTATGTAGGTTAACTAGCGGGCACATGGACTCTCTAGGTAACCTAGCGGGCACTTGGACTATCTAGGTTAACGAACGGGCTATTGGACCATGTAGGTAACCTAGCGGGCACTTGTACTGTCTAGGTTACCTAGCGGGCACTTTGACTATCTAGGTTAACGAACGGGCACTTGGACTATCTAGGTCAACTAGCGGGCCCTTGTACTATGTAGGTTAAGTAGCGGGCACTTGGACTATCTAGGTTAACTAGCTGACCTTGGACTATGTAGGTTAATAGCGGGCACTTGGACTATCTAGGTTAACTAGCTGACCTTGGACTATGTAGGTTAACTAGCGGGCACTTGGACTATCTAGGTTAACTAGCGGGCACTTGCACAATGCAGGTTCCCTAGCGGGCACTTTGACTATGTAGGTTCCCTAGCGGGCACTTGGACTATATATGTTCCCTATGGACACTTGGACTATCTAGGTTCCCTAACGGACACTTGGAATATATAGGTTCCCTATCGGGCACTTGGACTATGTAGGTTCCTCAGCGGGCACTTGGACTATGTAGGTTCCCTATCGGCATTGGACTATGTAGGTTAACTAGCAGGACCTTGGACTATCTAGGTTACCTAGCGGGCACTTGGACTATGTAGGGTAACTAGCGGACACTTGGACAATCTAGGTTACCTAGCGGGCACTTGAACTATGTACATAACCTAGCGGGCACTTGGACTATGTACTTACCCTAGCGGGCACTTGGACTATCTAGTTTAACTAGAGGGCCCTTGGACTATGTAGGTTAACTAGCGGGCACTTGGATTATCTAGGTTAACTAGCGGGCACTTGGACGATCTAGGATAACTAGCGGGCGCTTGGACTATCCTGGTTAACTCGCGGGCACTTGGACTATCTAGATTAACTAGCGGGCCCTTGGACTATCTAGGTTAACTAGAGGGCACTTGGACTATCTAGGTTAACTAGAGGGCACTTGGACTATCTAGGTTAACTAGCGGGCCCTTGGACTATCTAGGTTTACTAGCGGGCTTTGGACTCTCAAGGTTAAGTAGCGGGCACTTGGACTACATATTTTCCCTAGCGGGCATTTGGATTACTTAGGTTACCTAGTGGGCACTTGGACTATGTAGGTTACCTAGCGGGCACTTGGACTATGTAGGTTAACTAGAAGGCACTTGGACTATCAAGGTTACCAGCGGGCACTTGGACTATCTAGGTTAACGAACGTGCACTTGGACTATGTAGGTAACCTAGCGGGCACTTGGACTGTCTAGGTTACCTAGCGGGCACTTGGCCTATCTAGGTTAACGAACGGACACTTGGACTATGTAGGTTAACTAGTGGACACTTCGACTATCTAGGTTCGCTAACGGGCAATTGGACTATCTAGCTTACCTAGCAGGCACTTGGACTATGTAGGTTCCCTAACGGGCACTTGGACTATTTAGGTTACCTACCAGGCACTTTGACTATCTAGGTTAACTAACGGGCACTTGGATTATGTAGGTTGCCTAGCGAGCACTTGGACTATATAGGTTCTCTAGCGGGCACTTGGACTGTGTAGGTTCCCTATCGGGTACGTGGACTGTCTAGGTTAACTAGAGGGCAATTGGACTGTCTAGGTTACCTAGTGGGCACTTGGACTATGTAGTATACCTAGCAGGCACTTTGATTATGTAGGTTAACTAGCGGGCACGTGGACTACCTAGGTTACCTACAGGGCACTAGGAGTATGTACGTTTCCTAGCGGGCACTTGGGCTATCTACTTTACCTACCAGGCACTTGGAATATGTAGGTTAACGAACGGGTCTTGGACTATGTAGGTAACCTAATGGTCACTTGGACTGTCTAGGTTACCTAGTTGGGACTTGGACTATGTAGGTTAACTAGCGGGCACTTTGACTATGTAGGATCCCTATCGGACATTTGTACTACTTAGGTTAACTAGCGGGCACTTTGACTATCTAGGTTAACTAGCGGGCACTTGGACTATCTAGGTCAACTAGCGGGCCCTTGTACTATATAGGTTAATTAGCGGACACTTTGACTATCTAGGTTAACTAACGGACCTTGGACTATGTAGGTTAACTAGCAGGCCATTGGACTATGTAGGTTAACTAGCGGGCACTTGGACTATCTAAGTTAACTAGCTGACTTTGAACTATGTAGGTTAACTAGCGGGCAATTGGACTATCTAGGTTAACTAGCTGACCTTGGACTATGTAGGTTAACTAGAGGGCACTTGGACTATCTAGGTTAACTAGCGGGTACTTGCACAATGCAGGTTCCCTAGCGGGCACATTGACTATGTAGGTTCCCTAGCGGGCACTTGGACTATATATGTTCCCTATGGGCACTTGGACTATCTAGGTTCCCTAACGGGCACTTGGAATATATAGGTTCCCTATTGGGCACTAGTACTATGTAGGTTCCCTATCGGGCATTGGACTATGTAGGTTAACTAGCAGGACCTTGGACTATCTAGGTTACCTAGCGGGCACTTGGACTATGTAGGGTAACTAGCGGACACTGGGCCTATCTAGGTTTCCTAGCGGGCACTTGGACTTCTAGGTTAACGAATGGGCACTTGGACTATGTAGGTTGCTTCGCGGGCATTTGGATTACTTAGGTTACCTAGTGGGCACTTGGACTATGTAGGTTACCTAGCGGGCCCTTGGACTATGTAGGTTAACTAGAAGGCACTTGGACTATCAAGGTTACCTAGCGGGCCCTTGGACTATGTAGGTTACCAGGGGGCACTTGGACGATCTAGGTTAACGAATGTGCACTTAGACTATGTTGGTAACCTAGCGTGCACTTGGACAGTCTAGGTTACCTAGCGGGCACTTGGCCTATCTAGGTTAACGAACAGACACTTGGACTATGTAGGTTAACTAGCGGTCACTTCGACTATCTAGGTTAGCTAATGGTCAATTGGTCTATCTAGGTTACCTAGCAGGCACTTGGACTATGTAGGTTCCCTAGCGGGCACTTGGACTATGTAGGTTCCCTATCGGGTACTTGGACTGTCTATGTTAACTAGCGGGCAATTGGACTGTCTAGGTTACCTAGTGGGCACTTGGACTATATAGTTTACCTAGCAGGCACTTGGACTATGTAGGTTAACTTGCGGACACTTGCACGACCTAGGTTAACTAGCGGGCCCATGGATTATGTAGGTTTACTAGCAGGCACTTGGACTATCTAGGTTAACTAGCGGGCACTTAGACTATGTAGTTTCCCTAGCGGGCATTTGGACTATTTAGGTTAACAACGGGATCTTGGACTATGTAGGTTACCTAGCGGACACTTTGACTATCTAGGTTAACTAGCAGGCACTTTGACTATCTAGGTTAACTAATGGGCACTTGGACTATGTAGGTTGCCTAGCGGGCACTTTGACTATGTAGGTTACCTATCAGGCACTTGGATTATGTAGGTTCTCTATCAGGACCTTGGATTATGTAGGTTCCCTATCGGGCACTTGGACTATGTAGGTTAACTAGCGGGCACTTGGACTGTCTAAGTAACCTAGCGGGCACTTGGACTATCTAGGTTAAAGAACGGGCACTTGGACTATGTAGGTAACCTAGCGGGCACTTGGACTATGTAGGATCACTATCGGAAATTTGTACTACTTAGGTTAACTAGCGGGCCTTTGTACTATGTAAGTTAACTAGCGGGCACTTGGACTATCTAGGTTAACTGGCGGACCTTGGACTATGTAGGTTAACTAGCGGGCCCTTGGACTATGTAGGTTACCTAGCGGGCAATTGGACTATCTAGGTTAACGAACGTGCACTTGGACTATGTAGGTAACCTAACAGACACTTGGACATCTAAGTTACCTAGCGGGCAATTGGACGATCTAGGTTAACGAACGGGCACTTGGACTATCTAGGTTACCTAGCGGGCACTTGGACTAGGTAGGTAACCTAGCGTGAACTTGGACAGTCTAGGTTACCTAGCGGGCACTTGGACTTCTAGGTGAACGAACGGGCACTTGGACAATGTATTTTGCATAGCTGGCAATTGGACTATCTAGGTTACCTAGCGGGAACTTGGACTATGTAGGTTACCTAGCGGGCACTTGGACTATCAAGGTAAACGAACGTCCACTTGGACTATGTAGGTAACCTAGCGGAAAATTGGACAGTCTAGGTTAACTAGCGGGCACTTGGACTATGTAGGTTACCTTGTGGGCACTTGTACTATCTAGGTTAACTAACGGGAACTTGGACTATGTAGGTTAACTAGCGGACACTTGGAATATCTAGGTTAACTAGCGGGTCCTTGGACTATGTAGGTTAACTAGCGGGCACATGTACTACCTAGGTTAACTAGCTGACCTTGGACTATGTAGGTTAACTAGCGGGCACTTGGACTATCTAGGTTAACTAGCGGGCACTTGCACAATGCAGGTTCCCTAGCGGGCACTTTGACTATGTAGGTTGCCGAGCAGGCACTTTGACTATATAGATTAACTATGGGCACTTGGACTATCTAGGTTCCCTAACGGGCACTTAGAATATATAGGTTCCCTATCGGGCACTTGGATTATGTAGGTTCCCTATCGGCCATTGGACTATGTAGGTTAACTAGCAGGACCTTGGACTATCTAGGTTACCTAGCGGGCACATGGACTATGTAGGTTAACTAGCGGACACTTGGACAATCTAGGTTACCTAGCAGGCACTTGATCTATGTACATACCCTAGCGGGCACTTGGACTATCTAGATTAACTAGAGGGACTTGGACTATGTAGGTTAACTAGCGGGCCCTTGGACTATCTCGGTTTACTAGCGGGCACTTGGACTATCTAGGTTAACTAGCGGGCACTTGGACTACGTAGTTTCCCTAGCGGGCATTTGGATTACTTAGGTTACCTAGTGGGCACTTGGACTATGTAGGTTACGTAGCGGGCACTTAGACTATGTAGGTTAACTAGAAGGCACTTGAGCTATCAAGGTTACCTAGCGGGCCCTTGGACTATGTAGGTTGCCTAGCGAGCACTTGGACTATGTAGGTTCCCTAGCGGGCACTTGGACAATTTAGGTTACCTAGCAGGCACTTTGACTATCTAGGTTAACTAACGGGCACTTGGACTATGTAGGTTGCCTAGCGAGCACTTGGACTATCTAGGTTAACGAACGTGCACTTGGACTATGTAGGTAACCTAGCGGGCACTTGGACTGTCTAGGTTACCTTGCGGGCACTTGGCCTATCTAGGTTAACGAACGGGCACTTGGACTATGTAGGTTAACTAGTGGACACTTCGACTATCTAGGTTAGCTAACGGGCAATTGGACTATCTAGGTTACCTAGCGGGCACTTGGTCTATGTAGGTTCCCTAGGGGGCACTTGGACAATTTAGGTTACCTAGCAGACACTTTGACTATCTAGGTTAACTAACGGGCACTTGGACTATGTAGGTTGCCTAGCGAGCACTTGGACTATGTAGGTTCCCTAGCGGGCACTTGGACTATGTAGGTTCCCTATCGGGTACTTGGACTGTCTAGGTTAACTAGCGGGCAATTGGACTGTCTAGGTTACCTAGTGGGCATTTGGACTATGTAGTTTACCTAGCAGGCATTTGGACTATGTAAGTTAACTAGCGGGCACTTGGACTATCTAGCTTACCTAGAGGGCACTTGGACTATGTACGTTCCCTAGCGGGCACTTGGGCTATCTACGTTACCTAGCGGGCACTTGGACTATGTACGTTAACGAACAGGCACTTGGACTATGTAGGTAACCTAATGGTCACTTGGACAGTCTAGGTTACCTAGCGGGGATTTGGACTATGTAGGTTAACTAGCGGGCACTTGGACTATGTAGGATCCCTATCGGACTTTTGTACTACTTAGGTTAACTAGCGGGCACTTTGAATATCTAGGTTAACTAGCGGGCACTTGGACTATCTAGGTCAACTAGCGGGCCCTTGTACTATGTAGGTTAACTAGCGGGCACTTGGACTATCTAGGTTAACTAACGGACCTTGGACTATGTAGGTTAACTAGCGGGCACTTGGACTATGTACGTCCCCTAGTGGGCACTTGGACTATCTAGGTTAGCTAACGGGCACTAGGACTATCTAGGTTAACTAGCGGGCACTTGGACTATCTAGGTTACCTAGCAGGCACGTGGACTATGTAGGTTAACTAGCGGACACTTGCACGATCTAGGTTAACTAGCGGGCCATTGCACTATTTAGGTTAACTAGCGGACCCATGGATTATGTAGGTTTACTAGCAGGCACTTGGACTATCTAGGTTAACTAGCAGACACTTGGACTATGTAGTTTCTCTAGCGGGCATTTGGACTATTTAGGTTACCATCGGGAACGTGGACTATGTAGGTTAACTAACGGGCACTTGGACTATGTAGCTTGCCTAGCTGGCACTTGGACTATGTAGTTTGCATAGCGGGCATTTGGAATATTTAGGTTACCAACGGGCACTTGGACTATGTAGGTTACATAGCGGACACTTGGACTATCGAGGTTACCTAGCAGGCACTTTGAGTATCTAGGTTAACTAATGGGCACTTGGACTATGTAGGTTGCCTAGCGGGCACTTTGACTATATAGGTTCCCTGTCAGCACTTGGATTATGTAGGTTCCCTATCAGGCACTTGGATTATGTAGGTTGCCTATCGGGCACTTGGACTATGTAGGTTAACTAGCGGGCACTTGGATTGTCTAAGTAACCTAGCGGGCACTTGGACTATCTAGGTTAAAGAACGGGCACTTGGACTATGTAGGTAAGCTAGCGGGCACTTGGACTATGTAGGATCACTATAGGACATTTGTACTACTTAGGTTAATTAGCGGGCACTTTGACTATCTAGGATAACTAGCAGGCACTTGGACTATCTAGGCCAACTAGCGGGCCCTTGTACTATGTAGGTTAACTAGCGGGCACTTGGACTATCTAGGTTAACTAGCGGACCTTGGACTATGTAGGTTAACTAGCGGGCCCTTGGACTATGTAGGTTACCTAGCGGGCACTTGGACTATCTAGGTTAACGAACGTGCACTTGGACTATGTAGGTAACCTAGCGGACACATGGACATCTAGGTTACCTAGTTGGCAATTGGACTATCTAGGTTAACGAACGGGCACTTGGACTATCTAGGTTACCTAGCGGGCACTTGGACTATGTAGGTAACCTAGCGTGAACTTGGACAGTCTAGGTTGCCTAGCGGGCACTTGGACTTCTAGGTTAACGAACGGGCACTTGGACTATGTATGTTGCATAGCGGGCAATTGGACTATCTAGGTTACCTAGCGGGAATGTGGACTATGTAGGTTACCTAGCGGGCACTTGGACTATCTAGGTAAACGAACGTCCACTTGGACTATGTAGGTACCCTAGCGGACAATTGGACAGTCTAGGTTACCTAGCGGGCACTTGGACTATCTTGGTTAAAGAAAGGGCACTTGGACTATGTAGGTTACCTAGCGGGCACTTGGATTATCTAGGTTAGCTAACAGGAACTTGGAATATCTAGGTTACCTAGCGGGCACTTGGACTATGGAGGTTACCTTGCGGGCACTTGTACTATCTAGGTTAACTAACGGGAACTTGGACTATGTAGGTTAACTAGCGGACACTTGGAATATCTAGGTTAACTAGCGGGCCCTTGGACTATGTAGGTTAACTAGCGGGCACCTGTACTATCTAGGTTAACTAGCTGACCTTGGACTATGTAGGTTAACTAGCGGGCACTTGGACTATCTAGGTTAACTAGCTGTCCTTGGACTATGTAGGTTAACTAGCAGACACTTGTATTATCTAGGTTAACTAGCGGACACTTGCACAATTCAGGTTCCCTAGCGGGCACTTTGACTATGTACGTTCCCTAGCGGGCACTTGGACTATATAGGATCCCTATGGGCACTTGGACTATCTAGGTTCCCTAACGGGCACTTAGAATATATAGGTTCCCTTACGGGCACTTGGACTATGTAGGTTCCTCAGCGGGCACTTGGACTCTGTAGGTTCCCTATCGGGCATTGGTCTATGTAGGTTAACTAGCAGGACCTTGGACTATCTAGGTTACCTAGCGGGCACTTGGACTATGTAGGTTAACTAGCGGACACTTGGACAATCTAGGTTACCTAGCGGGCACTTGAACTATGTACATACCCTAGCGGGCACTTGGACTATCTAGGTTACCTAACAGGCACTTGGACTATGTACGTCCCCTAGCGGGCACTTGGACTATCTAGGTTAACTAGAGGGACTTGGACTATGTAGGTTAACTAGCGGGCCCTTGGACTATCTAGGTTTACTAGCGGGCACTTGGACTATCTAGGTTAACTAGCGGGCACTTGGACTACGTAGTTTCACTAGCGGGCATTTGGATTACTTAGGTTACCTAGTGGGCACTTGGACTATGTAGGTTACCTAGCAGGCACTTTGACTATGTAGGTTAACTAGAAGGCACTAGGACTATGTAGTTTCCCTAGCGGGCATTTGGACTATTTAGGTTACCATCGAGAACTTGGACTATGTAGGTTAACTAACTGGCACTTGGACTATGTAGGTTGCCTAGCTGGCACTTGGACTATGTAGGTTCTCTAGCGGGCACTTGGATTATGTAGGATCCCTATCGGGCACTTGGATAATGTAGGTTCCCTATCGGGCACTTGGACTTTGTAATTTAACTAGCGGGCACATGGACTGTCTAGGTAACCTAGCGGGCACTTGGACTATCTAGGTTAACGAACGGGCACTTGGACTATGTAGGTAACCTAGCGGGCACTTGTACTGTCTAGGTTACCTAGTGGGCACTTTGACTATCTAGGTTAACGAACGGGCACTTGGACTATCTAGGTCAACTAGCGGGCCCTTGTACTATGTAGGTTAACTAGCGGGCACTTGGACTATCTAGGTTAACTAGCGGGCCATTGCACTATTTAGGTTAACTAGCGGACCCATGGATTATGTAGGTTTACTAGCAGGCACTTGGACTCTCTAGGTTAACTAGCAGACACTTGGACTATGTAGTTTCTCTAGCGGGCATTTGGACTATTTAGGTTACCATCGGGAACGTGGACTATGTAGGTTAACTAACGGGCACTTGGACTATGTAGGTTGCCTAGCTGGCACTTGGACTATGTAGTTTGCATAGCGGGCATTTGGAATATTTAGGTTACCAACGGGCACTTGGACTATGTAGGTTACATAGCGGACACTTGGACTATCGAGGTTACCTAGCAGGCACTTTGAGTATCTAGGTTAACTAATGGGCACTTGGACTATGTAGGTTGCCTAGCGGGCACTTTGACTATATAGGTTCCCTGTCAGCACTTGGATTATGTAGGTTCCCTATCAGGCACTTGGATTATGTAGGTTGCCTATCGGGCACTTGGACTATGTAGGTTAACTAGCGGGCACTTGGATTGTCTAAGTAACCTAGCGGGCACTTGGACTATCTAGGTTAAAGAACGGGCACTTGGACTATGTAGGTAAGCTAGCGGGCACTTGGACTATGTAGGATCACTATAGGACATTTGTACTACTTAGGTTAATTAGCGGGCACTTTGACTATCTAGGATAACTAGCAGGCACTTGGACTATCTAGGCCAACTAGCGGGCCCTTGTACTATGTAGGTTAACTAGCGGGCACTTGGACTATCTAGGTTAACTAGCGGACCTTGGACTATGTAGGTTAACTAGCGGGTCCTTGGACTATGTAGGTTACCTAGCGGGCACTTGGACTATCTAGGTTAACGAACGTGCACTTGGACTATGTAGGTAACCTAGCGGACACATGGACATCTAGGTTACCTAGTTGGCAATTGGACTATCTAGGTTAACGAACGGGCACTTGGACTATCTAGGTTACCTAGCGGGCACTTGGACTATGTAGGTAACCTAGCATGAACTTGGACAGTCTAGGTTGCCTAGCGGGCACTTGGACTTCTAGGTTAACGAACGGGCACTTGGACTATGTATGTTGCATAGCGGGCAATTGGACTATCTAGGTTACCTAGCGGGAATGTGGACTATGTAGGTTACCTAGCGGGCACTTGGACTATCTAGGTAAACGAACGTCCACTTGGACTATGTAGGTACCCTAGCGGACAATTGGACAGTCTAGGTTACCTAGCGGGCACTTGGACTATCTTGGTTAAAGAAAGGGCACTTGGACTATGTAGGTTACCTAGCGGGCACTTGGATTATCTAGGTTAGCTAACAGGAACTTGGAATATCTAGGTTACCTAGCGGGCACTTGGACTATGGAGGTTACCTTGCGGGCACTTGTACTATCTAGGTTAACTAACGGGAACTTGGACTATGTAGGTTAACTAGCGGACACTTGGAATATCTAGGTTAACTAGCGGGCCCTTGGACTATGTAGGTTAACTAGCGGGCACCTGTACTATCTAGGTTAACTAGCTGACCTTGGACTATGTAGGTTAACTAGCGGGCACTTGGACTATCTACGTTAACTAGCTGTCCTTGGACTATGTAGGTTAACTAGCAGACACTTGTATTATCTAGGTTAACTAGCGGACACTTGCACAATGCAGGTTCCCTAGCGGGCACTTTGACTATGTACGTTCCCTAGCGGGCACTTGGACTATATAGGATCCCTATGGGCACTTGGACTATCTAGGTTCCCTAACGGGCACTTAGAATATATAGGTTCCCTTACGGGCACTTGGACTATGTAGGTTCCTCAGCGGGCACTTGGACTCTGTAGGTTCCCTATCGGGCATTGGTCTATGTAGGTTAACTAGCAGGACCTTGGACTATCTAGGTTACCTAGCGGGCACTTGGACTATGTAGGTTAACTAGCGGACACTTGGACAATCTAGGTTACCTAGCGGGCACTTGAACTATGTACATACCCTAGCGGGCACTTGGACTATCTAGGTTACCTAACAGGCACTTGGACTATGTACGTCCCCTAGCGGGCACTTGGACTATCTAGGTTAACTAGAGGGACTTGGACTATGTAGGTTAACTAGCGGGCCCTTGGACTATCTAGGTTTACTAGCGGGCACTTGGACTATCTAGGTTAACTAGCGGGCACTTGGACTACGTAGTTTCACTAGCGGGCATTTGGATTACTTAGGTTACCTAGTGGGCACTTGGACTATGTAGGTTACCTAGCAGGCACTTTGACTATGTAGGTTAACTAGAAGGCACTAGGACTATGTAGTTTCCCTAGCGGGCATTTGGACTATTTAGGTTACCATCGAGAACTTGGACTATGTAGGTTAACTAACTGGCACTTGGACTATGTAGGTTGCCTAGCTGGCACTTGGACTATGTAGGTTCTCTAGCGGGCACTTGGATTATGTAGGATCCCTATCGGGCACTTGGATAATGTAGGTTCCCTATCGGGCACTTGGACTTTGTAATTTAACTAGCGGGCACATGGACTGTCTAGGTAACCTAGCGGGCACTTGGACTATCTAGGTTAACGAACGGGCACTTGGACTATGTAGGTAACCTAGCGGGCACTTGTACTGTCTAGGTTACCTAGTGGGCACTTTGACTATCTAGGTTAACGAACGGGCACTTGGACTATCTAGGTCAACTAGCGGGCCCTTGTACTATGTAGGTTAACTAGCGGGCACTTGGACTATCTAGGTTAACTAGCGGACCTTGAACTATGTAGGTTAACTAGCGGGCACTTGGACTATGTAGGTTAACTAGCGGGCACTTGGAATATCTAGGTTACCTAGCTGACCTTGGACTATGTAGGTTAACTAGCGGGCACTTGTACTATCTAGGTTAACTAGCTGACCTTGGACTATGTAGGTTAACTAGCGGGCGCTTGGACTATCTAGGTTAACTAGCGGGCACTTGGACTACGTAGTTTCACTAGCGGGCATTTGGATTACTTAGGTTACCTAGTGGGCACTTGGACTATGTAGGTTACCTAGCAGGCACTTTGACTATGTAGGTTAACTAGAAGGCACTAGGACTATGTAGTTTCCCTAGCGGGCATTTGGACTATTTAGGTTACCATCGAGAACTTGGACTATGTAGGTTAACTAACTGGCACTTGGACTATGTAGGTTGCCTAGCTGGCACTTGGACTATGTAGGTTCTCTAGCGGGCACTTGGATTATGTAGGATCCCTATCGGGCACTTGGATAATGTAGGTTCCCTATCGGGCACTTGGACTTTGTAATTTAACTAGCGGGCACATGGACTGTCTAGGTAACCTAGCGGGCACTTGGACTATCTAGGTTAACGAACGGGCACTTGGACTATGTAGGTAACCTAGCGGGCACTTGTACTGTCTAGGTTACCTAGTGGGCACTTTGACTATCTAGGTTAACGAACGGGCACTTGGACTATCTAGGTCAACTAGCGGGCCCTTGTACTATGTAGGTTAACTAGCGGGCACTTGGACTATCTAGGTTAACTAGCGGACCTTGAACTATGTAGGTTAACTAGCGGGCACTTGGACTATGTAGGTTAACTAGCGGGCACTTGGAATATCTAGGTTACCTAGCTGACCTTGGACTATGTAGGTTAACTAGCGGGCACTTGTACTATCTAGGTTAACTAGCTGACCTTGGACTATGTAGGTTAACTAGCGGGCGCTTGGACTATCTAGGTTAACTAGCGGGCACTTGCACAATGCAGGTTCCCTAGCGGGCACTTTGACTATGTAAGTTCCCTAGCGGGCACTTTGACTATATATGTTCCCTATGGGCACTTGGACTATCTAGGTTCCCTATCGGGCACTTGGAATATATAGGTTCCCTAATGGGCACTTGGACTATGTAGTTTCCTCAGCGGGCACTTGGACTATGTAGGTTCCCTATCGGGCATTGTACTATGTAGGTTAACTAGCAGGACCTTGGACTATCTGGGTTACCTAGCGGGCACTTGGACTATGTAGGGTAACTAGCGGACACTTGGACAATCTAGGTTACCTAGCGGGCACTTGAACTATGTACATACCCTAGCGGGCACTTGGACTATCTAGGTTACCTAGCGGGCACTTGGACTATGTACTTACCCTAGCGGGCACTTGGACTATCTAGGTTAACTAGAGGGCCCTTGGACTATGTAGGTTAAGTAGCGGGCACTTGGATTATCTAGGTTAACTAGCGGACGCTTGGACTATCCTGGTAAACTAGCGGGTACTTGGACTATCTAGATTAACTAGCGGGCCCTTGGACTATCTAGGTTTACTAGCGGGCTTTGGACTATCTAGGTTAAGTAGCGGGCACTTGGACTATGTAGTTTCCCTAGCGGGCATTTGGATTACTTAGGTTACCTAGTGGCCACTTGGACTATGTAGGTTACCTAGCGGGCACATGGACTATGTAGGTTACCAGCGGGCACTTGGACTATCTAAGTTAACGAACGTGCACTTGGACTTTGTAGGTAACCTAGCGGGCACTTGGACTGTCTAGGTTATTTAGCGGGCACTTGGCCTATCTAGGTTAACGAACGGACACTTGGACTATGTAGGTTAACTAGTGGACACTTCGACTATCTAGGTTAGCTAACGGGCAATTGGACTATCTATCTTACCTAGCAGGCACTTGGACTATGTATGTTCACTAACGGCCACTTGGACTATTTAGGTTACCTAGCAGGCACTTTGACTATCTAGGTTAACTAACGGGCACTTGGACTATGTAGGTTGCCTAGCGAGCACTTGGACTATATAAGTTCCCTAGCGGGCACTTGGACTATATAGGTTCCCTATTGGGTATTTGGACTGTCTAGGTTAACTAGCGGGCAATTGGACTGTCTAGGTTACCTAGTGGGCACTTGGACTATGTAGTTTACCTAGCAGGCACTTGGATTATGTAGGTTAACTAGCGGGCACGTGGACTACCTAGGTTACCTAGAGGGCACTAGGACTATGTACTTTTCCTAGCGGGCACTTGGGCTATCTACGTTACCTAGCGGGCAATTGGACTATGTAGGTTAACGAATGGGTCTTGGACTATGTAGGTAACATAATGGTCACTTGGACTATCTAGGTTACCTAGCGGGCACTTGGACTAGGTAGGTAACCTAGCGTGAACTTGGACAGTCTAGGTTACCTAGCGGGCACTTGGACTTCTAGGTGAACGAACGGGCACTTGGACAATGTATGTTGCATAGCTGGCAATTGGACTATCTAGGTTACCTAGTGGGAACTTGGACTATGTAGGTTACCTAGCGGGCACTTGGACTATCAAGGTAAACGAACGTCCACTTGGACTATGTAGGTAACCTAGCGGACAATTGGACAGTCTAGGTTAACTAGCGGGCACTTGGACTATGTAGGTTACCTTGTGGGCACTTGTACTATCTAGGTTAACTAACGGGAACTTGGACTATGTAGGTTAACTAGCGGACACTTGGAATATGTAGGTTAACTAGCGGGCACATGTACTACCTAGGTTAACTAGCTGACCTTGGACTATGTAGGTTAACTAGCGGGCACTTGGACTATCTAGGTTAACTAGCGGGCACTTGCACAATGCAGGTTCCCTAGCGGGCACTTTGACTATGTAGGTTGCCGAGCAGGCACTTTGACTATATAGGTTAACTATGGGCACTTGGACTATCTAGGTTCCCTAACGGGCACTTAGAATATATAGGTTCCCTATCGGGCACTTGGATTATGTAGGTTCCCTATCGGCCATTGGACTATGTAGGTTAACTAGCAGGACCTTGGACTATCTAGGTTACCTAGCGGGCACTTGGACTATGTAGGTTAACTAGCGGACACTTGGACAATCTAGGTTACCTAGCAGGCACTTGATCTATGTACATACCCTAGCGGTCACTTGGACTATCTAGATTAACTAGAGGGACTTGGACTATGTAGGTTAACTAGCGGGCCCTTGGACTATCTAGGTTTACTAGCGGGCACTTGGACTATCTATGTTAACTAACGGGCACTTGGATTATGTAAGTTGCCTAGCGAGCAGTTGGACTATATAAGTTCCCTAGCGGGCACTTGGACTATATAGGTTCCCTATTGGGTATTTGGACTGTCTAGGTTAACTAGCGGGCAATTGGACTGTCTAGGTTACCTAGTGGGCACTTGGACTATGTAGTTTACCTAGCAGGCACTTGGATTATGTAGGTTAACTAGCGGGCACGTGGACTACCTAGGTTACCTAGAGGGCACTAGGACTATGTACTTTTCCTAGCGGGCACTTGGGCTATCTACGTTACCTAGTGGGCACTTGGACTATGTAGGTTAACGAATGGGTCTTGGACTATGTAGGTAACATAATGGTCACTTGGACTATCTAGGTTACCTAGCGGGCACTTGGACTAGGTAGGTAACCTAGCGTGAACTTGGACAGTCTAGGTTACCTAGCGGGCACTTGGACTTCTAGGTGAACGAACGGGCACTTGGACAATGTATGTTGCATAGCTGGCAATTGGACTATCTAGGTTACCTAGTGGGAACTTGGACTATGTAGGTTACCTAGCGGGCACTTGGACTATCAAGGTAAACGAACGTCCACTTGGACTATGTAGGTAACCTAGCGGACAATTGGACAGTCTAGGTTAACTAGCGGGCACTTGGACTATGTAGGTTACCTTGTGGGCACTTGTACTATCTAGGTTAACTAACGGGAACTTGGACTATGTAGGTTAACTAGCGGACACTTGGACTATGTAGGTTAACTAGCGGGCACATGTACTACCTAGGTTAACTAGCTGACCTTGGACTATGTAGGTTAACTAGCGGGCACTTGGACTATCTAGGTTAACTAGCGGGCACTTGCACAATGCAGGTTCCCTAGCGGGCACTTTGACTATGTAGGTTGCCGAGCAGGCACTTTGACTATATAGGTTAACTATGGGCACTTGGACTATCTAGGTTCCCTAACGGGCACTTAGAATATATAGGTTCCCTATCGGGCACTTGGATTATGTAGGTTCCCTATCGGCCATTGGACTATGTAGGTTAACTAGCAGGACCTTGGACTATCTAGGTTACCTAGCGGGCACTTGGACTATGTAGGTTAACTAGCGGACACTTGAACAATCTAGGTTACCTAGCAGGCACTTGATCTATGTACATACCCTAGCGGGCACTTGGACTATCTAGATTAACTAGAGGGACTTGGACTATGTAGGTTAACTAGCGGGCCCTTGGACTATCTAGGTTTACTAGCGGGCACTTGGACTATCTAGGTTAACTAGCGGGCACTTGGACTACGTAGTTTCCCTAGCGGGCATTTGGATTACTTAGGTTACCTAGTGGGCACTTGGACTATGTAGGTTACGTAGCGGGCACTTGGACTATGTAGGTTAACTAGAAGGCACTTGAGCTATCAAGGTTACCTAGCGGGCCCTTGGACTATGTAGGTTGCCTAGCGAGCACTTGGACTATGTAGGTTCCCTAGCGGGCACTTGGACAATTTAGGTTACCTAGCAGGCACTTTGACTATCTAGGTTAACTAACGGGCACTTGGACTATGTAGGTTGCCTAGCGAGCACTTGGACTATCTAGGTTAACGAACGTGCACTTGGACTATGTAGGTAACCTAGCGGGCACTTGGACTGTCTAGGTTACCTTGCGGGCACTTGGCCTATCTAGGTTAACGAACGGGCACTTGGACTATGTAGGTTAACTAGTGGACACTTCGACTATCTAGGTTAGCTAACGGGCAATTGGACTATCTAGGTTACCTAGCGGGCACTTGGTCTATGTAGGTTCCCTAGGGGGCACTTGGACAATTTAGGTTACCTAGCAGACACTTTGACTATCTAGGTTAACTAACGGGCACTTGGACTATGTAGGTTGCCTAGCGAGCACTTGGACTATGTAGGTTCCCTAGCGGGCACTTGGACTATGTAGGTTCCCTATCGGGTACTTGGACTGTCTAGGTTAACTAGCGGGCAATTGGACTGTCTAGGTTACCTAGTGGGCATTTGGACTATGTAGTTTACCTAGCAGGCATTTGGACTATGTAAGTTAACTAGCGGGCACTTGGACTATCTAGCTTACCTAGAGGGCACTTGGACTATGTACGTTCCCTAGCGGGCACTTGGGCTATCTACGTTACCTAGCGGGCACTTGGACTATGTACGTTAACGAACAGGCACTTGGACTATGTAGGTAACCTAATGGTCACTTGGACAGTCTAGGTTACCTAGCGGGGATTTGGACTATGTAGGTTAACTAGCGGGCACTTGGACTATGTAGGATCCCTATCGGACTTTTGTACTACTTAGGTTAACTAGCGGGCACTTTGAATATCTAGGTTAACTAGCGGGCAATTGGACTATCTAGGTCAACTAGCGGGCCCTTGTACTATGTAGGTTAACTAGCGGGCACTTGGACTATCTAGGTTAACTAACGGACCTTGGACTATGTAGGTTAACTAGCGGGCACTTGGACTATGTACGTCCCCTAGTGGGCACTTGGACTATCTAGGTTAGCTAACGGGCACTAGGACTATCTAGGTTAACTAGCGGGCACTTGGACTATCTAGGTTACCTAGCAGGCACGTGGACTATGTAGGTTAACTAGCGGACACTTGCACGATCTAGGTTAACTAGCGGGCCATTGCACTATTTAGGTTAACTAGCGGACCCATGGATTATGTAGGTTTACTAGCAGGCACTTGGACTATCTAGGTTAACTAGCAGACACTTGGACTATGTAGTTTCTCTAGCGGGCATTTGGACTATTTAGGTTACCATCGGGAACGTGGACTATGTAGGTTAACTAACGGGCACTTGGACTATGTAGGTTGCCTAGCTGGCACTTGGACTATGTAGTTTGCATAGCGGGCATTTGGAATATTTAGGTTACCAACGGGCACTTGGACTATGTAGGTTACATAGCGGACACTTGGACTATCGAGGTTACCTAGCAGGCACTTTGAGTATCTAGGTTAACTAATGGGCACTTGGACTATGTAGGTTGCCTAGCGGGCACTTTGACTATATAGGTTCCCTGTCAGCACTTGGATTATGTAGGTTCCCTATCAGGCACTTGGATTATGTAGGTTGCCTATCGGGCACTTGGACTATGTAGGTTAACTAGCGGGCACTTGGATTGTCTAAGTAACCTAGCGGGCACTTGGACTATCTAGGTTAAAGAACGGGCACTTGGACTATGTAGGTAAGCTAGCGGGCACTTGGACTATGTAGGATCACCATAGGACATTTGTACTACTTAGGTTAATTAGCGGGCACTTTGACTATCTAGGATAACTAGCAGGCACTTGGACTATCTAGGCCAACTAGCGGGCCCTTGTACTATGTAGGTTAACTAGCGGGCACTTGGACTATCTAGGTTAACTAGCGGACCTTGGACTATGTAGGTTAACTAGCGGGCCCTTGGACTATGTAGGTTACCTAGCGGGCACTTGGACTATCTAGGTTAACGAACGTGCACTTGGACTATGTAGGTAACCTAGCGGACACATGGACATCTAGGTTACCTAGTTGGCAATTGGACTATCTAGGTTAACGAACGGGCACTTGGACTATCTAGGTTACCTAGCGGGCACTTGGACTATGTAGGTAACCTAGCGTGAACTTGGACAGTCTAGGTTGCCTAGCAGGCACTTGGACTTCTAGGTTAACGAACGGGCACTTGGACTATGTATGTTGCATAGCGGGCAATTGGACTATCTAGGTTACCTAGCGGGAATGTGGACTATGTAGGTTACCTAGCGGGCACTTGGACTATCTAGGTAAACGAACGTCCACTTGGACTATGTAGGTACCCTAGCGGACAATTGGACAGTCTAGGTTACCTAGCGGGCACTTGGACTATCTTGGTTAACGAAAGGGCACTTGGACTATGTAGGTTACCTAGCGGGCACTTGGATTATCTAGGTTAGCTAACAGGAACTTGGAATATCTAGGTTACCTAGCGGGCACTTGGACTATGGAGGTTACCTTGCGGGCACTTGTACTATCTAGGTTAACTAACGGGAACTTGGACTATGTAGGTTAACTAGCGGACACTTGGAATATCTAGGTTAACTAGCGGGCCCTTGGACTATGTAGGTTAACTAGCGGGCACCTGTACTATCTAGGTTAACTAGCTGACCTTGGACTATGTAGGTTAACTAGCGGGCACTTGGACTATCTAGGTTAACTAGCTGTCCTTGGACTATGTAGGTTAACTAGCAGACACTTGTATTATCTAGGTTAACTAGCGGACACTTGCACAATGCAGGTTCCCTAGCGGGCACTTTGACTATGTACGTTCCCTAGCGGGCACTTGGACTATATAGGATCCCTATGGGCACTTGGACTATCTAGGTTCCCTAACGGGCACTTAGAATATATAGGTTCCCTTACGGGCACTTGGACTATGTAGGTTCCTCAGCGGGCACTTGGACTCTGTAGGTTCCCTATCGGGCATTGGTCTATGTAGGTTAACTAGCAGGACCTTGGACTATCTAGGTTACCTAGCGGGCACTTGGACTATGTAGGTTAACTAGCGGACACTTGGACAATCTAGGTTACCTAGCGGGCACTTGAACTATGTACATACCCTAGCGGGCACTTGGACTATCTAGGTTACCTAACAGGCACTTGGACTATGTACGTCCCCTAGCGGGCACTTGGACTATCTAGGTTAACTAGAGGGACTTGGACTATGTAGGTTAACTAGCGGGCCCTTGGACTATCTAGGTTTACTAGCGGGCACTTGGACTATCTAGGTTAACTAGCGGGCACTTGGACTACGTAGTTTCACTAGCGGGCATTTGGATTACTTAGGTTACCTAGTGGGCACTTGGACTATGTAGGTTACCTAGCAGGCACTTTGACTATGTAGGTTAACTAGAAGGCACTAGGACTATGTAGTTTCCCTAGCGGGCATTTGGACTATTTAGGTTACCATCGAGAACTTGGACTATGTAGGTTAACTAACTGGCACTTGGACTATGTAGGTTGCCTAGCTGGCACTTGGACTATGTAGGTTCTCTAGCGGGCACTTGGATTATGTAGGATCCCTATCGGGCACTTGGATAATGTAGGTTCCCTATCGGGCACTTGGACTTTGTAATTTAACTAGCGGGCACATGGACTGTCTAGGTAACCTAGCGGGCACTTGGACTATCTAGGTTAACGAACGGGCACTTGGACTATGTAGGTAACCTAGCGGGCACTTGTACTGTCTAGGTTACCTAGTGGGCACTTTGACTATCTAGGTTAACGAACGGGCACTTGGACTATCTAGGTCAACTAGCGGGCCCTTGTACTATGTAGGTTAACTAGCGGGCACTTGGACTATCTAGGTTAACTAGCGGACCTTGGACTATGTAGGTTAACTAGCGGGCACTTGGACTATGTAGGTTAACTAGCGGGCACTTGGAATATCTAGGTTACCTAGCTGACCTTGGACTATGTAGGTTAACTAGCGGGCACTTGTACTATCTAGGTTAACTAGCGGACCTTGGACTATATAGGTTAACTAGCGGGCACTTGGACTATGTAGGTTAACTAGCGGGCACTTGTACTATCTAGGTTAACTAGCTGACCTTGGACTATGTAGGTTAACTAGCGGGCGCTTGGACTATCTAGGTTAACTAGCGGGCACTTGCACAATGCAGGTTCCCTAGCGGGCACTTTGACTATGTAAGTTCCCTAGCGGGCACTTTGACTATATATGTTCCCTATGGGCACTTGGACTATCTAGGTTCCCTATCGGGCACTTGGAATATATAGGTTCCCTAATGGGCACTTGGACTATGTAGTTTCCTCAGCGGGCACTTGGACTATGTAGGTTCCCTATCGGGCATTGGACTATGTAGGTTAACTAGCAGGACCTTGGACTATCTGGGTTACCTAGCGGGCACTTGGACTATGTAGGGTAACTAGCGGACACTTGGACAATCTAGGTTACCTAGCGGGCACTTGAACTATGTACATACCCTAGCGGGCACTTGGACTATCTAGGTTACCTAGCGGGCACTTGGACTATGTACTTACCCTAGCGGGCACTTGGACTATCTAGGTTAACTAGAGGGCCCTTGGACTATGTAGGTTAACTAGCGGGCACTTGGATTATCTAGGTTAACTAGCGGGCACTTGGACGATCTATGTTAACTAGCGGACGCTTGGACTATCCTGGTAAACTAGCGGGTACTTGGACTATCTAGATTAACTAGCGGGCCCTTGGAGTATCTAGGTTTACTAGCGGGCTTTGGACTATCTAGGTTAAGTAGCGGGCACTTGGACTATGTAGTTTCCCTAGCGGGCATTTGGATTACTTAGGTTACCTAGTGGCCACTTGGACTATGTAGGTTACCTAGCGGGCACATGGACTATGTAGGTTAACTAGAAGGCACTTGGACTATCAAGGTTACCTAGCGGGCCCTTAGACTATGTAGGTTACCAGCGGGCACTTGGACTATCTAAGTTAACGAACGTGCACTTGGACTTTGTAGGTAACCTAGCGGGCACTTGGACTGTCTAGGTTATTTAGCGGGCACTTGGCCTATCTAGGTTAACGAACGGACACTTGGACTATGTAGGTTAACTAGTGGACACTTCGACTATCTAGGTTAGCTAACGGGCAATTGGACTATCTATCTTACCTAGCAGGCACTTGGACTATGTAGGTTCACTAACGGCCACTTGGACTATTTAGGTTACCTAGCAGGCACTTTGACTATCTAGGTTAACTAACGGGCACTTGGATTATGTAAGTTGCCTAGCGAGCACTTGGACTATATAAGTTCCCTAGCGGGCACTTGGACTATATAGGTTCCCTATCGGGTATTTGGACTGTCTAGGTTAACGAGCGGGCAATTGGACTGTCTAGGTTAACTAGTGGGCACTTGGACTATGTAGTTTACCTAGCAGGCACTTGGATTATGTAGGTTAACTAGCGGGCACGTGGACTACCTAGGTTACCTAGAGGGCACTAGGACTATGTACTTTTCCTAGCGGGCACTTGGGCTATCTACGTTACCTAGCGGGCACTTGGACTATGTAGGTAACCTAATGGTCACTTGGACTGTCTAGGTTACCTAGCGGGGACTTGGACTATGTAGGTTAACTAGCGGGCACTTTGACTATGTAGGATCCCTATCAGACATTTGTACTACTTAGGTTAACTAGCGGGCACTTTGACTATCTAGGTTAACTAGCGGGCACTTGGACTATTTAGATCAACTAGCGGGCCCTTGTACTATGTAGGCTAACTAGCGGGCACTTGGACTATCTAGGTTAACTAACGGACCTTGGACTATGTAGGATAACTAGCGGGCCCTTGGAATATGTAGCTTAACTAGAGGGCAATTGGACTATCTAGGTTAACTAGCTGACCTTGGACTATGTAGGTTAACTAGCGGGCACTTGGACTATCTAGGTTAACAAGCGGGCACTTGCACAATGCAGGTCCCCTAGCGGGCACTTTGAATATGTAGGTTCCCTAGCGGGCACTTGGACTATATATGTTCCCTATGGGTACTTGGAATATCTAGGTTCCCTACCGGGCACTTGGAATATATAGGTTCCCTATCGGGCACTTGGACTATGTAGGTTCCTCAGCGGGCACTTGGACTATGTAGGTTCCCTATCGGGCTTTGGACTATGTAGGTTAACTAGCAGGACCTGGGACTATCTAGGTTACCTAGCAGGCACTTGGACTTCTAGGTTAACGAATGGGCACTTGGACTATGTAGGTTGCTTAGCGGGCATTTGGATTACTTAGGTTACCTAGTGGGCACTTGGACTCTGTAGGTTACCTAGCGGGCACTTGGACTATGTAGGTTAACTAGAAGGCACTTGGACTATCAAGGTTACCTAGCGGGCCCTTGGACTATGTAGGTTACCAGGGGGCACTTGGACTATCTATGTTAACGTACGTGCACTTGGACTATGTTGGTAACCTAGCGGGCACTTGGCCTGTCTAGGTTACCTAGCGGGCACTTGGCCTATCTAGGTTAACGAACGGACACTTGGACTATGTAGGTTAACTAGCGGACACTTCGACTATCTAGGTTAGCTAATGGGCAATTGGACTATCTAGGTTACCTAGCAGGCACTTGGACTATGTAGGTTCCCTAGCGGGCACTTGGACTATGTAGGTTCCCTATCGGGTACTTGGACTGTCTATGTTAACTAGCGGGCAATTGGACTGTCTAGGTTACCTAGTGGGCACTTGGACTATATAGTTTACCTAGCAGGCACTTGGACTATGTAGGTTAACTAGCGGACACTTGCACGACCTAGGTTAACTAGCGGGACCTTGCACTATGTAGGTTAACTAGCGGGCCCATGGATTATGTAGGTTTACTAGCAGGCACTTGGAATATCTAGGTTAACTAGCGGGCACTTAGACTATGTAGTTTCCCTAGCGGGCATTTGGACTATTTAGGTTAACAACGGGAACTTGGACTATGTAGGTTACCTAGCGGACACTTGGACTATCTAGGTTACCTAGCGGGCACTTTGACTTTCTAGGTTAACTAATGGGCACTTGGATTATGTAGGTTGCCTAGCGGGCACTTTGACTATGTAGGTTACCTATCAGGCACTTGGATTATGTAGGTTGCCTATCAGGCACTTGGATTATGTAGGTTCCCTATCGGGCACTTGGACTATGTAGGTTAACTAGCGGGCACTTGGACTGTCTAAGTAACCTAGCGGGCACTTGGACTATCTAGGTTAAAGAACGGGCACTTGGACTATGTAGGATCACTATCGGACATTTGTACTACTTAGGTTAAATAGCGGGCCCTTGTACTATGTAAGTTAACTAGCGGGCACTTGGACTATCTAGGTTAACTAGCGGACCTTGGACTATGTAGGTTAACTAGCGGGCCCTTGGACTATGTAGGTTACCTAGCGGGCACTTGGACTATCTATGTTAACGAACGTGCATTTGGACTATGTAGGTAACCTAGCAGACACTTGGACATCTAGGTTTCCTAGCGGGCAATTGGACTATCTAGGTTAACGAACGGGCACTTGGACTATCTAGGTTACCTAGCGGGCACTTGGACTATGTAGGTAACCTAGCGTGAACTTGGACATTCTAGGTTACCTAGCAGGCACTTGGACCTGTAGGTTAACGAACGGGCACTTGGACTATGTATGTTGCATAGCGGGCAATTGGACTATCTAGGTTACCTAGCGGGAACTTGGACTATGTAGGTTACCTAGCGGGCACTTGGACTATCTAGGTAAACGAACGTCCACTTGGACTATGTAGGTAACCTAGCGGACAATTTGACAGTCTAGGTTACCTAGCGGGCACTTGGACTATCTAGGTTAACGAAAGGGCACTTGGACTATGTAGGTTACCTTGCGGGCACTTGGATTATCTAGGTTAGCTAACAGGAAGTTGGAATATCTAGGTTACCTAGCGGGCACTTGGACTATGTAGGCTACCTTGCGGGCACTTGTACTATCTAGGTTAACCAACGGGAACTTGGACTATGTAGGATAACTAGTGGACACATGGAATATCTAGGTTAACTAGCGGGCCCTTGGACTATGTAGGTTAACTAGCGGGCACCTTGACTATCTAGGTTAACTAGCTGACATTGGACTATGTAGGTTAACTAGCGGGCACTTGGACTATCTAGGTTAACTAGCGGGCACTTGCAGAATGCAGGTTCCCTAGCGGGCACTTTGAATATGTAGGTTCCCTATGGTCACTTGGACTGTCTAGGTTCCCTAGCGGGTACTTAGAATATATAGGTTCCCTATTGGGCACTTGGACTATGTAGGTTCCTCAGCGGGAACTTGGACTATGTAGGTTCCCTATCGGCCATTGGACTATGTAGGTTAACTAGTAGGACCTTGGACTATCTAGGTTACCTAGCGGGCACTTGGACTATGTAGGTTAACTAGCGGACATTTGGACAATCTAGGTTACCTAGCAGGCACTTGATCTATGTACATACCCTAGCGGGCACTTGGACTATCTAGATTACCTAACAGACACTTGGACTATGTACGTCCCCTAGCGGGCACTTGGACTATCTATGTTAACTAGAGGGACTTGAACTATGTAGGTTAACTAGCGGGCCCATGGACTATCTAGGTTAACTAGCGGGCACTTGGACTATGTAGTTTCCCCAGCGGGCATTTGGATTACTTAGGTTACCTAGTGGGCACTTGGACTATGTAGGTTACCTAGCGGGCACTTGGACTATGTAGGTTAACTAGAAGGACCTTGGACTATCAAGGTTACCTAGCGGGCCCTTGGACTATGTAGGTTACCAGCGGGCACTTGGACTATCTAGGTTAACGAGCGTGCACTAGGACTATGTAGGTAACATAGCGGGCACTTGGACTGTCTAGGTTACCTTGCGGGCACTTGGACTATGTAGTTTACCTAGCAGGCATTTGGACTATGTAAGTTAACTAGCGGGCACTTGGACTATCTAGCTTACCTAGAGGGCACTTGGACTATGTACGTTCCCTAGCGGGCACTTGGGCTATCTACGTTACCTAGCGGTCACTTGGACTATGTACGTTAACGAACAGGCACTTGGACTATGTAGGTAACCTAATGGTCACTTGGACAGTCTAGGTTACCTAGCGGGGATTTGGACTATGTAGGTTAACTAGCGGGCACTTGGACTATGTAGGATCCCTATCGGACTTTTGTACTACTTAGGTTAACTAGCGGGCACTTTGAATATCTAGGTTAACTAGCGGGCACTTGGACTATCTAGGTCAACTAGCGGGCCCTTACTATGTAGGTTAACTAGCGGGCACTTGGACTATGTACGTCCCCTAGTGGGCACTTGGACTATCTAGGTTAGCTAACGGGCACTAGGACTATCTAGGTTAACTAGCGGGCACTTGGACTATCTAGGTTACCTAGCAGGCACTTGGATTATGAAGGATGCCTAGCGGGCACTTGGACTATCTAGGTTACCTAGAGGGCACTTGGACTATGTACGTTCCCTAGCGGGCACTTGGGCTATCTACATTACCTAGCGGGCACTTGGACTATGTACGTTAACGAACAGGCACTTGGATTATGTAGGTAACCTAATGGTCACTTGGACTGTCTAGGTTACCTAGCGGGGATTTGGACTATGTAGGTTAACTAGCGGGCACTTGGACTATGTAGGATCCCTATCGGACTTTTGTACTACTTAGGTTCACTAGCGGGCACTTTGACTATCTAGGTTAACTAGCGGGCACTTGGACTATCTAGGTCAACTAGCGGGCCCTTGTACTATGTAGGTTGACTGGCGGGCACTTGGACTATGTACGTCCCCTAGTGGGCACTTGGACTATCTAGGTTAGCTAACGGGCAGTAGGACTATCTAGGTTAACTAGCGGGCACTTGGACTATCTAGGTTACCTAGCAGGCACATGGATTATGAAGGATGCCTAGCGGGCACTTGGACTATCTCGGTTACCTAGCAGGCACGTGGACTATGTAGGTTGACTAGCAGACACTTGCACGATCTAGGTTAACTAGCGGGCCATTGCACTATGTAGGTTAACTAGCGGGCCCATGGATTATGTAGGTTTACTAGCAGGCACTTGGACTATCTAGGTTAACTAGCAGGCACTTGGACTATGTAGTTTCCCTAGCGGGCATTTGGACTATTTAGGTTACCATCGGGAACTTGGACTATGTAGGTTGCCTAGCTGGCACTTGGACTATGTAGGTTCCCTAGCGGGCACTTGGATTATGTAGGTTCCCTATTGGGCACTTGGATTATGTAGGTTCCCTATCGATCACTTGGACTATGTAGGTTAACTAGCGGGCACATGGACTCTCTAGGTAACCTAGCGGGCACTTGGACTATCTAGGTTAACGAACGGGCACTTGGACTATGTAGGTAACCAAGCGGGCACTTGTACTGTCTAGGTTATCTTGCGGGCACTTGGATTATCTAGGTTAGCTAACAGGAAGTTGGAATATCTAGGTTACCTAGCGGGCACTTGAACTATGTAGGTTACCTTGCGGGCACTTGTACTATCTAGGTTAACTAACGGGAACTTGGACTATGTAGGTTAACTAGCGGACACTTGGAATATCTAGGTTAACTAGCGGGCCCTTGGACTATGTAGGTTAACTAGCGGGCACCTTGACTATCTAGGTTAACTAGCTGACCTTGGACTATATAGGTTAACTAGCGGGCACTTGGACTATCTAGGTTAACTAGCGGGCACTTGCACAATGCAGGTTCCCTAGCGGGCACTTTGACTATGTAGGTTCCCTATGGGCACTTGGACTGTCTAGGTTCCCTAGCGGGTACTTAGAATATATAGGTTCCCTATCGGGCACTTGGACTATGTAGGTTCCTCAGCGGGAACTTGGACTATGTAGGTTCCCTATCGGCCATTGGACTATGTAGGTTAACTAGCAGGACCTTGGACTATCTAGGATACCTAGCGGGCACTTGGACTATGTAGGTTATCTAGCGGACATTTGGACAATCTAGGTTACCTAGCAGGCACTTGATCTATGTACATACCCTAGCGGGCACTTGGACTATCTAGATTACCTAACAGACACTTGGACTATGTACGTCCCCTAGCGGGCACTTGGACTATCTATGTTAACTAGAGGGACTTGGACTATGTAGGTTAACTAGCGGGCCCTTGGACTATCTAGGTTAACTAGCGGGCACTTGGACTATGTAGTTTCCCCAGCGGGCATTTGGATTACTTAGGTTACCTAGTGGGCACTTGGACTATGTAGGTTACCTAGCGTGCACTTGGACTATGTAGGTTAACTAGAAGGACCTTGGACTATCAAGGTTTCCTAGCGGGCCCTTGGACTATGTAGGTTACCAGCGGGCACTTGGACTATCTAGGTTAACGAACGTGCACTTGGACTATGTAGGTAACCTAGCGGGCACTTGGACTGTCTAGGTTACCTTGCGGGCACTTGGCCTATCTAGGTTAACGAACGGGCACTTGGACTATGTAGGTTAACTAGTGGACACTTCGACTATCTAGGTTAGCTAACGGGCAATTGGACTATCTAGGTTACCTAGCGGGCACTTGGACTATGTAGGTTCCCTAGGGGGCACTTGGACAATTTAGGTTACCTAGCAGACACTTTGACTATCTAGGTTAACTAACGGGCACTTGGACTATGTAGGTTGCCTAGCGAGCACTTGGACTATGTAGGTTCCCTAGCGGGCACTTGGACTATGTAGGTTCCCTATCGGGTACTTGGACTGTCTAGGTTAACTAGCGGGCAATTGGACTGTCTAGGTTACCTAGTGGGCATTTGGACTATGTAGTTTACCTAGCAGGCATTTGGACTATGTAAGTTAACTAGCGGGCACTTGGACTATCTAGCTTACCTAGAGGGCACTTGGACTATGTACGTTCCCTAGCGGGCACTTGGGCTATCTACGTTACCTAGCGGGCACTTGGACTATGTACGTTAACGAACAGGCACTTGGACTATGTAGGTAACCTAATGGTCACTTGGACAGTCTAGGTTACCTAGCGGGGATTTGGACTATGTAGGTTAACTAGCGGGCACTTGGACTATGTAGGATCCCTATCGGACTTTTGTACTACTTAGGTTAACTAGCGGGCACTTTGAATATCTAGGTCAACTAGCGGGCCCTTGTACTATGTAGGTTAACTAGCGGGCACTTGGACTATCTAGGTTAACTAACGGACCTTGGACTATGTAGGTTAACTAGCGGGCACTTGGACTATGTACGTCCCCTAGTGGGCACTTGGACTATCTAGGTTAGCTAACGGGCACTAGGACTATCTAGGTTAACTAGCGGGCACTTGGACTATCTAGGTTACCTAGCAGGCACTTGGATTATGAAGGATGCCTAGCGGGCACTTGGACTATCTAGGTTACCTAGAGGGCACTTGGACTATGTACGTTCCCTAGCGGGCACTTGGGCTATCTACGTTACCTAGCGGGCACTTGGACTATGTACGTTAACGAACAGGCACTTGGACTATGTAGGTAACCTAATGGTCACTTGGACTGTCTAGGTTACCTAGCGGGGATTTGGACTATGTAGGTTAACTAGCGGGCACTTGGACTATGTACGTCCCCTAGTGGGCACTTGGACTATCTAGGTTAGCTAACGGGCACTAGGACTATCTAGGTTAACTAGCGGGCACTTGGACTATCTAGGTTACCTAGCAGGCACTTGGATTATGAAGGATGCCTAGCGGGCACTTGGACTATCTAGGTTACCTAGCAGGCACGTGGACTATGTAGGTTAACTAACAGACACTTGCACGATCTAGGTTAACTAGCGGGCCATTGCATTATGTAGGTTAACTAGCGGGACCATGGATTATGTAGGTTTACTAGCAGGCACTTGGACTATCTAGGTTAACTAGCAGGCACTTGGACTATGTAGTTTCCCTAGCGGGCATTTGGACTATTTAGGTTACCATCGGGAACTTGGACTATGTAGGTTGCCTAGCTGGCACTTGGACTATGTAGGTGCCCTAGCGGGCACTTGGATTATGTAGGTTCCCTATCGGGCACTTGGATTATGTAGGTTCCCTATCGGGCACTTGGACTATGTAGGTTAACTAGCGGGCACATGGACTCTCTAGGTAACCTAGCGGGCACTTGGACTATCTAGGTTAACGAACGGGCTCTTGGACTATGTAGGTAACCAAGCGGGCACTTGTACTGTCTAGGTTACCTTGCGGGCACTTGGATTATCTAGGTTAGCTAACAGGAAGTTGGAATATCTAGGTTACCTAGCGGGCACTTGGACTATGTAGGTTACCTTGCGGGCACTTGTACTATCTAGGTTAACTAACGGGAACTTGGACTATGTAGGTTAACTAGCGGACACTTGGAATATCTAGGTTAACTAGCGGGCCCTTGGACTATGTAGGTTAACTAGCGGGCACCTTGACTATCTAGGTTAACTAGCTGACCTTGGACTATGGAGGTTAACTAGCGGGCACTTGCACAATGCAGGTTCCCTAGCGGGCACTTTGACTATGTAGGTTCCCTATGGGCACTTGGAATGTCTAGGTTCCCTAGCGGGTACTTAGAATATATAGGTTCCCTATCGGGCACTTGGACTATGTAGGTTCCTCAGCGGGAACTTGGACTATGTAGGTTCCCTATCGGCCATTGGACTATGTAGGTTAACTAGCAGGACCTTGGACTATCTAGGTTACCTAGCAGGCACTTGGACTATGTAGGTTAACTAGCGGACATTTGGACAATCTAGGTTACCTAGCAGGCACTTGATCTATGTACATACCCTAGCGGGCACTTGGACTATCTAGATTACCTAACAGACACTTGGACTATGTACGTTCCCTAGCGGGCACTTGGACTATCTATGTTAACTAGAGGGACTTGGACTATGTAGGTTAACTAGCGGGCCCTTGGACTATCTAGGTTAACTAGCGGGCACTTGGGCTATGTAGTTTCCCCAGCGGGCATTTGGATTACTTAGGTTACCTAGTGGGCACGTGGACTATGTAGGTTACCTAGCGGGCACTTGGACTATGTAGGTTAACTAGAAGGACCTTGGACTATCAAGGTTTCCTAGCGGGCCCTTGGACTATGTAGGTTACCAGCGGGCACTTGGACTATCTAGGTTAACGAACGTGCACTAGGACTATGTAGGTAACCTAGCGGGCACTTGGACTGTCGAGGCTACCTTGCGGGCACTTGGCCTATCTAGGTTAACGAACGGGCACTTGGACTATGTAGGTTAACTAGTGGACACTTCGACTATCTAGGTTAGCTAACCGGCAATTGGACTATCTAGGTTACCTAGCGGGCACTTGGACTATGTAGGTTCCCTAGGGGGCACTTGGACAATTTAGGTTACCTAGCAGGCACTTTGACTATCTAGGTTAACTAACGGGCACTTGGACTATGTAGGTTGCCTAGCGAGCACTTGGACTATGTAGGTTCCCTAGCGGGCACTTGGACTATGTAGGTTCCCTATCGGGTACTTGGACTGTCTAGGTTAACTAGCGGGCAATTGGACTGTCTAGGTTACCTAGTGGGCATTTGGACTATGTAGTTTACCTAGCAGGCATTTGGACTATGTAAGTAAACTAGCGGGCACTTGGACTATCTAGCTTACCTAGAGGGCACTTGGACTATGTACGTTCCCTAGCGGGCACTTGGGCTATCTACGTTACCTAGCGGGCACTTGGACTATGTACGTTAACGAACAGGCACTTGGACTATGTAGGTAACCTAATGGTCACTTGGACAGTCTAGGTTACCTAGCGGGGATTTGGACTATGTAGGTTAACTAGCGGGCACTTGGACTATGTAGGATCCCTATCGGACTTTTGTACTACTTAGGTTAACTAGCGGGCACTTTGACTATCTAGGTTAACTAGCGGGCACTTGGACTATCTAGGTCAACTAGCGGGCCCTTGTACTATGTAGGTTAACTAGCGGGCACTTGGACTATGTACGTCCCCTAGTGGGCACTTGGACGATCTAGGTTAGCTAACGGGCACTAGGACTATCTAGGTTAACTAGCGGGCACTTGGACTATCTAGGTTACCTAGCAGGCACTTGGATTATGAAGAATGCCTAGCGGGCACTTGGACTATCTAGGTTACCTAGAGGGCACTTGGACTATGTACGTTCCCTAGCGGGCACTTGGACTATCTACGTTACCTAGCGGGCACTTGGACTATGTACGTTAACGAACAGGCACTTGGACTATGTAGGTAACCTAATGGTCACTTGGACTGTCTAGGTTACCTAGCGGGGATTTGGACTATGTAGGTTAACTAGCGGGCACTTGGACTATGTAGGATCCCGATCGGACTTTTGTACTACTTAGGTTCACTAGCGGGCACTTAGACTATCTAGGTTAACTAGCGGGCACTTGGACTATCTAGGTCAACTAGCGGGCCCTTGTACTATGTAGGTTGACTAGCGGGCACTTGGACTATCTAGGTTAACTAACGGACCTTGGACTATGTAGGTTAACTAGCGGGCACTTGGACTATGTACGTCCCCTAGTGGGCACTTGGACTATCTAGGTTAGCTAACGGGCACTAGTACTATCTAGGTTAACTAGTGGGCACTTGGACTATCTAGGTTACCTAGCAGGCACTTGGATTATGAAGGATGCCTAGCGGGCACTTGGACTATCTAGGTTACCTAGCAGGCACGTGGACTATGTAGGTTAACTAGCAGACACTTGCACGATCTAGGTTAACTAGCGGGCCATTGCACTATGTAGGTTAACTAGCGGGCCCATGGATTATGTAGGTTTACTAGCAGGCACTTGGACTATCTAGGTTAACTAGCAGGCACTTGGACTATGTAGTTTCCCTAGCGGGCATTTGGACTATTTAGGTTACCATCGGGAACTTGGACTATGTAGGTTGCCTAGCTGGCACTTGGACTATGTAGGTTCCCTAGCGGGCACTTGGATTATGTAGGTTCCCTATCGGGCACTTGGATTATGTAGGTTCCCTATCGGGCACTTGGACTATGTAGGTTAACTAGCGGGCACATGGACTCTCTAGGTAACCTAGCGGGCACTTGGACTATCTAGGTTAACGAACGGGCACTTGGACTATGTAGGTAACCAAGCGGGCACTTGTACTGTCTAGGTTACCTAGCGGGCACTTTGACTATCTAGGTTAACGAACGGGCACTTGGACTATCTAGGTCAACTAGCGGGCCCTTGTACTATGTAGGTTAACTAGCGGGCACTTGGACTATCTAGGTTAACTAGCGGACCTTAGACTATGTAGGTTAACTAGCGGGCACTTGGACTATGTAGGTTAACTAGCGGGCACTTGGAATATCTAGGTTACCTAGCTGACCTTGGACTATGTAGATTAACTAGCGGGCACTTGGACTATCTAGGTTAACTAGCTGACCTTGGACTATGTAGGTTAACTAGCGGGCACTTGGACTATCTAGGTTAACTAGCGGGCACTTGCACAATGCAGGTTCCCTAGCGGGCACTTTGACTATGTAAGTTCCCTAGCGGGCACTTGGACTATATATGTTCCCTATGGGCACTTGGACTATCTAGGTTCCATAACGGGCACTTGGAATATATAGGTTCCCTAACGGGCACTTGGACTATGTAGGTTCCTCAGCGGGCACTTGGACTATGTAGGTTCCCTATCGGGCATTGGACTATGTAGGTTAACTAGCAGGACCTTGGACTATCTAGGTTACCTAGCGGGCACTTGGACTATGTAGGGTAACTAGCGGACACTTGGACAATCTAGGTTACCTAGCGGGCACTTGAACTATGTACATACCCTAGCGGGCACTTGGACTATCTAGGTTACCTAGCGGGAACTTGGACTATGTACTTACCCTAGCGGGCACTTGGACTATCTAGGTTAACTAGAGGGCCCTTGGACTATGTAGGTTAACTAGCGGGCACTTGGATTATCTAGGTTAACTAGCGGGCACTTGGACGATCTAGGTTAACTAGCGGGCGCTTGGACTATCCTGGTTAACTAACGGGTACTTGGACTATCTAGATTAACTAGCGGGCCCTTGGACTATCTAGGTTAACTAGCGGGCACTTGGACTATCTAGGTTAACTAGCGGGCACTTGGACTATCTAGATTAACTAGCGGGCCCTTGGACTATCTAGGTTTACTAGCGGGCTTTGGACTATCTAGGTTAAGTAGCGGGCACTTGGACAATGTAGTTTCCCTAGCGGGCATTTGGATTACTTAGGTTACCTAGTGGGCACTTGGACTATGTAGGTTACCTAGCGGGCACTTGGACTATGTAGGTTAACTAGAAGGCACTTGGACTATCAAGGATACCTAGCGGGTCCTTAGACTATGTAGGTTACCAGCGGGCACTTGGACTATCTAAGTTAACGATCGTGCACTTGGACTTTGTAGGTAACCTAGCGGGCACTTGGACTATCTAGCTTACCTAGCAGGCACTTTGACTATCTAGGTTAACTAACGGGCACTTGGATTATGTAGGTTGCCTAGCGAGCACTTGGACTATATAGGTTCCCTAGCGGGCACTTGGACTATGTACGTTCCCTATCGGGTACTTGGACTGTCTAGGTTAACTAGCGGGCAATTGGACTGTCTAGGTTACCTAGTGGGCACTTGGACTATGTAGTTTACCTAGCAGGCACTTGGATTCTGTAGGTTAACTAGCGGGCACGTGGACTACCTAGGTTACCTAGAGGGCACAAGGACTATGTACTTTTCCTAGCGGGCACTTGGGCTATCTACGTTACCTAGCGGGCACTTGGACTATGTAGGTTAACGAATGGGTCTTGGACTATGTAGGTAACCTAATGGTCACTTGGACTGTCTAGGTTACCTAGCGGGGACTTGGACTATGTAGGTTAACTAGCGGGCACTTTGACTATGTAGGATCCCTATCAGACATTTGTACTACTTAGGTTCCCTAGCGGGCACTTGGCCTATATATGTTCCCTATGGGCACTTGGACTATCTAGGTTCCCTACCGGGCACTTGGAATATATAGGTTCCCTATCGGGCACTTGGACTATGTAGGTTCCTCAGCGGTCACTTGGACTATGTAGGTTCCCTATCGGGCTTTGGACTATGTAGGTTAACTAGCAGGACCTTGGACTATCTAGGTTACCTAGCGGGCACTTGGACTATGTAGGGTAACTAGCGGACACTTGGCCTATCTAGGTTACCTAGCGGGCACTTGGACATCTAGGTTAACGAATGGGCACTTGGACTATGTAGGTTGCTTAGCGGGCATTTGGATTACTTAGGTTACCTAGTGGGCACTTGGACTATGTAGGTTACCTAGCGGGCACTTGAACTATGTAGGTTAACTAGAAGGCACTTGGACTATCAAGGTTACCTAGCGGGCCCTTGGACTATGTAGGTTACCAGGGGGCACTTGGACTATCTAGGTTAACGAACGTGCACTTGGACAATGTTGGTAACCTCGCGGGCACTTGGCCTGTCTAGGTTACCTAGCGGGCACTTGGCCTATCTGGGTTAACGAACGGACACTTGGACTATGTAGGTTAACTAGCGGACACTTCGACTATCTAGGTTAGCTAATGGGTAATTGGACTATCTAGGTGACCTAGCAGGCACTTGGACTATGTAGGTTCCCTAGCGGGCACTTGGACTATGTAGGTTCCCTATCGGGTACTTGGACTTTCTATGTTAACTAGCGGGCAATTGGACTGTCTAGGTTACCTAGTGGGCACTTGGACTATATAGTTTGCCTAGCAGGCACTTGGACTATGTAGGTTAACTAGCGGACACTTGCACGACCTAGGTTAACTAGCGGGACCTTGCACTATGTAGGTTAACTAGCGGGCCCATGGATTATGTAGGTTTACTAGCAGGCACTTGGACTATCTAGGTTAAATAGCGGGCACTTAGACTATGTAGTTTCCCTAGCGGGCATTTGGACTATTTAGGTTAACAACGGGAACTTGGAATATGTAGGTTACCTAGCGGACACTTGGACTATCTAGGTTACCTAGCAGGCACTTTGACTATCTAGGTTAACTAATGGGCACTTGGACTATGTAGGTTGCCTAGCGGGCACTTTGACTATGTAGGTTACCTATCAGGCACTTGGATTATGTAGGTTGCCTATCAGGCACTTGGATTATGTAAGTTCCCTATCGGGCACTTGGACTATGTAGGTTAACTAGCGGGCACTTGGACTGTCTAAGTAACCTAGCGGGCACTTGGACTATCTAGGTTAAAGAACAGGCACTTGGACTATGTAGGTAACCTAGCGGGCACTTGGACTATGTAGGATCACTATCGGACATTTGTACTACTTAGGTTAAATAGCGGGCCCTTGTACTATGTAGGTTAACTAGCGGGCACTTGGACTATCTAGGTTAACTAGCGGACCTTGGACTATGTAGGTTAACTAGCCGGCACTTGGACTATGTAGGTTACCTAGCGGGCACTTGGACTATCTATTTTAACGAACGTGCATTTGGACTATGTAGGTAACCTAGCTGACACTTGGACATCTAGGTTACCTAGCGGGCAATTGGACTATCTAGGTTAACGAACGGGCACTTGGACTATCTAGGTTACCTAGCGGGCACTTGGACTATGTAGGTAACCTAGCGTGAACGTGGCCATTCTAGGTTACCTAGCGGGCACTTGGACTTCTAGGTTAACGAACTGGCACTTGGACTATGTATGTTGCATAGCGGGCAATTGGACTATCTAGGTTACCTAGCGGGAACTTGGACTATGTAGGTTACCTAGCGGGCACTTGGACTATCTAGGTAAACGAACGTCCACTTGGACTATGTAGGTAACCTAGCGGACAATTTGACAGTCTAGGTTACCTAGCGGGCACTTGGACTATCTAGGTTAACGAAAGGGCACTTGGACTATGTAGGTTAACTTGCGGGCACTTGGATTATCTAGGTTAGCTAACAGGAAGTTGGATTATCTAGGTTACCTAGCGGGCACTTGGACTATGTAGGTTACCTTGCGGGCACTTGTAATATCTAGGTTAACTAACGGGAACTTGGACTATGTAGGTTAACTAGCGGACACTTGGAATATCTAGGTTAACTAGCGGGTCCTTGGCCAAGTAGGTTAACTAGCGGGCACCTTGACTATCTAGGTTAACTAGCTGACCTTGGACTATGTAGGTTAACTAGCGGGCACTTGGACTATCTAGGTTAACTAGCGGGCACTTGCACAATGCAGGTTCCCTAGCGGGCACTTTGACTATGTAGGTCCCCTATGGGCACTTGGACTATCTAGGTTCCCTAGCGGGTACTTAGAATATATAGGTTCCCTATCGGGCACTTGGACTATGTAGGTTCCTCAGCGGGAACTTGGACTATGTAGGTTCCCTATCGGCCATTGGACTATGTAGGTTAACTAGCAGGACCTTGGACTATCTAGGTTACCTAGCGGGCACTTGGACTATGTAGGTTAACTAGCGGACATTTGGACAATCTAGGTTACCTAGCAGGCACTTGATCTATGTACATACCCTAGCGGGCACTTGGACTATCTAGATTACCTAACAGACACTTGGACTATGTATGTCCCCTAGTGGGCACTTGGACTATCTATGTTAACTAGAGGGACTTGGACTATGTAGGTTAACTAGTGGGCCCTTGGTCTATCTAGGTTAACTTGCGGGCACTTGGACTATGTAGTTTCCCCGGCGGGCATTTGGATTACTTAGGTTACCTAGTGGCCACTTGGACTATGTAGGTTACCTAGCGGGCACGTGGACTATGTAGGTTAACTAGAAGGCACTTGGACTATCAAGGTTACCTAGCGGGCCCTTGGACTATGTAGGTTACCAGCGGGCACTTGGACTATCTAGGTTAACGAACGTGCACTAGGACTATGTAGGTAACCTAGCGGGCACTTGGACTATGTAGGATCACTATCGGACATTTGTACTACTTAGGTTAAATAGCGGGCCCTTGTACTATGTAAGTTAACTAGTGGACACTTCGACTATCTAGGTTAGCTAACGGGCAATTGGACTATCTAGGTTACCTAGTGGGCACTTGGACTATGTAGGTTCCCTAGGGGGCACTTGGACAATTTAGGTTACCTAGCAGGCACTTTGACTATCTAGGTTAACTAATGGGCACTTGGACTATGTAGGTTGACTGGCGGGCACTTTGACTATGTAGGTTACCTATCAGGCACTTGGATTATGTAGGTTGCCTATCAGGCACTTGGATTATGTAGGTTCCCTATCGGGCACTTGGACTATGTAGGTTAACTAGCGGGCACTTGGACTGTGTAAGTAACCTAGCGGGCACTTGGACTATCTAGGTTAAAGAACGGGCACTTGGACTATGTAGGTAACCTAGCGGGCACTTGGACTATGTAGGATCACTATCGGACATTTGTACTACTTAGGTTAAATAGCGGGCCCTTGTACTATGTAGGTTAACTAGCGGGCACTTGGACTATCTAGGTTAACTAGCGGACCTTGGACTATGTAGGTTAACTAGCCGGCCCTTGGAATATGTAGGTTACCTAGCGGGCACTTGGACTATCTATGTTAACGAACGTGCATTTGGACTATGTAGGTAACCTAGCTGACACTTGGACATCTAGGTTACCTAGCGGGCAATTGGACTATCTAGGTTAACGAACGGGCACTTGGACTATCTAGGTTACCTAGCGGGCACTTGGACTATGTAGGTAACCTAGCGTGAACGTGGACAATCTAGGTTACCTAGCGGGCACTTGGACTTCTAGGTTAACGAACGGGCACTTGGAATATGTATGTTGCTTAGCGGGCAAGTGGACTATCTAGGTTATCTAGCGGGAACTTGGACTATGTAGGTTACCTAGCGGGCACTTGGACTATCTAGGTAAACGAACGTCCACTTGGACTATGTAGGTAACCTAGCGGACAATTTGACAGTCTAGGTTACCTAGCGTGCACTTGGACTATCTAGGTTAACGAAAGGGCACTTGGACTATGTAGGTTAACTTGCGGGCACTTGGATTATCTAGGTTAGCTAACAGGAAGTTGGAATATCTAGGTTACCTAGCGGGCACTTGGACTATGTAGGTTACCTTGCGGGCACTTGTACTATCTAGGATAACTAACGGGAACTTGGACTATGTAGGTTAACTAGCGGACACTTGGAATATCTAGGTTAACTAGCGGGCCCTTGGCCAAGTAGGTTAACTAGCGGGCACCTTGACTATCTAGGTTAACTAGCTGACCTTGGACTATGTAGGTTAACTAGCGGGCACTTGGACTATCTAGGTTAACTAGCGGGCACTTGCACAATGCAGGTTCCCTAGCGGGCACTTTGACTATGTAGGTTCCCTATGGGCACTTGGACTATCTAGGTTCCCTAGCGGGTACTTAGAATATATAGGTTCCTTATCGGGCACTTGGACTATGTAGGTTCCTCAGCGGGAACTTGGACAATGTAGGTTCCCTATCGGCCATTGGACTATGTAGGTTAACTAGCAGGACCTTGGACTATCTAGGTTACCTAGCGGGCACTTGGACTATGTAGGTTAACTAGCGGACATTTGGACAATCTAGGTTACCTAGCAGGCACTTGATCTATGTACATACCCTAGCGGGCACTTGGACTATCTAGATTACCTAACAGACACTTGGACTATGTACGTCCCCTAGCGGGCACTTGGACTATCTATGTTAACTAGAGGGACTTGGACTATGTAGGTTAACTAGCGGGCCCTTGGACTATCTAGGTTAACTAGCGGGCACTTGGACTATGTAGTTTCCCCAGCGGGCATTTGGATTATTTAGGTTACCTAGTGGCCACTTGGACTATGTAGGTTACCTAGCGGGCACGTGGACTATGTAGGTTAACTAGAAGGCACTTGGACTATCAAGGTTACCTAGCGGGCCTTTGGACTATCTAGGTTAACGAACGTGCACTAGGACTATGTAGGTAAACTAGCGGGCACTTGGCCTGTCTAGGTTACCTAGCGGGCACTTGGCCTATCTAGGTTAACGAACGGACCCTTGGACTATGTAGGTTAACTAGCGGAAACTTCGACTATCTAGGTTAGCTAATGGGCAATTGGACTATCTAGGTTACCTAGCAGGCACTTGGACTATGTAGGTTCCCTAGCGGGCACTTGGACTATGTAGGTTCCCTATCGGGTACTTGGACTGTCTATGTTAACTAGCGGGCAATTGGACTGTCTAGGTTACCTAGTGGGCACTTGGAATATATAGTTTACCTAGCAGGCACTTGGACTATGTAGGTTAACTAGCGGACACTTGCACGACCTAGGTTAACTAGCGGGACCTTGCACTATGTAGGTTAACTAGCGGGCCCATGGATTATGTAGGTTTACTAGCAGGCACTTGGACTATCTAGGTTAACTAGCGGGCACTTAGACTATGTAGTTTCCCTAGCGGGCATTTGGACTATTTAGGTTAACAACGGGAACTTGGAATATGTAGGTTACCTAGCGGACACTTGGACTATCTAGGTTACCTAGCAGGCACTTTGACTATCTAGGTTAACTAATGGGCACTTGGACTATGTAGGTTGCCTGGCGGGCACTTTGACTATGTAGGTTACCTATCAGGCACTTGGATTATGTAGGTTGCCTATCAGGCACTTGGATTATGTAGGTTCCCTATCGGGCACTTGGACTATGTAGGTTAACTAGCGGGCACTTGGACTGTGTAAGTAACCTAGCGGGCACTTGGACTATCTAGGTTAAAGAACGGGCACTTGGACTATGCAGGTAACCTAGCGGGCACTTGGACTATGTAGGATCACTATCGGACATTTGTACTACTTAGGTTAAATAGCGGGCCCTTGTACTATGTAGGTTAACTAGCGGGCACTTGGACTATCTAGGTTAACTAGCGGACCTTGGACTATGTAGGTTAACTAGCCGGCCCTTGGACTATGTAGGTTACCTAGCGGGCACTTGGACTATCTATGTTAACGAACGTGCATTTGGACTATGTAGGTAACCTAGCAGACACTTGGACATCTAGGTTACCTAGCGGGCAATTGGACTATCTAGGTTAACGAACGGGCACTTGGACTATCTAGGTTACCTAGCGGGCACTTGGACAATGTAGGTAACCTAGCGTGAACGTGGACATTCTAGGTTACCTAGCGGGCACTTGGACTTCTAGGTTAACGAACGGGCACTTGGACTATGTATGTTGCATAGCGGGCAATTGGACTATCTAAGTTACCTAGCGGGAACTTGGACTATGTAGGTTACCTAGCGGGCACTTGGACTATCTAGGTAAACGAACGTCCACTTGGACTATGTAGGTAACCTAGCGGACAATTTGACAGTCTAGGTTACCTAGCGGGCACTTGGACTATCTAGGTTAACGAAAGGGCACTTGGACTATGTAGGTTAACTTGCGGGCACTTGGATTATCTAGGTTAGCTAACAGGAAGTTGGAATATCTAGGTTACCTAGCGGGCACTTGGACTATGTAGGTTACCTTGCGGGCACTTGTACTATCTAGGATAACTAACGGGAACTTGGACTATGTAGGTTAACTAGCGGACACTTGGAATATCTAGGTTAACTAGCGGGCCCTTGGCCAAGTAGGTTAACTAGCGGGCACCTTGACTATCTAGGTTAACTAGCTGACCTTGGACTATGTAGGTTAACTAGCGGGCACTTGGACTATCTAGGTTAACTAGCGGGCACTTGCACAATGCAGGTTCCCTAGCGGGCACTTTGACTATGTAGGTTCCCTATGGGCACTTGGACTATCTAGGTTCCCTAGCGGGTACTTAGAATATATAGGTTCCTTATCGGGCACTTGGACTATGTAGGTTCCTCAGCGGGAACTTGGACAATGTAGGTTCCCTATCGGCCATTGGACTATGTAGGTTAACTAGCAGGACCTTGGACTATCTAGGTTACCTAGCGGGCACTTGGACTATGTAGGTTAACTAGCGGACATTTGGACAATCTAGGTTACCTAGCAGGCACTTGATCTATGTACATACCCTAGCGGGCACTTGGACTATCTAGATTACCTAACAGACACTTGGACTATGTACGTCCCCTAGCGGGCACTTGGACTATCTATGTTAACTAGAGGGACTTGGACTATGTAGGTTAACTAGCGGGCCCTTGGACTATCTAGGTTAACTAGCGGGCACTTGGACTATGTAGTTTCCCCAGCGGGCATTTGGATTACTTAGGTTACCTAGTGGCCACTTGGACTATGTAGGTTACCTAGCGGGCACGTGGACTATGTAGGTTAACTAGAAGGCACTTGGACTATCAAGGTTACCTAGCGGGCCTTTGGACTATCTAGGTTAACGAACGTGCACTAGGACTATGTAGGTAAACTAGCGGGCACTTGGCCTGTCTAGGTTACCTAGCGGGCACTTGGCCTATCTAGGTTAACGAACGGACCCTTGGACTATGTAGGTTAACTAGCGGAAACTTCGACTATCTAGGTTAGCTAATGGGCAATTGGACTATCTAGGTTACCTAGCAGGCACTTGGACTATGTAGGTTCCCTAGCGGGCACTTGGACTATGTAGGTTCCCTATCGGGTACTTGGACTGTCTATGTTAACTAGCGGGCAATTGGACTGTCTAGGTTACCTAGTGGGCACTTGGAATATATAGTTTACCTAGCAGGCACTTGGACTATGTAGGTTAACTAGCGGACACTTGCACGACCTAGGTTAACTAGCGGGACCTTGCACTATGTAGGTTAACTAGCGGGCCCATGGATTATGTAGGTTTACTAGCAGGCACTTGGACTATCTAGGTTAACTAGCGGGCACTTAGACTATGTAGTTTCCCTAGCGGGCATTTGGACTATTTAGGTTAACAACGGGAACTTGGAATATGTAGGTTACCTAGCGGACACTTGGACTATCTAGGTTACCTAGCAGGCACTTTGACTATCTAGGTTAACTAATGGGCACTTGGACTATGTAGGTTGCCTGGCGGGCACTTTGACTATGTAGGTTACCTATCAGGCACTTGGATTATGTAGGTTGCCTATCAGGCACTTGGATTATGTAGGTTCCCTATCGGGCACTTGGACTATGTAGGTTAACTAGCGGGCACTTGGACTGTGTAAGTAACCTAGCGGGCACTTGGACTATCTAGGTTAAAGAACGGGCACTTGGACTATGTAGGTAACCTAGCGGGCACTTGGACTATGTAGGATCACTATCGGACATTTGTACTACTTAGGTTAAATAGCGGGCCCTTGTACTATGTAGGTTAACTAGCGGGCACTTGGACTATCTAGGTTAACTAGCGGACCTTGGACTATGTAGGTTAACTAGCAGGCCCTTGGACTATGTAGGTTACCTAGCGGGCACTTGGACTATCTATGTTAACGAACGTGCATTTGGACTATGTAGGTAACCTAGCAGACACTTGGACATCTAGGTTACCTAGCGGGCAATTGGACTATCTAGGTTAACAAACGGGCACTTGGACTATCTAGGTTACCTAGCGGGCACTTGGACTATGTAGGTAACCTAGCGTGAACGTGGACAATCTAGGTTACCTAGCGGGCACTTGGACTTCTAGGTTAACGAACGGGCACTTGGAATATGTATGTTGCTTAGCGGGCAAGTGGACTATCTAGGTTATCTAGCGGGAACTTGGACTATGTAGGTTACCTAGCGGGCACTTGGACTATCTAGGTAAACGAACGTCCACTTGGACTATGTAGGTAACCTAGCGGACAATTTGACAGTCTAGGTTACCTAGCGTGCACTTGGACTATCTAGGTTAACGAAAGGGCACTTGGACTATGTAGGTTAACTTGCGGGCACTTGGATTATCTAGGTTAGCTAACAGGAAGTTGGAATATCTAGGTTACCTAGCGGGCACTTGGACTATGTAGGTTACCTTGCGGGCACTTGTACTATCTAGGATAACTAACGGGAACTTGGACTATGTAGGTTAACTAGCGGACACTTGGAATATCTAGGTTAACTAGCGGGCCCTTGGCCAAGTAGGTTAACTAGCGGGCACCTTGACTATCTAGGTTAACTAGCTGACCTTGGACTATGTAGGTTAACTAGCGGGCACTTGGACTATCTAGGTTAACTAGCGGGCACTTGCACAATGCAGGTTCCCTAGCGGGCACTTTGACTATGTAGGTTCCCTATGGGCACTTGGACTATCTAGGTTCCCTAGCGGGTACTTAGAATATATAGGTTCCTTATCGGGCACTTGGACTATGTAGGTTCCTCAGCGGGAACATGGACAATGTAGGTTCCCTATCGGCCATTGGACTATGTAGGTTAACTAGCAGGACCTTGGACTATCTAGGTTACCTAGCGGGCACTTGGACTATGTAGGTTAACTAGCGGACATTTGGACAATCTAGGTTACCTAGCAGGCACTTGATCTATGTACATACCCTAGCGGGCACTTGGACTATCTAGATTACCTAACAGACACTTGGACTATGTACGTCCCCTAGCGGGCACTTGGACTATCTATGTTAACTAGAGGGACTTGGACTATGTAGGTTAACTAGCGGGCCCTTGGACTATCTAGGTTAACTAGCGGGCACTTGGACTATGTAGTTTCCCCAGCGGGCATTTGGATTACTTAGGTTACCTAGTGGCCACTTGGACTATGTAGGTTACCTAGCGGGCACGTGGACTATGTAGGTTAACTAGAAGGCACTTGGACTATCAAGGTTACCTAGCGGGCCTTTGGACTATCTAGGTTAACGAACGTGCACTAGGACTATGTAGGTAAACTAGCGGGCACTTGGCCTGTCTAGGTTACCTAGCGGGCACTTGGCCTATCTAGGTTAACGAACGGACCCTTGGACTATGTAGGTTAACTAGCGGAAACTTCGACTATCTAGGTTAGCTAATGGGCAATTGGACTATCTAGGTTACCTAGCAGGCACTTGGACTATGTAGGTTCCCTAGCGGGCACTTGGACTATGTAGGTTCCCTATCGGGTACTTGGACTGTCTATGTTAACTAGCGGGCAATTGGACTGTCTAGGTTACCTAGTGGGCACTTGGAATATATAGTTTACCTAGCAGGCACTTGGACTATGTAGGTTAACTAGTGGACACTTGCACGACCTAGGTTAACTAGCGGGACCTTGCACTATGTAGGTTAACTAGCGGGCCCATGGATTATGTAGGTTTACTAGCAGGCACTTGGACTATCTAGGTTAACTAGCGGGCACTTAGACTATGTAGTTTCCCTAGCGGGCATTTGGACTATTTAGGTTAACAACGGGAACTTGGACTATGTAGGTTACCTAGCGGACACTTGGACTATCTAGGTTACCTAGCAGGCACTTTGACTATCTAGGTTAACTAATGGGCACTTGGACTATGTAGGTTGCCTGGCGGGCACTTTGACTATGTAGGTTACCTATCAGGCACTTGGATTATGTAGGTTGCCTATCAGGCACTTGGATTATGTAGGTTCCCTATCGGGCACTTGGACTATGTAGGTTAACTAGCGGGCACTTGGACTGTGTAAGTAACCTAGCGGGCACTTGGACTATCTAGGTTAAAGAACGGGCACTTGGACTATGTAGGTAACCTAGCGGGCACTTGGACTATGTAGGATCACTATCGGACATTTGTACTACTTAGGTTAAATAGCGGGCCCTTGTACTATGTAGGTTAACTAGCGGGCACTTGGACTATCTAGGTTAACTAGCGGACCTTGGACTATGTAGGTTAACTAGCCGGCCCTTGGACTATGTAGGTTACCTAGCGGGCACTTGGACTATCTATGTTAACGAACGTGCATTTGGACTATGTAGGTAACCTAGCAGACACTTGGACATCTAGGTTACCTAGTGGGCAATTGGACTATCTAGGTTAACGAACGGGCACTTGGACTATCTAGGTTACCTAGCGGGCACTTGGACTATGTAGGTAACCTAGCGTGAACGTGGACATTCTAGGTTACCTAGCGGGCACTTGGACTTCTAGGTTAACGAACGGGCACTTGGACTATGTATGTTGCATAGCGGGCAATTGGACTATCTAAGTTACCTAGCGGGAACTTGGACTATCTAGGTAAACGAACGTCCACTTGGACTATGTAGGTAACCTAGCGGACAATTTGACAGTCTAGGTTACCTAGCGGGCACTTGGACTATCTAGGTTAACGAAAGGGCACTTGGACTATGTAGGTTACCTTGCGGGCACTTGGATTATCTAGGTTAGCTAACAGGAAGTTGGAATATCTAGGTTACCTAGCGGGCACTTGGACTATGTAGGTTACCTTGCGGGCACTTGTACTATCTAGGTTAACTAACGGGAACTTGGACTATGTAGGTTAACTAGCGGACACTTGGAATATCTAGGTTAACTAGCGGGCCCTTGGACTATGTAGGTTAACTAGCGGGCACCTTGACTATCTAGGTTAACTAGCTGACCTTGGACTATGTAGGTTAACTAGCGGGCACTTGGACTATCTAGGTTAACTAGCGGGCACTTGCACAATGCAGGTTCCCTAGCGGGCACTTTGACTATGTAGGTTCCCTATGGGCACTTGGACTATCTAGGTTCCCTAGCGGGTACTTAGAATATATAGGTTCCCTATCGGGCACTTGGACTCTGTAGGTTCCTCAGCGGGAACTTGGACTATGTAGGTTCCCTATCGGCCATTGGACTATGTAGTTTAACTAGCAGGACCTTGGACTATCTAGGTTACCTAGCGGGCACTTGGACTATGTAGGTTAACTAGCGGACATTTGGATAATCTAGGTTACCTAGCAGGCACTTGATCTATGTACATACCCTAGCGGGCACTTGGACTATCTAGATTACCTAACAGACACTTGGACTATGTACATCCCCTAGCGGGCACTTGGACTATCTATGTTAACTAGAGGGACTTGGACTATGTAGGTTAACTAGCGGGCCCTAGGACTATCTAGGTTAACTAGCGGGCACTTGGACTATGTAGTTTCCCCAGCAGGCATTTGGATTACTTAGGTTACCTAGTGGCCACTTGGACTATGTAGGTTACCTAGCGGGCACGTGGACTATGTAGGTTAACTAGAAGGACCTTGGACTATCAAGGTTACCTAGCGGGCCCTTGGACTATGTAGGTTACCAGCGGGCACTTGGACTATCTAAGTTAACGAACGTGCACTAGGACTATGTAGGTAAACTAGCGGGCACTTGGCCTGTCTAGGTTACCTAGCGGGCACTTGGCCTATCTAGGTTAACGAACGGACCCTTGGACTATGTAGGTTAACTAGCGGAAACTTCGACTATCTAGGTTAGCTAATGGGCAATTGGACTATCTAGGTTACCTAGCAGGCACTTGGACTATGTAGGTTCCCTAGCGGGCACTTGGACTATGTAGGTTCCCTATCGGGTACTTGGACTGTCTATGTTAACTAGCGGGCAATTGGACTGTCTAGGTTACCTAGTGGGCACTTGGAATATATAGTTTACCTAGCAGGCACTTGGACTATGTAGGTTAACTAGTGGACACTTGCACGACCTAGGTTAACTAGCGGGACCTTGCACTATGTAGGTTAACTAGCGGGCCCATGGATTATGTAGGTTTACTAGCAGGTACTTGGACTATCTAGGTTAACTAGCGGGCACTTAGACTATGTAGTTTCCCTAGCGGGCATTTGGACTATTTAGGTTAACAACGGGAACTTGGACTATGTAGGTTACCTAGCGGACACTTGGACTATCTAGGTTACCTAGCAGGCACTTTGACTATCTAGGTTAACTAATGGGCACTTGGACTATGTAGGTTGCCTGGCGGGCACTTTGACTATGTAGGTTACCTATCAGGCACTTGGATTATGTAGGTTGCCTATCAGGCACTTGGATTATGTAGGTTCCCTATCGGGCACTTGGACTATGTAGGTTAACTAGCGGGCACTTGGACTGTGTAAGTAACCTAGCGGGCACTTGGACTATCTAGGTTAAAGAACGGGCACTTGGACTATGTAGGTAACCTAGCGGGCACTTGGACTATGTAGGATCACTATCGGACATTTGTACTACTTAGGTTAAATAGCGGGCCCTTGTACTATGTAGGTTAACTAGCGGGCACTTGGACTATCTAGGTTAACTAGCGGACCTTGGACTATGTAGGTTAACTAGCCGGCCCTTGGACTATGTAGGTTACCTAGCGGGCACTTGGACTATCTATGTTAACGAACGTGCATTTGGACTATGTAGGTAACCTAGCAGACACTTGGACATCTAGGTTACCTAGTGGGCAATTGGACTATCTAGGTTAACGAACGGGCACTTGGACTATCTAGGTTACCTAGCGGGCACTTGGACTATGTAGGTAACCTAGCGTGAACGTGGACATTCTAGGTTACCTAGCGGGCACTTGGACTTCTAGGTTAACGAACGGGCACTTGGACTATGTATGTTGCATAGCGGGCAATTGGACTATCTAAGTTACCTAGCGGGCACTTGGACTATCTAGGTAAACGAACGTCCACTTGGACTATGTAGGTAACCTAGCGGACAATTTGACAGTCTAGGTTACCTAGCGGGCACTTGGACTATCTAGGTTAACGAAAGGGCACTTGGACTATGTAGGTTACCTTGCGGGCACTTGGATTATCTAGGTTAGCTAACAGGAAGTTGGAATATCTAGGTTACCTAGCGGGCACTTGGACTATGTAGGTTACCTTGCGGGCACTTGTACTATCTAGGTTAACTAACGGGAACTTGGACTATGTAGGTTAACTAGCGGACACTTGGAATATCTAGGTTAACTAGCGGGCCCTTGGACTATGTAGGTTAACTAGCGGGCACCTTGACTATCTAGGTTAACTAGCTGACCTTGGACTATGTAGGTTAACTAGCGGGCACTTGGACTATCTAGGTTAACTAGCGGGCACTTGCACAATGCAGGTTCCCTAGCGGGCACTTTGACTATGTAGGTTCCCTATGGGCACTTGGACTATCTAGGTTCCCTAGCGGGTACTTAGAATATATAGGTTCCCTATCGGGCACTTGGACTCTGTAGGTTCCTCAGCGGGAACTTGGACTATGTAGGTTCCCTATCGGCCATTGGACTATGTAGTTTAACTAGCAGGACCTTGGACTATCTAGGTTACCTAGCGGGCACTTGGACTATGTAGGTTAACTAGCGGACATTTGGATAATCTAGGTTACCTAGCAGGCACTTGATCTATGTACATACCCTAGCGGGCACTTGGACTATCTAGATTACCTAACAGACACTTGGACTATGTACATCCCCTAGCGGGCACTTGGACTATCTATGTTAACTAGAGGGACTTGGACTATGTAGGTTAACTAGCGGGCCCTAGGACTATCTAGGTTAACTAGCGGGCACTTGGACTATGTAGTTTCCCCAGCAGGCATTTGGATTACTTAGGTTACCTAGTGGCCACTTGGACTATGTAGGTTACCTAGCGGGCACGTGGACTATGTAGGTTAACTAGAAGGACCTTGGACTATCAAGGTTACCTAGCGGGCCCTTGGACTATGTAGGTTACCAGCGGGCACTTGGACTATCTAAGTTAACGAACGTGCACTAGGACTATGTAGGTAACCTAGCGGGCACTTGGACTGTCTAGGTTACATTGCGGGCACTTGGCCTATCTAGGTTAACGAACGGGCACTTGGACTATGTAGGTTAACTAGTGGACACTTCGACTATCTAGGTTAGCTAACGGGCAATTGGACTATCTAGGTTACCTAGCGGGCACTTGGACTATGTAGGTTCCCTAGGGGGCATTTGGACAATTTAGGTTACCTAGCAGGCACTTTGACTATCTAGGTTAACTAACGGGCACTTGGACTATGTAGGTTGCCTAGCGAGCACGTGGACTATGTAGGTTCCCTAGCGGGCACTTGGACTATGTAGGTTCCCTATCGGGTACTTGGACTGTCTAGGTTACCTAGCGGGCAATTGGACTGTCTAGGTTACCTAGTCGGCATTTGGACTATGTAGTTTACCTAGCAGGCATTTGGACTATGTAAGTTAACTTGCGGGCACTTGGACTATCTAGGTTACCTAGAGGGCACTTGGACTATCTAGGTTAACTAACGGACCTTGGACTATGTAGGTTAACTAGCGGGCACTTGGACTATGTACGTCCCCTAGTGGGCACTTGGACTATCTAGGTTAGCTAACGGGCACTAGGACTATCTAGGTTAACTAGCGGGCACTTGGACTATCTAGGTTACCTAGCAGGCACTTGGATTATGAAGGATGCCTAGCGGGCACTTGGACTATCTAGGTTACCTAGAGGGCACTTGGACTATGTACGTTCCCTAGCGGGCACTTGGGCTATCTATGTTACCTAGCAGGCACTTGGACTATGTACGTGAACGAACAGGCACTTGGACTATGTAGGTAACCTAATGGTCACTTGGACTGTCTAGGTTACCTAGCGGGGATTTGGACTATCTAGGTTAACTAGCGGGCACTTGGACTATCTAGGTTACCTAGCAGGCACTTGGATTATGAAGGATGCCTAGCGGGCACTTGGACTATCTAGGTTACCTAGCAGGCACGTGGACTATGTAGGTTAACTAGCAGACACTTGCACGATCTAGGTTAACTAGCGGGCCATTGCACTATGTAGGTTAACTAGCGGGCCCATGGATTATGTAGGTTTACTAGCAGGCACTTGGACTATCTAGGTTAACTAGCAGGCACTTGGACTATGTAGTTTCCCTAGCGGGCATTTTGACTATTTAGGTTACCATCGGGAACTTGGACTATGTAGGTTGCCTAGCTGGCACTTGGACTATGTAGGTTCCCTAGCGTGCACTTGGATTATGTAGGTTCCCTATCGGGCAATTGGATTATGTAGGTTCCCTATCGGGCACTTGGACTATGTAGGTTAACTAGCGGGCACATGGACTCTCTAGGTAACCTAGCGGGCACTTGGACTATCTCGGTTAACGAACGGGCACTTGGACTATGTAGGTAACCAAGCGGGCACTTGTACTGTCTAGGTTACCTAGCGGGCACTTGGACTATCTAGGTAAACGAACGTCCACTTGGACTATGTAGGTAACCTAGCGGACAATTTGACAGTCTAGGTTACCTAGCGGGCACTTGGACTATCTAGGTTAACGAAAGGGCACTTGGACTATGTAGGTTACCTTGCGGGCACTTGGATTATCTAGGTTAGCTAACAGGAAGTTGGAATATCTAGGTTACCTAGCGGGCACTTGGACTATGTAGGTTACCTTGCGGGCACTTGTACTATCTAGGTTAACTAACGGGAACTTGGACTATGTAGGTTAACTAGCGGACACTTGGAATATCTAGGTTAACTAGCGGGCCCTTGGACTATGTAGGTTAACTAGCGGGCACCTTGACTATCTAGGTTAACTAGCTGACCTTGGACTATGTAGGTTAACTAGCGGGCACTTGGACTATCTAGGTTAACTAGCGGGCACTTGCACAATGCAGGTTCCCTAGCGGGCACTTTGACTATGTAGGTTCCCTATGGGCACTTGGACTATCTAGGTTCCCTAGCGGGTACTTAGAATATATAGGTTCCCTATCGGGCACTTGGACTCTGTAGGTTCCTCAGCGGGAACTTGGACTATGTAGGTTCCCTATCGGCCATTGGACTATGTAGTTTAACTAGCAGGACCTTGGACTATCTAGGTTACCTAGCGGGCACTTGGACTATGTAGGTTAACTAGCGGACATTTGGATAATCTAGGTTACCTAGCAGGCACTTGATCTATGTACATACCCTAGCGGGCACTTGGACTATCTAGATTACCTAACAGACACTTGGACTATGTACATCCCCTAGCGGGCACTTGGACTATCTATGTTAACTAGAGGGACTTGGACTATGTAGGTTAACTAGCGGGCCCTAGGACTATCTAGGTTAACTAGCGGGCACTTGGACTATGTAGTTTCCCCAGCAGGCATTTGGATTACTTAGGTTACCTAGTGGCCACTTGGACTATGTAGGTTACCTAGCGGGCACGTGGACTATGTAGGTTAACTAGAAGGACCTTGGACTATCAAGGTTACCTAGCGGGCCCTTGGACTATGTAGGTTACCAGCGGGCACTTGGACTATCTAAGTTAACGAACGTGCACTAGGACTATGTAGGTAACCTAGCGGGCACTTGGACTGTCTAGGTTACATTGCGGGCACTTGGCCTATCTAGGTTAACGAACGGGCACTTGGACTATGTAGGTTAACTAGTGGACACTTCGACTATCTAGGTTAGCTAACGGGCAATTGGACTATCTAGGTTACCTAGCGGGCACTTGGACTATGTAGGTTCCCTAGGGGGCATTTGGACAATTTAGGTTACCTAGCAGGCACTTTGACTATCTAGGTTAACTAACGGGCACTTGGACTATGTAGGTTGCCTAGCGAGCACGTGGACTATGTAGGTTCCCTAGCGGGCACTTGGACTATGTAGGTTCCCTATCGGGTACTTGGACTGTCTAGGTTACCTAGCGGGCAATTGGACTGTCTAGGTTACCTAGTCGGCATTTGGACTATGTAGTTTACCTAGCAGGCATTTGGACTATGTAAGTTAACTTGCGGGCACTTGGACTATCTAGGTTACCTAGAGGGCACTTGGACTATCTAGGTTAACTAACGGACCTTGGACTATGTAGGTTAACTAGCGGGCACTTGGACTATGTACGTCCCCTAGTGGGCACTTGGACTATCTAGGTTAGCTAACGGGCACTAGGACTATCTAGGTTAACTAGCGGGCACTTGGACTATCTAGGTTACCTAGCAGGCACTTGGATTATGAAGGATGCCTAGCGGGCACTTGGACTATCTAGGTTACCTAGAGGGCACTTGGACTATGTACGTTCCCTAGCGGGCACTTGGGCTATCTATGTTACCTAGCAGGCACTTGGACTATGTACGTGAACGAACAGGCACTTGGACTATGTAGGTAACCTAATGGTCACTTGGACTGTCTAGGTTACCTAGCGGGGATTTGGACTATCTAGGTTAACTAGCGGGCACTTGGACTATCTAGGTTACCTAGAAGGCACTTGGATTATGAAGGATGCCTAGCGGGCACTTGGACTATCTAGGTTACCTAGCAGGCACGTGGACTATGTAGGTTAACTAGCAGACACTTGCACGATCTAGGTTAACTAGCGGGCCATTGCACTATGTAGGTTAACTAGCGGGCCCATGGATTATGTAGGTTTACTAGCAGGCACTTGGACTATCTAGGTTAACTAGCAGGCACTTGGACTATGTAGTTTCCCTAGCGGGCATTTTGACTATTTAGGTTACCATCGGGAACTTGGACTATGTAGGTTGCATAGCTGGCACTTGGACTATGTAGGTTCCCTAGCGTGCACTTGGATTATGTAGGTTCCCTATCGGGCAATTGGATTATGTAGGTTCCCTATCGGGCACTTGGACTATGTAGGTTAACTAGCGGGCACATGGACTCTCTAGGTAACCTAGCGGGCACTTGGACTATCTCGGTTAACGAACGGGCACTTGGACTATGTAGGTAACCAAGCGGGCACTTGTACTGTCTAGGTTACCTAGCGGGCACTTTGACTATCTAGGTTAACGAACGGCCACTTGGACTATCTAGGTCAACTAGTGGGCCCTTGTAATATGTAGGTTAACTAGCGGGCACTTGGACTATCTAGGTTAACTAGCGGACCTTGGGTTATGTAGGTTAACTAGCTGGCCCTTGGACTATGTAGGTTAACTAGCGGGCACTTGGACTATCTAGGTTAACTAGCGGGCACTTGCCCAATGCAGGTTCCCTAGCGGGCATTTTGACTATGTTGGTTCCCTAGCGGGCACTTAGACTATATAGGTTCCCTATCGGGCACTTGGACTATGTAGGTTCCTCAGCGGGCACTTGGACTATGTAGGTTCCCTATCGGGCATTGGACTATGTAGGTTAACTAGCAGGACCTTGGACTATTTGGTTACCTAGCGGGCACTTGGACTATGTAGGTTACCTCTGGGCACTTGTACTATCTAGGTTAACTAACGGGAACTTGGACTATGTAGGTTAACTAGCGGACACTTGGAATATCTAGGTTAACTAGCGGGCCCTTGGACTATGTAGGTTAACTAGCGGGCACCTTGACTATCTAGGTTAACTAGCTGACCTTGGACTATGTAGGTTAACTAGCGGGCACTTGGACTATCTAGGTTAACTAGCGGGCACTTGCACAATGCAGGTTCCCTAGCGGGCACTTTGACTATGTAGGTTCCCTATGGGCACTTGGACTATCTAGATTCCCTAGCGGGTACTTAGAATATATAGGTTCCCTATCGGGCACTTGGACTATGTAGGTTCCTCAGCGGGAACTTGGACTATGTAGGTTCCCTATCGGCCATTGGACTATGTAGGTTAACTAGTAGGACCTTGGACTATCTAGGTTACCTAGCGGGCACTTGGACTATGTAGGTTAACTAGCGGACATTTGGACAATCTAGGTTACCTAGCAGGCACTTGATCTATGTACATATCCTAGCGGGCACTTGGACTATCTAGATTACCTAACAGACACTTGGACTATGTACGTCCCCTAGCGGGCACTTGGACTATCTATGTTAACTAGAGGGACTTGGACTATGTAGGTTAACTAGCGGGCCCTTGGACTATCTAGGTTAACTAGCGGGCACTTGGACTATGTAGTTTCCCCAGCGGGCATTTGGATTACTTAGGTTACCTAGTGGGCACTTGGACTATGTAGGTTACCTAGCGGGCACGAGGACTATGTAGGTTAACTAGAAGGCACTTGGACTATCAAGGTTACCTAGCGGGCCCTTGGACTATGTAGGTTACCAGCGGGCACTTGGACTATCTAGGTTAACGAACGTGCACTAGGACTATGTAGGTAACCTAGCGGGCACTTGGACTGTCTAGGTTACATTGCGGGCACTTGGCCTATCTAGGTTAACGAACGGGCACTTGGACTATGTAGGTTAACTAGTGGACACTTCGACTATCTAGGTTAGCTAACGGGCAATTGGACTATCTAGGTTACCTAGTGGGCACTTGGACTATGTAGGTTCCCTAGGGGGCACTTGGACAATTTAGGTTACCTAGCAGGCACTTTGACTATCTAGGTTAACTAACGGGCACTTGGACTATGTAGGTTGCCTAGCGAGCACTTGGACTATGTAGGTTCCCTAGCGGGCACTTGGACTATGTAGGTTCCCTATCGGGTACTTGGACTGTCTAGGTTAACTAGCGGGCAATTGGACTGTCTAGGTTACCTAGTGGGCATTTGCACTATGTAGTTTACCTAGCAGGCATTTGGACTATGTAAGTTACCTAGCGGGCACTTGGACTATGTACGTTAACGAACAGGCACATGGACTATGTAGGTAACCTAATGGTCACTTGGGCAGTCTAGGTTACCTAGCGGGGATTTGGACTATGTAGGTTAACTAGCGGGCACTTGGACTATGTAGGATCCCTATCGGACTTTTGTACTACTTAGGTTAACTAGCGGGCACTTTGACTATCTAGGTTAACTAGCGGGCACTTGGACTATCTAGGTCAACTAGCGGGCCCTTGTACTATGTAGGTTAACTAGCGGGCACTTGGACTATCTAGGTTAACTAACGGACCTTGGACTATGTAGGTTAACTAGCGGGCACTTGGACTATGTACGTCCCCTAGTGGGCACTTGGACTATCTAGGTTAGCTAACGGGCACTAGGACTATAAAGGTTAACTAGCGGGCACTTGGACTATCTAGGTTACCTAGCAGGCACTTGGATTATGAAGGATGCCTAGCGGGCACTTGGACTATCTAGGTTACCTAGAGGGCACTTGGACTATGTACGTTCCCTAGCGGGCACTTGGGCTATCTATGTTACCTAGCGGGCACTTGGACTATGTACGTTAACGAACAGGCACTTGGACTATGTAGGTAACCTAATGGTCACTTGGACTGTCTAGGTTACCTAGCGGGGATTTGGACTATGTAGGTTAACTAGCGGGCACTTGGACTATGTAGGATCCCTATCGGACTTTTGTACTACTTAGGTTAACTAGCGGGCACTTTGACTATCTAGGTTTACTAGCGGGCACTTGGACTATCTAGGTCAACTAGCGGGCCCTTGTACTATGTAGGTTGACTAGCGGGCACTTGGACTATCTAAGTTGACTAACGGACCTTGGACTATGTAGGTTAACTAGCGGGCACTTGGACTATGTACGTCCCCTAGTGGGCACTTGGACTATCTAGGTTAGCTAACGGGCACTAGGACTATCTAGGTTAACTAGCGGGCACTTGGACTATCTAGGTTACCTAGCAGGCACTTGGATTATGAAGGATGCCTAGCGGGCACTTGGACTATCTAGGTTACCTAGCAGGCACGTGGACTATGTAGGTTAACTAGCAGACACTTGCACGATCTAGGTTAACTAGCGGGCCATTGCACTATGTAGGTTAACTAGCGGGCCCATGGATTATGTAGGTTTACTAGCAGGCTCTTGGACTATCTAGGTTAACTAGCAGGCACTTGGACTATGTAGTTTCCCTAGCGGGCATTTGGACTATTTAGGTTACCATCGGGAACTTGGACTATGTAGGTTGCCTAGCTGGCACTTGGACTATGTAGGTTCCCTAGCGGGCACTTGGATTATGTAGGTTCCCTATTGGGCAATTGGATTATGTAGGTTCCCTATCGGGCACTTGGACTATGTAGGTTAACTAGCGGGCACATGGACTCTCTAGGTAACCAGCGGGCACTTGGACTATCTCGGTTAAAGAACGGGCACTTGGACTATGGAGGTAACCAAGCGGGCACTTGTACTGTCTAGGTTACCTAGCGGGCACTTTGACTATCTAGGTTAACGAACGGGTATTTGGACTATCTAGGTCAACTAGCGGGCCCTTGTACTATGTAGGTTAACTAGCGGGCACTTGGACTATCTAGGTTAACTAGCGGACCTTGGGCTATGTAGGTTAACTACCTGGCCCTTGGACTATGTAGGTTAACTAGCGGGCACTTGGACTATCTAGGTTAACTAGCGGGCACTTGCCCAATGCAGGTTCCCTAGCGGGCATTTTGACTATGTTGGTTCCCTAGCGGGCACTTAGACAATATAGGTTCCCTATCGGGCACTTGGACTATGTAGGTTCCTCAGCGGGCACTTGGACTATGTAGGTTCCCTATCGGGCATTGGACAATGTAGGTTAACTAGCAGGACCTTGGACTATTTGGTTACCTAGCGGGCACTTGGACTATGTACATACCCTAGCGGGCACTTGGATTATGTAAGTTCCCTATCGGTCACTTGGATTATGTAAGTTCCCTATCGGGCACTTGGACTATGTAGGTTAACTAGCGGACACTTGCACGATCTAGGTTAACTAGCGGGCCATTGCACTATTTAGGTTAAGTAGCGCGCCCATGGATTATGTAGGTTTACTAGCAGGCACTTGGACTATCTAGGTTAACTAGCAGGCACTTGGACTATGTAGTTTCCCTAGCAGGCATTTGGACTTTTTAGGTTACCATCGGGAACTTGGAATATGTAGGTTACCTAGCGGGCACTTGGACTATGTACGTCCCCTAGTGGGCACTTGGAATATCTATGTTAACTAACGGGCACTTGGACTATGTAGGTTGCCTAGCGGGCACTTGGACTATGTAGGTTCCCTAGCGGGCACTTGGATTATTTAGGTTCCCTATCGGGCACTTGGATTATGTAATTTCCCGATCGGGCACTTGGACAATGTAGGTTAACTAGCGGGCACTTGGTCTGTCTAGGTAACCTAGCGGGCACTTGGACTATCTAGGTTAACTAGCGGGCACTTGGACTATCTAGGTTTCCTAGCCCGCACTCGGACTATGTACATATCCTAGCGCGCACTTGGACTATCTAGGTTACCTAGCGGGCACTTGGACTATGTACGTCCACTAGTGGGCACTTGGACTATCTAGGTTAACTAAGGAGCACTTGGACTATGTAGATTCCCTAGCGGGCATTTGGATTATTTAGATTACCTACTTGGCACTTGGAGTATGTAGGTTACCTAGCGGGAACTTGGACTATGTAGGTTAACTAGAAGGCACTTGGACTATCAAGGTTACCTAGCGGGCCCTAGGACTATGTAGGTTACCAGCGGGCACTTGGACTATCTAGGTTAACGAACGTGCACTTGGACTATGTAGGTAAACTAGCGGGCACTTGGACTATGTAGGATCCCTATGGGACATTTGGACTACTTAGGTTACCTAGCGGGCACTTGGTCTATGTAGGTTCCCTACCGGGCACTTGGACTATGTAGGATCCCTATCGGACATTTGGACTACTTAGGTTACCTAGCGGGCACTTGGACTATGTAGGATCCCTATCGGACTTTTGTACTACTTAGGTTAACTAGCGGGCACTTTGACTATCTAGGTTAACTAGCGGGCACTTGGACTATCTAGGTCAACTTGCGGGCCCTTGTACTATGTAGGTTAACTAGCGGGCACTTGGACTATCTAGGTTAACTAACGGACCTTGGACTATGTAGGTTAACTAGCGGGCACTTGGACTATGTACGTCCCCTAGTGGGCACTTGGACTATCTAGGTTAGCTAACGGGCACTAGGACTATCTAGGTTAACTAGCGGGCACTTGGACTATCTAGGTTTCCTAGCAGGCACTTGGATTATGAAGGATGCCTAGCGGGCACTTGGACTATCTAGATTACCTAGATTGCACTTGGACTATGTACGTTCCCTAGCGGGCACTTGGGCTATCTATGTTACCTAGCGGGCACTTGGACTATGTACGTTAACGAACAGGCACTTGGACTATGTAGGTAACCTAATGGTCACTTGGACTGTCTAGGTTACCTAGCGGGGATTTGGACTATGTAGGTTAACTAGCGGGCACTTGGACTATGTAGGATCCCTATCGGACTTTTGTACTACTTAGGTTAACTAGCGGGCACTTTGACTATCTAGGTTAACTAGCGGGCACTTTGACTATCTAGGTCAACTAGCGGGCCCTTGTACTATGTAGGTTGACTAGCGGGCACTTGGACTATCTAAGTTAACTAACGGACCTTGGACTATGTAGGTTAACTAGCGGGCACTTGGACTATGTACGTCCCCTAGTGGGCACTTGGACTATCTAGGTTAGCTAACGGGCACTAGGACTATCTAGGTTAACTAGCGGGCACTTGGACTATCTAGGTTACCTAGCAGGCACTTGGATTATGAAGGATGCCTAGCGGGCACTTGGACTATCTAGGTTACCTAGCAGGCACGTGGACTATGTAGGTTAACTAGCAGACACTTGCACGATCTAGGTTAACTAGCGGGCCATTGCACTATGTAGGTTAACTAGCGGGCCCATGGATTATGTAGGTTTACTAGCAGGCTCTTGGACTATCTAGGTTAACTAGCAGGCACTTGGACTATGTAGTTTCCCTAGCGGGCATTTGGACTATTTAGGTTACCATCGAGAACTTGGACTATGTAGGTTGCCTAGCTGGCACTTGGACTATGTAGGTTCCCTAGCGGGCACTTGGATTATGTAGGTTCCCTATCGGGCAATTGGATTATGTAGGTTCCCTATCGGGCACTTGGACTATGTAGGTTAACTAGCGGGCAAATGGACTCTCTAGGTAACCTAGCGGGCACTTCGACTATCTCGGTTAACGAACGGGCACTTGGACTATGGAGGTAACCAAGCGGGCACTTGTACTGTCTAGGTTACCTAGCGGGCACTTTGACTATCTAGGTTAACGAACGGGTATTTGGACTATCTAGGTCAACTAGCGGGCCCTTGTACTATGTAGGTTAACTAGCGGGCACTTGGACTATCTAGGTTAACTAGCGGACCTTGGGCTATGTAGGTTAACTAGCTGGCCCTTGGACTATGTAGGTTAACTAGCGGGCACTTGGACTATCTAGGTTAACTAGCGGGCACTTGCCCAATGCAGGTTCCCTAGCGGGCATTTTGACTATGTTGGTTTCCTAGCGGGCACTTAGACTATATAGGTTCCCTATCGGGCACTTGGACTATGTAGGTTCCTCAGCGGGCACTTGGACTATGTAGGTTCCCTATCGGGCATTGGACAATGTAGGTTAACTAGCAGGACCTTGGACTATTTGGTTACCTAGCGGGCACTTGGACTATGTACATACCCTAGCGGGCACTTGGATTATGTAAGTTCCCTATCGGTCACTTGGATTATGTAAGTTCCCTATCGGACACTTGGACTATGTAGGTTAACTAGCGGACACTTGCACGATCTAGGTTAACTAGCGGGCCATTGCACTATTTAGGTTAAGTAGCGCGCCCATGGATTATGTAGGTTTACTAGCAGGCACTTGGACTATCTAGGTTAACTAGCAGGCACTTGGACTATGTAGTTTCCCTAGCAGGCATTTGGACTATTTAGGTTACCATCGGGAACTTGGAATATGTAGGTTACCTAGCGTGCACTTGGACTATGTACGTCCCCTAGTGGGCACTTGGAATATCTATGTTAACTAACGGGCACTTGGACTATGTAGGTTGCCTAGCGGGCACTTGGACTATGTAGGTTCCCTAGCGGGCACTTGGATTATGTAGGTTCCCTATCGGGCACTTGGATTATGTAAGTTCCCGATCGGGCACTTGGACAATGTAGGTTAACTAGCGGGCACTTGGTCTGTCTAGGTAACCTAGCGGGCACTTGGACTATCTAGGTTAACTAGCGGGCACTTGGACTATCTAGGTTTCCTAGCCGGCACTCGGACTATGTACATATCCTAGCGCGCACTTGGACTATCTAGGTTACCTAGCGGGCACTTGGACTATGTACGTCCACTAGTGGGCACTTGGACTATCTAGGTTAACTAAGGAGCACTTGGACTATGTAGTTTCCCTAGCGGGCATTTGGATTATTTAGATTACCTAGTTGGCACTTGGAGTATGTAGGTTACCTAGCGGGAACTTGGACTATGTAGGTTAACTAGAAGGCACTTGGACTATCAAGGTTACCTAGCGGGCCCTAGGACTATGTAGGTTACCAGCGGGCACTTGGACTATCTAGGTTAACGAACGTGCACTTGGACTATGTAGGTAACCTAGCGGGCACTTGGACTATGTAGGATCCTTATGGGACATTTGGACTACTTAGGTTACCTAGCGGGCACTTGGACTATGTAGGTTCCCTACCGGGCACTTGGACTATGTAGGATCCCTATCGGACATTTGGACTACTTAGGTTACCTAGCGGGCACTTGGACTATGTAGGTTCCCTACCGGGCACTCGGACTATTTAGGTTACCTAGCAGGCACTTTGACTATCTAGGTTAACTAACGGGCACTTGGAATATGTAGGTTGCCTAGCGAGCACTTCGAATATGTAGGTTCCCAGCGAGCAGTTGGACTATGTAGGTTCCCTATCGGGTACTTGGACTGTCTAAGTTAACTAGAGGGCACTTGGACTATGTACGTTTACTAGCGGGCACTTGGGTTATCTACGTTACCTAGCGGGCACTTGGACTATGTAGGTTAACGAACGGGCACTTGGACTATGTAGGTAACCTAATGGTCACTTGGACTGTCTAAGTTACCTAGCGGGGACTTGGACTATGTAGGTTAACTAGCGGGCACTTGGACTATGTAGGATCCCTATCGGACATTTGTACTACTTAGGTTAACTAGAGGGCACATTGACTATCTAGGATAACTAGCGGGCCCTTGTACTATATAGGTTTACTAGCGGGCACTTGGATTATCTAGGTTAACTAACGGACCTTGGGCAATGTAGGTTTACTAGCGGGCCCTTGGACTATGTACGTCCCCTAGTGGGCACTTGGACTATCTAGGTTAACTAACGGGCACTAGGACTATCTAGGTTAACTAGCGGGCACTTGGACTATCTAGGTTACCTAGCAGGCACTTGGATTATGAAGGATGCCTAGCGGGCACTTGGACTATCTAGGTTACCTAGCAGGCACGTGGACTATGTAGGTTAACTAGCAGACACTTGCACGATCTAGGTTAACTAGCGGGCCATTGCACTATGTAGGTTAACTAGGGGGCCCATGTATTATATAGGTTTACTAGCAGGCACTTGGACTATCTAGGTTAACTAGCAGGCACTTGGACTATGTAGTTTCGCTAGCGGGCATTTGGACTATTTAGGTTACCATCGGGAACTTGGATTATGTAGGTTACCTAGTGGGCACTTGGACTATCTAGGTTAACTAACGGGCACATGGACTATGTAGGTTGCCTAGCGGGCACTTGGATTTGTAGGTTCCCTAGCGGGCACATGGATTATGTAGGTTCCCTATCGGGCACTTGGATTATGTAGGTTCCCTATCGGGCACTTGGACTATGTAGGTTAACTAGCGGGCACTTGGACTGTCTAGGTAACCTAGCGGGCACTTGGACTATCTAGGTTAACGAATGGGCACTTAGACTATGTAGGTAACCTAGCGGGCACTTGGACTGTCTAGGTTACCTAGCGGACACTTTGACTATCTAGGTTAACGAACGGGCACTTGGACTATGTATGTTACCTAGCGGGCACTTGGACTATGTAGGATCCCAATCGGACATTTGGACTACTTAGGTTAATTAGCGGGCACTTGGACTATCTAGGTTAACTAGCGGGCACTTGGACTATCTAGGTTAACTAGCGGACCTTGGACTATGTAGGTTAACTAGCGGGCACTTGGATTATCTAGATTTCCTAGCGGGTCCTCGGACTATGTACATACCCTAGCGCACACTTGGACTATGTAGGTTACCTAGCGGGCACTTGGACTATATACGTCCCCTAGTGGGCACTTGGACTATCTAGGTTAACTATCGGGCACTTGGAATATGTACTTTCCCTAGCGGGCATTTGGATTATTTAGGTTACATAGCGGGCCCTTGGACTATGTAGGTTAACTAGCAGACACTTCGACTATCTAGGTTAGCTAACGGGCAATTGGACTATCTAGGATACCTAGCGGGCACTTGGACAATGTAGGTTCCCTAGCGGGCACTTGGACAATTTAGGTTACCTAGCAGGCACTTTGACTATCTAGTTAACTGATGGGCGCTTGGACTATGTAGGTTGCCTAGCGAGCACTTGGAGTATGTACGTCCCCTAGCGGGCACTTGGACTATCTAGGTTAACTAGAGGGCCCTTGGACTATGTAGGTTAACTATCGGGCACTTGGATTATCTAGTTTAACTAGCGGGCACTTGGACGATCTAGGTTAACTAGCGGGCACTTGGACTATCTAGGTAAACTAGAGGGCACTTGGACTATCTAGATTACCTAGCGGGCCCTTGGAATATCTAGGTTAACTAGCGGGCACTTGGACTACCTAGGTTAACTAGCGGGGACTTGGACTATCTAGATTAACTAGCGGGCCCTTGGACTATCTAGGTTTACTAGCGGGCACTTGGACTATCTAGTTTAACTGGCGAGCACTTGGACTATGTAGTTTCACTAGCGGGCATTTGGATTATTTAGGTTACCTAGTGGGCACTTGGTTACTATGTAGGTTACCTAGCGGGCACTTGGACTATGTAGGTTAACTAGAAGGCACTTGGACTATCTAGGTTAACGAACGTGCACTTGGACTATGTAGGTAACCTAGCGGACACTTGGACTGTCTAGGTTACCTAGCGGGCACTTGGCCTATCTAGGTTAACGAACGGGCACTTGGACTATGTAGGTTACCTAGCGGGCACTTGGACTATGTGGGATCCCTATCGGACATTTGGACTACTTAGGTTACCTAGCGGGCACTTGGACTATGTAGGTTCCCTACCGGGCACTCGGACTATTTAGGTTACCTAGCAGGCACTTTGACTATCTACGTTAACTAACGGGCACTTGGACTATGTAGGTTGCTTAGCGAGCACTTGGACTATGTAGGTTCCCAGCGGGCAGTTGGACTATGTAGGTTCCCTATCGGGTACTTGGACTGTCTAAGTTAACTAGAGGGCACTTGGACTATGTACGTTTACTAGCGGGCACTTGGGTTATCTACGTTACCTAGCGGGCACTTGGACTATGTAGGTTAACGAACGGGCACTTGGACTATGTAGGTAACCTAATGGTCACTTGGACTGTCTAAGTTACCTAGCGGGGACTTGGACTATGTAGGTTAACTAGCGGGCACTTGGACTATGTAGGATCCCTATCGGACTTTTGTACTACTTAGGTTAACTAGCGGGCACATTCACTATCTAGGTTAACTAGCGGGCCTTGTTCTATGTGGTTTACTAGCGGGCACTTGGACTATCTAGGTTAACTAATGGACCTTGGACTATGTAGGTTAACTAGCGGGCCCTTGGACTATGTACGTCCCCTAGTGGGCACTTGGACTATCTAGGTTAACTAACGGGCACTAGGACTATCTAGGTTAACTAGCGGGCACTTGGACTATCTAGGTTACCTAGCAGGGACTTGGATTATGAAGGATGCCTAGCGGGCACTTGGACTATCTAGGTTACCTAGCAGGCACGTGGACTATGTAGGTTAACTACCGGACACTTGCACGATCTAGGTTAACTAGCGGGCCATTGCACTTTGTAGGTTAACTAGCGGGCCCATGGATTATGTAGGTTTACTAGCAGGCACTTGGACTATCTAGGTTAACTAGCAGGCACTTGGACTATGTAGTTTCACTAGCGGGCATTTGGACTATTTAGGTTACCATCGGGAACTTGGACTATGTAGGTTACCTAGTGGGCACTTGGACTATCTAGGTTAACTAACGGGCACTTGGACTATGTAGGTTGCCTAGCGGGCACTTGGATTTGTAGGTTCCCTAGCGGGCACTTGGATTATGTAGGTTCCCTATCGGGCACTTGGATTATGTAAGTTCCCTATCGGGCACTTGGATTATGTAGGTTAACTAGCGGGCACTTGGACCGTCTAGGTAACCTAGCGGGCACTTGGACTATCTAGGTTAACGAATGGGCACTTAGACTATGTTGGTAACCTAGCGGGCACTTGGACTGTCTAGGTTAACGAACGGGCACTTGGACTATGTAGGTTACCTAGCGGGCACTTGGACTATGTAGGATCCCTATCGGACATTTGGACTACTTAGGTTAACTAGCGGGCACTTGGACTATCTAGGTAAACTAGCGGGCACTTGGACTATCTAGGTTAACTAGCGGACCTTGGACTATGTAGGGTAACTAGCGGGCACTTGGACTATCTAGGTTTCCTAGCGGGCACTTGGACTATGTACATACCGTAGCGCGCACTTGGACTATCTAGGTTACCTAGGGGGCACTTGGACTATGTACGTCCCCTAGTGGGCACTTGGACTATCTAGGTTAACTAACGGGCATTTGGAATATGTACTTTCCCTAGCGGGCATTTGGATTATTTAGGTTACATAGCGGGACCTTGGACTATGTAGGTTACCAGCGGGCACTTGGACTATCTAGGTTAACCAACGTGCACTTGGACTATGTAGGTAAACTAGCAGGCACTTGGACTGTCTAGGTTACCTAGCGGGCACTTGGCCTATCTAGGTTAACGAACGGGCACTTGGACTATGTAGGTTAACTAGCGGACACTTCGACTATCTAGGTTAGCTAACGTGCAATTGGACTATCTAGGTTACCTAGCGGGCACTTGGACTATGTAGGTTCCCTAGCGGGCACTTGGACAATTTTGGTTACCTAGCAGGCACTTTGACTATCTAGGTTAACTAACGGGCGCTTGGACTATGTAGGTTGCCTTATGAGCACTTGGACTATGTACGTCCCCTAGCGGGCACTTGAACTATCTAGGTTAACTAGAGGGCCCTTGGACTATGTAGGTTAACTATCGGGCACTTGGATTATCTTGGTTAACTAGCGGGCACTTGGACGATCTAGGTTAACTAGCGGACACTTGGACTATCTAGGTTAACTAGCGGGCACTTGGACTATCTAGATTAACTAGCGGGTCCTTGGAATATCTAGGTTAACTAGCGGGCACTTGGACTATCTAGGTTTACGAGCAGGCACTTGGACTATCTAGGTTAACTAGCGAGCACTTGGACTATGTAGTTTCACTAGCGGGCATTTGGATTATTTAGGTTACCTAGTGGGCACTTGGTTACTATGTAAGTTACCTAGCGGGCACTTGGACTATGTAGGTTAACTAGAAGGCACTTGGACTATCTAGGTTAACGAACGTGCACTTGGACTATGTAGGTAACCTAGCGGACACTTGGACTGTCTAGGTTACCTAGCGGGCACTTGGCCTATCTAGGTTAACGAACGGGCACTTGGACTATGTAGGTTACCTAGCGGGCACTTGGACTATGTGGGATCCCTATCGGACACTTGGACTACTTAGGTTACCTAGCGGGCAATTGGACTATCTAGGTTAACAAACGGGCTCGTGGACTATGTAGGTTAACTAGCGGACACTTCGACTATCTAGGTTAGCTAACGGGCAATTGGACTATCTAGGTTACCTAGCGGGCACTTGGACTATGTAGGTTCCCTAGCGGGCACTTGGATTATTTAGGTTACCTAGCAGGCACTTTGAATATCTAGGTTAACTAATGGGCACTTGGACTATGTAGGTTGCCTAGCGAGCACTTGGACTATGTAGGATCCCTATCGGACATTTGGACTACTTAGGGTAACTAGCGGGCACTTGGACTATCTAGGTAAACTAGCGGGCACTTGGACTATGTAGGTTAACTAGCGGACCTTGGACTATGTAGGTTAACTAGCGGGCCCTTGGACTATTAGGTTAACTAGCGGGCACTTGGACTATCTAGGTTTCCTAGCGGGCACTCAGACTATGTACATACCCTAGTGGGCACTTGGACTATCTAGGTTAACTAACGGGCACTTGGAATATGTACTTTCCCTAGCGGGCATTTGGATTATTTAGGTTACATAGCGGGCCCATGGACTATGTAGGTTACCAGCGGGCACTTGGACTATCTAGGTTAACGAACGTACACTTGGACTATGTAGGTAAACTCGCAGGCACTTAGACTATCTAGGTTACCTAGCAGGCACTTGGCCAATCTAGGTTAACGAACGGGCACTTGGACTATGTAGGTTAACTAGCGGACACTTCGACTATCTAGGTTAGCTAACGGGCAATTTGACTATCTAGGTTACTTAGCGGGCACTTGGACTATGTAGGTTCCCTAGCGGGCACTTGGACAATTTAGGTTACCTAGCAGGCACTTTGACTATCTAGGTTAACTAACGGGCGCTTGGACTATGTAGGTTGCCTAGCGAGCACTTGGACTATGTACGTCCCCTAGCGGGCACTTGGACTATCTAGGTTAACTAGAGGGCCCTTGGACTATGTAGGTTAACTATCGGGCACTTGGATTATCTAGGTTAACTAGCGGGCACTTGGACGATCTAGGTTAACTAGCGGGCACTTGGACTATCTAAGTTAACTAGCGGGCACTTGGACTATCTAGATTAACTAGCGGGCCCTTGGAATATCTAGGTTAACTAGCGAGCACTTGGACTATGTAGTTTCACTAGCGGGCATTTGGATTATTTAGGTTACCTAGTGGGCACTTGGTTACTATGTAGGTTACCTAGCCGGCACTTGGACTATGTAGGTTAACTAGAAGGCACTTGGACTATCTAGGTTAACGAACGTGCACTTGGACTATGTAGGTTACCTAGCGGGCACTTGGACTATGTGGGATCCCTATCGGACACTTGGACTACTTAGGTTACCTAGCGGGCAATTGGACTATCTAGGTTAACGAACGGGTTCTTGGACTAGGTAGGTTAACTAGCGGACACTTCGACTATCTAGGTTAGCTAACGGGCAATTGGACTATCTAGGTTACCTAGCGGGCACTTGTACTATGTAGTTTCCCTAGCGGGCACTTGGACTATTTAGGTTACCTAGGAGGCACTTTGAATATCTAGGTTAACTAATGGGCACTTGGACTATGTAGGTTGCCTAGCGAGCACTTGGACTTTGTAGGTTCCCAGCGGGCAGTTGGACTATGTAGGTTCCCTATCGGGTACTTGGACTGTCTAGGTTAACTAGCGGGCAATTGGACTGTCTAGGTTACCTAGTGGGCACTTGTACTATGTAGTTTGCATAGCAGGCACTTGGACTATGTAGGTTAACTAGCGGGCACTTGGACTATCTAGGTTACCTAGAGGGCACTTGTACTATGTACGTTTCCTAGCGGGCACTTGGTCTATCTACGTTACCTAGCGGGCACTTGGACTATGTAGGTTAACGACCGGGCACTTGGACTATGTAGGTAACCTAATGGTCACATGGACAGTGTAGGTTACCTAGCGGGGACTTGGACTATGTAGGTTAAATAGCGGGCACTTGGACTATGTAGGATCCCTATCGGACTTTTGTATTACTTAGGTTATCTAGCGGGCACTTTGACTATCTAGGTTAACTAGCGGGCACTTGGACTATCTAGGTCAACTAGCGGGCCCTTGTACTATGTAGGTTAACTAGCGGTCCCTTGGACTATGTACGTCCCCTAGTGGGCACTTGGACTATCTAGGTTAACTAACGGGTACTAGGACTATCTAGGTAAACTAGCGGGCACTTGGAATATCTAGGTTACCTAGCAGGCACTTGGATTATGAAGGATGCCTACGGGCACTTGGACTATCTAGGTTACCTAGCAGGCACGTGGACTATGTAGGTTAACTAGCGGACACTTGCACGATCTAGGTTAACTAGCGGGCCATTGCACTATTTAGGTTAACTAGCACGTCCATGGATTATGTAGGTTTACTAGCAGGCACTTGGACTATCTAGGTTAACTAGCAGGCTCTTGGACTATGTAGTTTCCCTAGCGGGCATTTGGACTATTTAGGTTACCTAGCGGGCACTTGGACTATGTACGTCCCCTAGTGGGCACTTGGACTATGTAGGTTGCCTACCGTGCACTTGGACTATGTAGGTTCCCTAGCGGGCACTTGGATTATGTAGGTTCCCTATCGGGCACTTGGATTATGTAGGTTCCCCATCGGGCACTTGGACTATGTAGGTTAACTAGCGGGCACTTGGACTGTCTAGGTAAGCTAACGGGCAGCTGGACTATCTAGGTTAACGAACGGGCTCTTGGACTATATAGGTTAACTAGTGGACACTTCGACTATCTAGGTTAGCTAACGGGCAATTGGACTATCTAGGTTACCTCACGGGCACTTGGACTATGTAGGTTACCTAGCGGGCACTTGGACTATATAGGTTGCCTAACGAGCACTTGGAGTATGTAGGGTCCCAGGGGGCAGTTGGACTATTTAGGTTCCCTATAGGGTACTTGGACTGTCTAGGTTAACTAGCGGGCAATTGGACTGTCTAGGTTACCTAGTGGGCACTTGGACTATGTAGTTTACCTAGCAGGCACTTGGAATATGTAGGTTAACTAGCGGGCACTTGGACTATCTAGGTTACCTAGAGGGCACTTGGACTATGTACGTTTCCTAGCGGGCACTTGGACTATGTAGGTTAATGAACAGGCACTTGGACTATGTAGGTAACCTAATGGTCACTTGGACTGTCTAGGTTACCTAGCGGGGACTTGGACTATGTAGGTTAACTAGCGGGCACTTGGACTATGTAGGATCCCTATCGGACATTTGTACTACTTAGGTTAACTAGCGGGCACTTTGACTATCTAGGTTAACTAGCGGGCACTTGGACTATCTAGGTCAACTAGTGGGCCCTTGTACTATGTAGGTTAACTAGCGGGCACTTGGACTATCTAGGTTAACTAACGGACCTTGGACTATGTAGGTTAACTAGCGGGCACTTGGACTATGTACGTCCCCTAGTGGGCACTTGGACTATCTTGGTTAACTAACGGGCACTAGGACTATCTAGGTTAACTAGCGGGCACTTGGACTATCTAGGTTACCTAGCAGGCACTTGGATTATGAAGGATGCCTAGCAGGTACTTGGACTATCAAGGTAACCTAGCAGGCACGTGGACTATGTAGGTTAACTAGCGGACACTTGCACGATCTAAGTTAACTAGCCAGCCATTGCACTATGTAGGTTAACTAGCGGGCCCATGGATTATGTAGGTTTACTAGCAGGCACTTGGTCTATCTAGGTTAACTAGCAGGCACTTGGACAATGTACGTCCCCTAGTGGGCACTTGGACTATCAAGGTTAACTAACGGGCACTTGGACTATGTAGGTTGCCTATCGGGCACTTGGAATATGTAGGTTCCCTAGCGGGCACTTGGATTATGTAGGTTCCCTATCGGGCACTTGGATTATGTAGGTTCCCTATCGGGCGCTTGGACTATGTAGGTTAACTAGCGGGCACATGGACTGTCTAGGTAACCTAGCGGGCACTTGGACTATCTAGGTTAACGAACGGGCACTTGGACTATGTACATCCCCTAGTGGGCACTTGGACTATGTAGGTTGCCTAGCGTGCACTTGGACTATATAGGTTCCCTAGCGGGCACTTGGATTATGTAGGTTCCCTATCGGGCACTTGGATTATGTAGGTTCCCTATCGGGCACTTGGACTATGGAGGTTACCAGCGGGCACATGGACTATGTAGGTTAACGAACGTGCTCTTGGATTATATAGGTAACCTAGCGGGCACTTGGACTGTCTAGGTTACCTAGCGGGCACTTGGCCTATCTAGGTTAACGAACGGGCACTTGGACTATGTAGGTTAACTAACGGTCACTTGGACTATGTAGGATCCCTAGCGGGCACTTGGACTATGTAGGTTCCCTATCGGGTACTTGGACTGTCTAGGTTACCTAGTGGGCACTTGGACTATGTAGTTTACCTAGCGAGCACTTGGACTATGTAGGTTCCCTAGCGGGCACTTGGACTATGTAGGTTCCCTATCGGGTACTTGGACTGTCTAGGTTAACTAACGGGCAATTGGACTGTCTAGGCTACCTAGTGGGCACTTGGACTATGTAGTTTACCTAGCAGGCACTTGGACTATGTAGGTTAACTAGCGGTCACTTGGACTATCTAGGTTACCTTGAAGGCACTTGGACTATGTACGTTTCCTAGCGGGCACTTGGGCTATCTACGTTACCTAGTGGGCACTTGGACAATGTAGGTTAACGAACGGGCACTTGGACTATGTAGGTAACCTAATTGTCACTTGGACTTTCTAGGTTACCTAGCGGGGACTTGGACTATGTAGGTTATCTAGCGGGCACTTGGACTATGTAGGAACCCTATCGGACATTTGTACTACATAGGTAAACTAGCGGGCACTTTGACTCGCTAGGTTAGCTAGCGGGAACTTGGACTATCTAGGTCAACTAGCGGGCCCTTGTACTATGTAGGTTAACTAGCGGGCACTTGGATTATCTAGGTTAAATAGCGGACCTTGGACTATGCAGGTTACCTAGCGTGCCCTTGGACTATGTAGGTTAACTAGTGGGCACATGGACTATCTAGGTTTCCTAGCAGGCACTTCGACTATGTACATACCCTAGCGCACACTTGGACTATCTAGGTTAACTAACGGGCACTAGGACTATCTAGGTTAACTAGCGGGCTCTTGGACTATCTAGGTTACCTAGCAGGCACTTGGTTTATGAAGGATCCCTACCGGGCACTTGGACAATCTAGGTTGACTAGCGGGCACTTGGACTATCTAGGTTACCTAGAGGGCACAAGGACTATGTACGTTCCCTAGCGGGCACTTGGGCTATCTACGTTACCTAGCGGGCACTTGGACTATGTAGGTTAACGAACGGGCCCATGGACTATGTAGGTAACCTAATGGTCACTTGGACTGTCTAGGTTACCTAGTGGGGACTTGGACTATGTAGGTTAAGTAGCGGGCACTTGGACTATGTAGGATCCCTATCGGACATTTGTACTACTTAGGTTAACTAGCGGGCACTTTGACTATCTAGGTTAACTAGCGGGCACTTGGACTATCTAGGTCAACTAGGGGGCCCTTGTACTATGTAGGTTAACTAGCGGGCACTTGGACTATGTAGGTTAACTAACGGACCTTGGACTATGTAGGTTAACTAGCGGGCACTTGGACTATGTACGTCCCCTAGTGGGCACTTGGACTATCTAGGTTAACTAACGGGCACTAGGATTATCTAGCTTAACTAATCGGCACTTTTATTATGATGGATGCCTAGCGGGCACTTGGACTATCTAGGTTACCTAGCAGGCACGTGGACTATGTAGGTTAACTAGCGGACACTTGCACGATCTAGGTTAACTAGCGGGTCATTGCACTATGTAGGTTCACTATTGGGCCCATGGATTATGTAGGTTTACTAGCAGACACTTGGACTATCTAGGTTAACTAGAAGGCACTTGGACTATGTAGTTTCCCTAGCGGGCATTTGGACTATTTAGGTTACCATCGGGAACTTGGACTATGTAGGTTACCTAGCGGGCACTTGGACTATGTACGTCCCCTAGTGGGCACTTGGCTATCTAGGTTAACTAACGGGCACTTGTACTATGTAGGTTGCCTAGCGGGCACTTGGACTATGTAGGTTCTCTAGCGGGCACTTGGATTATGCAGGTTCCCTATAGGGCACTTGGATTATGTAGGATCCCTATCGGGCATTTTGACTATGTAGGTTAACGAGCGGGCACTTGGACTGTCTAGGTAACCTAGCGGGCACTTGGACTATCTTGGTTCACGAACGGGCACTTGGACTATGTAGGTAACCTAGCGGGCACTTGGACTGTCTAGGATTCCTAGCGGGCACTTTGACTATCTATGTTAACGAACGGGCACTTGGACTATGTAGGATCCCTATCGGACATTTGGACTACTTAGGTTAACTAGCGGGCACTTGGACTATCTAGGTTAACTAGCGGGCACTTGGACTATCTAGGTTAACTAGCGGGCACTTGGACTATGTAGGTTAACTAGCGGGCCCTTGGACTATGTAGGTTAACAAGCGGGCACTTGGACTATCTAGGTTTCCTAGCGGGCACTCGGACTATGTACATTCCCTAGCGCGCACTTGGACTATCTAGGTTACCTAGCGGGCACTTCGACTATGTACGTCCCCTAGTGGGCACTTGGACTATCTAGGTTAACTAACGGGCACTTGGACTATGTAGTTTCCCTAGCGGGCACTTGGACCATGTACGTCCCCTAGTGGGCACTTGGACTATGTAGGTTGCCTAGCGAGCACTTGGACTATGTACGTCCCCTAGCGGGCACTTGGACTATCTAGGTTAACTAGAGGGCCCTTGGACTATGTAGGTTAACTATCGGGCACTTGGATTATCTAGGTTAACTAGCGGGCACTTGGACGATCTAGGTTAACTTCGGGTACTTGGACTATCTAGGTTAACTAGCGGGCACTTGGACTATCTAGGTTTACTAGCGGACACTTGGACTATCTAGGTTAACTAGCGGGCACTTGGACTACCTAGGTTAACTAGCGGGCCCTTGGACTATCTAGGTTAACTAGCGGGCACTTGGACTACCTAGGTTAACTAGCGGGCACTTGGACTATCTAGATTAACTAGCGGGCCCTTGGACTATCTAGGTTTACTAGCGGGCACTTGGACTATCTAGGTTAACTGGCGAGCACTTGGACTATGTAGTTTCACTAGCGGGCATTTGGATTATTTAGGTTACCTAGTGGTCACTTGGTTACTATGTAGGTTACCTAGCGGGCACTTGGACTATGTAGGTTAACTAGAAGGCACTTGGACTATCTAGGTTAACGAACGTGCACTTGGACTATGTAGGTAACCTCGTGGACACTTGGACTGTCTAGGTTACCTAGCGAGCACTTGGCCTATCTAGGTTAACGAACTGGCACTTGGACTATGTAGGTTACCTAGCGGGCACTTGGACTATGTGGGATCCCTATCGGACATTTGGACTACTTAGGTTACCAGCGGGCACTTGGACTATCTAGGTTAACGAACGGGCTCTTGGACTATGTAGGTTAACTAGTGGACACTTCGACTATCTAGGTTAGCTAACGGGCAATTGGACTATCTAGGTTACCTAGCGCGCACTTGGACTATGTAGGTTCCCTAGCGGGCACTTGGACTATTTAGGTTACTTAGCAGGCACTTTGACTATTTAGGTTAACTAACGGGCACTTGGACTATGTAGGTTGTCTAGCGAGCACTTGGACTATGTAGGTTCCCAGTGGGCAGTTGGACTATGTAGGTTCCCTATCGGGTACTTGGACTGTCTAGGTTAACTAGCGGGCACTTGGACTACCTAGGTTACCCTGAGGGCACTTGAACTATGTACGATTCCTAGCGGGCAATTGGGCTATCTACGTTACCTAGCGGGCACTTGGACTATGTAGGTTAACGACCGGGCACTTGGACTATGTATGTAACCTAATGGTCACTTGGACTGTCTAGGTTACCTAGCGGGGACTTGGACTATGTAGGTTAACTAGCGGGCACTTGGACTTTGTAGGATCCCTATCGGACTTTTGTATTACTTAGGTTAACTAGCGGGCACTTTGACTATCTAGGTTAACTAGCGGGCACTTGGACTATCTAGGTCAACTAGCGGGCCCTTGTACTATGTAGGTTAACTAGCGGGCCCTTGGACTATGTACGTCCCCTAGTGGACACTTGGACTATCTAGGTTAACTAACGGGCACTAGGACTATCTAGGTTAACTAGCGGGCACTTGGACTATCTAGGTTACCTAGCAGGCACTTGGATTATGAAGGATGCCTAGCGGGCACTTGGACTATCTAGGTTACCTAGCAGGCACTTGGACTATGTAGGTTCACTAGAGGACACTTGCACGATCTAGGTTAACTAGCGGGCCATTGCACTATTTAGGTTAACTAGCGCGCCAATGGATTATGTAGGTTTATTAGCAGGCACTTGGACTATCTAGGTTAACTAGCAGGCACTTGGACTATGTAGCTTCCCTTGCGGGCATTTGAACTATTTAGGTTAACGAACGGGCACTTGGACTATGTAGGATCCCTATCGGACATTTGGACTACTTAGGTTAACTAGCGGGCACTTGGACTATCTAGGTTAACTAGCGGGCACTTGGACTATCTAGGTTAACTAGCGGGCACTTGGACTATGTAGGTTAACTAGCGGGCCCTTGGACTATGTAGGTTAACAAGCGGGCACTTGGACTATCTAGGTTTCCTAGCGGGCACTCGGACTATGTACATACCCTAGCGCGCACTTGGACTATCTAGGTTACCTAGCGGGCACTTCGACTATGTACGTCCCCTAGTGGGCACTTGGACTATCTAGGTTAACTAACGGGCACTTGGACTATGTAGTTTCCCTAGCGGGCACTTGGACCATGTACGTCCCCTAGTGGGCACTTGGACTATGTAGGTTGCCTAGCGAGCACTTGGACTATGTACGTCCCCTACCGGGCACTTGAATTATCTAGGTTAACTAGAGGGCCCTTGGACTATGTAGGTTAACTATCGGGCACTTGGATTATCTAGGTTAGCTAGCAGGCACTTGGACGATCTAGGTTAACTTCGGGTACTTGGACTATCTAGGTTAACTAGCGGGCACTTGGACTATCTAGGTTTACTAGCGGACACTTGGACTATCTAGGTTAACTAGCGGGCACTTGGACTACCTAGGTTAACTGGCGGGCCCTTGGAATATCTAGGTCAACTAGCGGGCACTTGGACTACCTAGGTTAACAAGCGGGCTCTTGGACTATCTAGATTAAATAGCGGGCCCTTGGACTATCTAGGTTTACTAGCGGGCACTTGGACTATCTAGGTTAACTGGCGAGCACTTGGACTATGTACTTTCACTAGCGGGCATTTGGATTATTTAGGTTACCTAGTGGGCACTTGGTTACTATGTAGGTTACCTAGCGGGCACTTGGACTATGTAGGTTAACTAGAAGGCACTTGGACTATCTAGGTTAACGAACGTGCACTTGGACTATGTAGGTAACCTCGCGGACACTTGGACTGTCTAGGTTACCTAGCGAGCACTTGGCCTATCTAGGTTAACGAACTGGCACTTGGATTATGTAGGTTACCTAGCGGGCACTTGGACTATGTGGGATCCCTATCGGACATTTGGACTACTTAGGTTACCAGCGGGCACTTGGACTATCTAGGTTAACGAACGGGCTCTTGGACTATGTAGGTTAACTAGCGGACACTTCGACTATCTAGGTTAGCTAACGGGCAATTGGACTATCTAGGTTACCTAGCGCGCACTTGGACTAAGTAGGTTCCCTATCGGGCACTTGGACTATTTAGGTTACTTAGCAGGCACTTTGACTATTTAGGTTAACTAACGGGCACTTGGACTATTTAGGTTGTCTAGCGAGCACTTGGACTATGTAGGTTCCCAGTGGGCAGTTGGACTATGTAGGTTCCCTATCGGGTACTTGGACTGTCTAGGTTAACTAGCGGGCACTTGGACTATCTAGGTTACCCTGAGGGCACTTGAACTATGTACGATTCCTAGCGGGCAATTGGGCTATCTACGTTACCTAGCGGGCACTTGGACTATGTAAGTTAACGACCGGGCACTTGGACTATGTATGTAACCTAATGGTAACTTGGACTGTCTAGGTTACCTAGCGGGGACTTGGACTATGTAGGTTAACTAGCGGGCACTTGGACTTTGTAGGATCCCTATCGGACTTTTGTATTACTTAGGTTAACTAGCGGGCACTTTGACTATCTAGGTTAACTAGCGGGCACTTGGACTATCTAGGTCAACTAGCGGGCCCTTGTACTATGTAGGTTAACTAGCGGGCCCTTGGACTATGTACGTCCCCGAGTGGACACTTGGACTATCTAGGTTAACTAACGGGCACTAGGACTATCTAGGTTAACTAGCGGGCACTTGGACTATCTAGGTTACCTAGCAGGCACTTGGATTATGAAGGATGCCTAGCGGGCACTTGGACTATCTAGGTTACCTAGCAGGCACTTGGACTATGTAGGTTCACTAGCGGACACTTGCACGATCTAGGTTAACTAGCGGGCCATTGCACTATTTAGGTTAACTAGCGCGCCAATGGATTATGTAGGTTTATTAGCAGGCACTTGGACTATCTAGGTTAACTAGCAGGCACTTGGACTATGTAGTTTCCCTGGCGGGCATTTGAACTATTTCGGTTACCATCGGGAACTTGGACTATGTAGGTTACCTAGCGGGCACTTGGACTATGTACGTCCCCTATTGGGCACTTGGACTATGTAGGTTGCCTAGAGTGCACTTGGTCTATGTAGGTTCCCTAACGGGAACTTGGATTATGTAGGTTCCCTATCAGGCACTTGGATTATGTAGGTTCCCTATCGGGCACTTGGACTATGTAGGTTAACTAGCGGGCACTTGGACTGTCTAGGTAACCTAGCGGGCACTTGGACTATGTAGGTTGCCTAGCGAGCACTTGGACTATGTAGGTTCCCAGCGGGCAGTTGGAATATGTAGGTTCCCTATTGGGTACTTGGTCTGTCTAGATTAACTAGCGGGCAATTGGACCGTCTAGGTTACCTAGTGGGCACTTGGACTATGTAGTTTACCTAGCAGGCACCACTTGGAATATGTAGGTTAACTATCGGGCACTTGGATTATCTAGGTTAACTAGCGGGTACTTGGATGATCTAGGTTAACTAGCGGGCACTTGGACTATCGAGGTTAACTAGCGGGCACTTGGACTATCTAAGTCAACTAGCGGGCCCTTGTACTATGTAGGTTAACTAGCGGGCACTTGGACTATCTAGGTTAACTAACGGACCTTGGACTATGTAGGTTAACTAGCGGGCTCTTGAACTCTGTACGTCCCCAAGTGGGCACTTGGACTATCGAGGTTAACTAACGGGCACTAGGACTATCTAGGTTAACTAGCGGGTACTTGGATTATCTAGGTTACCTAGCAGGCACTTGGATTATGAAGGATGCCTAGCGGGTACTTGGACTATCTAGGTAAGCTAGCAGGCACGTGGACTATGTAGGTTAACTAGCGGACACTTGCACGATCTAGGTTAACTAGCCAGCCATTGCACTATGTAGGTTAACTAGCGGGCCCATGGATTATGTAGGTTTACTAGCAGGCACTTGGACCAACTAGGTTAACTAGCAGGCACTTGGACTATGTAGTTTCCCTAGCGGGCATTTGGACTATTTAGGTTACCATCGGGAACTTGGACTATGTAGGTTACCTAGCGGGCACTTGGACTATGTACGTCCCCTAGTGGGCACTTGGACTATCTAGGTTAACTAACGGGCACTTGGACTATGTAGGTTGCCTATCGGGCACTTGGATTATGTAGGTTCCCTATCGGGCACTTTGATTATGTAGGTTCCCTGTTGGGCACTTGGACTATGTAGGTTAACTAGCGGGCACTTGGACTGTCTAGGTAACCTAGCGGTCACTTGGACAATCTAGGTTAACGAACGGGCACTTGGACTATGTAGATAACCTAGCGGGCACTTGCACTGTCTAGGTTACCTAGCAGGCACTTTGATTATCTAGGTTAACGAACGGGCACTTGGACTATGTAGGTTACCTAGCGGGCCCTTGGACTATGTAGGATCGCTGTCGACATTTGGACTACTTAGTTTAACTAGCGGGCACTAGGACAATCTAGGTTAACTAGCGAGCATTTGGACTATCTAGGTTAACTAGCGGACCTTGGACTATGTAGGTTAACTTGCGGGCCTTTGGACTATGAAGGGTACCTAGGGGGCACTTGGACTATGTAGGTTAACTAGAAGGCACTTGGACTATCAAGGTTACCTAGCGGGCCCTTGGACTATGTAGGTTACCAGCGGGCACTTGGACTATCTAGGTTAACGAATGTGCTCTTGGACTATGTAGGTAACCTAACGGGCACTTGGACTGTCTAAGTTACCAAGCGGGCACTTGGCTTATCTAGGTTAATGAACGGGCACTTGGACTATGTAGGTTACCTAGCGGGCACTTGGACTATGTGGGATCCCTATCGGACATTTGGACTACTTAGGTTACCAGCGGGCACTTGGACTATCTAGGTTAACGAACGGGCTCTTGGACTATGTAGTTTAACTAGCGGACACTTCGACTATCTAGGTTAGCTAACGGGCAATTGGACTATCTAGGTTACCTAGCGGGCACTTGGACTATGTAGGTTCCCTAGCGGGCACTTGGACTATTTAGGTTACTTAGCAGACACTTTGACTATCTAGGTTAACTAACGGGCACTTGGACTATGTAGGTTGCCTAGCGAGCACTTGGACTATGTAGGTTCCCAGTGGGCAGTTGGACTATGTAGGTTCCCTATCGGGTACTTGGACTGTCTAGGTTAACTAGCGGGCAATTGGACTGTCTAGGTTACCTAGTGGGCACTTGGACTATGTAGTTTACCTTGCGAGCACTTGGACTATGTAGGTTCCCTAGCTGGCACTTGGACTATGTAGGTTCCCTATTGGGTACTTGGAATGTCTAGGTTAACTAGCGGGCAATTGGACTGTCTTGGTTACCTTGTGGGCACTTGGACTATGTAGGTTACCTAGCAGGCACTTGGACTATGTAGGTAAACTCGCGGGCACTTGGACTATCTAGGTTAACTAGAGGGCACTTGAACTATGTACGTTTCCTAGCGGGCACTTGGGCTATCTACGTTACCTAGCGGGCACATGGACTATGTAGGTTAACGACCGGGCACTTGAACTATGTAGGTAACCTAATGGTCACTTGGACTGTCTAGGTTACCTAGCGGGGACTTGGACTATGTAGGTTAACTAGCGGGCACTTGGACTTTGTAGGATCCCTATCGGACTTTTGTATTACTTAGGTTAACTAGCGGGCACTTTGACTATCTAGGTTAACTAGCGGGCTCGTGGACTATCTAGGTCAACTAGCGGGCCCTTGTACTATGTAGGTTGACTAGCGGGCCCTTGGACTATGTACGTCCCCTAGTGGGCACTTGGACTATTTAGGTTAACTAACGGGCACTAAGACTATCTAGGTTAACTAGCGGGCACTTGGACTATCTAGGTTACCTAGCAGGCACTTGGATTATGAAGGATGCCTAGCGGGCACTTGGACTATCTAGGTTACCTAGCTGGCACGTGGACTATGTAGGTTAACTAGCGGGCACTTGGACTATCAAGGTGAACTAGCGGGCCCTTGGACTATCTAGGTTAACTAGCGGGCACTTGGACTATATAGGTTAACTAGCGGGTACTTGGATTATCTAGGTTAACTAACGGACCTTGGACTATATAGGTTAACTAGCGGGCCCTTGGACTATGTAGGTTGCCTAGCGAGCACTTGGACTATGTAGGTTCCCAGCGGGCAGTTGAACTATGTAGGTTCCCTATCCGGTACTTGGACTGTGTAGGTTAACTAGCGGGCAATTGGACTGTCTAGGTTGCCTAGAGGGCACTTGGACTATGTACGTTTCCTAGCGGGCACTTGGGCTATCTACGTTACCTAGCGGGCACTTGGACTATGTAGGTTAACGAATGGGCACTTGGACTATTTGGCTAACCTTATGGTCACTTGGACTGTCTAGGTTACCTAGCGGGGACTTGGACTATGTAGGTTAACTAGCGGGCACTTGGACAATATAGGTTAACTAGCGGGTACCTGGACTATCTAGGTTAACTAACGGACCTTTGACTATGTGGGTTAACTAGCGGGCCCTTGGACTATGTAGCTTAACTAGAAGGCACTTGGACTATCTAGGTTAACGAACGTGCACTTGGACGATGTAGGTAACCTAGCGGGCACTTGGACTGTATAGGTTACCTAGTGGGCACTGGGCCTATCTAGGTTAACGAACGGGCACTTGGACTATGTAGGTTACCTTGCGGGCACTTGGACTATGTAGGATCCCTATCGGACATTTGGACTACTTAGGTTACCTAGCGGGCACTTGGACTATCTAGGTTAACGAACGGGCTCTTGGACTATGTAGGTTAACTAGCGGACACTTCGACTATCTAGGTTAGCTAACGGGCAATTGGACTATCTAGGTTACCTAGCGGGCACTTGGACTATGTAGGTTCCCTAGCGGGCACTTGGACTATTTAGGTTACCTAGCAGGCACTTTGACTATCTAGGTTAACTAACGGGCACTTGGACTATGTAGGTTGCCTAGTGAGAACTTGGACTATGTAGGTTTCCAGCGGGCAGTTGGACTATGTAGGTTCCCTATCAGGTACTTGGACTATCTAGTTTAACTAGAGGGCACTTGGACTATGTACGTTTCCTAGCGGGCACTTGGGCTATCTACGTTACCTAGCGGGCACTTGGACTATGTAGGTTAACGATCGGGCACTTGGACTATGTAGGTAACCTAATGGTCACTTGGACTGTCTAGGTTACCTAGTGGGGACTTGGACTATGTAGGTTAAGTAGCGGGCACTTGGACTATGTGGGTTAACTACCGGGCACTTGGACTATCTAGGTTAACTAACGGACCTTGGACTATGTAGGTTAACTAGCGGGCACTTGGACAATGTACGTCACCTAGTGGGCACTTGGACTATCTAGGTTAACTAACGGGCACTAGGATTATCTAGGTTAACTAGCGGGCACTTGTATTTTGAAGGATGCCTAGCGGGCACTTGGACTATCTAGGTTACCTAGCAGGCACGTGGACTATGTAGGTTAACTAGGGGACACTTGCACGATCTAGGTTAACTAGCGGGCCATTGCACTATGTAGGTTAACTAGCGGGCCCATGGATTATGTAGGTTTACTAGCAGGCACTTGGACTATCTAGGTTAACTAGCAGGCACTTGGACTATGTACGTCCCCTCGTGGGCACTTGGACTATCTAGGTTAACTAACGGGCACTTGGACTATGTAGGTTCCCTAGTGGGCACTTGGACTATGTAGGTTCTCTATCGGGCACTTGGATTATGTAGGTTCCCTATCGGGCACTTGGATTATGTAGGTTCCCTATCGGGCATTTGGACTATGTAGGTTTACTAGCGGGCACTTGGACTGTCTAGGTAACCTAGCGGACACTTGGACTATCTAGGTTAACGAACGGGCACTTGGACTATGTAGGTAACCTAGCGGGCACTTGGACTGTCTAGGGTACCTAGCGGGCACTTTGACTATCTAGGATAACGAACGGGCACTTGGACTATGTAGGTTACCTAGCGGGCACTTGGACTATGTGGGATCCCTATCGGACATTTGGACTACTTACGTTACCTAGCGGGCACTTGGACTATGTAGGTTAACGAACGGGCTCTTGGACTATGTAGGTTACCTAGCGGACACTTCGACTATCTAGGTTAGCTAACGGGCAATTGGACTATGTACGTCCCCTAGTGGGCACTTGGACTATCTAGGTTAACTAACGGGCACTTGGACTATGTAGTTCCCTAGCGGGCAATTGGATTATTTAGGATACCTAGTGGGCACTTGGACTATGTAGGTTACCTAGCGGGCACTTGGACTATGTAGGTTAACTAGAAGGCACTTGGACTATCAAGGTTACTTAGCGGGCCCTTGGACTATGTAGTTTAAGAGCGGGCACTTGGATTATCTAGGTTAACGAACGGGCACTTGGACTATGTAGGTAACCAAGCGGGCCCTTGGACTATGTAGTTTAAGAGCGGGCACTTTGACTATCTAGGTTAACGAACGGGCACTTGGACTATGTAGGTTAACTAGCGGGCATTTGGATTATTTAGGTTACCTAGTTCCACTTGATTACTATGTAGGTTACCTAGCGGGCACTTGGACTATGTAGCTTAACTAGAAGGCACTTGGACTATCTAGGTTAACGAACGTGCACTTGGACTATGTAGGTAACCTAGCGGGCACTTGGACTGTCTAGGTTACCTAGTGGACACTTGGCCTATCTAGGTTAACGAACGGGCACTTGGACTATGTAGGTTACCTAGCGGGCACTTGGACTATGTGGGATCCCTATCGGATATTTGGACTACTTAGGTTACCTAGCGGGCACTTGGACTATCTAGGTTAACGAACGGGCTCTTGGACTACGTAGGTTACCTAGCGGACACTTCGACTATCTAGGTTAGCTAACGGGCAATTGGACTATCTAGGTTACCTAGCGGGCACTTGGACTATGTAGGTTCCCTAGCGGGCACTTGGACTATTTAGGTTTCCTAGCAGGCACTTTGACTATCTAGGTTAACTAACGGGCACTTGGACTATGTAGGTTGCCTAGAGAGCACTTGGACTATGTAGGTTCCCAGCGGGCAGTTGGACTATGTAGGTTCCCTATCGGGTACTTGGACTGTCTAGGTTAACTAGCGGGCAATTGAACTGTCTAGTTTACCTAGTGGGCACTTGGACTATGTAATTTACCTAGCGAGCACTTGGACTATGTAGGTTTCCTAGCGGGCACTTGGACTATGTAGGTTCCCTATCGGGTACTTGGACTGTCTAGGTTAACTAGCGGGCAATTGGTTGTCTAGGTTACCTAGTGGGCACTTGGACTATGTAGTTTACCTAGCAGGCACTTGGATTATGTAGGTAAACTAGCGGGCACTTGGACTATCTAGGTTACCGAGAGGGCACTTGGAATATGTACGTTTCCTAGCAGGCACTTGGACTATCTAGGTTACCTAGCAGGCACGTGGACTATGTAGGTTAACTAGCGGACACTTGCACGATCTAGGTTAACTAGCGGGCCATTGCACTATTTAGGTTAACTAGCACGTCCATGGATTATGTAGGTTTACTAGGAGGCACTTGGACTATCTAGGTTAACTAGCAGGCACTTGGACTATGTAGTTTCCCTAGCGGGCATTTGGACTATTTAGGTTACCTAGCGGGCACTTGGACTATGTACGTCCCCTAGTGGGCACTTGGACTATGTAGGTTGCCTACCGTGCACTTGGACTATGTAGGTTCCCTAGCGGGCACTTGGATTATGTAGGTTCCCTATCGGGCACTTGGATTATGTAGGTTCCCTATCGGGCACTTGGACTATGGAGGTTACCAGCGGGCACATGGACTATGTAGGTTAACGAACGTGCTCTTGGATTATATAGGTAACCTAGCGGGCACTTGGACTGTCTAGGTTACCTAGCGGGCACTTGGACTATGTAGTTTCCCTAGCGGGCATTTGGACTATTTAGGTTACCTAGCGGGCACTTGGACTATGTACGTCCCCTAGTGGGCACTTGGACTATGTAGGTTGCCTACCGTGCACTTGGACTATGTAGGTTCCCTAGCGGGCACTTGGATTATGTAGGTTCCCTATCGGGCACTTGGATTATGTAGGTTCCCTATCGGGCACTTGGACTATGTAGGTTAACTAGCGGGCACTTGGACTGTCTAGGTAAGCTAACGGGCACCTGGACTATCTAGGTTAACGAACGGGCTCTTGGACTATGTAGGTTAACTAGCGGACACTTCGACTATCTAGGTTAGCTAACGGGCAATTGGACTATCTAGGTTACCTCGCGGGCACTTGGACTATGTAGGTTACCTAGCGGGCACTTGGACTATGTAGGTTGCCTAACGAGCACTTGGAGTATGTAGGGTCCCAGCGGGCAGTTGGACTATGTAGGTTCCCTATCGCGTACTTGGACTGTCTAGGTTAACTAGCGGGCAATTGGACTGTCTAGGTTACCTAGTGGGCACTTGGACTATGTAGTTTACCTAGCAGGCACTTGGAATATATAGGTTAACTAGTGGGCACTTGGACTATCTAGGTTACCTAGAGGGCACTTGGACTATGTACGTTCCCTATCGGGCACTTGGATTATGTAGGTTCCCTATCGGGCACTTGGACTATGTAGGTTAACTAGCGGGCACTTGGACTGTCTAGGTAAGCTAACGGGCACCTGGACTATCTAGGTTAACGAACGAGCTCTTGGACTATGTAGGTTAACTAGCGGACACTTCGACTATCTAGGTTAGCTAACGGGCAATTGGACTATCTAGGTTACCTCGCGGGCACTTGGACTATGTAGGTTACCTAGCGGGCACTTGGACTATGTAGGTTGCCTAATGAGCACTTGGAGTATGTAGGGTCCCAGCGGGCAGTTGGACTATGTAGGTTCCCTATCGCGTACTTGGACTGTCTAGGTTAACTAGCGGGCAATTGGACTGTCTAGGTTACCTAGTGGGCACTTGGACTATGTAGTTTACCTAGCAGGCACTTGGAATATGTAGGTTAACTAGTGGGCACTTGGACTATCTAGGTTACCTAGAGGGCACTTGGACTATGTACGTTTCCTAGCGGGCACTTGGACTATGTAGGTTAATGAACAGGCACTTGGACTATGTAGGTAACCTAATGGTCACTTGGACTGTCTAGGTTACCTAGCGGGGACTTGGACTATGTAGGTTAACTAGCGGGCACTTGGACTATGTAGGATCCCTATCGGACATTTGTACTACTTAGGTTAACTAGCGGGCACTTTGACTATCTAGGTTAACTAGCGGGCACTTGGACTATCTAGGTCAACTAGCGGGCCCTTGTACTATGTAGGTTAACAAGCGGGCACTTGGACTATCTAGGTTAACTAACGGACCTTGGACTATGTAGGTTAACTAGCGGGCACTTGGACTATGTACGTCCCCTAGTGGGCACTTGGACTATCTTGGTTAACTAACGGGCACTAGGACTATCTAGGTTAACTAGCGGGCACTTGGAATATCTAGGTTACCTAGCAGGCACTTGGATTATGAAGGATGCCTAGCAGGTACTTGGACTATCAAGGTAACCTAGCAGGCACGTGGACTATGTAGGTTAACTAGCGGACACTTGCACGATCTAAGTTAACTAGCCAGCCATTGCACTATGTAGGTTAACTAGCGGGCCCATGGATTATGTAGGTTTACTAGCAGGCACTTGGTCTATCTAGGTTAACTAGCAGGCACTTGGACTATGTAGTTTCCCTAGCGGGCATTTGGACTATTTAGGTTACCATCGGGAACTTGGACTATGTAGGTTACCTAGTGGACACTTGGACAATGTACGTCCCCTAGTGGGCACTTGGACTATCTAGGTTAACTAACGGGCACTTGGACTATGTAGGTTGCCTATCGGGCACTTGGAATATGTAGGTTCCCTAGCGGGCACTTGGATTATGTAGGTTCCCTATCGGGCACTTGGATTATGTAGGTTCCCTATCGGGCACTTGGACTATGTAGGTTAACTAGCGGGCACATGGACTGTCTAGGTAACCTAGCGGGCACTTGGACTATCTAGGTTAACGAACGGGCACTTGGACTATGTACGTCCCCTAGTGGGCACTTGGACTATGTAGGTTGCCTAGCGTGCACTTGGACTATGTAGGTTCCCTAGCGGGCACTTGGATTATGTAGGTTCCCTATCGGGCACTTGGATTATGTAGGTTCCCTATCGGGCAATTGGACTATGTAGGTTACCAGCGGGCACATGGACTATCTAGGTTAACGAACGTGCTCTTGGATTATATAGGTAACCTAGCGGGCACTTGGACTGTCTAGGTTACCTAGCGGGCACTTGGCCTATCTAGGTTAACGAACGGGCACTTGGACTATGTAGGTTAACGAACGGTCACTTGGACTATGTAGGATCCCTAGCGGGCACTTGGACTATGTAGGTTCCCTATCGGGTACTTGGACTGTCTCGGTTACCTAGTGGGCACTTGGACTATGTAGTTTACCTAGCGAGCACTTGGACTATGTAGGTTCCCTAGCGGGCACTTGGACTATGTAGGTTCCCTATCGGGTACTTGGAATGTCTAGGTTAACTAGCGGGCAATTGGACTGTCTAGGCTACCTAGTGGGCACTTGGACTATGTAGTTTACCTAGCAGGCACTTGGACTATGTAGGTTAACTACCGGGCACTTGGACTATCTAGGTTACCTTGAAGGCACTTGGACTATGTACGTTTCCTAGCGGGCACTTGGGCTATCTACGTTACCTAGCGGGCACTTGGACAACGTAGGTTAACGAACGGGCACTTGGACTATGTAGGTAACCTAATGGTCACTTGGACTTTCTAGGTTACCTAGCGGGGACTTGGACTATGTAGGTTATCTAGCGGGCACTTGGACTATGTAGGATCCCTATCGGACATTTTTACTACATAGGTTAACTAGCGGGCACTTTGACTCGCTAGGTTAGCTAGCGGGCACTTGGACTATCTAGGTCAACTAGCGGGCCCTTGTACTATGTAGGTTAACTAGCGGGCACTTGGATTATCTAGGTTAAATAGCGGACCTTGGACTATGCAGGTTACCTAGCGTGCCCTTGGACTATGTAGGTTAACTAGTGGGCACATGGGCTATCTAGGTTTCCTAGCAGGCACTTCGACTATGTACATACCCTAGCGCACACTTGGACTATCTAGGTTAACTAACGGGCAGTAGGACTATCTAGGTTAACTAGCGGGCTCTTGGACTATCTAGGTTACCTAGCAGGCACTTGGATTATGAAGGATCCCTACCGGGCACTTGGACAATCTAGGTTGACTAGCGGGCACTTGGACTATCTAGGTTACCTAGAGGGCACAAGGACTATGTACGTTCCCTAGCGGGCACTTGGGCTATCCACGTTACCTAGCGGGCACTTGGACTATGTAGGTTAACGAACGGGCCCATGGACTATGTAGGTAACCTAATGGTCACTTGGACTGTCTAGGTTACCTAGTTGGGACTTGGACTATGTAGGTTAAGTAGCGGGCACTTGGACTATGTAGGATCCCTATCGGACATTTGTACTACTTAGGTTAACTAGCGGGCACTTTGACTATCTAGGTTAACTAGCGGGCACTTGGACTATCTAGGTCAACTAGGGGGCCCTTGTACTATGTAGGTTAACTAGCGGGCACTTGGACTATGTAGGTTAACTAACGGACCTTGGACTATGTAGGTTAACTAGCGGGCACTTGGACTATGTACGTCCCCTAGTGGGCACTTGGACTATCTTGGTTAACTAACGGGCACTAGGATGATCTAGCTTAACTAATCGGCACTTTTATTATGATGGATGCCTAGCGGGCACTTGGACTATCTAGGTTACCTAGCAGGCACGTGGACTATGTAGGTTAACTAGCGGACACTTGCACGATCTAGGTTAACTAGCGGGCCATTGCACTATGTAGGTTCACTAGTGGGCCCATGGATTATGTAGGTTTACTAGCAGGCACTTGGACTATCTAGGTTAACTAGAAGGCACTTGGACTATGTAGTTTCCCTAGCGGGCATTTGGACTATTAAGTTACCATCGGGAACTTGGACTATGTAGGTTACCTAGCGGGCACTTGGACTATGTACGTCCCCTAGCGGGCACTTGGACTATCTAGGTTAACTAACGGGCACTTGTACTATGTAGGTTGCCTAGCGGGCACTTGGACTATGTAGGTTCTCTAGCGGGCACTTGGATTATGCAGGTTCCCTATAGGGCACTTGGATTATGTAGGATCCCTATCGGGCATTTTGACTATGTAGGTTAACTAGCGGGCACTTGGACTGTCTAGGTAACCTAGCGGGCACTTGGACTATCTTGATTAACGAACGGGCTTTGGACTATGTAGGTAACCTAGCGGGCACTTGGACTGTCTAGGTTACCTAGCGGGCACTTTGACTATCTAGGTTAACGAACGGGCACTTGGACTATGTAGGATCCCTAACGGACATTTGGACTACTTAGGTTAACTAGCGGGCACTTGGAATATCTAGGTTAACTAGCGGGCACTTGGACTATCTAGGTTAACTAGCGGGCACTTGGACTATGTAGGTTAACTAGCGGGCCCTTGGACTATGTAGGTTAACAAGCGGGCACTTGGACTATCTAGGTTTCCTAGCGGGCACTCGGACTATGTACATACCCTAGCGTGCACTTGGACTATCTAGGTTACCTAGCGGGCACTTCGACTATGTACGTCCCCTAGTGGGCACTTGGACTATCTAGGTTAACTAACGGGCACTTGGACTATGTAGTTTCCCTAGCGGGCACTTGGACCATGTACGTCCCCTAGTGGGCACTTGGACTATGTAGGTTGCCAGCGAGCACTTGGACTATGTACGTCCCCTAGCGGGCACTTGGACTATCTAGGTTAACTAGAGGGCCCTTGGACTATGTAGGTTAACTATCGGGCACTTGGACTATCTAGATTAACTAGCGGGCCCTTTGACTATCTAGGTTAACTAGCGGGCACTTGGACTATCTAGGTTTACTAGCGGACACTTGGACTACCTAGGTTAACTAGCGCGCCCTTGGACTATCTAGGTTAACTAGCGGGCACTTGGACTACCTAGGTTAACTAGCGGGCACTTGGACTATCTAGATTAACTAGCGGGCCCTTGGACTATCTAGGTTTACTAGCGGGCACTTGGACTATCTAGGTTAACTGGCGAGCACTTGGACTATGTAGTTTCACTAGCGGGCATTTGGATTATTTAGGTTACCTAGTGGGCACTTGGTTACTATGTAGGTTACCTAGCGGGCACTTGGACTATGTAGGTTAACTAGAAGGCACTTGGACTATCTAGGTTAACGAACGTGCACTTGGACTATGTAGGTAACCTAGCGGACACTTGGACTGTCTAGGTTACCTAGCGGGCACTTGGCCTATCTAGGTTAACGAACGGGCACTTGGACTATGTAGGTTACCTAGCGGGCACTTGGACTATGTGGGATCCCTATCGGACATTTGGACTACTTAGGTTACCAGCGGGCACTTGGACTATCTAGGTTAACGAACGGGCTCTTGGACTATGTAGGTTAACTAGCGGACACTTCAACTATCTAGGTTAGCTAACGGGCAATTGGACTATCTAGGTTACCTAGCGCGCACTTGGACTATGTAGGTTCATTAGCGTGCACTTGGACTATTTAGGTTACTTAGCAGGCACTTTGACTATTTAGGTTAACTAACAGCACTTGGACTATGTAGGTTGTCTAGCGAGCACTTGGACTATGTAGGTTCCCAGTGGGCAGTTGGATTATGTAGGTTCCCTATCGGGTACTTGGACTGTATAGGTTAACTAGCGGGCACTTGGACAATCTAGGTTACCCTGAGGGCACTTGAACTATGTACGATTCCTAGCGGGCACTTGGGCTATCTACGTTACCTAGTGGGCACTTGGACTATGTAGGTTAACGACCGGGCACTTGGACTTTGTAGGATCCCTATCGGACTTTTGTATTACTTAGGTTAACTAGCGGGCACTTTGACTATCTAGGTTAACTAGCGGGCCCTTGGACTATGTACGTCCCCTAGTGGGCACTTGGACTATCTAGGTTAACTAACGGGCACTAGGACTATCTAGGTTAACTAGCGGGCACTTGGACTATCTAGGTTACCTAGCAGGCACTTGGATTATGAAGGATGCCTAGCGGGCACTTGGACTATCTAGGTTACCTAGCAGGCACTTGGACTATGTAGGTTCACTAGCGGACACTTGCACGATCTAAGTTAACTAGCGGGCCATTGTACTATTTAGGTTATCTAGCGCGCCAATGGAACATGTAGGTTTATTAGCAGGCACTTGGACTATCTAGGTTAACTAGCAGGCACTTGGACTATGTAGTTTCCCTTGCGGGCATTTGAACTATTTAGGTTACCATCGGGAACTTGGACTATATAGGTTACCTAGCGGGCACTTGGACTATGTACGTCCCCCATTGGGCACTTGGACTATGTAGGTTGCCTAGCGTGCACTTGGTCTATGTAGGTTCCCTAACGGGAACTTGGATTATGTAGGTTCCCTATCAGGCACTTGGATTATGTAGGTTCCCTATCGGGCACATGGACTATGTAGGTTAACTAGCGGGCACTTGGACTGTCTAGGTATCCTAGCGGGCACTTGGACTATCAAGGTTAACGAAGGGTTACTTGGACTATGTAGGTTACCTAGCGGGCACTTGGACTATGTAGGATCCCTATTGGACATTTGGAATACTTAGGTTAACTAGCGGGCACTTGGAATATCTAGGTTAACTAGCGGGCACTTGGACTATCTAGGTTAACTAGTGGACCTTGGACTATGTAGGATAACTAGCGGGCCCTTGGACTATGTAGGTTAACTAGCGGGCACTAGGATTATCTAGGTTTCCTAGCCGGCACTCGGACTATGTACATACCCTAGCGCACACTTGGACTATCTAGATTACCTAGCGGGCACTTGGACTATCTAGGTCAACTAGCGGGCCCTTGTACTATGTAGGTTAACTAGCGGGCACTTGGACTATCTAGGTTAACGAACGGGCTCTTGGACTATGTAGGTTACCTAGCGGACACTTCGACTATCTAGGTTAGCTAACGGGCAATTGGACTATGTACGTCCCCTAGTGGGCACTTGGACTATCTAGGTTAACTAACGGGCACTTGGACTTTGTAGTTCCCTAGCGGGCAATTGGATTACTTAGGTTACCTAGTGGGCACTTGGACTATGTAGGTTACCTAGCGGGCACTTGGACTATGTAGGTTAACTAGAAGGCACTTGGACTATCAAAGTTACCTAGCGGGCCCTTGGACTATGTAGTTTAAGAGCGGGCACTTGGATTATCTAGGTTAACGAACGGGCACTTGGACTATGTAGGTAACCTAGCGGGCCCTTGGACTATGTAGTTTAAGAGCGGGCACTTTGACTATCTAGGTTAACGAACGGGCACTTGGACTATGTAGGTTACCTAGCGGGCACTTGGACTATGTAGGATCCCTATCGGACATTTGGACTACTTAGGTTAACTAGCGGGCACTTGGACTATCTAGGTTAACTAGAGGGCACTTGGACTATGTACGTTTCCTAGCGGGCACTTGGACTATGTAGGTTAATGAACAGGCACTTGGACTATGTAGGTAACCTAATGGTCACTTGGACTGTCTAGGTTACCTAGCGGGGACTTGGACTATGTAGGTTAACTAGCGGGCACTTGGACTATGTAGGATCCCTATCGGACATTTGTACTACTTAGGTTAACTAGCGGGCACTTTGACTATCTAGGTTAACTAGCGGGCACTTGGACTATCTAGGTCAACTAGCGGGCCCTTGTACTATGTAGGTTAACAAGCGGGCACTTGGACTATCTAGGTTAACTAACGGACCTTGGACTATGTAGGTTAACTAGCGGGCACTTGGACTATGTACGTCCCCTAGTGGGCACTTGGACTATCTTGGTTAACTAACGGGCACTAGGACTATCTAGGTTAACTAGCGGGCACTTGGAATATCTAGGTTACCTAGCAGGCACTTGGATTATGAAGGATGCCTAGCAGGTACTTGGACTATCAAGGTAACCTAGCAGGCACGTGGACTATGTAGGTTAACTAGCGGACACTTGCACGATCTAAGTTAACTAGCCAGCCATTGCACTATGTAGGTTAACTAGCGGGCCCATGGATTATGTAGGTTTACTAGCAGGCACTTGGTCTATCTAGGTTAACTAGCAGGCACTTGGACTATGTAGTTTCCCTAGCGGGCATTTGGACTATTTAGGTTACCATCGGGAACTTGGACTATGTAGGTTACCTAGTGGACACTTGGACAATGTACGTCCCCTAGTGGGCACTTGGACTATCTAGGTTAACTAACGGGCACTTGGACTATGTAGGTTGCCTATCGGGCACTTGGAATATGTAGGTTCCCTAGCGGGCACTTGGATTATGTAGGTTCCCTATCGGGCACTTGGATTATGTAGGTTCCCTATCGGGCACTTGGACTATGTAGGTTAACTAGCGGGCACATGGACTGTCTAGGTAACCTAGCGGGCACTTGGACTATCTAGGTTAACGAACGGGCACTTGGACTATGTACGTCCCCTAGTGGGCACTTGGACTATGTAGGTTGCCTAGCGTGCACTTGGACTATGTAGGTTCCCTAGCGGGCACTTGGATTATGTAGGTTCCCTATCGGGCACTTGGATTATGTAGGTTCCCTATCGGGCAATTGGACTATGTAGGTTACCAGCGGGCACATGGACTATCTAGGTTAACGAACGTGCTCTTGGATTATATAGGTAACCTAGCGGGCACTTGGACTGTCTAGGTTACCTAGCGGGCACTTGGCCTATCTAGGTTAACGAACGGGCACTTGGACTATGTAGGTTAACGAACGGTCACTTGGACTATGTAGGATCCCTAGCGGGCACTTGGACTATGTAGGTTCCCTATCGGGTACTTGGACTGTCTCGGTTACCTAGTGGGCACTTGGACTATGTAGTTTACCTAGCGAGCACTTGGACTATGTAGGTTCCCTAGCGGGCACTTGGACTATGTAGGTTCCCTATCGGGTACTTGGAATGTCTAGGTTAACTAGCGGGCAATTGGACTGTCTAGGCTACCTAGTGGGCACTTGGACTATGTAGTTTACCTAGCAGGCACTTGGACTATGTAGGTTAACTACCGGGCACTTGGACTATCTAGGTTACCTTGAAGGCACTTGGACTATGTACGTTTCCTAGCGGGCACTTGGGCTATCTACGTTACCTAGCGGGCACTTGGACAACGTAGGTTAACGAACGGGCACTTGGACTATGTAGGTAACCTAATGGTCACTTGGACTTTCTAGGTTACCTAGCGGGGACTTGGACTATGTAGGTTATCTAGCGGGCACTTGGACTATGTAGGATCCCTATCGGACATTTTTACTACATAGGTTAACTAGCGGGCACTTTGACTCGCTAGGTTAGCTAGCGGGCACTTGGACTATCTAGGTCAACTAGCGGGCCCTTGTACTATGTAGGTTAACTAGCGGGCACTTGGATTATCTAGGTTAAATAGCGGACCTTGGACTATGCAGGTTACCTAGCGTGCCCTTGGACTATGTAGGTTAACTAGTGGGCACATGGGCTATCTAGGTTTCCTAGCAGGCACTTCGACTATGTACATACCCTAGCGCACACTTGGACTATCTAGGTTAACTAACGGGCAGTAGGACTATCTAGGTTAACTAGCGGGCTCTTGGACTATCTAGGTTACCTAGCAGGCACTTGGATTATGAAGGATCCCTACCGGGCACTTGGACAATCTAGGTTGACTAGCGGGCACTTGGACTATCTAGGTTACCTAGAGGGCACAAGGACTATGTACGTTCCCTAGCGGGCACTTGGGCTATCCACGTTACCTAGCGGGCACTTGGACTATGTAGGTTAACGAACGGGCCCATGGACTATGTAGGTAACCTAATGGTCACTTGGACTGTCTAGGTTACCTAGTTGGGACTTGGACTATGTAGGTTAAGTAGCGGGCACTTGGACTATGTAGGATCCCTATCGGACATTTGTACTACTTAGGTTAACTAGCGGGCACTTTGACTATCTAGGTTAACTAGCGGGCACTTGGACTATCTAGGTCAACTAGGGGGCCCTTGTACTATGTAGGTTAACTAGCGGGCACTTGGACTATGTAGGTTAACTAACGGACCTTGGACTATGTAGGTTAACTAGCGGGCACTTGGACTATGTACGTCCCCTAGTGGGCACTTGGACTATCTTGGTTAACTAACGGGCACTAGGATGATCTAGCTTAACTAATCGGCACTTTTATTATGATGGATGCCTAGCGGGCACTTGGACTATCTAGGTTACCTAGCAGGCACGTGGACTATGTAGGTTAACTAGCGGACACTTGCACGATCTAGGTTAACTAGCGGGCCATTGCACTATGTAGGTTCACTAGTGGGCCCATGGATTATGTAGGTTTACTAGCAGGCACTTGGACTATCTAGGTTAACTAGAAGGCACTTGGACTATGTAGTTTCCCTAGCGGGCATTTGGACTATTAAGTTACCATCGGGAACTTGGACTATGTAGGTTACCTAGCGGGCACTTGGACTATGTACGTCCCCTAGCGGGCACTTGGACTATCTAGGTTAACTAACGGGCACTTGTACTATGTAGGTTGCCTAGCGGGCACTTGGACTATGTAGGTTCTCTAGCGGGCACTTGGATTATGCAGGTTCCCTATAGGGCACTTGGATTATGTAGGATCCCTATCGGGCATTTTGACTATGTAGGTTAACTAGCGGGCACTTGGACTGTCTAGGTAACCTAGCGGGCACTTGGACTATCTTGATTAACGAACGGGCTTTGGACTATGTAGGTAACCTAGCGGGCACTTGGACTGTCTAGGTTACCTAGCGGGCACTTTGACTATCTAGGTTAACGAACGGGCACTTGGACTATGTAGGATCCCTAACGGACATTTGGACTACTTAGGTTAACTAGCGGGCACTTGGAATATCTAGGTTAACTAGCGGGCACTTGGACTATCTAGGTTAACTAGCGGGCACTTGGACTATGTAGGTTAACTAGCGGGCCCTTGGACTATGTAGGTTAACAAGCGGGCACTTGGACTATCTAGGTTTCCTAGCGGGCAATCGGACTATGTACATACCCTAGCGTGCACTTGGACTATCTAGGTTACCTAGCGGGCACTTCGACTATGTACGTCCCCTAGTGGGCACTTGGACTATCTAGGTTAACTAACGGGCACTTGGACTATGTAGTTTCCCTAGCGGGCACTTGGACCATGTACGTCCCCTAGTGGGCACTTGGACTATGTAGGTTGCCAGCGAGCACTTGGACTATGTACGTCCCCTAGCGGGCACTTGGACTATCTAGGTTAACTAGAGGGCCCTTGGACTATGTAGGTTAACTATCGGGCACTTGGACTATCTAGATTAACTAGCGGGCCCTTTGACTATCTAGGTTAACTAGCGGGCACTTGGACTATCTAGGTTTACTAGCGGACACTTGGACTACCTAGGTTAACTAGCGCGCCCTTGGACTATCTAGGTTAACTAGCGGGCACTTGGACTACCTAGGTTAACTAGCGGGCACTTGGACTATCTAGATTAACTAGCGGGCCCTTGGACTATCTAGGTTTACTAGCGGGCACTTGGACTATCTAGGTTAACTGGCGAGCACTTGGACTATGTAGTTTCACTAGCGGGCATTTGGATTATTTAGGTTACCTAGTGGGCACTTGGTTACTATGTAGGTTACCTAGCGGGCACTTGGACTATGTAGGTTAACTAGAAGGCACTTGGACTATCTAGGTTAACGAACGTGCACTTGGACTATGTAGGTAACCTAGCGGACACTTGGACTGTCTAGGTTACCTAGCGGGCACTTGGCCTATCTAGGTTAACGAACGGGCACTTGGACTATGTAGGTTACCTAGCGGGCACTTGGACTATGTGGGATCCCTATCGGACATTTGGACTACTTAGGTTACCAGCGGGCACTTGGACTATCTAGGTTAACGAACGGGCTCTTGGACTATGTAGGTTAACTAGCGGACACTTCAACTATCTAGGTTAGCTAACGGGCAATTGGACTATCTAGGTTACCTAGCGCGCACTTGGACTATGTAGGTTCATTAGCGTGCACTTGGACTATTTAGGTTACTTAGCAGGCACTTTGACTATTTAGGTTAACTAACAGCACTTGGACTATGTAGGTTGTCTAGCGAGCACTTGGACTATGTAGGTTCCCAGTGGGCAGTTGGATTATGTAGGTTCCCTATCGGGTACTTGGACTGTATAGGTTAACTAGCGGGCACTTGGACAATCTAGGTTACCCTGAGGGCACTTGAACTATGTACGATTCCTAGCGGGCACTTGGGCTATCTACGTTACCTAGTGGGCACTTGGACTATGTAGGTTAACGACCGGGCACTTGGACTTTGTAGGATCCCTATCGGACTTTTGTATTACTTAGGTTAACTAGCGGGCACTTTGACTATCTAGGTTAACTAGCGGGCCCTTGGACTATGTACGTCCCCTAGTGGGCACTTGGACTATCTAGGTTAACTAACGGGCACTAGGACTATCTAGGTTAACTAGCGGGCACTTGGACTATCTAGGTTACCTAGCAGGCACTTGGATTATGAAGGATGCCTAGCGGGCACTTGGACTATCTAGGTTACCTAGCAGGCACTTGGACTATGTAGGTTCACTAGCGGACACTTGCACGATCTAAGTTAACTAGCGGGCCATTGTACTATTTAGGTTATCTAGCGCGCCAATGGAACATGTAGGTTTATTAGCAGGCACTTGGACTATCTAGGTTAACTAGCAGGCACTTGGACTATGTAGTTTCCCTTGCGGGCATTTGAACTATTTAGGTTACCATCGGGAACTTGGACTATATAGGTTACCTAGCGGGCACTTGGACTATGTACGTCCCCCATTGGGCACTTGGACTATGTAGGTTGCCTAGCGTGCACTTGGTCTATGTAGGTTCCCTAACGGGAACTTGGATTATGTAGGTTCCCTATCAGGCACTTGGATTATGTAGGTTCCCTATCGGGCACATGGACTATGTAGGTTAACTAGCGGGCACTTGGACTGTCTAGGTATCCTAGCGGGCACTTGGACTATCAAGGTTAACGAAGGGTTACTTGGACTATGTAGGTTACCTAGCGGGCACTTGGACTATGTAGGATCCCTATTGGACATTTGGAATACTTAGGTTAACTAGCGGGCACTTGGAATATCTAGGTTAACTAGCGGGCACTTGGACTATCTAGGTTAACTAGTGGACCTTGGACTATGTAGGATAACTAGCGGGCCCTTGGACTATGTAGGTTAACTAGCGGGCACTAGGATTATCTAGGTTTCCTAGCCGGCACTCGGACTATGTACATACCCTAGCGCACACTTGGACTATCTAGATTACCTAGCGGGCACTTGGACTATCTAGGTCAACTAGCGGGCCCTTGTACTATGTAGGTTAACTAGCGGGCACTTGGACTATCTAGGTTAACGAACGGGCTCTTGGACTATGTAGGTTACCTAGCGGACACTTCGACTATCTAGGTTAGCTAACGGGCAATTGGACTATGTACGTCCCCTAGTGGGCACTTGGACTATCTAGGTTAACTAACGGGCACTTGGACTTTGTAGTTCCCTAGCGGGCAATTGGATTACTTAGGTTACCTAGTGGGCACTTGGACTATGTAGGTTACCTAGCGGGCACTTGGACTATGTAGGTTAACTAGAAGGCACTTGGACTATCAAAGTTACCTAGCGGGCCCTTGGACTATGTAGTTTAAGAGCGGGCACTTGGATTATCTAGGTTAACGAACGGGCACTTGGACTATGTAGGTAACCTAGCGGGCCCTTGGACTATGTAGTTTAAGAGCGGGCACTTTGACTATCTAGGTTAACGAACGGGCACTTGGACTATGTAGGTTACCTAGCGGGCACTTGGACTATGTAGGATCCCTATCGGACATTTGGACTACTTAGGTTAACTAGCGGGCACTTGGACTATCTAGGTTAACTAGCGGGCAGTTGGACTATCTAGGTTAACTAGCGGGCACATGGACTATGTAGGTTAACTAGCGGGTCCTTGGACTATGTAGGTTAACTAGCAGGCACTTGGACTATCTAGGTTTCCTAGCGGGCACTCGGACTATGTACATACCCTAGCGCGCACTTGGACTGTCTAGGTTACCTAGCGGGCACTTGGACTATGTACGTCCCCTAGTGGGCACTTGGACTATCTAGGTTAACAAAAGGGCACTTGGACTATGTAGTTTCCCTAGCGGGCAGTTGGACTATGTAAGTCCCCTAGTGGGCACTTGGACTATGTAGGTTGCCTAGCGAGTTTTTGGACTATGTACGTCCCCTAGCGGGCACTTGGACTATCTAGGTTAACTAGCGGGCACTTGGACTATCTAGATTAACTACCAGGCCCTTGGACTATCTAGGTTAACTAGCGGGCACTTGGACTATGTAGATTAACTAGCGGGCCCTTGGACTATCTAGGTTTACTAGCGGGCACTTGGACTATCTAGGTTAACTAGCGAGCATTTGGACTATGTAGTTTCACTATCGGGCATTTGGATTATTTAGGTTACCTAGTGCCACTTGATTACTATGTAGGTTACCTAGCGGGCACTTGGACTATGTAGCTTAACTAGAAGGCACTTGGACTATCTAGGTTAACTAGCGAGCATTTGGACTATGTAGTTTCACTAGCGGGCATTTGGATTATTTAGGTTACCTAGTGCCACTTGATTACTATGTAGGTTACCTAGCGGGCACTTGGACTATGTAGCTTAACTAGAAGGCACTTGGACTATCTAGGTTAACGAACGTGCACTTGGACTATGTAGGTAACCTAGCGGGCACTTGGACTGTCTTGGTTACGTAGTGGGCACTTGGCCTATCTAGGTTAACGAACGGGCACTTGGACTATGTAGGTTACCTAGCGGGCACTTGGACTATGTGGGATCCCTATCGGACATTTGGACTACTTAGGTTACCTAGCGGGCACTTGGACTATCTAGGTTAACGAACGGGCTCTTGGACTACGTAGGTTACCTAGCGGACACTTCGACTATCTAGGTTAGCTAACGGGCAATTGGACTATCTAGGTTACCTAGCGGGCACTTGGACTATGTAGGTTCCCTAGCGGGCACTTGGACTATTTAGGTTACCTAGCAGGCACTTTGACTATCTAGGTTAACTAACGGGCACTTGGACTATGTAGGTTGCCTAGCGAGCACTTGGACTATGTAGGTTCCCAGCGGGCAGTTGGACTATGTAGGTTCCCTATCGGGTACTTGGACTGTCTAGGTTAACTAGCGGGCAATTGGACTGTCTAGTTTACCTAGTGGGCACTTGGACTATGTAATTTACCTAGCGAGCACTTGGACTATGTAGGTTTCCTAGCGGGCACATGGACTATGTAGGTTCCCTATCGGGTACTTGGACTGTCTAGGTTAACTAGCGGGCAATTGGACTGTCTAGGTTACCTAGTGGGCACTTGGACTATGTAGTTTACCTAGCAGGCACTTGGACTATGTAGGTTAACTAGCGGGCACTTGGACTATCTAGGTTACCTAGAGGGCACTTGGACTATGTACGTTTCCTAGCGGACACTTGGGCTATCTTGGTTACCTAGCAGGCACGTGGACTATGTAGGTTTACTAGCGGACACTTGCACGATATAGGTTAACTGCGGGCCATTGCACTATTTAGGTTAACTAGCGCGCCCATGGATTATGTAGGTTTACTAGCAGGCACTTGGACTATCTAGGTTAACTAGCAGGCACTTGGACTATGTAGTTTCCCTAGCTGGCATTTGGACTATTTAGGTTACCTTCGGGAACTTGGACTATGTAGGTTACCTAGCGGGCCCTTGGACTATGTACGTCCCCTAGTGGGCATTGGACTATGTAGGTTGCCTAGCGTGCACTTGGACTATGTAGGTTCCCTAGCGGGCACTTGGATTATGTAGGTTCCCTATCGGGCACTTGGACTATGTAGGTTAACTAGCGGGCACTTGGACTGTCTAGGTAACCTAGCGGGCACTTGGACTGTCTAGGTTACCTAGCGGGCACTTGGACTATCTAGGTTAACGAAGGGGCACTTGGACTATGTAGGTTAACTAACGGGCACTTGGACTGTCTAGGTAACCTAGCGGGCACTTGGACTGTCTAGGTTACCTAGCGGGCACTTTGACTATCTAGGTTAACGAACGGGCACTTGGACTATGTAGGTAACCTAGCGGGCACTTGGACTGTCTAGGTTACCTAGCATGCACTTTGACTATCTAGGTTAACGAAGGGGCACTTGGACTATGTAGGTTACCTAGCGGGCACTTGGACTATGTAGGAGCCCTATCGGACATTGGACTACTTAAGTTAACTAGCGGGCACTTGGAATATCTAGGTTAACTAGCGGGCACTTGGACTATCTAGGTTAACTAGCGAACCTTTGACTAAGTAGGTTAACTAGCGGGCCCTTGGACTATGTAGGTTAACTAGCGGGCACTTGGACTATCTAGGTTTCCTAGCCGGCACTCGGTCTATGTACATACCCTAGTGCGCACTTGGACACTCTAGGTTACCTAGCGGGCACTTAGACTATGTACGTACCCTAGTGGGCACTTGGACTATCTAGGTTAACTAGCGGGCACTTGGACTATGTAGATTACCCAGCGCGCACTTGGACTATGTAGGTTCCCTAGCGGGCACTGGGAGTATTTAGGTTACCTAGCACGCACTTTGACTATCTAGGTTAACTAAAGGGCACTTGGACTATGTAGCTTGCCTAGCGAGCACTTGGACTATGTAGGTTCCCAGCAGGCACTTGGACTATGTACGTCCCCTAGTGGGCATTGGACTATGTAGGTTGCCTAGCGTGCACTTGGACTATGTAGGTTCCCTAGCGGGCACTTGGATTATGTAGGTTCCCTATCGGGCATTGGATTATGTAGGTTCGCTATTGGGCACTTGGACTATGTAGGTTAACTAACGGGCACTTGGACTGTCTAGGTAACCTAGCGGGCACTTGGACTGTCTAGGTTACCTAGCGGGCACTTTGACTATCTAGGTTAACGAAGGGGCACTTAGACTATGTTGGTTAACTAGCGGGCACTTGGAATGTCTAGGTTACCTATCGGGCACTTTGACTATCTAGGTTAACGAACGGGCACTTGGACTATGTAGGTAACCTAGCGGGCACTTGGACTGTCTAGGTTACCTAGCGGGCACTTTGACTATCTAGGTTAACTAAAGGGCACTTGGACTATGTAGCTTCCCTAGCAAGCACTTGGACTATGTAGGTTCCCAGCAGGCAGTTGGACTATGTAGGTTCCCTAGTGGGCACTTGGGCTATCTAGGTTAACCAACGGGCACCAGGACTATCTAGGTTAACTAGCGGGCACTTGGACTATCTAGGTTACCTAGTGGGCACTTGGACTATGTAGGTTCCCTAGCGGGTACTTGGACTATTTAGGTTACCTTGCAGGCACTTTGACTATCTAGGTTAACTAACGGGCACTTGGACTATGTAGGTTGCCTAGCAAGCACTTGGACTATGTAGGTTCCCAGCAGGCAGTTGGATTATGTAGGTTCCCTATCGGGTACTTGGACTGTCTAGGTTAACTAGCGGGCAATTGGACTGTCTAGTTTACCTAGTGGGCACTTGGACTATGTAGTTTACCTAGCAGGCACATGGACTATGTAGGTTAACTAGCGGGCACTTGGACTATCTAGGTTACCTAGAGGGCACTTGGACTATGTACGTTTCCTAGCGGGCACTTGGACTATGTAGGTTAACGAACGGGCACTTGGACTATGTAGGTAACCTAATGGTCACTTGGACTGTCTGGGTTACCTAGCGGGGGCTTGGACTATGTAGGTTAACTAGCCGGCACTTGGACAATGTAGGATCCCTATCGGACATTTGTACTACTTAGGTTAACTAGCGGGCACTTTGACTATCTAGGTTAACAAGCGGGCACTTGGACTATCTAGTTCAACTAGCGGGCCCTTGTACTATGTAGGTTAACTAGCGGGCACTTGGACTATCTAGGTTAACTAACGGACCTTGGACTATGTAGGTTAACTAGCGGGCCCTTGGACTATGTATGTTCCCTAGTGGGCACTTGGACTATCTAGGTTAACTAACGTGCACTAGGACTATCTAGGTTAACTAGCGGGCATTTGGACTATCTAGGTTACCTATCAGGCACTTGGATTTGAAGGATGCCTAGCGGGTACTTGGACAATCTAGGTAACCTAGCAGGCACGTGGAATATGTAGGTTAACTAGCGGACACTTGCACGATCTAGGTTAACTAGCCAGCCATTGCACTATGTAGGTTAACTAGCGGGCCCATGGATTATGTAGGTTTACTAGCAGGCACTTGGACTATCTATGTTAACTAGCAGTCACTTGGACTATGTAGTTTCCCTAGCGGGCATTTGGACTATTTAGGTTACCATCGGGAACTTGGACTATGTAGGTTACCTAGCGGGCACTTGGACTATGTACGTCCCCTAGTGGGCACTTGGACTATCTAGGTTAACTAACGGGCATTTGGACTATGTAGGTTGCCTATCGGGCACTTGGAATATGTAGGTTCCCTAGCGGGCACTTGGATTATGTAGGTTCCCTATCGGGCACTTTGATTATGTAGGTTCCCTATCGGGCACTTGGACTATGTAGGTTACCTAGCAGGCACTTGCATTATGAAGGATCCCTAGCGGGCACTTGGACTATCTGGGTTACCTAGCGGGCACTTGGACTATGTAGATTAACTAGCGGACACTTGCACGATCTAGGTTAACTAGCGGGCCATTGCACTGTGTAGGTTAACTAGCGGGCGCATGGATTATGTAGGTTTACTAGCAGGCACTTGGACTATCTAGGTTAACTAGCAGGCACTTGGACTATGTAGTTTCCCTAGCGGGCATTTGGACTATTTAGGTTACCATCGGGAACTTGGACTATGTAGGTTACCTAGCGGGCACTTGGACTATGTGGGATCCCTATCGGACATTTGGACTACTTAGGTTACCAGCGGGCACTTGGACTATCTAGGTTAACGAACGGGCACTAGGACTATGTAGGTTACCTAGCGGGCATTTGGACTATGTAGGATCCCTATCGGACATTTGGACTACTTATGTTAACTAGCGGGCACTTGGACTATCTAGGTTAACTAGCGGGCACTTGGACTATCTAGGTTAACTAGCGGGCACTTGGACTATGTAGGTTAACTAGCGGGCCCTTGGACTATGTAGGTTAACTAGTGGGAACTTGGACTATCTAGGTTTCCTAGCGGGCACTCGGAATATGTACATACCCTAGCGCGCACTTGGACTATCTAGGTTACCTACCGGGCACTTGGACTATGTACGTCCCCTAGTGGGCACTTGGACTATCTAGGTTAACTAACGGGCACTTGGACTATGTAGTTTCCTAGCGGGCAATTGGATTAATTAAGTTGCCTAGTGGGCACTTGGACTATGTAGGTTACCTAGCGGGCACTTGCACTATGTAGGTTAACTAGAAGGCACTTGGACTATCAAGTTTACCTAGCGGGCCCTTGGACTATGTAGTTTAAGAGCGGGCACTTGGACTATCTAGGTTAACGAACGTGCACTTGGACTATGTAGGTAACCTAGCTGGCACTTGGACTGTCTAGGTTACCTAGCGGGCACTTGGCCTATCTAGGTTAACGAACGGGCACTTGGACTATGTAGGTTAACTAGCAGACACTTTGACTATCTAGGTTAGCTAACGGGCAATAGGACTATGTAGGTTCCCTGGCGGGCACTTGGACTATGTAGGTTACCTAGCAGGCACTTTGACTATGTAGGTTAACTAACGGGCACTTGGACTATGTAGGTTGCCTAGCGAGCACTTGGACTATGTAGGTTCCCAGCGGGCAGTTGGACTATGTAGGTTCCCTATCGGGTACTTGGACTGTCTACGTTAACTAGCCAGCAATTGGACTGTCTAGGTTACCTAGTGGGCACTTGGACTATGTAGTTTACCTAGCAGGCACTTGGACTATGTAGGTTAACTAGCGGGCACTTGGACTATCTAGGTTACCTAGGGGGCACTTGGACTATGTACGTTTCCTAGGGGGCACTTGGGCTGTCTACGTTACCTAGCGGGCACTTGGACTATGTAGGTTAACGAACGGGCACTTGGACTATGTAGGTAACATAATGGTCACTTGGACTGTCTAGGTTACCTAGCGGGGACTTGGACTATGTAGGTTAACTAGCGGGCACTTGGACTATGTAGGATCCCTATCGGACATTTGTACTACTTAGGTTAACTAGCGGGCACTTTGACTATCTAGGTTAACTAGCGGACACTTGGACTATGTAGGTTAACTAGCGGGCCCTTGGACTATGTACGTCCCCTAGTAGTCACTTGGACTATCTAGGTTAACTAACGGGCACTAGGACTATCTAGGTTAACTAGCGAGCACTTGGACTATGTAGGTTACCTAGCAGGCACTTGGATTATGAAGGATCCCTAGCGGGCACTTGGACTATCTGGGTTTCCTAGCGGGCACTTGGACTATGTAGGTTAACTAGCGGCCCCTTCACGATCTAGGTTAACTAGCGGGCCATTGCATTGTGTAGGTTAACTAACGGGCGCATGGATTATGTAGGTTTACTAGCTGGCACTTGGATTATCTAGGTTAACTAGCAGGCACTTGGACTATGTAGTTTCCCTAGCGGGCATTTGGACTATTTAGGTTACCATCGGGAACTTGGACTATGTAGGTTACCTAGCGGGCACTTGGACTATGTACATCCCCTAGTGGGCACTTGGACTATCTTGGTTAACTAGCGGGCACTTGGACTATGTAGGTTAACTAGCGGGCACTTGGACTATCAAGGTGAACTAGCGGGCCCTTGGACTATCTAGGTTAACTAGCGGGCACTTGGACTATATAGGTTAACTAGCGGGTACTTGGACTATCTAGGTTAACTAACGGACCTTGGACTATATAGGTTAACTAGCGGGCCCTTGGACTATGTAGGTTGCCTAGCGAGCACTTGGACTATGTAGGTTCCCAGCGGGCAGTTGAACTATGTAGGTTCCCTATCCGGTACTTGGACTGTGTAGGTAAACAAGCGGGCAATTGGACTGTCTAGGTTGCCTAGAGGGCACTTGGACTATGTACGTTTCCTAGCGGGCACTTGGGCTATCTTCGTTACCTAGCGGGCACTTGGACTATGTAGGTTAACGAACGGGCACTTGGACTATGTAGCTAACCTTATGGTCACTTGGACTGTCTAGGTTACCTAGCGGGGACTTGGACTATGTAGGTTAACTAGCGGCACTTGGACTATGTAGGATCCCTATCGGACATTTGTACTACTTAAGTTTACTAGCGGGCACATTGACTATCTAGGTTAACTAGCGGGCACTTGGACTATCTAGGTCAACTAGCGGGCCCTTGTACTATGTAGGTTAACAAGCGGGCACTTGGACTATATAGTTTAACTAGCGGACCTTGGACTATGTAGGTTAACTAGCGGGCCTTTGGACTATGTAGGTTAACTAGCGGGCACTTGGACTATCAAGGTCAACTAGCGGGCCCATGTACTATGTAGGTTAACTAGCGGGCACTTGGACAATATAAGTTAACTAGCGGGTACCTGGACTATCTAGGTTAACTAACGGACCTTTGACTATGTGGGTTAACTAGCGGGCCCTTGGACTATGTAGCTTAACTAGAAGGCACTTGGACTATCTAGGTTAACGAACGTGCACTTGGACTATGTAGGTAACCTAGCGGGCACTTGGACTGTCTAGGTTACCTAGTTGGCACTGGCCTATCTAGGTTAACGAACGGGCACTTGGACTATGTAGGATCCCTATCGGACATTTGGACTACTTAGGTTACCTAGCGGGCACTTGGACTATCTAGGTTAATGAATGGGCTCTTGGACTATGTAGGTTAACTAGCGGACACTTCGACTATCTAGGTTACCTAGCGGGCACTTGGACTATGTAGGTTCCCTAGCGGGCACTTGGACTATTTAGGTTACCTAGCAGGCACGTTGACTATCTAGGTTAACTAACGGGCACTTGGACTATGTAGGTTGCCTAGTGAGAACTTGGACTATGTAGGTTCCCAGCGGGCAGTTGGACTATGTAGGTTCCCTATCAGGTACTTGGACTATCTAGGTTAACTAGAGGGCACTCGGACTATGTACGTTTCCTAGCGAGCACTTGGACTATGTAGGTTAACGATCGGGCACTTGGACTATGTAGGTAACCTAATGGTCACTTGGACTGTCTAGGTTACCTAGTGGGGACTTGGACTATGTAGATTAAGTAGCGGGCACTTGGACTATGTAGGATCCCTATCGGACATTTTTACTACTTAGGTTAACTAGCGGGCAATTTGACTATCTAGCTTACCTAGCGGGCACTTGGACTATCTAGGTCAACTAACGGACCTTGGACTATGTAGGTTAACTAGCGGGCACTTGGACTATGTACGTCACCTAGTGGGCACTTGGACTATCTAGGTAAACTAACGGGCACTAGGATTATCTAGATTAACTAGCGGGCACTTGTATTATGAAGGATGCCTAGCGGGCACTTGGACTATCTAGGTTACCTAGCAGGCACGTGGACTATGTAGGTTATCTAGCGGACACTTGCACGATCTAGGTTAACTAGCCAGCCATAGCACTATGTAGGTTAACTAGCGGGCCCATGGATTATGTAGGTTTACTAGCAGGCACTTGGACTATCTAGGTTAACTAGCAGGCACTTGGACTATATAGTTTCCCTAGCGGGCATTTGGACTATTTAGGTTACCATCGGGAACTTGGACTATGTAGGTTACCTAGCGGGCACTTGGACTATGTACGTCCCCTAGTGGGCACTTAGACTATCTAGGTTAACTAACGGGCACTTGGACTATGTAGGTTGCCTAGTGGGCACTTGGACTATGTAGGTTCTTAGCGGGCACTTGGATTATGTAGGTTCCCTATCGGGCACTTGGATTATGTAGGTTCCCTATCGGGCATTTGGACTATGTAGGTTTACTAGCGGGCACTTGGACTGTCTAGATAACCTAGCGGACACTTGGACTATCTAGGTTAACGAACGGGCACTTGGACTATGTAGGTAACCTAACGGGCACTTGGACTGTCTAGGTTACCTAGCGGGCATTTTGACTATCTAGGTTAACGAACGGGCACTTGGACTATGTAGGTTACCTAGCGGGCACCTATGTAGGTTAACTAGCGGGCACTTGGACTGTCTAGGTAACCTAGTGGGCACTTGGACTATCAAGGTTAACGAACGGGCACTTGGACTATGTAGGTAACCTAGCGGGCACTTGGACTGTCTTGGTTACCTGCGGGCACTTTGACAATCTAGGTTAACGAACGGGCACTTGGACAATGTAGGTTACGTAGCGGGCACTTTTACTATGTAGGATCCCTATCGGACATTTGGACTACTTAAGTTAACTAGCGGGCACTTGGACTATCTAGGTTAACTAGCGGGCACTTGGACTATCTAGGTTTCCTAGCCGGCACTCGGACTATGTACATATGCTAGCGCGCACTTGGACTATCTAGGTTACCTAGCGGGCACTTGGACTATGTACGTCCACTAGTGGGCACTTGGACTATCTAGGTTAACTAACGGGCACTTGGACTATGTAGTTTCCCTAGCGGGCTTTTGGATTATTTAGGTTACCTAGTGGGCACTTGGACTATGTAGGTTACCTAGCGGGAACTTGGACTATGTAGGTTAACTAGAAGGCACTTGGACTATCAAGGTTACCTAGCGGGCCCTTGGACTATGTAGGTTACCAGCGGGCACTTGGACTATCTTGGTTAACGAACGTGCACTTGGACTATGTAGGTAACCTAGCGGGCACTTGGACTATGTAGGATACCTACCGGGCACTTGGACTATGTAAGATCCCTTTCGGACATTTGGACTACTTAGGTTACCTAGCGGGCACTTGGACTATGTAGGTTCCCTACCGGGCACTTGGACTGTGTAGGATCCCTTTCGGACATTTGGACTACTTAGGTTACCTAGCGGCCACTTGGACTATGTAGGTTCCCTACCGGGCACTCGGACTATTTAGGTTACCTAGCAGGCACTTTGACTATCTAGGTTAACTAACGGGCACTTGGAATATGTAGGTTGCCTAGCGAGCACTTGGACTATGTAGGTTCCCAGCGGGCAGTTGGACAATGTAGGTTCCCTATCGGGTCCTTGGTCTGTCTAAGTTAACTAGAGGGCACTTGGACTATGTACGTTTACTAGCGGGCACTTGGGTTATCTACGTTACCTAGCGGGCACTTGGACGATGTAGGTTAACGAACGGGCACTTGGACTATGTAGGTAACCTAATGGTCACTTGGACTGTCTAAGTTACCTAGCGGGGACTTGGACTATGTAGGTTAACTAGCGGGCACTTGGACTATGTAGGATCCCTATCGGACATTTGTACTACTTAGGTTAACTAGCGGGCACATTGAGTATCTTAGTTAACTAGCGGGCCCTTGTACTATGTAGGTTTACTAGCGGGCACTTGGACTATCTAGGTTAACTAACGGACCTTGGACTATGTAGGTTAACTAGCGGGCCCTTGGACTATGTACGTCCCCTAGTGGGCACTTGGACTATCTAGGTTAACTAACGGGCACTAGGACTATCTAGGTTAACTAGCGGGCACTTGGACTATCTAGGTTACCTAGCAGGCACTTGGATTATGAAGGATGCCTAGTGGGCACTTGGACTATCTAGGTTACCCAGCAGGCACGTGGACTATGTAGGTTAACTAGCGGACACTTGCACGATCTAGGTTAACTAGCAGGCCATTGCACTTTGTAGGTTAACTAGCGGGCCCATGGATTATGTAGGTTTACTAGCAGGCACTTGGACTATCTAGGTTAACTAGCAGGCACTTGGACTATGTAGTTTCCCTAGCGGGCATTTGGACTATTTAGGTTACCATCGGGAACTTGGACTATGTAGGTTACCTAGTGGGCACTTGGACTATCTAGGTTAACTAACGGGCACTTGGACTATGTAGGTTGCCTAGCGGGCACTTGGATTTGTAGGTTCCCTAGCGGGCACTTGGATTATGTAGGTTCCCTATCGGGCACTTGGATTATGTAGGTTCCCTATCAGGCACATGGACTATGTAGGTTAACTAGCGGGCACTTGGACTGTCTAGGTAACCTAGCGGGCACTTGGACTATCTAGGTTAACGAATGGGCACTTAGACTATGTAGGTAACCTAGCGGGCACTTGGACTCTCTAGGTTACCTAGCGGGCACTTTGACTATCTAGGTTAACGACGGGCACTTGGACTATGTAGGTTACCTAGCGGGCACTTGGACTATGTAGGATCCCTATCGGAAATTTGGACTACTTAGGTTAACTAGCGGGCACTTGGACTATCTAGGTTAACTAGCGGGCACGTGGACTATCTAGGTTAACTAGCGCACCTTGGACTATGTAGGTTAACTAGCGGGCTCTTGGACTATGTAGGTTAACTAGCGGGCTCTTGGACTATCTAGGATTCCTAGCGGGAACTCGGACTATGTACATACCCTAGCGCGCACTTGGACTATCTAGGTTAACTAGCGGACCTTGGACTATGTAGGTTAACTAGCGGGCCCTTGGACTATGTAGGTTAACTAGCGGGCCCTTGGACTATGTAGGTTAACTAGCGGGCACTTGGATAATCTAGGTTTCCTAGCGGGCACTCGGACTATGTACATACACTAGCGCGCACTTGGATTATCTAGGTTACCTAGCGGGCACTTGGACTATGTACGTCCCCTAGTGGGCACTTGGACTATCTAGGTTAACTAACGGGCACTTGGAATATGTACTTTCCCTAGCGGGCATTTGGATTATTTAGGTTACATAGCGGGCCCTTAGACTATGTAGGTTACCAGCGGGCACTTGGACTATCTAGGTTAACGAACGTGCACTTGGACTATGTAGGTAAACTAGCAGGCACTTGGACTGTCTAGGTTACCTAGCGGGCACTTGGCCTATCTAGGTTAACGAACGGGCACTTGGACTATGTAGGTTAACTAGCGGACACTTCGACTATCTAGGTTAGCTAACGGGCAATTGGACTATCTAGGTTACCTAGCGGGCACTTGGACTATGTAGGTTCCCTAGCGGGCACTTGGACAATTTAGGTTACCTAGCAGGCACTTTGACTATCTAGGTTAACTAACGGGCGCTTGGACTATGTAGGTTGCCTAGCGAGCACTTGGACTATGTACGTCCCCTAGCGGGCACTTGGACTATCTAGGTTAACTAGAGGGCCCTTGGACTATCTAGGTTAACTAACGGGCACTTGGACTATCTAGATTAACTAGCGGGCCCTTGGAATATCTAGGTTAACTAGCGGGCACTTGGACTACCTAGGTTAACTAGCGGGGACTTGTACTATCTAGATTAACTAGCGGGCCCTTGGACTATCTAGGTTTACTAGCGGGCACTTGGACTATCTAGGTTAACTAGCGAGCACTTGGACTATGTAGTTTCACTAGCGGGCATTTGGATTACTTAGGTTACCTAGTGGGCACTTGGTTACTATGTAGGTTACCTAGCGGGCACTTGGACTATGTAGGTTAACTAGAAGGCACTTGGACTATCTAGGTTAACGAACGTGCACTTGGACTATGTAGGTAACCTAGCGGACACTTGGACTGTCTAGGTTACCTAGCGGGCACTTGGCCTATCTAGGTTAACGAACGGGCACTTGGACTATGTAGGTTACCTAGCGGGCACTTGGACTATGTGGGATCCCTATCGGACATTTGGACTACTTAGGTTACCTAGCGGGCAATTGGACTATCTAGGTTAACGAACGGGCTCTTGGACTATGTAGGTTAACTAGCGGACACTTCGACTATCTAGGTTAGCTAACGGGCAAGTGGACTATCTAGTTTACCTAGCGGGCACTTGGACTATGTAGGTTCCCTACCGGGCACTTGGATTATGTAGATTCCTATCGGGCACTTGGATTATGTAAGTTCCCTGTCGGGCACTTGGACTATGTATGTTAACTAGCGGGTACTTGGACTGTCTAGGTAACCTAGCGGGCACTTGGACTATCTAGGTTAACGAACGGGCACTTGGACTATGTAGGTAACCTAGCGGGCACTTGGACTGTCTAGGTTACCTAGCGGGCACTTTGACAATCTAGGTTAACGAACAGGCACTTGGACTATGTAAGTTAACTAGCGATCACTTGGACTATGTACGTTAACTAGCGGGCACTTGGACTATCTAGGTTTCCTAGCCGGCACTCGGCCTATGTACATATCCTAGCGCGCACTTGGACTATCTAGGTTTCCTAGCGGGCACTCGGACTATATACATACCCTAGCGCGCACTTGGACTATCTAGGTTACCTAGCGGGCACTTGGACTATGTAGTTTCCCTAGCGGGCATTTGGATTATTTAGGTTACCTAGTGGGCACTTGGACTATGTAGGTTACCTAGTGGGAAATTGGACTATGTAGGTTAACTAGAAGGCACTTGGACTATCAAGGTTACCAAGCGGGCCCTTGGACTATGTAGGTTACCAGCGGGCACTTGGACTATCTAGGTTAACGAACGTGCACTTGGACTATGTAGGTAACCTAGCGGGTACTTGGACTATGTAGGATCCCTATGGGACATTTGGACTACTTAGGTTACCTAGCGGGCACTTGGACTATGTAGGTTCCCTAACGGGCACTTGGACTATGTAGGATCCCTATCGGACATTTGGACTACTTAGGTTACCTAGCGGGCAATTGGACTATTTAGGTTCCCTACCGGGCACTCGGACTATTTAGGTTACCTAGCAGGCACTTTGACTATCTAGGTTAACTAACGGGCACTTGGACTATGTAGGTTGCCTAGCGAGCACTTGGACTATGTAGGTTCCCAGCGGGCAGTTGGACTATGTAGGTTCCCTATCGGGTCCTTGGACTGTCTAAGTTAACTAGAGGGCACTTGGACTATGTACGTTTACTAGCGGGCACTTGGGTTATCTACGTTATCTAGCGGGCACTTGGACTATGTAGGTTAACGAACGGGCACTTGGACTATATAGGTAACCTAATGGTCACATGGACTGTCTAAGTTACCTAGCGGGGACTTGGACTATCTAGGTTAACTAACGGGCACTAGGACTATCTAGGTTAACTAGCGGGCACTTGGACTATCTAGGTTACCTAGCAGGCACTTGGATTATGAAGGATGCCTAGTGGGCACTTGGACTATCTAGGTTACCCAGCAGGCACGTGGACTATGTAGGTTAACTAGCGGACACTTGCACGATCTAGGTTAACTAGCAGGCCATTGCACTTTGTAGGTTAACTAGCGGGCCCATGGATTATGTAGGTTTACTAGCAGGCACTTGGACTATCTAGGTTAACTAGCAGGCACTTGGACTATGTAGTTTCCCTAGCGGGCATTTGGACTATTTAGGTTACCATCGGGAACTTGGACTATGTAGGTTACCTAGTGGGCACTTGGACTATCTAGGTTAACTAACGGGCACTTGGACTATGTAGGTTGCCTAGCGGGCACTTGGATTTGTAGGTTCCCTAGCGGGCACTTGGATTATGTAGGTTCCCTATCGGGCACTTGGATTATGTAGGTTCCCTATCAGGCACATGGACTATGTAGGTTAACTAGCGGGCACTTGGACTGTCTAGGTAACCTAGCGGGCACTTGGACTATCTAGGTTAACGAATGGGCACTTAGACTATGTAGGTAACCTAGCGGGCACTTGGACTCTCTAGGTTACCTAGCGGGCACTTTGACTATCTAGGTTAACGACGGGCACTTGGACTATGTAGGTTACCTAGCGGGCACTTGGACTATGTAGGATCCCTATCGGAAATTTGGACTACTTAGGTTAACTAGCGGGCACTTGGACTATCTAGGTTAACTAGCGGGCACGTGGACTATCTAGGTTAACTAGCGCACCTTGGACTATGTAGGTTAACTAGCGGGCTCTTGGACTATGTAGGTTAACTAGCGGGCTCTTGGACTATCTAGGATTCCTAGCGGGAACTCGGACTATGTACATACCCTAGCGCGCACTTGGACTATCTAGGTTAACTAGCGGACCTTGGACTATGTAGGTTAACTAGCGGGCCCTTGGACTATGTAGGTTAACTAGCGGGCACTTGGATAATCTAGGTTTCCTAGCGGGCACTCGGACTATGTACATACACTAGCGCGCACTTGGATTATCTAGGTTACCTAGCGGGCACTTGGACTATGTACGTCCCCTAGTGGGCACTTGGACTATCTAGGTTAACTAACGGGCACTTGGAATATGTACTTTCCCTAGCGGGCATTTGGATTATTTAGGTTACATAGCGGGCCCTTAGACTATGTAGGTTACCAGCGGGCACTTGGACTATCTAGGTTAACGAACGTGCACTTGGACTATGTAGGTAAACTAGCAGGCACTTGGACTGTCTAGGTTACCTAGCGGGCACTTGGCCTATCTAGGTTAACGAACGGGCACTTGGACTATGTAGGTTAACTAGCGGACACTTCGACTATCTAGGTTAGCTAACGGGCAATTGGACTATCTAGGTTACCTAGCGGGCACTTGGACTATGTAGGTTCCCTAGCGGGCACTTGGACAATTTAGGTTACCTAGCAGGCACTTTGACTATCTAGGTTAACTAACGGGCGCTTGGACTATGTAGGTTGCCTAGCGAGCACTTGGACTATGTACGTCCCCTAGCGGGCACTTGGACTATCTAGGTTAACTAGAGGGCCCTTGGACTATCTAGGTTAACTAACGGGCACTTGGACTATCTAGATTAACTAGCGGGCCCTTGGAATATCTAGGTTAACTAGCGGGCACTTGGACTACCTAGGTTAACTAGCGGGGACTTGTACTATCTAGATTAACTAGCGGGCCCTTGGACTATCTAGGTTTACTAGCGGGCACTTGGACTATCTAGGTTAACTAGCGAGCACTTGGACTATGTAGTTTCACTAGCGGGCATTTGGATTACTTAGGTTACCTAGTGGGCACTTGGTTACTATGTAGGTTACCTAGCGGGCACTTGGACTATGTAGGTTAACTAGAAGGCACTTGGACTATCTAGGTTAACGAACGTGCACTTGGACTATGTAGGTAACCTAGCGGACACTTGGACTGTCTAGGTTACCTAGCGGGCACTTGGCCTATCTAGGTTAACGAACGGGCACTTGGACTATGTAGGTTACCTAGCGGGCACTTGGACTATGTGGGATCCCTATCGGACATTTGGACTACTTAGGTTACCTAGCGGGCAATTGGACTATCTAGGTTAACGAACGGGCTCTTGGACTATGTAGGTTAACTAGCGGACACTTCGACTATCTAGGTTAGCTAACGGGCAAGTGGACTATCTAGTTTACCTAGCGGGCACTTGGACTATGTAGGTTCCCTACCGGGCACTTGGATTATGTAGATTCCTATCGGGCACTTGGATTATGTAAGTTCCCTGTCGGGCACTTGGACTATGTATGTTAACTAGCGGGTACTTGGACTGTCTAGGTAACCTAGCGGGCACTTGGACTATCTAGGTTAACGAACGGGCACTTGGACTATGTAGGTAACCTAGCGGGCACTTGGACTGTCTAGGTTACCTAGCGGGCACTTTGACAATCTAGGTTAACGAACAGGCACTTGGACTATGTAAGTTAACTAGCGATCACTTGGACTATGTACGTTAACTAGCGGGCACTTGGACTATCTAGGTTTCCTAGCCGGCACTCGGCCTATGTACATATCCTAGCGCGCACTTGGACTATCTAGGTTTCCTAGCGGGCACTCGGACTATATACATACCCTAGCGCGCACTTGGACTATCTAGGTTACCTAGCGGGCACTTGGACTATGTACGTCCCCTAGTGGGCACTTGGATTATCTAGGTTAACTAACGGGCACTTGGAATATGTACTTTCCCTAGCGGGCATTTGGATTATTTAGGTTACATAGCGGGCCCTTGGACTATGTAGGTTACCAGCGGGCACTTGGACTATCTAGGTTAACCAACGTGCACTTGGACTATGTAGGAAAACTAGCAGGCACTTGGACTGTCTAGGTTACCTAGCAGGCACTTGGCCTATCTAGGTTAACGAACGGGCACTTGGACTATGTAGGTTAACTAGCGGACACTTCGACTATCTAGGTTAGCTAACGGGCAATTGGACTATCTAGGTTACCTAGCGGGAACTTGGACTATGTAGATTCCCTAGCGGGCACTTGGACAATTAAGGTTACCTAGCAGGCACTTTGACTATCTAGGTTAACTAACGTGCACTTGGACTATGTAGGTTGCCTAGCGAGCACTTGGACTATGTACGTCCCCTAGCGGGCACTTGGGCTATCTAGGTTAACTAGAGGGCCCTTGGACTATGTAGGTTAACTATCGGGCACTTGGATTATCTAGGTTAACTACCGGGCACTTGGACGATCTAGGTTAACTAGCGGGCACTTGGACTATCTAGGTTAACTAGCGGGCACTTGGACTATCTAGATTAACTAGCGGGCCCTTGGAATATCTAGGTTAACTAGCAGGCACTTGGACTACCTAGGTTAACTAGCGGGGACTTGGACTATCTAGATTAACTAGCGGGCCCTTGGACTATCTAGGTTTACTAGCGGGCACTTGGACTATCTAGGTTAACTAGCGAGCACTTGGACTATGTAGTTTCACTAGCAGGCATTTGGATTACTTAGGTTACCTAGTGGGCACTTGGTTACTATGTAGGTTACCTAGCGGGCACTTGGACTATGTAGGTTAACTAGAAGGCACTTGGACTATCTAGGTTAACGAACGTGCACTTGGACTATGTAGGTAACCTAGCGGACACTTGGACTGTCTAGGTTACCTAGCGGGCACTTGGCCTATCTAGGTTAACGAACGGGCACTTGGACTATGTAGGTTACCTAGCGGGCACTTGGACTATGTGGGATCCCTATCGGACATTTGGACTACTTAGGTTACCTAGCGGGCAATTGGACTATCTAGGTTAACGAACGGGCTCTTGGACTATGTAGGTTAACTAGCGGACACTTCGACTATCTAGGTTAGCTAACGGGCAAGTGGACTATCTAGTTTACCTAGCGGGCACTTGGACTATGTAGGTTCCCTACCGGGCACTTGGATTATGTAGATTCCTATCGGGCACTTGGATTATGTAAGTTCCCTGTCGGGCACTTGGACTATGTATGTTAACTAGCGGGTACTTGGACTGTCTAGGTAACCTAGCGGGCACTTGGACTATCTAGGTTAACGAACGGGCACTTGGACTATGTAGGTAACCTAGCGGGCACTTGGACTGTCTAGGTTACCTAGCGGGCACTTTGACAATCTAGGTTAACGAACAGGCACTTGGACTATGTAAGTTAACTAGCGATCACTTGGACTATGTACGTTAACTAGCGGGCACTTGGACTATCTAGGTTTCCTAGCCGGCACTCGGCCTATGTACATATCCTAGCGCGCACTTGGACTATCTAGGTTTCCTAGCGGGCACTCGGACTATATACATACCCTAGCGCGCACTTGGACTATCTAGGTTACCTAGCGGGCACTTGGACTATGTAGTTTCCCTAGCGGGCATTTGGATTATTTAGGTTACCTAGTGGGCACTTGGACTATGTAGGTTACCTAGTGGGAAATTGGACTATGTAGGTTAACTAGAAGGCACTTGGACTATCAAGGTTACCAAGCGGGCCCTTGGACTATGTAGGTTACCAGCGGGCACTTGGACTATCTAGGTTAACGAACGTGCACTTGGACTATGTAGGTAACCTAGCGGGTACTTGGACTATGTAGGATCCCTATGGGACATTTGGACTACTTAGGTTACCTAGCGGGCACTTGGACTATGTAGGTTCCCTAACGGGCACTTGGACTATGTAGGATCCCTATCGGACATTTGGACTACTTAGGTTACCTAGCGGGCAATTGGACTATTTAGGTTCCCTACCGGGCACTCGGACAATTTAGGTTACCTAGCAGGCACTTTGACTATCTAGGTTAACTAACGGGCACTTGGACTATGTAGGTTGCCTAGCGAGCACTTGGACTATGTAGGTTCCCAGCGGGCAGTTGGACTATGTAGGTTCCCTATCGGGTCCTTGGACTGTCTAAGTTAACTAGAGGGCACTTGGACTATGTACGTTTACTAGCGGGCACTTGGGTTATCTACGTTATCTAGCGGGCACTTGGACTATGTAGGTTAACGAACGGGCACTTGGACTATATAGGTAACCTAATGGTCACATGGACTGTCTAAGTTACCTAGCGGGGACTTGGACTATGTAGGTTAACTAGCGGGCACTTGGACTATGTAGGTTAACTAGCGGGCACTTGGACTATCTAGGTTTCCTAGCGGGCACTCCGACTATGTACATACCCTAGCGCGCACTTGGACTATCTAGGTTACCTAGCGGACACTTGGACTATGTACGTCCCCTAGTGGGAACTTTGATTATCTAGGTTAACTAACGGGCACTTGGAATATGTACTTTCCCTAGCGGGCATTTGGATTATTTAGGTTACATAGCGGGCCCTTGGACTATGTAGGTTACCAGCGGGCACTTGGACTATCTAGGTTAACGAACGTGCACTTGGACTATGTAGGTTAACTAGCGGACACTTCGACTATCTAAGTTAGCTAACGGGCAATTGGACTATGTAGGTTACCTAGCGGGCACTTGGACTATGTAGGTTCCCTAGCGGGCACTTGGACAATTTAGATTACCTAGCAGGCACTTTGACTATCTAGGTTAACTAACGGGCGCTTGGACTATGTAGGTTGCCTAGCGAGCACTTGGACTATGTACGTCCCCTAGCGGGCACTTGGACTATCTAGGTTAACTAGACGGCCCTTGGACTACGTAGGTTAACTATCGGGCACTTGGATTATCTAGGTTAACTAGTGGGCACTTGGACGATCTAGGTTAACTAGCGGGCACTTGGACTATCTAGGTTAACTAGCGGGCACTTGGACTATCTAGATTAACTAGCGGGCCCTTGGAATATCTAGATTTACTAGCGGGCACTTGGACTATCTAGGTTAACTAGCGAACACTTGGACTATGTAGTTTCACTAGCGGGCATTTGGATTATTTAGGTTACCTAGTGGGCACTTGGTTACTATGTAGGTTACCTAGCGGGCACTTGGACTATGTAGGTTAACTAGAAGGCACTTGGAATATCTAGGTTAACGAACGTGCACTTGGACTATGTAGGTAACCTAGCGGACACTTGGACTGTCTAGGTTACCTAGCGGGCACTTGGCCTATCTAGGTTAACGAACGGGCACTTGGACTATGTAGGTTACCTAGAGGGCACTTGGACAATGTGGAATCCCTATCGGACATTTGGACTACTTAGGTTACCTAGCGGACAATTGGACTATCTAGGTTAACGAACGGGCTCTTGGACTATGTAGGTTAACTAGCGGACACTTCGACTATCTAGGTTAGCTAACGGGTAATTGGACTATCTAGGTTACTTAGCAGGCACTTGGACTATGTAGGTTCCCTAGAGGGCACTTGGACTATTTAGGTTACCTAGCAGGCACTTTGAATATCTAGGTTAACTAATGGGCACTTGGACTATGTAGGTTGCCTATCGGGTACTTGGACTGTCTAGGTTAACTAGCGGGCAATTTGGCTGTCTAGGTTACCTAGTGAGCACTTGGACTATGTAGTTTACCTTGCGAGCACTTGGATTATGTAGGTTCCCCAGCGGGCACTTGGACTATGTAGGTTCCCTATCGGGTACTTGGACTGTCTAGGTTAACTAGCGGGCAATTGGACTGTCTAGGTTACCTAGTGGGCACTTGTACTATGTAGTTTACATAGCAGGCACTTGGACTATGTAGGTAAACTAGCGGGCACTTGGACTATCTACGTTACCAGAGGGCACTTGGACTGTGTAGGTAAACTAGCGGGCACTTGGGCTATCTACGTTACCTAGCGGGCACTTGGACTATGTAGGTTAACGACTGGGCACTTGGACTATGTAGGTAACCTAATGGTCATATGGACTGTCTAGGTTACCTAGCGGAGACTTGGACTATGTAGGTTAACTAGCGGGCACTTGGACTATGTAGGATCCCTATCGGACTTTTGTATTACTTAGGTTATCTAGCGGGCACTTTGACTATCTAGGTTAACTAGCGGGCACTTGGACTATCTAGGTCAACTAGCGGGCCCTTGTACTATGTAGGTTAACCAGCGGGCCCTTGGACTATATACGTCCCCTAGTGGGCACTTGGACTATCTAGGTTAACTAACGGGCACTAGGACTATCTAGGTTACCTAGCAGGCACTTGGATTATGAAGGATGCCTAGCGGGCACTTGGACTATCTAGGTTACCTAGCAGGCACGTGGACTATGTAGGTTAACTAGCGGACACTTGCACGATCTAGGTTAACTAGCGGGTCATTGCACTATTTAGGTTAACTAGCACGCCCATGGATTATGTAGGTTTACTAGCAGGCACTTGGACTATGTAGGTTAACTAGCGAGCACTTGGACTATGTAGTTTCCCTAGCGGGCATTTGGACTATTTAGGTACCTAGGGGGCACTTGGACTATGTACGTCCCCTAGTGGGCACTTGGACTATGTAGGTTGCCTAGCGTGCACTTGGACTATGTAGGTTCCCTAGCGGGCACTTGGATTATGTAGGTTCCCTATCGGGCACTTGGATTATGTAGGTTCCCTATCGGGCACTTGGACTATGTAGGTTACCAGCGGGCACATGGACTATCTAGGTTAACTAACGTGCTCTTGGATTATATAGGTAAACTAGCGGGCACTTGGACTGTCTAGGTTACCTAGCGGGCACTTGGCCTATCTAGGTTAACGAACGGGCACTTGGACTATGTAGGTTAACTAGCGGGCACTTGGACTATGTAGGATCCCTATCGGGTACTTGGACTGTCTAGGTTACCTAGTAGGCACTTGGAATATGTAGTTTACCTAGCGAGCACTTGGACTATGTAGGTTCCCTAGCGGGCACTTGGACTATGTAGGTTCCCTATCGGGTACTTGGACTATGTAGGTTAACTAGCGGGCACTTGGACTGTCTAGGTAACCTAGCGGGCACTTGGACTATCTAGGTTAACGAATGGGCACTTAGACTATGTAGGTAACCTAGAGGGCACTTGGACTGTCTAGGTTACCTAGCGGGCACTTTGACTATCTAGGTTAACGAACGGGCACTTGGACTATGTAGGTTACCTAGCGGGCACTTGTACTATGTAGGATCCCTATCGGACATTTGGACTACTTAGGTTAACTAGCGGGCACTTGGACTATCTAGGTTAACTAGCGGGCACTTGGACTATCTAGGTTAACTAGCGGACCTTGGACTATGTAGGTTAACTAGCGGGCCCTTGGACTATGTAGGTTAACTAGCGGGCACTTGGACTATCTAGGTTTCCTAGCGGGCACTCGGACTATGTACATACCCTAGCGCGCACTTGGACTATCTAGGTTACCTAGCGGGCACTTGGACTATGTACGTCCCCTAGTGGGCACTTGGATTATCTAGGTTAACTAACGGGCACTTGGAATATGTACTTTCCCTAGCGGGCATTTGGATTATTTAGGTTACATAGCGGGCCCTTGGACTATGTAGGTTACCAGCGGGCACTTGGACTATCTAGGTTAACCAACGTGCACTTGGACTATGTAGGAAAACTAGCAGGCACTTGGACTGTCTAGGTTACCTAGCAGGCACTTGGCCTATCTAGGTTAACGAACGGGCACTTGGACTATGTAGGTTAACTAGCGGACACTTCGACTATCTAGGTTAGCTAACGGGCAATTGGACTATCTAGGTTACCTAGCGGGAACTTGGACTATGTAGATTCCCTAGCGGGCACTTGGACAATTAAGGTTACCTAGCAGGCACTTTGACTATCTAGGTTAACTAACGTGCACTTGGACTATGTAGGTTGCCTAGCGAGCACTTGGACTATGTACGTCCCCTAGCGGGCACTTGGGCTATCTAGGTTAACTAGAGGGCCCTTGGACTATGTAGGTTAACTATCGGGCACTTGGATTATCTAGGTTAACTACCGGGCACTTGGACGATCTAGGTTAACTAGCGGGCACTTGGACTATCTAGGTTAACTAGCGGGCACTTGGACTATCTAGATTAACTAGCGGGCCCTTGGAATATCTAGGTTAACTAGCAGGCACTTGGACTACCTAGGTTAACTAGCGGGGACTTGGACTATCTAGATTAACTAGCGGGCCCTTGGACTATCTAGGTTTACTAGCGGGCACTTGGACTATCTAGGTTAACTAGCGAGCACTTGGACTATGTAGTTTCACTAGCAGGCATTTGGATTACTTAGGTTACCTAGTGGGCACTTGGTTACTATGTAGGTTACCTAGCGGGCACTTGGACTATGTAGGTTAACTAGAAGGCACTTGGACTATCTAGGTTAACGAACGTGCACTTGGACTATGTAGGTAACCTAGCGGACACTTGGACTGTCTAGGTTACCTAGCGGGCACTTGGCCTATCTAGGTTAACGAACGGGCACTTGGACTATGTAGGTTACCTAGCGGGCACTTGGACTATGTGGGATCCCTATCGGACATTTGGACTACTTAGGTTACCTAGCGGGCAATTGGACTATCTAGGTTAACGAACGGGCTCTTGGACTATGTAGGTTAACTAGCGGACACTTCGACTATCTAGGTTAGCTAACGGGCAAGTGGACTATCTAGTTTACCTAGCGGGCACTTGGACTATGTAGGTTCCCTACCGGGCACTTGGATTATGTAGATTCCTATCGGGCACTTGGATTATGTAAGTTCCCTGTCGGGCACTTGGACTATGTATGTTAACTAGCGGGTACTTGGACTGTCTAGGTAACCTAGCGGGCACTTGGACTATCTAGGTTAACGAACGGGCACTTGGACTATGTAGGTAACCTAGCGGGCACTTGGACTGTCTAGGTTACCTAGCGGGCACTTTGACAATCTAGGTTAACGAACAGGCACTTGGACTATGTAAGTTAACTAGCGATCACTTGGACTATGTACGTTAACTAGCGGGCACTTGGACTATCTAGGTTTCCTAGCCGGCACTCGGCCTATGTACATATCCTAGCGCGCACTTGGACTATCTAGGTTTCCTAGCGGGCACTCGGACTATATACATACCCTAGCGCGCACTTGGACTATCTAGGTTACCTAGCGGGCACTTGGACTATGTAGTTTCCCTAGCGGGCATTTGGATTATTTAGGTTACCTAGTGGGCACTTGGACTATGTAGGTTACCTAGTGGGAAATTGGACTATGTAGGTTAACTAGAAGGCACTTGGACTATCAAGGTTACCAAGCGGGCCCTTGGACTATGTAGGTTACCAGCGGGCACTTGGACTATCTAGGTTAACGAACGTGCACTTGGACTATGTAGGTAACCTAGCGGGTACTTGGACTATGTAGGATCCCTATGGGACATTTGGACTACTTAGGTTACCTAGCGGGCACTTGGACTATGTAGGTTCCCTAACGGGCACTTGGACTATGTAGGATCCCTATCGGACATTTGGACTACTTAGGTTACCTAGCGGGCAATTGGACTATTTAGGTTCCCTACCGGGCACTCGGACAATTTAGGTTACCTAGCAGGCACTTTGACTATCTAGGTTAACTAACGGGCACTTGGACTATGTAGGTTGCCTAGCGAGCACTTGGACTATGTAGGTTCCCAGCGGGCAGTTGGACTATGTAGGTTCCCTATCGGGTCCTTGGACTGTCTAAGTTAACTAGAGGGCACTTGGACTATGTACGTTTACTAGCGGGCACTTGGGTTATCTACGTTATCTAGCGGGCACTTGGACTATGTAGGTTAACGAACGGGCACTTGGACTATATAGGTAACCTAATGGTCACATGGACTGTCTAAGTTACCTAGCGGGGACTTGGACTATGTAGGTTAACTAGCGGGCACTTGGACTATGTAGGTTAACTAGCGGGCACTTGGACTATCTAGGTTTCCTAGCGGGCACTCCGACTATGTACATACCCTAGCGCGCACTTGGACTATCTAGGTTACCTAGCGGACACTTGGACTATGTACGTCCCCTAGTGGGAACTTGGATTATCTAGGTTAACTAACGGGCACTTGGAATATGTACTTTCCCTAGCGGGCATTTGGATTATTTAGGTTACATAGCGGGCCCTTGGACTATGTAGGTTACCAGCGGGCACTTGGACTATCTAGGTTAACGAACGTGCACTTGGACTATGTAGGTTAACTAGCGGACACTTCGACTATCTAAGTTAGCTAACGGGCAATTGGACTATGTAGGTTACCTAGCGGGCACTTGGACTATGTAGGTTCCCTAGCGGGCACTTGGACAATTTAGATTACCTAGCAGGCACTTTGACTATCTAGGTTAACTAACGGGCGCTTGGACTATGTAGGTTGCCTAGCGAGCACTTGGATTATGTACGTCCCCTAGCGGGCACTTGGACTATCTAGGTTAACTAGACGGCCCTTGGACTACGTAGGATAACTATCGGGCACTTGGATTATCTAGGTTAACTAGCGGGCACTTGGACGATCTAGGTTAACTAGCGGGCACTTGGACTATCTAGGTTAACTAGCGGGCACTTGGACTATCTAGATTAACTAGCGGGCCCTTGGAATATCTAGATTTACTAGCGGGCACTTGGACTATCTAGGTTAACTAGCGAACACTTGGACTATGTAGTTTCACTAGCGGGCATTTGGATTATTTAGGTTACCTAGTGGGCACTTGGTTACTATGTAGGTTACCTAGCGGGCACTTGGACTATGTAGGTTAACTAGAAGGCACTTGGAATATCTAGGTTAACGAACGTGCACTTGGACTATGTAGGTAACCTAGCGGACACTTGGACTGTCTAGGTTACCTAGCGGGCACTTGGCCTATCTAGGTTAACGAACGGGCACTTGGACTATGTAGGTTACCTAGCGGGCACTTGGACAATGTGGAATCCCTATCGGACATTTGGACTACTTAGGTTACCTAGCGGACAATTGGACTATCTAGGTTAACGAACGGGCTCTTGGACTATGTAGGTTAACTAGCGGACACTTCGACTATCTAGGTTAGCTAACGGGTAATTGGACTATCTAGGTTACTTAGCAGGCACTTGGACTATGTAGGTTCCCTAGAGGGCACTTGGACTATTTAGGTTACCTAGCAGGCACTTTGAATATCTAGGTTAACTAATGGGCACTTGGACTATGTAGGTTGCCTATCGGGTACTTGGACTGTCTAGGTTAACTAGCGGGCAATTTGGCTGTCTAGGTTACCTAGTGAGCACTTGGACTATGTAGTTTACCTTGCGAGCACTTGGATTATGTAGGTTCCCCAGCGGGCACTTGGACTATGTAGGTTCCCTATCGGGTACTTGGACTGTCTAGGTTAACTAGCGGGCAATTGGACTGTCTAGGTTACCTAGTGGGCACTTGTACTATGTAGTTTACATAGCAGGCACTTGGACTATGTAGGTAAACTAGCGGGCACTTGGACTATCTACGTTACCTAGAGGGCACTTGGACTGTGTAGGTAAACTAGCGGGCACTTGGGCTATCTACGTTACCTAGCGGGCACTTGGACTATGTAGGTTAACGACTGGGCACTTGGACTATGTAGGTAACCTAATGGTCATATGGACTGTCTAGGTTACCTAGCGGAGACTTGGACTATGTAGGTTAACTAGCGGGCACTTGGACTATGTAGGATCCCTATCGGACTTTTGTATTACTTAGGTTATCTAGCGGGCACTTTGACTATCTAGGTTAACTAGCGGGCACTTGGACTATCTAGGTCAACTAGCGGGCCCTTGTACTATGTAGGTTAACCAGCGGGCCCTTGGACTATATACGTCCCCTAGTGGGCACTTGGACTATCTAGGTTAACTAACGGGCACTAGGACTATCTAGGTTACCTAGCAGGCACTTGGATTATGAAGGATGCCTAGCGGGCACTTGGACTATCTAGGTTACCTAGCAGGCACGTGGACTATGTAGGTTAACTAGCGGACACTTGCACGATCTAGGTTAACTAGCGGGTCATTGCACTATTTAGGTTAACTAGCACGCCCATGGATTATGTAGGTTTACTAGCAGGCACTTGGACTATGTAGGTTAACTAGCGAGCACTTGGACTATGTAGTTTCCCTAGCGGGCATTTGGACTATTTAGGTACCTAGGGGGCACTTGGACTATGTACGTCCCCTAGTGGGCACTTGGACTATGTAGGTTGCCTAGCGTGCACTTGGACTATGTAGGTTCCCTAGCGGGCACTTGGATTATATAGGTTCCCTATCGGGCACTTGGATTATGTAGGTTCCCTATCGGGCACTTGGACTATGTAGGTTACCAGCGGGCACATGGACTATCTAGGTTAACGAACGTGCTCTTGGATTATATAGGTAAACTAGCGGGCACTTGGACTGTCTAGGTTACCTAGCGGGCACTTGGCCTATCTAGGTTAACGAACGGGCACTTGGACTATGTAGGTTAACTAGCGGGCACTTGGACTATGTAGGATCCCTAGCGGGCACTTGGACTATGTAGGTTCCCTATCGGGTACTTGGACTGTCTAGGTTACCTAGTAGGCACTTGGAATATGTAGTTTACCTAGCGAGCACTTGGACTATGTAGGTTCCCTAGCGGGCACTTGGACTATGTAGGTTCCCTATCGGGTACTTGGACTATGTAGGTTAACTAGCGGGCACTTGGACTGTCTAGGTAACCTAGCGGGCACTTGGACTATCTAGGTTAACGAATGGGCACTTAGACTATGTAGGTAACCTAGAGGGCACTTGGACTGTCTAGGTTACCTAGCGGGCACTTTGACTATCTAGGTTAACGAACGGGCACTTGGACTATGTAGGTTACCTAGCGGGCACTTGGACTATGTAGGATCCCTATCGGACATTTGGACTACTTAGGTTAACTAGCGGGCATTTGGACTATCTAGGTTAACTAGCGGGCACTTGGACTATCTAGGTTAACTAGCGGGCACTTGGACTATCTAGATTAACTAGCGGGCCCTTGGAATATCTAGGTTAACTAGCGGGCACTTGGACTACCTAGGTTAACTAGCGGGGACTTGGACTATCTAGATTAACTAGCGGGCCCTTGGACTATCTAGGTTTACTAGCGGGCACTTGGACTATCTAGGTTAACTAGCGAGCACTTGGACTATGTAGTTTCACTTGCGGGCATTTGGATTATTTAGGTTACCTAGTGGGCACTTGGTTACTATGTAGGTTACCTAGCGGGCACTTGGACTATGTAGCTTAACTAGAAGGCACTTGGAATATCTAGGTTAACGAACGTGCACTTGGACTATGTAGGTAACCTAGCGGACACTTGGACTGTCTAGGTTACCTAGCGGGCACTTGGCCTATCTAGGTTAACGAACGGGCACTTGGACTATGTAGGTTACCTAGCGGGCACTTGGACAATGTGGGATCCCTATCGGACATTTGGACTACTTAGGTTACCTAGCGGGCAATTGGACTATCTAGGTTAACGAACGGGCTCTTGGACTATGTAGGTTAACTAGCGGACACTTCGACTATCTAGGTTAGCTAACGGGCAATTGGACCATCTAGGTTACCTAGCGGGCACTTGGACTATGTAGGTTCCCTAGCGGGCACTTGGACTATTTAGGTTACCTAGCAGGCACTTTGAATATCTAGGTTAACTAATGGGCACTTGGACTATGTAGGTTGCCTAGCGAGCACTTGGACTATGTAGGGTCCCAGCGGGCAGTTGGACTATGTAGGTTCCCTATCGGGTACTTGGACTGTCTAGGTTAACTAGCGGGCAATTGGACTGTCTAGGTTACCTAGTGGGCATTTGGACTAAGTAGTTTACCTTGCGAGCTCGTGGATTATGTAGGTTCCCCAGCGGGCACTTGGACTATGTAGGATCCCTATCGGGTACTTGGACTGTCTAGGTTAACTAGCGGGCAATTGGACTGTCTAGGTTACCTAGTGGGCACTTGTACTATGTAGTTTACATAGAAGGCACTTGGACTATGTAGGTAAACTAGCGGGCACTTGGACTATCTACGTTACCTAGAGGGCACTTGGACTGTGTAGGTAAACTAGCGGGCACTTGGGCTATCTACGTTACCTAGCGGGCACTTGGACTATGTAGGTTAACGACCGGGCACTTGGACTATGTAGGTAACCTAAAGGTCACATGGACTGTCTAGGTTACCTAGAGGGGACTTGGACTATGTAGGTTAACTAGCGGGCACTTGGACTATGTAGGATCCCTATCGGACTTTTGTATTACTTAGGTTATCTAGCGGGCACTTTGACTATCTAGGTTAACTAGCGGGCACTTGGACTATCCAGGTCAACTAGCGGGCCCTTGTACTATGTAGGTTAACCAGCGGGACCTTGGACTAAGTACGTCCCCTAGTGGGCACTTGGACTATCTAGGTTAACTAACGGGCACTAGGACTATCTAGGTTACCTAGCAGGCACTTGGATTATGAAGGATGCCTAGCGGGCACTTGGACTATCTAGGTTACCTAGCAGGCACGTGGACTATTTAGGTTAACTAGCGGACACTTGCACGATCTAGGTTAACTAGCGGGCCATGGCACTATTTAGGTTAACTAGCACGCCCATGGATTATGTAGGTTTACTAGCAGGCACTTGGACTATGTAGGTTAACTAGCAGGCACTTGAACTATGTAGTTTCCCTAGCGGGCATTTGGACTATTTATGTACCTAGCGGGCACTTGGACTATGTACGTCCCCTAGTGGGAACTTGGACTATGTAGGTTGCCTAGCGTGCACTTGGACTATGTAGGTTCCCTAGCGGGCACTTGGATTATGTAGGTTCCCTATCGGGCACTTGGATTATGTAGGTTCCCTATCGGGCACTTGGACTATGTAGGTTAACTAGCGGGCACTTGGACTGTCTAGGTAAGCTAGCGGGCACCTGGACTATCTAGGTTAACGAAGGGGCACTTGGACTATGTAGGTTACCTAGCGGGCACTTGGACTATGTAGGATCCCTATCGGACATTTGGACTACTTAGGTGAACTATCGGGCACTTGGACTATCTAGGTTAACTAGCGGGCACTTGGACTATCTAGGTTAACTAGTGGTCCTTGGACTATGTAGGTTAACTAGCGGGCCCTTGGACTATGTAGGTTAACTAGCGGGCACTTGGACTATCTAGGTTTTCAAGACGGCACTCGGACTATGTACATACCCTAGCGCGCACTTGGAATATCTAGGTTACCTAGCGGGCACTTGGACTATGTACGTACCCTAGTGGGCACTTGGACTATCTAGGTTAACTAACGGGCACTTGGACTATGTAGGTTACCTAGCGGGCACTTGGACTATGTAGGATCCCTATCGCACATTTGGACTACTTAGGTTACCTAGAGGGCACTTGGACTATCTAGGTTAACGAACGGGCTCTTGGACAATGTAGGTTAACTAGCGGACACTTCGACTATCTAGGTTAGCTAAGGGGAATTGGACTATCTAGGTTACCTAGCGGGCACTTGGACTATGTAGGTTACCTAGCGGGCACTTGGACTATTTAGGTTACCTAGCAGGCACTTTGACTATCTAGGTTAACTAACGGGCACTTGGACTATGTAGGTTGCCTAGCGAGCACTTGGAGTATGTAAGGTCCCAGCGGGCAGTTGGACTATGTAGGTTCCCTATCGAGTACTTGGACTGTCTAGGTTAACTAGCGGGCAATTGGACTGTCTAGGTTACCTAGTGGGCACTTGCACTATGTAGTTTACCTAGCAGGCACTTGGAATATGTAGGTTAACTAGCGGGCACTTGGACTATCTAGGTTACCTAGAAGGCACTTGGATTATGTACGTTTCCTAGCGGGCACTTGGACTATGTAGGTTAACGAACGGGCACTTGGACTATGTAGGTAACCTAATGGTCACTTGGACTGTCTAGGTTACCTAGCGGGGACTTGGACTATGTAGGTTAACTAGCGGGCACTTGGACTATGTAGGATCCCTATCGGACATTTGTACTACTTAGGTTAACTAGCGGGCACTTTGACTATCTAGTTTAACTAGCGGGCACTTGGACTATCTAGTTAAACAAGCGGGCCCTTGAACTATGTAAGTTAACTACCAGGCACTTGGACTATCTAGGTTAACTAACGGACCTTGGACTATGTAGGCTACCTAACGGGCACTTGGACTATGTACGTCCCCTAGTGGGCATTTGGACTATCTAGGTTAACTAACAGGCACTTGGACTATGTAGGATCCCTATCGGACATTTGTACTACTTAGGTTAACTAGCGGGCACTTTGACTATCTAGGTTAACTAGCGGGCACTTGGACTATCTAGGTCAACTTGCGGGCCCTTGTACTATGTAGGTTAACTAGCGGGCACTTGGACTATCTAGGTTAACTAACGGGCACTAGGATTTTCTAGCTTAACTAATCGGCACTTGTATTATGATGGATGCCTAGCGGGCACTTGGAATATCTAGGTTACCTAGCAGGCACGTGGACTATGTAGGTTAACTAGCGGACACTTGCACGATCTAGGTTAACTAGCGGGCCATTGCACAATGTAGGTTAACTAGCGGGCCCATGGATTATGTAGGTTTACTAGCAGGCACTTGGACTAACTAGGTTAACTAGAAGGCACTTGGACTATGTAGTTTCCCTAGCGGGCATTTGGACTATTTAGGTTACCATCGGGAACTTGGACTATGTAGGTTACCTAGCGGGCACTTGGACTATGTACGTCCGCTAGTGGGCACTTGGACTATCTAGGTTAACTAATGGGCACTTGTACTTTGTAGGTTGCCTAGCGGGCATTTGGACTATGTAGGTTCTCTAGCGGGTACTTGGATTATGTAGGTTCCCTATCGGGCACTTGGATTATGTAGGTTCCCTATCGGGGATTTTGAATATGTAGGTTAACTAGCGGGCACTTGGACTGTCTAGGTTACCTAGTGGGCACTTGGCCTATCTAGGTTAACGAACGGGCACTTGGATATGTAGGTTACCTAGCGGGCACTTGGACTATGTGGGATCCCTATCGGACATTTGGACTACTTAGGTTACCTAGCGGGCACTTGGACTATCTAGGTTAACGAACGGGCTCTTGGACTATGTAGGTTAACTAGCGGACACTTCGACTATCTAGGTTAGCTAACGGGCAATTGGACTATCTAGGTTACCTAGCGGGCACTTGGACTATGTAGGTTCCCTAGCGGGCACTTGGACTATTTAGGTTACTTAGCAGGCACTTTGACTATCTAGGTTAACTAACGGGCACTTGGACTATGTAGGTTGCCTAGCGAGCACTTTGACTATGTAGATACCCAGTGGGCAGTTGGACTATGTAGGTTCCCTATCGGGTACTTGGAATGTCTACGTTAACTAGCGGGCAATTGGACTGTCTAGGTTACCTAGTGGGCACTTGGACTATGTAGTTTACCTTGCGAGCACTTGGTCTATGTAGGTTCCCTAGCTGGCACTTGGACTATGTAGGTTCCCTATTGGGTATTTGGACGGTCTAGGTTAACTAGCGGGCAATTGGACTGTCTTGGTTACCTTGTGGGCACTTGGACTATGTAGTTTACCTAGCAGGCACTTGGACTATGTAGGTAAACTAGCGGGCACTTGGACTATCTAGGTTACCTAGAGGGCACTTGAACTATGTACGTTTCCTTGCGGGCACTTGGGCTATCTACGTTACCTAGCGGGCACTTGGACTATGTAGGTTAACGACCGGGCACTTGGACTATGTAGGTAACCTAATGGTCACTTGGACTGTCTAGGTTACCTAGCGGGGACTTGGACTATGTAGGTTAACTAGCGGGCACTTGGACTATGAAGGATCCCTATCAGACTTTTGTATTACTTAGGTTAACAAGCGGGCAATTTGACTATCTAGGTTAACTAATGGGCACTTGGATTATCTAGGTCAACTACCGGGCCCTTGGACTATGTACGTCGCCTAGTGGGCACTTGGACTATCTAGGTTAACTAACAGGCACTAGGACTATCTAGGTTAACTAGCGGGCACTTGTACTATCTAGGTTACCTAGCAGGCACTTGGATTATGAAGGATGCCAGCGGGCACTTGGACTATCTAGGTTACCTAGCAGGCACGTGGACTATGTACGTTAATTAGCGGACAATTGCAAGATCTAGGTTAACTAGCGGGCCATTGCACTATTTAGGTTAACCAGCGCGCCCATGGATTATGTAGGTTTACTAGCAGGCACTTGGACTATGTAGTTTCCCTTGTGGGCATTTGGACTATTTAGGTTACCATCGAGAACTTGCACTATGTATGTTACCTAGCGGGCACTTGGACTATGTACGTCCCCTATTGGGCACTTGGACTATGTAGGTTGCCTAGCGTGCACTTGGACTATATAGGTTCCCTAACGGGCACTTGGATTATGTAGGTTCCCTATCAGGCACTTGGATTATGTAGGTTCCCTATCGGGCACTTGGACTATGTAGGTTAACTAGCGGGCACTTGGACTGTCTAGGTAACCTAGCGGGCACTTGGACTATCTAGGTTAACGAAGGGTTACTTGGAATATGTAGGTTACCTAGCGGGCACTTGGACTATGTAGGATCCCTATTGGACATTTGGACTACTTAGGTTAACTAGCTGGCACTTGGAATATCTAGGTTAACTAGCGGGCACTTGGACTATCTAGGTTAACTAGTGGACCTTGGACTATGTAGGATAACTAGCGGGCCCTTGGACTATGTAGGTTAACTAGCGGGCACTTGGATTATCTAGATTTCCTAGCCGGCACTCGGACGATGTACATACCCTAGCGCGCACTTGGACTATCTAGGTTACCTAGCGGGCACTTGGACTATGTATGTACCCTAGTGGGCTATCTAGGTTAACTTGGACTATCTAGGTTAACTAACGGGCACTTGGACTATGTAGGTTACCTAGCGGGCACTTGGACTATGTAGGATCCCTATCGCACATTTGGACTACATAGGTTACCTAGAGGGCACTTGGACAATCTAGGATAACGAACGGGCTCTTGGACTATGTAGGTTAACTAGCGGACACTTCGACTATCTAGGTTATCTAACGGGCAATTGGACTATCTAGGTTACCTAGCGGGCACTTGGACTATGTAGGTTCCCTAGCGGGCACTTGGACTATTTAGGTTACCTAGCAGGCACTTTGACTATCTAGGTTAACTAACGGGCACTTGGACTATGTAGGTTGCCTAGCGAGCACTTGGACTATGTAGGTTCCCAGCGGGCCGTTGGACTATGTAGGTTCCCTATCGGGTACTTGGACTGTCTAGGTTAACTAGCGGGCAATTGGACCGTCTAGGTTACCTAGTGGGCACTTGGACTATGTAGTTTACCTAGCAGGCACTTGGAATATATAGGTTAACTATCGGGCACTTGGATTATCTTTGGTTAACTAGCGGGCACTTGGATGATCTAGGTTAACTATCGGGCACTTGTACTATCTAGGTCATCTAGCGGGCCCTTGTACTATGTAGGTTAACTAGCGGGCACTTGGACTTTCTAGGTTAACTAACGGTCCTTGGACTATGTAGGTTAACTAGCGGGCTCTTGAACTATGTACGTCCCCTAGTGGGCACTTGGACTATCTAGGTTAATTAACGGGCACTAGGACTATCTAGGTTAACTAGCAGGCACTTGGACTATCTAGGTTACCTAGCAGGCACTTGGATTATGAAGGATGCCTAGCGGGTACTTAGACTATCTAGATAACCTAGTAGGCACGTGGACTATGTAGGTTAACTAGCGGACACTTGCACGATCTAGGTTAACTCGCGGGCCATTGCACTCTTTAGGTTAACTAGCGCGCCCATGGATTATGTAGGTTTACTAGCAGCCACTTGGACTATCTAGGTTAACTAGCAGGCACTTGGACTATGTAGTTTCCCTTGCGGGCATTTGGACTATTTAGGTTACCATCGGGAACTTGGACTATGTAGGTTACCTAGCGGGCACTTGGACTATGTACGTCCCCTATTGGGCACTTGGACTATGTAGGTTGCCTAGCGTGCACTTGGACTATGTAGGTTCCCTAGCGGGCACTTGGATTATGTAGGTTCCCTATCGGGCACTTTGATTATGTAGGTTCCCTGTCGGGCACTTGGACTATGTAGGTTAACTAGCGGGCACTTGGACTGTCTAGGTAACCTAGCGGTCACTTGGGCAATATAGGTTAACGAACGGGCACTTGAACTATGTAGGTAACTTAGCGGGCACTTGCACTGTCTAGGTTACCTAGCAGGCACTTTGACTATCTAGGTTAACGAACGGGCACTTGGACATGTAGGTTACCTAGCGGGCACTTGGACTATGTAGGATCGCTGTCGGACATTTGGACTACTTAGGTTAACTAGCGGGCACTAGGACTATCTAGGTTAACTAGCGAGCATTTGGACTATCTAGCTTAACTTGCGGACCTTGGACTATATAGGTTAACTAGCGGGCCCTGGGACTATGAAGGGTACATAGCGGGCACTTGGACTATGTAGGTTAACTAGAAGGCACTTGGACTATCAAGGTTACCTAGCGGGCCCTTGGACTATGTAGGTTACCAGTGGGCACCTGGACTATCTAGGTTAACGAACGTGCTCTTGGACTATGTAGGTAACCTAGTGGGCACTTGGACTGTCTAGGTTACCTAGCGGACACTTCGACTATCTAGGTTAGCTAACGGGCAATTGGACTATCTAGGTTACCTAGCGGGCACTCGGACTATGTAGGTTCCCTAGCGGGCACTTGGACTATTTAGGTTACCTAGCAGGCACTTTGACTATCTAGGTTAACTAACGGGCAGTTGGATTATGTAGGTTCCCTATCGGGTACTTGGACTGTCTAGGTTAACTAGCGGGCAATTGGACTGTCTAGGTAACCTAGTGGGCACTTGGACTATGTAGTTTACCTAGCGAGTACTTGGAGTATGTAGGTTCCCTAGCGGGCACATGGACTATGTAGGTTCCCTATCGGGTACTTGGACTGTCTAGGTTAACTAGCGGGCAATTGGACTGTCTAGGTTAACTAGTGGGCACTTGGACTATGTAGTTTACCTAGCTGGCACTTGGACTATGTAGGTTAACTAGCGGGCACTTGGACTATCTAGGTTACCTAGCAGGCACTTGGAATATGTACGTTTCTTAGCGGACACTTGGGCTATCTACGTTACCTAGGGGGCACTTGGACAATGTAGATTAACGAACGAGCACTTGGACTATGTAGGTAACCTAATGGTCACTTGGACTGTCTAGGTTACCTAGCGGGCACTTTGACTATCTAGGTTAACGAACGGGCACTTGGACTATGTAGGATCCCTATCGGACATTTGTACTACATAGGTTAACTAGCGGGCACTTTGACTCGCTAGGTTAGCTAGCGGGCACTTGGACTATGTAGGTTAACTAGCGGGCACTTGGACTATCTAGGTTAAATAGCGGACCTTGGACTATGTAGGTTACCTAGCGTGCCCTTGGACTATGTAGGTTAACTAGTGGGCACTTGGACTATCTAGGTTTCCTAGCAGGCACTTGGACTATGTACATACACTAGCGCGCACTTGGACTATCTATGTTAACTAACGGGCACTAGGACTATCTAGGTTCACTAGCGGGCACTTGGACTATCTAGGTTACCTAGCAGGCACTTGGATTATGAAGGATCCCTACCGGGCACTTGGACTATCTAGGTTAACTAGCAGGCACTTGGACTATGTAGTTTCCCTAGCGGGCATTTGGACTATTTAGGTTACCATCGGGAACTTGGACTATGTAGGTTGCCTAGCGGGCACTTGGACTATGTAGGTTCCCTAGCGGGCACTTGGATTATGTAGGTTCCCTATCGGGCACTTGGATTATGTAGGTTCCCTATCGGGCATTTGGACTATGTAGGTTAACTAGCGGGCACTTGGACTGTCTAGGAAACCTAGCGGGCACTTGGACTATCTAGGTTAACGAACGGGCACTTGGACTATGTAGGTAACCTAGCGGGCACTTGGACTGTCTAGGTTACCTAGCGGGCACTTTGACTATCTAGGTTAACGAACGGGCACTTGGACTATGTAGGTTACCTAGCGGGCACTAGGACTATGTAGGATCCCTATCGGACATTTGGACTACTTAGGATAACTAGCGGGCACTTGGACTATCTAGGTTAACTAGCGGGCACTTGGACTATCTAGGTTAACTAGCGGGCACTTGGACTATGTAGGTTAACTAGCGGGCCCTTGGAGTATGTAGGTTAACTAGCGGGCACTTGGACTATCTAGGTTTCCTAGCGGCCACTCGGACTATGTACATACCCTAGCGCGCACTTGGACTATCTAGGTTACCTAGCGGGCACTAAACTATGTACGTCCCCTAGTGGGCACTTGGACTATCTAGGTTAACTAACGGGCACTTGGACTATGTAGTTCCCTAGCGGGCATTGGATTATTTAAGTTACCAAGTGGGCACATGGACTATGTAGGTTACCTAGCAGGCACTTGGACTATGTAGGTTAACTAGAAGGCACTTGGACTATCAAGGTTACCTAGCGGGCCCTTGGACTATGTAGTTTAAGAGCGGGCACTTGGACTATCTAGGGTAACGAACGTGCACATGGACTATGTAGGTAACCTAGCAGGCACTTGGACTGTCTAGGTTACCTAGCGGGCACTTGGCCTATCTAGGTTAACGAACGGGCACTTGGACTATGTAGGTTAACTAGCGGACACTTCGACTATCTAGGTTAGCTAATGGGCAATAGGACTATCTAGGTTCCCTAGCGGGCATTTGGACTATGTAGGTTAACTAGCGGGCACTTGGACAGTCTAGGTAACCTAGCGGGCACTTGGACTATCTAGGTTAACGAACGGGCACTTGGACTATGTAGGTTACCTAGCGGGCACTTGGACTATGTAGGATCCCTATCGGACATTTGGACTACTTAGGATAACTAGCGGGCACTTGGACTATCTAGGTTAACTAGCGGGCACTTGGACTATCTAGGTTAACTAGCGGGCACTTGAACTATGTAGGTTAACTAGTGGGCCCTTGAACTATGTAGGTTAACTAGCGGGCACTTGGACTATGTACATAACCTAGCGCTAACTTGGACTATCTAGGTTACCTAGCGGGCACTTGGACTATGTACGTCCCCTAGTGGGAACTTGGAATATCTAGGTTAACTAACGGCAACTTGGACTATGTAGTTCCCTAGCGGGCAATTGGATTATTTAGGTTGCCTAGTGGGCACTTGGACTATGTAGGTTACCTAGCGGGCACTTGGACTATGTAGGTTAACTAGAAGGCACTTGGACTATCAAGGTTACCTAGCAGGCCCTTGGACTATGTAGTTTAAGAGCGGGCACTTGGACTATCTAGGTTAACGAACGTGCACTTGGACTATGTAGGTAACCTAGCAGGCACTTGGACTGTCTAGGTTACCTAGCGGGCACTTGGCCTATCTAGGTTAACGAACGGGCACTTGGACTATGTAGGTTAACTAGTGGACACTTCGACAATCTACGTTAGCTAAAGGGCAATAGGACTATCTAGGTTCCCTAGCGGGCACTTGGACTATGTAGGTTACCTAGCAGGCACTTTGACTGTCTAGGTTACCTAGCGGGCACTTGGCCTATCTAGGTTAACGAACGGGCACTTGGACTATGTAGGTTAACTAGTGGACACTTCGACAATCTACGTTAGCTAAAGGGCAATAGGACTATCTAGGTTCCCTAGCGGGCACTTCGACTATGTAGGTTGCCTAGCGAGCACTTGGACTATGTAGCTTCCCAGCGGGCAGTTGGACTATGTAGGTTCCCTATCGGGTACTTGGACTGTCTACGTTAACTAGCGCGCAATTGGACTGTCTAGGTTACCTAGTGGGCACTTGGACTATGTAGTTTACCTAGCAGGCACTTGGACTATGTAGGTTAACTAGCGGGCACTTGGACTATCTAGGTTACCTAGGAGGCACTTGGACTATGTACGTTTCTTAGCGGGCACTTGGGCTATCTACGTTACCTAGCGGGCACTTGGACTATGTAGGTTAACGAACGGGCACTTGGACTATGTAGGTAACCTAATGGTCACTTGGACTGTCTAGGTTACCTAGCGGGGACTTGGACTATGTAGGTTAACTTGCGGGCACTTGGACTATTTAGGATCCCTATCGGACATTTGTACTACTTAGGTTAACTAGCGGGCACTTTGACTATCTAGGTTAACTAGCGGACACTTGGACTATGTAGGTTAACTAGCGGGCCCTTGGACTATGTACGTCCCCTAGTGGTCACTTGGACTATCTAGGTTAACTAACGGGCACTAGGACAATCTAGGTTAACTAGCGAGCACTTGGACTATGTAGGTTACCTAGCAGGCACTTTGAATATGAAGGATCCCTAGCGGGCACTTGGACTATCTGGGTTACCTAGCGGGCACTTGGACTATGTAGGTTAACTAGCGGACACTTGCACGATCTAGGTTAACTAGCGGGCCATTGCACTGTGCAGGTTAACTAGCGGGCGCATGGATTATGTAGGTTTACTAGCTGGCACTTGGACTATCTAGGTTAACTAGCAGGCACTTGGACTATGTAGTTTCCCTAGTGGGCATTTGGATTATTTAGGTTTCCATCGGGAACTTGGACTATGTAGGTTAACTAGCGAGCCCTTGGACTATGTAGGTTAACTAGCGGGCACTTGGACTATCAAGGTGAACTAGCGGGCCCTTGGACTATCTAGGTTAACTAGCGGGCACTTGGACTATATAGGTTAACTAGCGGGCACTTGGACTATCTAGGTTAACTAACGGACCTTGGACTATATAGGTTAACTAGCGGGCCCTTGGACTATGTAGGTTGCCTAGCGAGCACTTGGACTATGTAGGTTCCCAGCGGCCAGTTGGACTATGTAGGTTCCCTATCCGGTACTTGGACTGTGTAGGTTAACTAGCGGGCAATTGGACTGTCTAGGTTGCCTAGAGGGCACTTGGACTATGTACGTTTCCTAGCGGGCACTTGGACTATGTAGGTTAACTAGAAGGCACTTGGACTATCAAGGTTACCTAGCGGGCCCTTGGACTATGTAGTTTAAGAGCAGGCACTTGGACTATCTAGGTTAACGAACGTGCACTTGGACTATGTAGGTAACCTAGCAGGCACTTGGACTGTCTAGATTACCTAGCGGGCACTTGGCCTATCTAGGTTAACGAACGGGCACTTGGACTATGTAGGTTAACTAGCGGACACTTCGACTATCTAGGTTAGCTAATGTGCAATAGGACTATCTAGGTTAACTAGCGAGCACTTGGACTATGTAGGTTATCTAGCAGGCACTTGGATTATGATGGATCCCTAGCGGGCACTTGGTCTATCTGGGTTACCTAGCGGGCACTTGGACTATGTAGGTTAACTAGCGGACACTTGCACGATCCAGGTTAACTAGCGGGCCATTGCACTGTGTAGGTTAACTAGCGGGCGCATGGATTATGTAGGTTTACTAGCTGGCACTTGGACTATCTAGGTTAACTAGCAGGCACTTGGACTATGTAGTTTCCCTAGCGGGCATTTGGACTCTTTAGGTTACCATCGGGAACTTGGACTATGTAGGTTACCTAGCGGGCACTTGGACTATGTACATCCCCTAGTGGGCACTTGGAGTATCTTGGTTAACTAGCGGGCACTTGGACTATCTAGGTCAACTAGCGGGCCCTTGTCCTATGTAGGTTAACTAGCAGGCACTTGGACTATATAGTTTAACTAGCGGACCTTGGACTATGTAGGTTAACTAGCGGGCCCTTGGACTATGTAGGTTAACTAGCGGGCACTTGGACTATCAAGGTGAACTAGCGGGCCCTTGGACTATCTAGGTTAACTAGCGGGCACTTGGACTATATAGGTTAACTAGCGGGTACTTGGACTATCTAAGTTAACTAACGGACCTTGGACTATATAGGTTAACTTGCGGGCCCTTGGACTATGTAGGTTGCCTAGCGAGCACTTGGACTATGTAGGTTCCCAGTGGGCAGTTGGACTATGTAGGTTCCCTATCCGGTACTTGGACTGTGTAGGTTAACTAGCGGGCAATTGGACTGTCTAGGTTGCCTAGAGGGCACTTGGACTATGTACGTTTCCTAGCGGGCACTTGGGATATCTACGTTACCTAGCGGGCACTTGGACTATGTAGGTTAACGAACGGGCACTTGGACTATGTAGGTAACCTAGCGGGCACTTGGACTGTCTAGGTTACCTAGCGGGCACTTTGACTATCTAGGTTAACGAACGGGCACTTGGACTATGTAGGTTACCTAGCGGGCACTTGGACTATGTAGGATCCCTATCGGACATTTGGACTACTTAGGATAACTAGCGGGCACTTGGACTATCTAGGTTAACTAGCGGGCACTTGGACTATATAGGTTAACTAGCGGGCACTTGAACTATGTAGGTTAACTAGCGGGCCCTTGGACTATGTAGGTTAACTAGCGGGCACTTGGACTATCTAGGTTTCCTAGCGGGCACTCGGACTATGTACATAACCTAGCGCTAACTTGGACTATCTAGGTTACCTAGCGGGCACTTGGACTATGTACGTCCCCTAGTGGGAACTTGGAATATCTAGGTTAACTAACGGGCACTTGGACTATGTAGTTCCCTAGCGGGCAATTGGATTATTTAGGTTGCCTAGTGGGCACTTGGACTATGTAGGTTACCTAGCGGGCACTTGGACTATGTAGGTTAACTAGAAGGCACTTGGACTATCAAGGTTACCTAGCAGGCCCTTGGACTATGTAGTTTAAGAGCGGGCACTTGGACTATCTAGGTTAACGAACGTGCACTTGGACTATGTAGGTAACCTAGCAGGCACTTGGACTGTCTAGGTTACCTAGCGGGCACTTGGCCTATCTAGGTTAACGAACGGGCACTTGGACTATGTAGGTTAACTAGTGGACACTTCGACTATCTACGTTAGCTAAAGGGCAATAGGACTATCTAGGTTCCCTAGCGGGCACTTGGACTATGTAGGTTACCTAGCAGGCACTTTGACTATCTAGGTTAACTAACGGGCACTTCGACTATGTAGGTTGCCTAGCGAGCACTTGGACTATGTAGCTTCCCAGCGGGCAGTTGGACTATGTAGGTTCCCTATCGGGTACTTGGACTGTCTACGTTAACTAGCGGGCAATTGGACTGTCTAGGTTACCTAGTGGGCACTTGGACTATGTAGTTTACCTAGCAGGCACTTGGACTATGTAGGTTAACTAGCGGGCACTTCGACTATCTAGGTTACCTAGGAGGCACTTGGACTATGTACGTTTCTTAGCGGGCACTTGGGCTATCTACGTTACCTAGCTGGCACTTGGACTATGTAGGTTAACGAACGGGCACTTGGACTATGTAGGTAACCTAATGGTCACTTGGACTGTCTAGGTTACCTAGCGGGGACTTGGACTATGTAGGTTAACTTGCGGGCACTTGGACTATGTAGGATCCCTATCGGACATTTGTACTACTTAGGTTAACTAGGGGGTACTTTGACTATCTAGGTTAACTAGCGGACACTTGGACTATGTAGGTTAACTAGCGGGTCTTGGACTATGTACGTCCCTAGTGGTCACTTGGACTATCTAGGTTAACTAACGGGCACTAGGACAATCTAGGTTAACTAGCGAGCACTTGGACTATGTAGGTTACCTAGCAGGCACTTTGAATATGAAGGATCCCTAGCGGGCACTTGGACTATCTGGGTTACCTAGCGGGCACTTGGACTATGTAGGTTAACTAGCGGACACTTGCATGATCTAGGTTAACTAGCGGGCCATTGCAATGTGCAGGTTAACTAGTGGGCGCATGGATTATGTAGGTTTACTAGCTGGCACTTGGACTATCTAGGTTAACTAGCAGGCACTTGGACTATGTAGTTTCCCTAGTGGGCATTTGGACTATTTAGGTTACCATCGGGAACTTGGACTATGTAGGTTACCTAGCGGGCACTTGGACTATGTACATCCCCTAGTGGGCACTTGGACTATCTTAGTTAACTAGCGGGCACTTGGACTATCTAGGTCAACTAGCGGGCCCTTGTCCCATGTAGGTTAACTAGCAGGCACTTGGACTATATAGTTTAACTAGCGGACCTTGGACTATGTAGGTTAACTAGCGGGCCATTGGACTATGTAGGTTAACTAGCGGGCACTTGGACTATCAAGGTGAACTAGCGGGCCCTTGGACTATCTAGGTTAACTAGCGGGCACTTGGACTATATAGGTTAACTAGCGGACACTTGGACTATCTAGGTTAACTTACGGACCTTGGACTATATAGGTTAACTAGCGGGCCCTTGGACTATGTAGGTTGCCTAGCGAGCACTTGGACTATGTAGGTTCCCAGCGGCCAGTTGGACTATGTAGGTTCCCTACCCGGTACTTGGACTGTGTAGGTTAACTAGCGGGCAATTGGACTGTCTAGGTTGCCTAGAGGGCACTTGGACTATGTACGTTTCCTAGCGGGCACTTGGACTATGTAGGTTAACTAGAAGGCACTTGGACTATCAAGGTTACCTAGCGGGCCCTTGGACTATGTAGTTTAAGAGCAGGCACTTGGACTATCTAGGTTAACGAACGTGCACTTGGACTATGTAGGTAACCTAGCAGGCACTTGGACTGTCTAGGTTACCTAGCGGGCACTTGGCCTATCTAGGTTAACGAACGGGCACTTGGACTATGTAGGTTAACTAGCGGACACTTCGACTATCTAGGTTAGCTAATGTGCAATAGGACTATCTAGGTTAACTAGCGAGCACTTGGACTATGTAGGTTATCTAGCAGGCACTTGGATTATGATGGATCCCTAGCGGGCACTTGGTCTATCTGGGTTACCTAGCGGGCACTTGGACTATGTAGGTTAACTAGCGGACACTTGCACGATCTAGGTTAACTAGCGGGCCATTGCACTGTGTAGGTTAACTAGCGGGCGCATGGATTATGTAGGTTTACTAGCTGGCACTTGGACTATCTAGGTTAACTAGCAGGCACTTGGACTATGTAGTTTCCCTAGCGGGCATTTGGACTATTTAGGTTACCATCGGGAACTTGGACTATGTAGGTTACCTAGCGGGTACTTGGACTATGTACATCCCCTAGTGGGCACTTGGAGTATCTTGGTTAACTAGCGGGCACTTGGACTATCTAGGTCAACTAGCGGGCCCTTGTCCTATGTAGGTTAACTAGCAGGCACTTGGACTATATAGTTTAACTAGCGGACCTTGGACTATGTAGGTTAACTACCGGGCCCTTGGACTATGTAGGTTAACTAGCGGGCACTTGGACTATCAAGGTGAACTAGCGGGCCCTTGGACTATCTAGGTTAACTAGCGGGCACTTGGACTATATAGGTTAACTAGCGGGTACTTGGACTATCTAAGTTAACTAACGTACCTTGGACTATATAGGTTAACTTGCGGGCCCTTGGACTATGTAGGTTGCCTAGCGAGCACTTGGACTATGTAGGTTCCCAGTGGGCAGTTGGACTATGTAGGTTCCCTATCCGGTACTTGGACTGTGTAGGTTAACTAGCGGGCAATTGGACTGTCTAGGTTGCCTAGAGGGCAATTGGACTTTGTACGTTTCCTAGCGGGCACTTGGGCTATCTACGTTACCTAGCGGGCACTTGGACTATGTAGGTTAACGAACTGGCACTTGGACTATGTAGCTAACCTTATGGTCACTTGGACTGTCTAGGTTTCTTAGCGGGGACTTGGACTATGTAGGTTAACTAGCGGCACTTGGACTATGTAGGATCCCTATCGGATATTTGTACTACTTAAGTTAACTAGCGGGCACTCTGACTATCTAGGTTAACTAGCGGGCACTGGGACTATCTAGGTCAACTAGCGGGCCCTTGTACTATGTAGGTTAACAAGCGGGCACTTGGACTATATAGTTTAACTAGCGGACCTTGGACTATGTAGGTGAACTAGCGGGCCCTTGGACTATGTAGGTTAACTAGCGGGCACTTGGACTATCAAGGTCAACTAGCGGGCCCTTGTACTATGTAGGTTAACTAGCGGGCACTTGGACAATATAGGTTAGCTAGCGGGTACCTGGACTATCTAGGTTAACTAACGGACCTTTGACTATGTGGGTTAACTAGCGGGCCCTTGGACTATGTACGTCCCCTAGTGGGCACTTGGACTATCTAGGTTAACTAACGGGCACTAGGACTATCTAGGTTATGTAGCGGGCACATGGACTATCTAGGTTACCTAGCAGGCACTTGGATTATGAAGGATACCTAGCGGGCACTTGGACTATCTAAGTTACCTAGCAGGCACGTGGACTATGTAGGTTAACTAGCGGACACTTGCACGATCTAGGTTAACTAGCGGGCCATTGCAATCTGTAGGTTAACTAGCGGGCCCATGGATTATGTAGGTTTATTAGCAGTCACTTGGACTATCTAGGTTAACTAGTAGGCCCTTGGACTATGTAGTTTCCCTAGCGGGCATTTGGACTATTTAGGTTACCATCGGGTACTTGGACTATGTAGGTTAACTAGCGGACACTTTGACTATCTACGTTAGCTAAAGGGCAATTGGACTATCTAGGTTACCTAGCGGGCACTTGGACTATGTAGGTTCCCTAGCGGGCACTTTGACTATGTAGGTTAACTAACGGGCACTTGGACTATGTAGGTTACCTAGCGGGCACTTGGACTATGTATGTCCCCTAGCGGGCACTTGGACTATCTAGGTTAACGAACGTGCACTTGGACTATGTAGGTTAACTAGCGGACACTTCGTCTATCTAGGTTAGCTAACGGGCAATTGGACTATCTAGGTTAACTAGCGGGCACTTGGACTATATAGGTTAACGAACGGGCACTTGGACTATGTAGGTTTCCTAGCGGGCAATTGGACTATGTAGGATCCCTATCGGACATTTGGACTACTTAGGTTACCTAGCGGGCACTTGGACTATCTAGGTTAACGAACGGGATCTTGGACTATGTAGGTTAACTAGCGGACACTTCGACTATCTAGGTTAGCTAACGGGCAATTGGACTATCTAAGTTACCTAGCGGGCACTTGGACTATGTAGGTTCCCTAGCGGGCACTTGGACTATTTAGGTTACCTAGCAGGCACGTTGACTATCTAGGTTAACTAACGGGCACTTGAACTATGTAGGTTGCCTAGTGAGAACTTGGACTATGTAGGTTCCCAGCGGGCAGTTGCACTATGTAGGTTCCCTATCGGGTACTTGGACTATCTAGGTTAACTAGAGGGCACTTGGACTATGTACGTTTCCTAGCGGGCACTTGGGCTATCTACGTTACCTAGCGGGCACTTGGACTATGTAGGTTAACGATCGGGCACTTGGACTATGTAGGTAACCTAATGGTCACTTGGACTGTCTAGGTTACCTAGTGGGGACTTGGACTATGTAGGTTAAGTAGCGGGCACTTGGACTATGTAGGATCCCTATCGGACATTTGTACTACTTAGGTTAACTAGGGGGCACTTTGACTATCTAGGTTAACTAGCGGGCACTTGGACTATCTAGGTCAACTAGCGGGGCCTTGTACTATGTAGGTTAACTACCGGGCACTTGGACTATCTAGGTTAACTAACGGACCTTGGACTATGTAGGTTAACTAGCGGGCACTTGGACTATGTACGTCTCCTAGTGGGCACTTGGACTATCTAGGTTAACTAACGGGCACTAGGATTATCTAGGTTAACTAGCGGGCACTTGTATTATGAAGGATGCCTAGCGGGCACTTGGACTATCTAGGTTAACTAGCGGACACTTGCACGATCTAGGTTAACTTGCGGGCCATTGCACTATGTAGGATAACTAGCGGGCCCATGGATTATGTAGGTTTACTAGCAGGCACTTGAACTATCTAGGTTAACTAGCAGGCACTTGGACTATATAGTTTCCCTAGCGGGCATTTGGACTATTTAGGTTACCATCGGGAACTTGGACTATGTAGGTTACCTAGCGGGCACTTGGACTATGTACGTCACCTAGTGGGCACTTGGACTATCTAGGTTAACTAACGGGCACTTGGACTATGTAGGTTGCCTAGTGGGCACTTGGACTATGTAGGTTCCCTAGCGGGCACTTGGATTATGTAGATTCCCTATCGGGCACTTGGATTATGTAGGTTCCCTATCGGGCATTTGGACTATGTAGGTTAACTAGCGGGCACTTGGACTGTCTAGGTAACCTAGCGGACACTTGGACTATCTAGGTTAACGAACGGGCACTTGGACTATGTAGGTAACCTAGCGGGCACTTGGACTGTCTAGGTTACCTAGCGAGCACTTAGACTATCTAGGTTAACGAACGGGCACTTGGACTATGTAGGTTACCTAGCGGGCACTTGGACTATGTGGGATCCCTATCGGACATTTGGACTTCTTAGGTTAACTAGCGGGCACTTGGACTATCTAGGTTAACCATCAGGCACTTGGACTATGTAGGTTAACTAGCGGGCCCTTGGACTATGTAGGTTAACTAGCGGGCACTTGGACTATCTAGGTTTCCTAGCGGGCACTCGGACTATGTACATACCCTAGCGCGCACTTGGACTATCTAGGTTACCTAGCGGGCACTTGGATTATGTACGTCCCCTAGTGGGCACTTGGACTATCTAGGTTAACTAACGGTCACTTGGACTATGTAGTTCCCTAGCGGGCAATTGGATTATTTAGGTTACCTAGTGCGCACTTGGACTATGTAGGTTACATAGCGGGCACTTGGACTATGAAGGTTACCTAGCGGGCCCTTGGACTATGTAGTTTAAGAGCGGGCACTTGGACTATCTAGGTTAACGAACGGGCACTTGGACTATGTAGGTTACCTAGCGGGCACTTGGACTATGTAGGATCCCTATCGGACATTTGGACTACTTAGGTTAACTAGCGGGCACTTGGACTATCTAGGTTAACTAGCGGGCACTTGGACTATCTAGGTTAACTAGCGGGCACATGGACTATGTAGGTTAACTAGCGGGCCCTTGGACTATGTAGGTTAACTAGCGGGCACTTGGACTATCTAGGTTTCCTAGCGGGCACTCGGACTATGTACATACCCTAGTGCGCACTTGGACTGTCTAGGTTACCTAGCGGGCACTTGGACTATGTACGTCCCCTAGTGGGCACTTGGACTATCTAGGTTAACTAACGGTCACTTGGACTATGTAGTTCCCTAGCGGGCAATTGGATTATTTAGGTTACCTAGTGCGCACTTGGACTATGTAGGTTACCTAGCGGGCACTTGGACTATGTAGGTTAACTAGAAGGCACTTGGACTATGTAGGTTACCTAGCGGGCCCTTGGACTATGTAGTTTAAGAGCGGGCACTTGGACTATCTAGGTTAACGAACGGGCACTTGGACTATGTAGGTTACCTAGCGGGCACTTGGACTATGTAGGATCCCTATCGGACATTTGGACTACTTAGGTTAACTAGCGGGCACATGGACTATCTAGGTTAACTAGCGGGCACTTGGACTATCTAGGTTAACTAGCGGGCACATGGACTATGTAGGTTAACTAGCGGGCCCTTGGACTATGTAGGTTAACTAGCGGGCACTTGGACTATCTAGGTTTCCTAGCGGGCACTCGGACTATGTACATACCCTAGTGCGCACTTGGACTGTCTAGGTTACCTAGCGGGCACTTGGACTATGTACGTCCCCTAGTGGGCACTTGGACTATCTAGGTTAAATAATGGGCATTTGGATTATGTAGTTTCCCTAGCGGGCACTTGGACTATGTACGTCCCCTAGTGGGCACTTGCACTATGTACATTTCCTAGCGGGCACTTGGGCTATCTACGTTACCTAGCGGGCACTTGGACTATGTAGGTTAACGACCGGGCACTTGGACTATGTAGGTAACCTAATGGTCACTGGGACTGTCTAGGTTACCTAGCGGGGACTTGGACTATGTAGGTTAACTAGCGGGCACTTGGACTATGAAGGATCCCTATCGGACTTTTGTATTACTTAGGTTAACAAGCGGGCAATTTGACTATCTAGGTTAACTAACGGGCACTTGGATTATCTAGGTCAACCAGCGGGCCCTTGGACTATGTGCGTCCCCTAGTGGGCACTTGGACTATCTAGGTTAACTAACGGGCACTAGGACTATCAAGGTTAACTAGCGGGCACTTGGACTATCTAGGTTACCTAGCAGGCACTTGGATTATGAAGGATGCCTAGCGGGCACTTGGACTATCTAGGTTACCTAGCAGGCACGTGGACTATGTACGTTAATTAGCGGACAATTGCAAGATCTAGGTTAACTAGCGGGCCATTGCACTATTTAGGTTAACTAGCGCGCCCATGGATTATGTAGGTTTACTAGCAGGCACTTGGACTATCTAGGTTAACTAGCAGGCACTTGGACTATGTAGTTTCCCTTGTGGGCATTTGGACTATTAAGGTTACCATCGGGAACTTGGACTATGTAGGTTACCTAGCGGGCACTTGGACTATGTATGTCCCCTATTGGGCACTTGGACTATGTAGGTTGCCTAGCGTGCACTTGGACTATGTAGGTTCCCTAACGGGCACTTGGATTATGTAGGTTCCCTATCAGGCACTTGCATTATGTAGGTTCCCTATCGGGCACTTGGACTATGTAGGTTAACTAGCGGGCACTTGGACTGTCTAGGTAACCTAGCGGGCACTTGGACTATCTAGGTTAACGAAGGGTTACTTGGACTATGTAGGTTACCTAGCGGGCACTTGGACTATGTAGGATCCCTATTGGACATTTGGACTACTTAGGTTAACTAGCTGGCACTTGGAATATCTAGGTTAACTAGCGGGCACTTGGACTATCTAGGTTAACTAGTGGACCTTGGACTATGTAGGATAACCAGCGGGCCCTTGGACAATGTAGGTTAACTAGCGGGCACTTGGATTATCTAGATTTCCCAGCCGGCACTCGGACGATGTACATACCCTAGCGCGCACTTGGACTATCTAGGTTACCTAGCGGGCACTTGGACTATGTATGTACCCTAGTGGGCTATCTAGGTTAACTTGGACTATCTAGGTTAACTAACGGGCACTTGGACTATGTAGGTTACCTAGCGGGCACTTGGACTATGTAGGATCCCTATCACACATTTGGACTACATAGGTTACCTAGAGGGCACTTGGACTATCTAGGTTAACGAACGGGCTCTTGGACTATGTAGGTTAACTAGCGGACACTTTGACTATCTAGGTTAGCTAACGGGCAATTGGACTATCTAGGTTACCTAGCGGGCACTTGGACTATGTAGGTTCCCTAGCGGGCACTTGGACTATTTAGGTTACCTAGCAGGCACTTTGACTATCTAGGTTAACTAACGGGCACTTGGACTATGTAGGTTGCATAGCGAGCACTTGGACTATGTAGGTCCCCAGCGGGCAGTTGGACTATGTAGGTTCCCTATCGGGTACTTGGACTTTCTAGGTTAACTAACGGTCCTTGGACTATGTAGGTTAACTAGCGGCTCTTGAACTATGTACGTACCCTAGTGGGCACTTGGACTATCTAGGTTAACTAACGGGCACTAGGACTATCTAGGTTAACTAGCGGGCACTTGGACTATCTAGGTTACCTAGCAGGCACTTGGATTATGAAGGATGCCTAGCGGGTACTTAGACTATCTAGGTAACCTAGTAGGCACGTGGACTATGTAGGTTAACTAGCGGACACTTGCACGATCTAGGTTAACTAGCGGGCCATTGCACTATTTAGGTTAACTAGCGCGCCCATGGATTATGTAGGTTTACTAGCAGGCACTTGGACTATCTAGGTTAACTAGCAGGCACTTGGACTATGTAGTTTCCCTTGCGGGCATTTGGACTATTTAGGTTACCATCGGGAACTTGGACTATGTAGGTTACCTAGCGGGCACTTGGACTATGTACGTCCCCTATTGGGCACTTGGACTATGTAGGTTGCCTAGCGTGCACTTGGACTATGTAGGTTCCCTAGCGGGCACTTGGATTATGTAGGTTCCTTATCGGGCACTTTGATTATGTAGGTTCCCTGTCGGGCACTTGGACTATGTAGGTTAACTAGCGGGCACTTGGACTGTCTAGGTAACCTAGCGGTCACTTGGGCAATCTAGGTTAATGAACGGGCACTTGGACTATGTAGGTAACCTAGCGGGCACTTGCACTGTCTAGGTTACCTAGCAGGCACTTTGACTATCTAGGTTAACGAACGGGCACTTGGACATGTAGGTTACCTAGCGGGCACTTGGACTATGTAGGATCGCTGTCGGACATTTGGACTACTTAGGTTAACTAGCGGGCACTAGGACTATCTAGGTTAACTAGCGAGCATTTGGACTATCTAGCTTAACTTGCGGACCTTGGACTATGTAGGTTAAATAGCGGGCCCTGGGACTATGAAGGGTACATAGCGGGCACTTGGACTATGTAGGTTAACTAGAAGGCACTTGGACTATCAAGGTTACCTAGGGGGCCCTTGGACTATGTAGGTTACCAGCGGGCACTTGGACAATCTAGGTTAACGAACATGCTCTTGGACTATGTAGGTAACCTAGTGGGCACTTGGACTGTCTAGGTTACCTAGCGGACACTTCGACTATCTAGGTTAGGTAACGGGCAATTGGACTATCTAGGTTACCTAGCGGGCACTTGGACTATGTAGGTTCCCTAGCGGGCACTTGGACTATTTAGGTTACCTAGCAGGCACTTTGACTATCTAGGTTAACTAACGGGCACTTGGACTATGTAGGTTGCCTAGCGAGCACTTGGACTATGTAGGGTCCCAGCGGGCAGTTGGACTATGTAGGTTCCCTATCGGGTACTTGGACTGTCTAGGTTAACTAGCGGGCAATTGGACTGTCTAGGTTACCTAGTGGGCACTTGGACTATGTAGTTTACCTAGCGAGCACTTGGAGTATGTAGGTTCCCTAGCGGGCACATGGACTATATAGGTTCCCAATCGGGTCCTTGGACTGTCTAGGTTAAGTAGTGGGCAATTGGACTGTCTAGGTTAACTAGTGGGCACTTGGACTATGTAGTTTACCTAGCAGGCACTTGGACTATGTAGGTTAACTAGCGGGCACTTGGACTATCTAGGTTACCTAGCAGGCACTTGGACTATGTACATTTCTTAGCGGGCACTTGGGCTATCTACGTTACCTAGCGGGCACTTGGACAATGTAGGTTAACGAACGAGCACTTGGACTATGTAGGTAACCTAATGGTCACTTGGACTGTCTAGGTTACCTAGCGGGGACTTGGACTATGTAGTTTAACTAGCGGGCACTTGGACTATGTAGGATCCCTATCGGACATTTGTACTACATAGGTTAACTAGCGGGCACTTTGACTCGCTAGGTTAGCTAGCGGGCACTTGGACTATGTAGGTTAACTAGCGGGCACTTGGACTATCTAGGTTAAATAGCGGACCTTGGACTATGTAGGTTACCTAGCGTGCCCTTGGACTATGTAGGTTAACTAGTGGGCACTTGGACTATCTAGGTTTCCTAGCAGGCACTTGGACTATGTACATAACCTAGCGCGCATTTGGACTATCTAAGTTAACTAACGGGCACTAGGACTATCTAGGTTAACTAGCGGGCACTTGGACTATCTAGGTTACCTAGCAGGCACTTGGATTATGAAGGATCCCTACCGGGCACTTGGACTATCTAGGTTAACTAGCAGGCACTTGGACTATGTAGTTTCCCTAGCGGGCATTTGGACTATTTAGGTTACCATCGGGAACTTGAACTATGTAGGTTACCTAGCGGGCACTTGGACTATGTACCTCCCCTAGTGGGCACTTGGACTATCTAGGTTAACTAACGGGCACTTGGACTATGTAGGTTGCCTAGCGGGCACTTGGACTATGTAGGTTCCCTAGCGGTCACTTGGATTATGTAGGTTCCCTATCGGGCACTTGGATTATGTAGGTTCCCTATCGGGCATTTGGACTATGTAGGTTAACTAGCGGGCACGTGGACTGTCTAGGAAACCTAGCGGGCACTTGGACTATCTAGGTTAACGAACGGGCACTTAGACTATGTAGGTAACCTAGCGGGCACTTGGACTGTCTAGGTTACCTAGCGGGCACTTTGACTATCTAGGTTAACGAACGGGCACTTGGACTATGTAGGTTACCTAGCGGGCACTTGGACTATGTAGGATCCCTATCGGACATTTGGACTACTTAGGATAACTAGCGGGCACTTGGACTATCTAGGTTAACTAGCGGGCACTTGGACTATCTAGGTTAACTAGCGGGCACTTGGACTATGTAGGTTAACTAGCGGGCCCTTGGACTATGTAGGTTAACTAGCGGGTACTTGGACTATCTAGGTTTCCTAGCGGGCATTCGGACTATGTACATACCCTAGCGCGCACTTGGACTATCTAGGTTACCTAGCGGGCACTTGGGCTATGTACGTCCCCTAGTGGGCACTTGGACTATCTAGGTTAACTAACGGGCACTTGGACTATGTAGTTCCCTAGCGGGCAATTGGATTATTTAAGTTACCTAGTGGGCACTTGGACTATGTAGGTTAACTAGAAGGCACTTGGACTATCAAGGTTACCTAGCAGGCCCTTGGAATATGTAGTTTAAGAGCGGGCACTTAGACTATCTAGGTTAACGAACGTGCCCTTGGACTATGTAGGTAACCTAGCAGGCACTTGGACTGTCTAGGTTACCTAGCGGGCACTTGGCCTATCTAGTTTAACGAACGGGCACTTGGACTATGTAGGTTAACTAGCGGACACTTCGACTATCTAGGTTAGCTAATATGCAATAGGACTATCTAGGTTCCCTAGCGGGCATTTGGACTATGTAGGTTAACTAGCGGGCACTTGGACAGTCTAGGTAACCTAGCGGGCACTTGGACTATCTAGGTTAACGAACGGGCACTTGGACTATGTAGGTTACCTAGCGGGCACTTGGACTATGTAGGATCCCTATCGGACATTTGGACTACTTATGTTAACTAGCGGGCACTTGGACTATCTAGGTTAACTAGCGGGCACTTGCACTATCTAGTTTAACTAGCGGGCACTTGGACTATGTAGGTTAACTAGCGGGCACTTGGACTATCTAGGTTTCCTAGCGGGCACTCGGACTATATACATACCCTAGCGCGCACTTGGACTATCTAGGTTACCTAGCGGGCACTTGGACTATGTACGTCCCCTAGTGGGCACTTGGACTATCTAGGTTAACTAACGGGCACTTGGACTATGTAGTTCCCTAGCGGGCAATTGGATTATTTAGGTTGCCTAGTGGGCACTTGGACTATGTAGGTTACCTAGCAGGCACTTGGACTATGTAGGTTAACTAGAAGGCACTTGGACTATCTAGGTTAACTAGCGGGCACTTGGACTATGTAGTTTAAGAGCGGGCACTTGGACTATCTAGGTTAACGAACGTGCACTTGGACTATGTAGGTAACCTAGCAGGCACTTGGACTGTCTAGGTTACCTAGCGGGCACTTGGCCTATTTAGGTTAACGAACGGGCACTTGGACTATGTAGGTTAACTAGCGGACACTTCGACTATCTACGTTAGCTCAAGGGCAATAGGACTATCTAGGTTCCCTAGCGGGCACTTGGACTATGTAGGTTACCTAGCAGGCACTTTGACTATCTAGGTTAACTAACGGGCACTTGGACTATGTAGGTTGCCTAGCGGGCAGTTGGACTATGTAGGTTCCCTATTGGGTACTTGGACTGTCTACGTTAACTAGCGGGCAATTGGACTGTCTAGGTTACCTAGTGGGCACTTGGACTATGTAGGTTAACTAGCGGGCACTTGGACTATCTAGGTTACCTAGGAGGCACTTGGACTATGTACGTTTCCTAGCGGGCACTTGGGCTATCTACGTTACCTAGCGGGCACTTGGACTATGTAGGTTAACGAACGGGCACTTGGACTATGTAGGTAACCTAATGGTCACTTGGACTGTCTAGGTTACCTAGCGGGGACTTGGAATATGTAGGTTAACTAGCGGGCCCTTGGACTATGTAGGTTAACTAGTGGGCACTTGGACTATCTAGGTTTCCTAGCAGGCACTTGGACTATGTACATAACCTAGCGCGCATTTGGACTATCTAGGTTAACTAACGGGCACTAGGACTATCTAGGTTAACTAGCGGGCACTTGGACTATCTAGGTTACCTAGCAGGCACTTGGATTATGAAGGATCCCTACCGGGCACTTGGACTATCTAGGTTAACTAGCAGGCACTTGGACTATGTAGTTTCCCTAGCGGGCATTTGGACTATTTAGGTTACCATCGGGAACTTGAACTATGTAGGTTACCTAGCGGGCACTTGGACTATGTACCTCCCCTAGTGGGCACTTGAACTATCTAGGTTAACTAACGGGCACTTGGACTATGTAGGTTGCCTAGCGGGCACTTGGACTATGTAGGTTCCCTAGCGGTCACTTGGATTATGTAGGTTCCCTATCGGGCACTTGGATTATGTAGGTTCCCTATCGGGCATTTGGACTATGTAGGTTAACTAGCGGGCACGTGGACTGTCTAGGAAACCTAGCGGGCACTTGGACTATCTAGGTTAACGAACGGGCACTTAGACTATGTAGGTAACCTAGCGGGCACTTGGACTCTCTAGGTTACCTAGCGGGCACTTTGACTATCTAGGTTAACGAACGGGCACTTGGACTATGTAGGTTACCTAGCGGGCACTTGGACTATGTAGGATCCCTATCGGACATTTGGACTACTTAGGATAACTAGCGGGCACTTGGACTATCTAGGTTAACTAGCGGGCACTTGGACTATCTAGGTTAACTAGCGGGCACTTGGACTATGTAGGTTAACTAGCGGGCCCTTGGACTATGTAGGTTAACTAGCGGGTACTTGGACTATCTAGGTTTCCTAGCGGGCATTCGGACTATGTACATACCCTAGCGCGCACTTGGACTATCTAGGTTACCTAGCGGGCACTTGGGCTATGTACGTCCACTAGTGGGCACTTGGACTATCTAGGTTAACTAACGGGCACTTGGACTATGTAGTTCCCTAGCGGGCAATTGGATTATTTAAGTTACCTAGTGGGCACTTGGACTATGTAGGTTAACTAGAAGGCACTTGGACTATCAAGGTTACCTAGCAGGCCCTTGGAATATGTAGTTTAAGAGCGGGCACTTAGACTATCTAGGTTAACGAACGTGCCCTTGGACTATGTAGGTAACCTAGCAGGCACTTGGACTGTCTAGGTTACCTAGCGGGCACTTGGCCTATCTAGTTTAACGAACGGGCACTTGGACTATGTAGGTTAACTAGCGGACACTTCGACTATCTAGGTTAGCTAATGTGCAATAGGACTATCTAGGTTCCCTAGCGGGCATTTGGACTATGTAGGTTAACTAGCGGGCACTTGGACAGTCTAGGTAACCTAGCGGGCACTTGGACTATCTAGGTTAACGAACGGGCACTTGGACTATGTAGGTTACCTAGCGGGCACTTGGACTATGTAGGATCCCTATCGGACATTTGGACTACTTATGTTAACTAGCGGGCACTTGGACTATCTAGGTTAACTAGCGGGCACTTGCACTATCTAGGTTAACTAGCGGGCACTTGGACTATGTAGGTTAACTAGCGGGCCCTTGGACTATGTAGGTTAACTAGCGGGCACTTGGACTATCTAGGTTTCCTAGCGGGCACTCGGACTATATACATACCCTAGCGCGCACTTGGACTATCTAGGTTACCTAGCGGGCACTTGGACTATGTACGTCCCCTAGTGGGCACTTGGACTATCTAGGTTAACTAACGGGCACTTGGACTATGTAGTTCCCTAGCGGGCAATTGGATTATTTAGGTTGCCTAGTGGGCACTTGGACTATGTAGGTTACCTAGCAGGCACTTGGACTATGTAGGTTAACTAGAAGGCACTTGGACTATCTAGGTTAACTAGCGGGCACTTGGACTATGTAGTTTAAGAGCGGGCACTTGGACTATCTAGGTTAACGAACGTGCACTTGGACTATGTAGGTAACCTAGCAGGCACTTGGACTGTATAGGTTACCTAGCGGGCACTTGGCCTATTTAGGTTAACGAACGGGCACTTGGACTATGTAGGTTAACTAGCGGACACTTCGACTATCTACGTTAGCTCAAGGGCAATAGGACTATCTAGGTTCCCTAGCGGGCACTTGGACTATGTAGGTTACCTAGCAGGCACTTTGACTATCTAGGTTAACTAACGGGCACTTGGACTATGTAGGTTGCCTAGCGGGCAGTTGGACTATGTAGGTTCCCTATTGGGTACTTGGACTGTCTACGTTAACTAGCGGGCAATTGGACTGTCTAGGTTACCTAGTGGGCACTTGGACTATGTAGGTTAACTAGCGGGCACTTGGACTATCTAGGTTACCTAGGAGGCACTTGGACTATGTACGTTTCCTAGCGCGCACTTGGGCTATCTACGTTACCTAGCGGGCACTTGGACTATGTAGGTTAACGAACGGGCACTTGGACTCTGTAGGTAACCTAATGGTCACTTGGACTGTCTAGGTTACCTAGCGGGGACTTGGAATATGTAGGTTAACTAGCGGGCACTTGGACTATGTAGGATCCCTATCGGACATTTGTACTACTTAGGTTAATTAGCGGGCACTTTGACTATCTAGGTTAACTAGCGGACACTTGTACTATGTAGGTTAACTAGCGGGCCCTTGGACTATGTACGTCCCCTAGTGTTCACTTGGACTATCTAGGTTAACTAACGGGCACTAGGACTATCTAGGTTAACTAGCGAGCACTTGGACTATGTAGGTTACCTAGCAGGCAGTTGGATTATGAAGGATCCCTAGCGGGCACTTGGTCTATCTGGGTTACCTAGCGGGCACTTGGACTATGTAGGTTAACTAGCGGACACTTGCACGATCTAGGTTAACTAGCGGGCCATTGCACTGTGTAGGTTAACTAGCGGGCGCATGGATTATGTAGGTTTACTAGCTGGCACTTGGACTATCTAGGTTAACTAGCAGGCACTTGGACTATGTAGTTTCCCTAGCGGGCATTTGGACTATTTAGGTTACCATCGGGAACTTGGACTATGTAGGTTACCTAGCGGGCACTTGGACTATGTACATCCCCTAGTGGGCACTTGGACTATCTTGGTTAACTAGCGGGCACTTGGACTATCTAGGTCAACTAGCGGGCCCTTGTCCTATGTAGGTTAACTAGCAGGCACTTGGACTATATAGTTTAACTAGCGGACCTTGGACTATGTAGGTTAACTAGCGGGCCCTTGGACTATGTAGGTTAACTAGCGGGCACTTGGACTATCAAGGTGAACTAGCGGGCCCTTGGACTATCTAGGTTAACTAGCGGGCACTTGGGACTATATAGGTTAACTTGCGGGCCCTTGGACTATGTAGGTTGCCTAGCGAGCACTTGGACTATGTAGGTTCCCAGCGGGCAGTTGGACTATGTAGGTTCCCTATCCGGTACTTGGACTGTGTAGGTTAACTAGCGGGCAATTGGACTGTCTAGGTTGCCTAGAGGGCACTTGGACTATGTACGTTTCCTAGCGGGCACTTGGGCTATCTACGTTACCTAGCGGGCACTTGGACTATGTAGGTTAACGAACGGGCACTTGGACTATGTAGCTAACCTTATGGTCACTTGGACTGTCTAGGTTACCTAGCGGGGACTTGGACTATGTAGGTTAACTAGTGGCACTTGGAATATGTAGGATCCCTATCGGACATTTGTACTACTTAAGTTAACTAGCGGGCACTTTGACTATCTAGGTTAACTAGCGGGCACTTGGACTATCTAGGTCAACTAGCGGGCCCTTGTACTATGTAGGTTAACAAGCGGGCACTTGGACTATATAGTTTAACTAGCGGACCTTGGACTATGTAGGTTAACTAGCGGGCCCTTGGACTATGTAGGTTAACTAGCGGGCACTTGGACTATCAAGGTCAACTAGCGGGCCCTTGTACTATGTAGGTTAACTAGCGGGCACTTGGACAATATAGGTTAACTAGCGGGTACCTGGACTATCTAGGTTAACTAACGGACCTTTGACTATGTGGGTTAACTAGCGGGCCCTTGGACTATGTACGTCCCCTTGTGGGCACTTGGACTATCTAGGTTAACTAACGGGCACTAGGACAATCTAGGTTAAGTAGCGGGCACATGGACTATCTAGGTTACCTAGCAGGCACTTGGATTATGAAGGATACCTAGCGGGCACTTGGACTATCTAAGTTACCTAGCAGGCACGTGGACTATGTAGGTTAACTAGCGGACACTTGCACGATCTAGGTTAACTAGCGGGCCATTGCACTCTGTAGGTTAACTAGCGGGCCCATGGATTATGTAGGTTTATTAGCAGTCACTTGGACTATCTAGGTTAACTAGTAGGCCCTTGGACTATGTAGTTTCCCTAGCGGGCATTTGGACTATTTAGGTTACCATCGGGAACTTGGACTATGTAGGTTAACTAGCGGACACTTCGACTATCTACGTTAGCTAAAGGGCAATTGGACTATCTAGGTTACCTAGCGGGCACTTGGACTATGTAGGTTCCCTAGCGGGCACTTTAACTATCTAGGTTAACTAACGGGCACTTGGACTATGTAGGTTACCTAGCGGGCACTTGGACTATGTATGTCCCCTAGCGGGCACTTGGACTATCTAGGTTAACGAACGTGCACTTGGACTATGTAGGTTAACTAGCGGACACTTCGTCTATCTAGGTTAGCTAACGGGCAATTGGACTATCTAGGTTAACTAGCGGGCACTTGGACTATGTAGGTTAACGAACGGGCACTTGGACTATGTAGGTTTCCTAGCGGGCAATTGGACTATGTAGGATCCCTATCGGACATTTGGACTACTTAGGTTACCTAGCGGGCACTTGGACTATCTAGGTTAACGAACGGGATCTTGGACTATGTAGGTTAACTAGCGGACACTTCGACTATCTAGGTTAGCTAACGGGCAATTGGACTATCTAAGTTACCTAGCGGGCACTTGGACTATGTAGGTTCCCTAGCGGGCACTTGGACTATTTAGGTTACCTAGCAGGCACGTTGACTATCTAGGTTAACTAACGGGCACTTGAACTATGTAGGTTGCCTAGTGAGAACTTGGACTATGTAGGTTCCCTATCGGGTACTTGGACTATCTAGGTTAACTAGAGGGCACTTGAACTATGTACGTTTCCTAGCGGGCACTTGGGCTATCTACGTTACCTAGCGGGCACTTGGACTATGTAGGTTAACGATAGGGCACTTGGACTATGTAGGTAACCTAATGGTCACTTGGACTGTCTAGGTTACCTAGTGGGGACTTGGACTATGTAGGTCAAGTAGCGGGCACTTGGACTATGAAGGATCCCTATCGGACATTTGTACTACTTAGGTTAACTAGCGGGCACTTGGACTATCTAGGTCAACTAGCGGGCCCTTGTACTATGTAGGTTAACTACCGGGCACTTGGACTATCTAGGTTAACTAACGGACCTTGGACTATGTAGGTTAACTACGGGCACTTGGACTATGTACGTCCCCTAGTGGGCACTTGGACTATCTAGGTTAACTAACGGGCACTAGGATTATCTAGGTTAACTAGCAGGAACTTGTATTATGAAGTATGCCTAGCGGGCACTTGGACTATCTAGGTTACCTAGCAGGCACGTGGACTATGTATGTTAACTAGCGGACACTTGCACGATCTAGGTTAACTTGCGGGCCATTGCACTATGTAGGTTAACTAGCGGGCCCATGGGTTATGTAGGTTTACTAGCAGGCACTTGAACTATCTAGGTTAACTAGCAGGCACTTGGACTATATAGTTTCCCTAGCGGGCATTTGGACTATTTAGGTTACCATCGGGAACTTGGACTATGTAGGTTACCTAGCGGGCACTTGGACTATGTACGTCCCCTAGTGGGCACTTGGACTATCTAGGTTAACTAGCGGGCACTTGGACTATCTAGGTTAACTAGCGGGCACATGGACTATGTAGGTTAACTAGCGGGCCCTTGGACTATGTAGGTTAACTAGCGGGCACTTGGACTATCTAGGTTTCCTAGCGGGCACTCGGACTATGTACATACCCTAGTGCGCACTTGGACTTTCTAGGTTACCTAGCGGGCACTTGGACTATGTACGTCCCCTAGTGGGCACTTGGACTATCTAGGTTAACTAATGGGCACTTGGATTATGTAGTTTTCCTAGCGGGCACTTGGACTATGTACGTCCCCTAGTGGGCACTTGGACTATGTAGGTTGCCTAGCGAGCACTTGGACTATGTACGTCCCCTAGCGGGCACTTGGACTATCAAGATTAACTACCGGGCCCTTGGACTATCTAGGTTAACTAGCGTGCACTTGGACTATGTACGTCCCCTAGTGGGCACTTGGACTATGTAGGTTGCCTAGCGAGCACTTGGACTATGTACGTCCCCTAGCGGGCACTTGGACTATCTAGATTAACTACCGGGCCCTTGGACTATCTAGGTTAACTAGCGTGCACTTGGACTACCCAGGTTAACTAGCGGGCACTAGGGCTATGTAGATTAACTAGCGGGCCCTTGGAGTATCTGGGTTTACTAGGGGGCACTTGGACTATCTAGGTTAACTAGCGAGCACTTGGACTATGTAGTTTCACTAGCGGGCATTTGGATTATTTAGGTTACCTAGTGGGCACTTGATTACTATGTAGGTTACCTAGCGGGCACTTGGACTATGTAGGTTAACTAGCGGGCACTTGGACTATCTAGGTTAACGAACGTGCACTTGGCCTATGTAGGTAACCTAGCGGGCACTTGGACTGTCTAGGTTACCTAGTGGGCACTTGGCCTATCTAGGTTAACGAACGGGCACTTGGACTATGTAGGTTACCTAGCGGGCACTTGGACTATATGGGATCCCTATCGGACATTTGGACTACTTAGGTTACCTAGCGGGCACTTGGACTATCTAGGTTAACGAACGGGCTCTTGGACTATGTAGGTTAACTAGCGGACACTTCGACTATCTAGGTTAGCTAACGGGCAATTGGACTATCTAGGTTACCTAGCGGGCACTTGGACTATGTAGGTTCCCTAGCGGGCTCTTGGACTATTTAGGTTACCTAGCGGGCACTTGGACTGTCTAGGTTACCTAGTGGGCACTTGGCCTATCTAGGTTAACTCACGGGCACTTGGACTATGTAGGTTGCCTAGCGAGCACTTGGACTATGTAGGTTCCCAGCGGGCAGTTGGACTATGTAGGTTCCCTATCGGGTACTTGGACTGTCTAGGTTAACTAGCGGGCAATTGGACTGTCTAGGTAACCTAGTGGGCACTTGGACTATGTAATTTACCTAGCGAGCACTTGGACTATGTAGGTTCCCTAGCAGGCACGTGGACTATGTAGGTTCCCTATCGGGTACATGGACTGTCTAGGTTAACTAGCGGGCAATTGGACTGTCTAGGTTACCCAGTGGGCACTTGGATTATGTAGTTTACCTAGCAGGCACTTGGACTATGTAGGTAAACTAGCAGGCACTTGGACTATCTAGGTTACCTAGAGGGCACTTGGACTATGTTCGTTTCCTAGCGGGCACTTGGGCTATCTGGGTTACCTAGCGGGCACTTGGACTATGTAGGTTAACGACCGGGCACTTGGACTATGTAGGTAACCTAATGGTCACTTGGACAGTCTAGGTTACCTAGCACTTGGACTATGTAGGTTAACTAGCGGACACTTGGACTATGTAGGATCCCTATCGGACTTTTGTATTACTTAGGTTAACTAGCGGGCACTTTGACTATCTAGGTCAACTAGTGGGCCCTTGTACTATGTAGGTTAACTAGCGGGCCCTTGGACTATGTACGTCCCCTAGTGGGCACTTGGACTATCTAGGTTAACTAACGGGCACTAGGACTATCTAGGTTAACTAGCGGGCACTTGGACTATCTAGGTTACATAGCAGGCACTTGGATTATGAAGGATGCCTAGAGGGCACTTGGACTTTCTTGGTTACCTAGCAGGCACGTGGACTATGTAGGTTCACTAGCGGACACTTGCACGATCTAGGTTAACTAGCGGGCCCATGGATTATGTAGGTTTACTAGCAGGCACTTGGACTATCTAGGTTAACTAGCAGGCACTTGGACTATGTAGTTTCCCTAGGGGGCATTTGGACTATTTAGGTTACCATCGGGAACTTGGACTATGTAGGTTACCTAGCGGGCACTTGGACTATGTACGTCCCCTAGTGGGCATTGGACTATGTAGGTTGCCTAGCGTGCACTTGGAATATGTAGGTTCCCTAGCGGGCACTTGGATTATGTAGGTTCCCTATCAGGCACTTGGATTATGTAGGTTCCCTATCGGGCACTTGGACTATGTAGGTTAACTAGCGGGCACTTGGACTGTCTAGGTAACCTAGCGGGCACTTGGACTATCTAGGTTAACGAATGGGCACTTGGACTATGTAGGTAACCTAGCGGGCACTTGGACTGTCTAGGTTACCTAGCGGGCACTTTGACTATCTAGGTTAACGAAGGGGCACTTGGACTATGTAGGTTACCTAGCGGGCACTTGGACTATGTAGGAGCCCTATCGGACATTTGGACTACTTAGGTTAACTAGCGGGCACTTGGAATATCTAGGTTAACTAGCGGGCACTTGGACTATCTAGGTTAACTAGCGGACCTTGGACTATGTAGGTTAACTAGCGGGCCCTTGGACCATGTAGGTTAACTAGCGGGCACTTGGACTATCTAGGTTTCCTAGCCGGCACTCGGTCTATGTACATACCCTAGCGCGCACTTGGACACTCTAGGTTACCTAGCGGGCACTTGGACTATGTACGTACCCTAGTGGGCACTTGGACTATCTAGGTTAACTAGCGGGCACTTGGACTATGTAGGTTACCTAGCGGGCACTTGGACTATGTAGGTTCCCTAGCGGGCACTTGCAGTATTTAGGTTACCTAGCACGCACTTTGACTATCTAGGTTAACTAACGGGCACTTGGACTATGTAGGTTGCCTAGCGAGCACTTGGACTATGTAGGTTCCCAGCAGGCAGTTGGACTATGTAGGTTCCCTAGTGGGCACTTGGGCTATCTAGGTTAACTAACGGGCACTAGAACTATCTAGGTTAACTAGCGGGCACTTGGACTATCTAGGTTACCTAGCGGGCACTTGGACTATGTAGGTTCCCTAGCGGGCACTTGGACTATTTAGGTTACCTTGCAGGCACTTTGACTATCTAGGTTAACTAACGGGCACTTGGACTATGTAGGTTAACTAGCGGGCACTTGGACTATCTAGGTTAGCTAGAGGGTACTTGGACTATGTACGTTTCCTAGCGGGCACTTGGACTATGTAGGTTAACGAACGGGCACTTGGACTATGTAGGTAACCTAATGGTCACTTGGACTGTCTAGGTTACCTAGCGGGGACTTGGACTATGTAGGTTAACTAGCGGGCACTTGGACTATGTAGGATCCCTATCGGACATTTGTACTACTTAGGTTAACTAGCGGGCACTTTGACTATCTAGGTTAACTAGCCGGCCCTTGTACTATGTAGGTTAACTAGCGGGCACTTGGACTATCAAGGTTAACTAACGGACCTTGGACTATGTAGGTTAACTAGCGGGCCCTTGGACTATGTATGTCCCCTAGTGGGCACTTGGACTATCTAGGTTAACTAACGGGCACTAGGACTATCTAGGTTAACTAGCGGGCACTTGGACTAAGTAGGTTACCTAGCAGGCACTTGGATTTTGAAGGATGCCTAGCGGGTACTTGGACTATCTAGGTAACCTAGCAGGCACGTGAACTATGTAGGTTAACTAGCGGACACTTGCACGATCTAGGTTAACTAGCCAACCATTGCACTATGTAGTTTAACTAGTGGGCCCATGGATTATGTAGGTTTACTAGCAGGTACTTGGACTATCTATGTTAACTAGCAGTCACTTGGACTATGTAGTTTTCCTAGCGGGCATTTGGACTATTTAGGTTACCATCGGGAACTTGGACTATGTAGGTTACCTAGCTGGCAATTGGACTATGTACGTCCCCTAGTGGGCACTTGGACTATCTAGGTTAACTAACGGGCACTTGGACTATGTAGGTTGCCTATCGGGCACTTGGAATATGCAGGTACCCTAGCGGGCACTTGGATTATGTAGGTTCCCTATCGGGCACTTTGATTATGTAGGTTCCCTATCGGGCACTTGGACTATGTAGGTTACCTAGCAGGCACTTGCATTATGAAAGATCCCTAGTGGGCACTTGGACTATCTGGGTTACCTAGCGGGCACTTGGACTATGTAGGTTAACTAGCGGACACTTGCACGATCTAGGTTAATTAGCGGGCCATTGCACTGTGTAGGTTAACTAGCGGGCGCATGGATTATGTAGGTTTACTAGCCGGCACTTGGACTATGTAGGTTAACTAGCGGGCACTTGGACTGTCTAGGTAACCTAGCGGGCACTTGGACTATCTAGGTTAAAGAACGGGCACTTGGACTATGTAGGTAACCTAGTGGGCACTTGGACTGTCTAGTTTACCTAGCGGGCACTTTGACTATCTAGGTTAACGAAGGGGCACTTGGACTCTGTAGGTTACCTAGCGGGCACTTGGACTATGTAGGAGCCCTATCGGACATTTGGACTACTTAGGTTAACTAGCGGGCACTTGGAATATCTAGGTTAACTAGCGGGCACTTGGACAATCTAGGTTAACTAGAGGACCTTGGACTATATAGGTTAACTAGCGGGCCCTTGGACTATGTAGGTTAACTAGCGGGAACTTGGATTATCTAGGTTTCCTAGCCGGCACTCGGTCTATGTACATACCCTAGCGCGTACTTGGACACTCTAGGTTACCTAGCGGGCACTTGGACTATGTACGTACCCTAGTGGGCACTTGGACTATCTAGGTTAACTAGCGGGCACTTGGACTATGTTGGTTACCTAGTGGGCACTTGGACTATGTAGGTTCCCTAGCGGGCACTTGCAGTATTTAGGTTACCTAGCACGCACTTTGACTATCTAGGTTAACTAACGGGCACTTGGACTATGTAGGTTGCCTAGCGAGCACTTGGACTATGTAGGTTCCCAGCTGGCAGTTGGACTATGTAGGTTCCCTAGTGGGAACTTGGGCTATCTATGTTAACTAACGGGCACTAGGACTATCTAGGTTACCTAGCGGGCACTTGGACTATGTAGGAGCCCTATCGGACATTTGGACTACGTAGGTTAACTAGCGGGCACTTGGAATATCTAGGTTAACTAGCGGGCACTTGGACAATCTAGGTTAACTAGAGGACCTTGGACTATATAGGTTAACTAGCGGGCCCTTGGACTATGTAGGTTAACTAGCGGGAACTTGGATTATCTAGGTTTCCTAGCCGGCACTCGGTCTATGTACATACCCTAGCGCGTACTTGGACACTCTAGGTTACCTAGCGGGCACTTGGACTATGTACGTACCCTAGTGGGCACTTGGACTATCTAGGTTAACTAGCGGGCACTTGGACTATGTTGGTTACCTAGTGGGCACTTGGACTATGTAGGTTCCCTAGCGGGCACTTGCAGTATTTAGGTTACCTAGCACGCACTTTGACTATCTAGGTTAACTAACGGGCACTTGGACTATGTAGGTTGCCTAGCGAGCACTTGGACTATGTAGGTTCCCAGCTGGCAGTTGGACTATGTAGGTTCCCTAGTGGGAACTTGGGCTATCTATGTTAACTAACGGGCACTAGGACTATCTAGGTTACCTAGCGGGCACTTGGACTATGTAGGTTCCCTAGCGGGCACTTGGACTATTTAGGTTACCTTGCAGGCACTTTGACTATCTAGGTTAACCAACGGGCACTTGGACTATGTAGGTTGCCTAGCGAGCACTTGGACTCTGTAGGTTCCCAGCGGGCAGTTGGACTATGTAGGTTCCCTATCGGGTACTTGGACTGTCTAGTTTAACTAACGGGCACTTGGACTATGTAGTTTCTCTAGCGGGCATTTGGATTGTTTAGGTTACCATAGCAGGCACTTGGACTATGTAGGTTAACTAGAAGGCATTTGGACTATCAAGGTTACCTAGCAGGCCCTTGGACTATGTAGGTTAAGAGAGGGCACTTGGACTATCTAGGTTAACGAACGTGCACTTGGACTATGTAGGTAACCTAGCAGGCACTTGGACTGTCTAGGTTACCTAGCGGGCACTTGGCCTATCTAGGTTAACGAACGGGCACTTGGACTATGTAGGTTAACTAGCGGACACTTCGAATATCTACGTTAGCTAAAGGGCAATTGGACTATCTAGGTTACCTAGCGGGCACTTGGACTATGTAGGTTCCCTAGCGGACACTTTGACTATCTAGGTTAACTAACGGGCACTTGGACTATGTAGGTTTCCTAGCGAACACTTGGACTATGTACGTCACCTAGCGGGCACTTGAACTATCTAGGTTAACGAACGTGCACTTGGACTATGTAGGTTAACTAGCGGACACTTCGACTATCTAGGTTAGCTAACGGGCAATTGGACTATCTAGGTTAACTAGCGGGCACTTGGACTATGTAGGTTAACGAACGGGCACTTGTACTATGTAGGTTTCCTAGCGGGCACTTGGACTATGTAGGATCCCTATCGGACATTTGGACTACTTAGGTTACCTAGCGGGCACTTGGACTATCTAGGTTAACGAACGGGCTCTTGGACTATGTAGGTTAACTAGCGGACACTTTGACTATCTAGGTTAGCTAACGGGCAATTGGACTATCTAGGTTATCTAGCGGGCACTTGGACTATGTAGGTTAACGAACGGGCACTTGGACTATGTAGGTTTCCTAGCGGGCACTTGGACTATGTAGGATCCCTATCGGACATTTGGACTACTTAGCTTACCTAGCGGGCACTTGGACTATCTAGGTTAACGAACGGGCTCTTGGACTATGTAGGTTAACTAGCGGACACTTTGACTATCTAGGTTAGCTAACGGGCAATTGGACTATCTAGGTTATCTAGCGGGCACTTGGACTATGTAGGTTCCCTAGCGGGCACTTGGACTATTTAGGTTACCTAGCAGGCACGTTGACTATCTAGGTTAACTAACGGGCACTTGGACTATGTAGGTTGCCTAGTGGGAACTTGGACTATGTAGGTTCCCAGTGGGCAGTTGGACTATGTCGGTTCCCTATCGGGTACTTGGACTATCTAGGTTAACTAGAGGGCACTTGGACTATGTACGTTTCCTAGCGGGCACTTGGGCTATCTACGTTACCTAGCGGGCACTTGGACTATGTAGGTTAACGATCGGGCACTTGGACTATGTAGGTAACCTAATGGTCACTTGGACTGTCTAGGTTACCTAGTGGGGACTTGGAGTATGTAGGTTAAGTAGCGGGCACTTGGACTATGTAGGATCCCTATCGGACATTTGTACTACTTAGGTTAACTAGCGGGCACTTTGACTATCTAGGTTAACTAGCGGGCACTTGGACTATCTAGGTCAACTAGCGGGCCCTTGTACTATGTAGGTTAACTACCGGGCACTTGGACTATCTAGGTTAACTAACGGACCTTGGACTATGTAGGTTAACTAGCGGGCAGTTGGACTATGTACGTCCCCTAGTGGGCACTTGGACTATCTAGGTTAACTAATGGGCACTAGGATTATCTAGGTTAACTAGCAGGCACTTGTATTATGAAGGATGCCTAGCGGGCACTTGGACTATCTAGGTTACCTAGCAGGCACGTGGACTATGTAGGTTAACTAGCGGACACTTGCACGATCTAGGTTAACTAGCGGGCCATTGCACTATGTAGGTTAACTAGCGGGCCCATGGATTATGTAGGTTTACTAGCAGGCACTTGGACTATCTAAGTTAACTAGCAGGCACTTGGACTATGTAGTTTCCCTAGCGGGCATTTGGACTATTTAGGTTACCATCGGGAACTTGGACTATGTAGGTTACCTAGCGGGCACTTGGACTATGTACGTCCCCTAGTGGGCACTTGGACTATCTAGGTTAACTAACGGGCACTTGGACTATGTAGGTTGCCTAGTGGGCACTTGGACTATGTAGGTTCCCTAGCGGGCACTTGGATTATGTAGGTTCCCTATCGGGGACTTGGATTACGTAGGTTCCCTATCGGGCATTTGGACTATGTAGGTTATCTAGCGGTCACGTGGACTGTCTAGGTAACCTAGCGGACACTTGGACTATCTAGGTTAACGAACGGGCACTTGGACTATGTAGGTAACCTAGCGGGCACTTGGACTGTCTAGGTTACCTAGCGGGCACTTTGACTATCTAGGTTAACGAACGGGCACTTGGACTATGTAGGTTACCTAGCGGGCACTTGGACTATGTAGGATCCCTATCGGACATTTGGACTACTTAGGTTAACTAGCGGGCACTTGGACTATCTAGGTTAACTAGCGGGCACATGAACTATGTAGGTTAACTAGCGGGCCCTAGGACTATGTAGGTTAACTAGCGGGCACTTGGACTATCTAGGTTTCCTAGCGGGCACTCGGACTATGTACATACCCTAGCGCGCACTTGGACTGTCTAGGTAACCTAGCAGGCACTTGGACTATGTACGTCCCCTAGTGGGCACTTGGACTATCTAGGTTAACTAACGGGCACTTGGACTATGTAGTTTCCCTAGCGGGCACTTGGACTATGTACGTCCCCTAGTGTGCACTTGGACTATGTAGGTTGCCTAACGAGCACTTGGACTATGTACGTCCCCTAGCGGGCACCTGGACTATCTAGGTTAACAAGCGGGCACTTGCAATATCTAGATTAACTACCGGGCCCTTGGACTATCTAGGTTAACTAGCGGGCACTTGGACTACCTAGGTTAACTAGCGGGAACTAGGACTATGTAGATTAACTAGCGGGCCCTTGGACTATCTAGGTTTACTAGCGGGCACTTGGACTATCTAGGTTAACTAGCGAGCACTTGGACTATGTAGTTTCACTAGTGGGCATTTGGATTATTTAGGTTACCTAGTGGGCACTTGATTACTATGTAGGTTACCTAGCGGGCACTTGGACTATGTAGCTTAACTAGAAGGCACTTGGACTATCTAGGTTAACGTTCGTGCACTTGGACTATGTAGGTAACCTAGCGGGCACTTGGACTATGTACGTCCCCTAGTGGGCACTTGGACTATGTAGGTTGCCTAGCGAGCACTTGGACTATGTACGTCCCCTAGCGGGCACCTGGACTATCTAGGTTAACAAGCGGGCACTTGCAATATCTAGATTAACTACCGGGCCCTTGGACTATCTAGGTTAACTAGCGGGCACTTGGACTACCTAGGTTAACTAGCGGGAACTAGGACTATGTAGATTAACTAGCGGGCCCTTGGACTATCTAGGTTTACTAGCGGGCACTTGGACTATCTAGGTTAACTAGCGAGCACTTGGACTATGTAGTTTCACTAGTGGGCATTTGGATTATTTAGGTTACCTAGTGGGCACTTGATTACTATGTAGGTTACCTAGCGGGCACTTGGACTATGTAGCTTAACTAGAAGGCACTTGGACTATCTAGGTTAACGAACGTGCACTTGGACTATGTAGGTAACCTAGCGGGCACTTGGACTGTCTAGGTTACCTAGTGTGCACTTGGCCTATCTAGGTTAACGAACGGGCACTTGGACTATGTGGGATCCCTATCGGACATTTGGACTACTTAGGTTACCTAGCGGGCACTTGGACTATCTAGGTTAACGAACGGGCTCTTGGACTATGTAGGTTAACTAGCGGACACTTCGACTATCTAGGTTAGCTAACGGGCAATTGGACTATCTAGGTTACCTAGCGGGCACTTGGACTATGTAGGTTCCCTAGCGGGCACTTGGACTATTTAGGTTACCTAGCAGGCACTTTGAGTAACTAGGTTAACTAACGGGCACTTGGACTATGTTGGTTGCCTAGCGAGCACTTGGACTATGTAGGTTCCCAGCGGGCAGTTGGACTATGTAGGTTCCCTTGCGGGTATTTGGACTGTCTAGGTTAAATAGCGGGCACTTGGACTATCTAGGTTACCTAGCGGGCACTTGGACTATGTAGGTTAACGACCGGGGACTTGGACTATGTAGGTAACCTAATGGTCACTTGGACTGTCTAGGTTACCTAGCGGGGACTTGGACTATGTAGGTTAACTAGCGGGCACTTGGACTATGTAAGATCCCTATCGGACTTTTGTATTACTTAGGTTAACTAGCGGGCACTTTGACTATATAGGTTAACTAGCGGGAACTTGGACTATCTAGGTCAACTAGCGGGCCCTTGTACTATGTAGGTTAACTAGCGGGCCCTTGGACTATGTACGTCCCCTAGTGGGCACTTGGACTATCTAGGTTAACTAACGGGCACTAGGACTATCTATGTTAACTAGCGGGCACTTGGACTATCTAGGTTACCTAGCAGGCACTTGGATTATGAAGGATGCCTAGCGGGCACTTGGACTTTCTAGGTTACCTAGCGGGCACTTGGACTATGTAGGTTCCCTAGCGGGCCATTGCACTATTTAGGTTACCTAGCGGGCACTTGGACTGTCTAGGTTACCTAGTGGGCACTTGGCCTATCTAGGTTAACTCACGGGCACTTGGACTATGTAGGTTGCCTAGCGAGCACTTGGACAATGTAGGTTCCCAGCGGGCAGTTGGACTATGTAGGTTCCCTATCGGGTACTTGGACTGTCTAGGTTAACTAGCGGGCAATTGGACTGTCTAGGTTACCTAGTGGGCACTTGGACTATGTAATTTACCTAGCGAGCACTTGGACTATGTAGGTTCCCTAGCAGGCACTTGGACTATGTAGGGTCCCTATCGGGTACTTGGACTGTCTAGGTTAACTAGCGGGCAATTGGACTGTCTAGGTTACCTAGTGGGCACTTGGACTATGTAGTTTACCTAGCAGGCACTTGGACTATGTAGGTAAACTAGCAGGCACTTGGACTATCTAGGTTACCTAGAGGGCACTTGGACTATGTTCGTTTCCTAGCGGGCACTTGGGCTATCTAGGTTACCTAGCGGGCACTTGGACTATGTAGGTTAACGACCGGGCACTTGGACTATGTAGGTAACCTAATGGTCACTTGGACAGTCTAGGTTACCTAGCACTTGGACTATGTAGGTTAACTAGCGGACACTTGGACTATGTAGGATCCCTATCGGACTTTTGTATTACTTAGGTTAACTAGCGGGCACTTTGACTATCTAGGTTAACTAGCGGGCACTTGGACTATCTAGGTCAACTAGTGGGCCCTTGTACTATGTAGGTTAACTAGCGGGCCCTTGGACTATGTACGTCCCCTAGTGGGCAATTGGACTATCTAGGTTAACTAACGGGCACTAGGACTATCTAGGTTAACTAGCGGGCACTTGGACTATCTAGGTTACATAGCAGGCACTTGGATTATGAAGGATGCCTAGAGGGCACTTGGACTTTCTTGGTTACCTAGCAGGCACGTGGACTATGTAGGTTCACTAGCGGACACTTGCACGATCTAGGTTAACTAGCGGGCCCATGGATTATGTAGGTATACTAGCAGGCACTTGGACTATCTAGGTTAACTAGCAGGCACTTGGACTATGTAGTTTCCCTAGCGGGCATTTGGACTATTTAGGTTACCATCGGGAACTTGGACTATGTAGGTTACCTAGCGGGCACTTGGACTATGTACGTCCCCTAGTGGGCATTGGACTATGTAGGTTGCCTAGCGTGCACTTGGACTATGTAGGTTCCCTAGCGGGCACTTGGATTATGTAGGTTCCCTATCAGGCACTTGGATTATGTAGGTTCCCTATCGGGCACTTGGACTATGTAGGTTACCTAGCGGGCACTTTGACTATCTAGGTTAACGAAGGGGCACTTGGACTATGTAGGTTACCTAGCGGGCACTTGGACTATGTAGAAGCCCTATCGGACATTTGGACTACTTAGGTTAACTAGCGGGCACTTGGAATATCTAGGTTAACTAGCGGCACTTGGACTATCTAGGTTAACCAGCGGACCTTGGACTATGTAGGTTAACTAGCGGGCCCTTGGACTATGTAGGTTAACTAGCGGGCACTTGGACTATCTAGGTTTCCTAGCCGGCACTCGGTCTATGTACATACCCTAGCGCGCACTTGGACACTCTAGGTTACCTAGCGGGCACTTGGACTATGTACGTACCCTAGTGGGCACTTGGACTATCTAGGTTAACTAGCGGGCACTTGGACTATGTAGGTTACCTAGCGGGCACTTGGACTATGTAGGTTCCCTAGCGGGCACTTGGAGTATTTAGGTTACCTAGCACGCACTTTGACTATCTAGGTTAACTAACGGGCACTTGGACTATGTAGGTTGCCTAGCGAGCACTTGGAATATGTAGGTTCCCAGCAGGCAGTTGGACTCTGTAGGTTCCCTAGTGGGCACTTGGGCTATCTAGGTTAACTAACGGGCACTAGAACTATCTAGGTTAACTAGCGGGCACTTGGACTATCTAGGTTACCTAGCGGGCACTTGGACTATGTAGGTTCCCTAGCGGGCACTTGGACTATTTAGGTTACCTTGCAGGCACTTTGACTATCTAGGTTAACTAACGGGCACTTGGACTATGTAGGTTAACTAGCGGGCACTTGGACTATCTAGGTTACCTAGAGGGTACTTGGACTATGTACGTTTCCTAGAGGGCACTTGGACTATGTAGGTTAACGAACGGGCACTTGGACTATGTAGGTAACCTAATGGTCACTTGGACTGTCTAGGTTACCTAGCGGGGACTTGGACTATGTAGGTTAACTAGCGGGCACTTGGACTATGTAGGATCCCTATCGGACATTTGTACTACTTAGGTTAACTAGCGGGCACTTTGACTATCTAGGTTAACTAGCGGGCCCTTGTACTATGTAGGTCAACTAGCGGGCACTTGGACTATCAAGGTTAACTAACGGACCTTGGACTATGTAGGTTAACTAGCGGGCCCTTGGACTATGTATGTCCCCTAGTGGGCACTTGGACTATCTAGGTTAACTAACGGGCACTAGGACTATCTAGGTTAACTAGCGGGCACTTGGACTAAATAGGTTACCTAGCAGGCACTTGGATTTTGAAGGATGCCTAGCGGGAACTTGGACTATCTAGGTAACCTAGCAGGCACGTGAACTATGTAGGTTAACTAGCGGACACTTGCACGATCTAGGTTAACTAGCCAACCATTGCACTATGTAGTTTAACTAGCGGGCCCATGGATTATGTAGGTTTACTAGCAGGTACTTGGACTATCTATGTTAACTAGCAGTCACTTGGACTATGTAGTTTTCCTAGCGGGCATTTGGACTATTTAGGCTACCATCGGGAACTTGGACTATGTAGGTTACCTAGCTGGCACTTGGACTATGTACGTCCCCTAGTGGGCACTTGGACTATCTAGGTTAACTAACGGGCACTTGGACTATGTAGGTTGCCTATCGGGCACTTGGAATATGTAGGTACCCTAGCGGGCACTTGGATTATGTAGGTTCCCTATCGGGCACTTTGATTATGTAGGTTCCCTATCGGGCACTTGGACTATGTAGGTTACCTAGCAGGCACTTGCATTATGAAAGATCCCTAGTGGGCACTTGAGCTATCTGGGTTACCTAGCGGGCACTTGGACTATGTAGGTTAACTAGCGGACACTTGCACGATCTAGGTTAACTAGCGGGCCATTGCACTGTGTAGGTTAACTAGCGGGCGCATGGATTATGTAGGTTTACTAGCGGGCACTTGGACTATGTAGGTTAACTAGTGGGCACTTGGACTGTCTAGGTAACCTAGCGGGCACTTGGACTATCTAGGTTAACGAACGGGCACTTGGACTATGTAGGTAACCTAGTGGGCACTTGGACTGTCTAGGTTACCTAGCGGGCACTTTGACTATCTAGGTTAATGAAGGGGCACTTGGACTCTGTAGGTTACCTAGCGGGCACTTGGACTATGTAGGAGCCCTATCGGACATTTGGACTACTTAGGTTAACTAGCGGGCACTTGGAATATCTAGGTTAACTAGCGGGCACTTGGACAATCTAGGTTAACTAGCGGACCTTGGACTATATAGGTTAACTAGCGGGCCCTTGGACTATGTAGGTTTACTAGCGGGAACTTGGATTATCTAGGTTTCCTAGCCGGCACTCGGTCTATGTACATACCCTAGCGCGCACTTGGACACTCTAGGTTACCTAGCGGGCACTTGGACTATGTACGTACCCTAGTGGGCACATGGACTATCTAGGTTAACTAGCGGGCACTTGGACTATGTTGGTTACCTAGTGGGCACTTGGACTATGTAGGTTCCCTAGCGGGCACTTGCAGTATTTAGGTTACCTAGCACGCACTTTGACTATCTAGGTTAACTAACGGGCACTTGGACTATGTAGGTTGCCTAGCGAGCACTTGGACTATGTAGGTTCCCAGCTGGCAGTTGGACTATGTAGGTTCCCTAGTGGGAACTTGGGCTATCTATGTTAACTAACGGGCACTAGGACTATCTAGGTTAACTAGCGGGCACTTGGACTATCTAGGTTACCTAGCGGGCACTTGGACTATGTAGGTTCCCTAGCGGGCACTTGGACTATTTAGGTTACCTTGCAGGCACTTTGACTATCTAGGTTAACCAACGGGCACTTGGACTATGTAGGTTGCCTAGCGAGCACTTGGACTATGTAGGTTCCCAGTGGGCAGTTGGACTATGTAGGTTCCCTATCGGGTACTTGGACTGTCTAGTTTAACTAACGGGCACTTGGACTATGTAGTTTCTCTAGCGGGCATTTGGATTGTTTAGGTTACCATAGCAGGCACTTGGACTATGTAGGTTAACTAGAAGGCATTTGGACTATCAAGGTTACCTAGCAGGCCCTTGGACTATGTAGGTTAAGAGAGGGCACTTGGACTATCTAGGTTAACGAACGTGCACTTGGATTATGTAGGTAACCTAGCAGGCACTTGGACTGTCTAGGTTACCTAGCGGGCACTTGGCCTATCTAGGTTAACGAACGGGCACTTGGACTATGTAGGTTAACTAGCGGACACTTAGACTATCTACGTTAGCTAAAGGGCAATTGGACTATCTAGGTTACCTAGCGGGCACTTGGACTATGTAGGTTCCCTAGCGGACACTTTGACTATCTAGGTTAACTAACGGGCACTTGGACTATGTAGGTTTCCTAGCGAACACTTGGACTATGTACGTCCCCTAGCGGGCACTTGAACTATCTAGGTTAACGAACGTGCACTTGGACTATGTAGGTTAACTAGCGGACACTTCGACTATCTAGGTTAGCTAACGGGCAATTGGACTATCTAGGTTAACTAGCGGGCACTTGTACTATGTAGGTTAACGAACGGTCACTTGGACTATGTAGGTTTCCTAGCGGGCACTTGGACTATGTAGGATCCCTATCGGACATTTGGACTACTTAGGTTACCTAGCGGGCATTTGGACTATCTAGGTTAACGAACGGGCTCTTGGACTATGTAGGTTAACTAGCGGACACTTTGACTATCTAGGTTAGCTAACGGGCAATTGGACTATCTAGGTTATCTAGCGGGCACTTGGACTATGTAGGTTCCCTAGCGGGCACTTGGACTATTTAGGTTACCTAGCAGGCACGTTGACTATCTAGGTTAACTAACGGGCACTTGGACTATGTAGGTTGCCTAGTGGGAACTTGGACTATGTAGGTTCCCAGCGGGCAGTTGGACTATGTCGGTTCCCTATCGGGTACTTGGACTATCTAGGTTAACTAGAGGGCACTTGGACTATGTACGTTTCCTAGCGGGCACTTGGGCTATCTACGTTACCTAGCGGGCACTTGGACTATGTAGGTTAACGATCGGGCACTTGGACTATGTAGGTAACCTAATGGTCACTTGGACTGTCTAGGTTACCTAGTGGGGACTTGGAGTATGTAGGTTAAGTAGCGGGCACTTGGACTATGTAGGATCCCTATCGGACATTTGTACTACTTAGGTTAACTAGCGGGCACTTTGACTATCTAGGTTAACTAGCGGGCACTTGGACTATCTAGGTCAACTAGCGGGCCCTTGTACTATGTAGGTTAACTACCGGGCACTTGGACTATCTAGGTTAACTAACGGACCATGGACTATGTAGGTTAACTAGCGGGCAGTTGGACTATATATGTCCCCTAGTGGGCACTTGGACTATCTAGGTTAACTAATGGGCACTAGGACTATCTAGGTTAACTAGCGGGCACTTGTATTATGAAGGATGCCTAGCGGGCACTTGGACTATCTAGGTTACCTAGCAGGCACGTGGACTATGTAGGTTAACTAGCGGACACTTGCACGATCTAGGTTAACTAGCGGGCCATTGCACTATGTAGGTTAACTAGCGGGCCCATGGATTATGTAGGTTTACTAGCAGGCACTTGGACTATCTAGGTTAACTAGCAGGCACTTGGACTATGTAGTTTCCCTAGCGGGCATTTGGACTATTTAGGTTACCTAGCGGGCACTTGGACTATGTACGTCCCCTAGTGGGCACTTGGACTATCTAGGTTAACTAACGGGCACTTGGACTATGTAGGTTGCCTAGTGGGCACTTGGACTATGTAGGTTCCCTAGCGGGCACTTGGATTATGTAGGTTCCCTATCGGGGACTTGGATTACGTAGGTTCCCTATCGGGCATTTGGACTATGTAGGTTATCTAGCGGTCACTTGGACTGTCTAGGTAACCTAGCGGACACTTGGACTATCTAGGTTAACGAACGGGCACTTGGACTATGTAGGTAACCTAGCGGGCACTTGGACTGTCTAGGTTACCTAGCGGGCTCTTTGACTATCTAGGTTAACGAACGGGCACTTGGACTATGTAGGTTACCTAGCGGGCACTTGGACTATGTAGGATCCCTATCGGACATTTGGACTACTTAGGTTAACTAGCGGGCACTTGGACTATCTAGGTTAACTATCGGGCACATGGACTATGTAGGTTAACTAGCGGGCCCTAGGACTATGTAGGTTAACTAGCGGGCACTTGGACTATCTAGGTTTCCTAGCTGGCACTCGGACAATGTACATACCCTAGCGCGCACTTGGACTGTCTAGGTAACCTAGCAGGCACTTGGACTATGTACGTCCCCTAGTGGGCACTTGGACTATCTAGGTTAACTAACAGGCACTTGGACTATGTAGTTTCCCTAGCGGGCACTTGGACTATGTACGTCCCCTAGTGGGCATTAGGACTATGTAGGTTGCCTAGCGAGCACTTGGACTATGTACGTCCCCTAGCGGGCACCTGGACTATCTAGGTTAACAAGCGGGCACTTGCAATATCTAGATTAACTACCGGGCCCTTGGACTATCTAGGTTAACTAGCGGGCACTTGGACTACCTAGGTTAACTAGCGGGAACTAGGACTATGTAGATTAACTAGCGGGCCCTTGGACTATCTAGGTTTACTAGCGTGCACTTGGACTATCTAGGTTAACTAGCGAGCACTTGGACTATGTAGTTTCACTAGTGGGCATTTGGATTATTTAGGTTACCTAGTGGGCACTTGATTACTATGTAGGTTACCTAGCGGGCACTTGGAATATGTAGCTTAACTAGAAGGCACTTGGACTATCTAGGTTAACGTACGTGCACTTGGACTATGTAGGTAACCTAGCGGGCACTTGGACTGTCTAGGTTACCTAGTGTGCACTTGGCCTATCTAGGTTAACGAACGGGCACTTGGACTATGTAGGTTACCTAGCGGGCACTTGGACTATGTGGGATCCCTATCGGACATTTGGACTACTTAGGTTACCTAGCGGGCACTTGGACTATCTAGGTTAACGAACGGGCTCTTGGACTATGTAGGTTAACTAGCGGACACTTCGACTATCTAGGTTAGCTAACGGGCAATTGGACTATCTAGGTTACCTAGCGGGCACTTGGACTATGTAGGTTCCCTAGCGGGCACTTGGAATATTTAGGTTACCTAGCAGGCACTTTGAGTAACTAGGTTAACTAACGGGCACTTGGACTATGTTGGTTGCCTAGCGAGCACTTGGACTATGTAGGTTCCCAGCGGGCAGTTGGACTATGTAGGTTCCCTTGCGGGTACTTGGACTGTCTAGGTTAACTAGCGGGCAATTGGACTGTCTAGGTTACCTAGTGGGCACTTGGACTATGTAATTTACCTAGCGAGCACTTGGACTTTGTAGGTTCCCTAGCAGGCACTTGGACTATGTAGGTTCCCTATCGGGTACTTGGACTGTCTAGGTAAACTAGCGGGCACTTGGACTATCTAGGTTACCTAGAGGGCACTTGAACTATATACGTTTCCTAGCGGGCACTTTGGCTATCTAGGTTACCTAGCGGGCACTTGGACTATGTAGGTTAACAACCGGGGACTTGGACTATGTAGGTAACCTAATGGTCACTTGGACTGTCTAGGTTACCTAGCGGGGACTTGGACTATGTAGGTTAACTAGCGGGCACTTGGACTATGTAAGATCCCTATCGGATTTTTGTATTACTTAGGTTAACTAGCGGGCACTTTGACTATATAGGTTAACTAGCGGGCACTTGGACAATCTAGGTCAACTAGCGGGCCCTTGTACTATGTAGGATAACTAGCGGGCCCTTGGACTATGTACGTCCCCTAGTGGGCACTTGGACTATCTAGGTTAACTAACGGGCACTAGGACTATCTATGTTAACTAGCGGGCACTTGGACTATCTAGGTTACCTAGCAGGCACTTGGATTATGAAGGATGCCTAGCCGGCACTTGGACTTTCTAGGTTACCTAGCAGGCACGTGGACTATGTAGGTTCACTAGCGGACACTTGCACGATCTAGGTTAACTAGCGGGCCATTGCACTATTTAGGTTAACTAGCGCGCCCATGGATTATGTAGGTTTACTAGCAGGCACTTGGACTATCTAGGTTAACTAGCAGGCACTTGGACTATGTAGTTTCCCTAGCGGGCATTTGGACTATTTAGGTTACCTTCGGGAACTTGGACTATGTAGGTTACCTAGCGGGCACTTGGACTATGTACGTCCCCTAGTGGGCATTGGACTATGTAGGTTCCCAAGTGGGCACTTGGATTATGTAGGTTCCCTATCGGGCACTTGGATTATGTAGGTTCCCTATCGGGCACTTGGACTATGTAGGTTAACTAGCGGGCACTTGGACTGTCTAGGTAACCTAGCGGGTACTTGGACGATCTAGGTTAACGAACGGGCACTTGGACTATGTAGGTAACCTAGCGGGCACTTGGACTGTCTAGATTACCTAGTGGGCACTTTGACTATCTAGGTTAACGAAGGGGCACTTGGACTATGTAGGTTACCTAGCGGGCACTTGGACTATGTAGGAGCCCTATCGGACATTTGGACTACTTAGGTTAACTAGCGGGCACTTGGAATATCTAGGTTAACTAGCGGGCACTTGGACTATCTAGGTTAACTAGCGGACCTTGGACTATGTAGGTTAACTAGCGGGCCCTTGGACTATGTAGGTTAATTAGCGGGCACTTGGACTATCTAGGTTTCCTAGCCGGCACTCGGTCTATGTACATACCCTAGCGCGCACTTGGACACTCTAGGTTACATAGCGGGCACTTGGACTATGTACGTACCCTAGTGGGCACTTGGACTATCTAGGTTAACTAGCGGGCACTTGGACTATGTAGGTTACCTAGCGAGCACTTGGACTATGTAGGTTCCCAGCAGGCAGTTGGACTATGTAGGTTCCCTAGTGGGCACTTGGGCTATCTATGTTTATTAACGGTCACTAGGACTATCTAGGTTAACTAGCGGGCACTTGGACTATCTAGGTTACCTAGCGGGCACTTGGATTTTGTAGGTTCCCTCGCGGGCACTTGAACTATGTAGGTTCCCTATCGGGTACTTGGACTGTCTAGGTTAACTAGCGGGCAATTGGACTGTCTAGGTTACCTAGTGGGCATTTGGACTATGTAGTTTACCTAGCAGGCATTTGGACTATGTAAGTAAACTAGCGGGCACTTGGACTATCTAGCTTACCTAGAGGGCACTTGGACTATGTACGTTCCCTAGCGGGCACTTGGGCTATCTACGTTACCTAGCGGGCACTTGGACTATGTACGTTAACGAACAGGCACTTGGACTATGTAGGTAACCTAATGGTCACTTGGACAGTCTAGGTTACCTAGCGGGGATTTGGACTATGTAGGTTAACTAGCGGGCACTTGGACTATGTAGGATCCCTATCGGACTTTTGTACTACTTAGGTTAACTAGCGGGCACTTTGAATATCTAGGTCAACTAGCGGGCCCTTGTACTATGTAGGTTAACTAGCGGGCACTTGGACTATCTAGGTTAACTAACGGAACTTGGACTATGTAGGTTAACTAGCGGGCACTTGGACTATGTACGTCCCCTAGTGGGCACTTGGACTATCTAGGTTAGCTAACGGGCACTAGGACTATCTAGGTTAACTAGCGGGCACTTGGACTATCTAGGTTACCTAGCAGGCACTTGGATTATGAAGGATGCCTAGCGGGCACTTGGACTATCTAGGTTACCTAGAGGGCACTTGGACTATGTACGTTCCCTAGCGGGCACTTGGGCTATCTACGTTACCTAGCGGGCACTTGGACTATGTACGTTAACGAACAGGCACTTGGACTATGTAGGTAACCTAATGGTCACTTGGACTGTCTAGGTTACCTAGCGGGGATTTGGACTATGTAGGTTAACTAGCGGGCACTTGGACTATGTACGTCCCCTAGTGGGCACTTGGACTATCTAGGTTAGCTAACGGGCACTAGGACTATCTAGGTTAACTAGCGGGCACTTGGACTATCTAGGTTACCTAGCAGGCACTTGGATTATGAAGGATGCCTAGCGGGCACTTGGACTATCTAGGTTACCTAGCAGGCACGTGGACTATGTAGGTTAACTAACAGACACTTGCACGATCTAGGTTAACTAGCGGGCCATTGCACTATGTAGGTTAACTAGCGGGACCATGGATTATGTAGGTTTACTAGCAGGCACTTGGACTATCTAGGTTAACTAGTAGGCACTTGGACTATGTAGTTTCCCTAGCGGGCATTTGGACTATTTAGGTTACCATCGGGAACTTGGACTATGTAGGTTGCCTAGCTGGCACTTGGACTATGTAGGTGCCCTAGCGGGCACTTGGATTATGTAGGTTCCCTATCGGGCACTTGGATTATGTAGGTTCCCTATCGGGCACTTGGACTATGTAGGTTAACTAGCGGGCACATGGACTCTCTAGGTAACCTAGCGGGCACTTGGACTATCTAGGTTAACGAACGGGCACTTGGACTATGTAGGTAACCAAGCGGGCACTTGTACTGTCTAGGTTACCTTGCGGGCACTTGGATTATCTAGGTTAGCTAACAGGAAGTTGGAATATCTAGGTTACCTAGCGGGCACTTGGACTATGTAGGTTACCTTGCGGGCACTTGTACTATCTAGGTTAACTAACGGGAACTTGGACTATGTAGGTTAACTAGCGGACACTTGGAATATCTAGGTTAACTAGCGGGCCCTTGGACTATGTAGGTTAACTAGCGGGCACCTTGACTATCTAGGTTAACTAGCTGACCTTGGACTATGGAGGTTAACTAGCGGGCACTTGCACAATGCAGGTTCCCTAGCGGGCACTTTGACTATGTAGGTTCCCTATGGGCACTTGGAATGTCTAGGTTCCCTAGCGGGTACTTAGAATATATAGGTTCCCTATCGGGCACTTGGACTATGTAGGTTCCTCAGCGGGAACTTGGACTATGTAGGTTCCCTATCGGCCATTGGACTATGTAAGTTAACTAGCAGGACCTTGGACTATCTAGGTTACCTAGCAGGCACTTGGACTATGTAGGTTAACCAGCGGACATTTGGACAATCTAGGTTACCTAGCAGGCACTTGATCTATGTACATACCCTAGCGGGCACTTGGACTATCTAGATTACCTAACAGACACTTGGACTATGTACGTCCCCTAGCGGGCACTTGGACTATCTATGTTAACTAGAGGGACTTGGACTATGTAGGTTAACTAGCGGTCCCTTGGACTATCTAGGTTAACTAGCGGGCACTTGGGCTATGTAGTTTGCCTAGTGAGCACTTGGACTATGTAGGTTCCCAGCGGGCAGTTGGACAATGTAGGTTCCCTATCGGGTACTTGGACTGTCTAGGTTAACTAGCGGGCAATTGGACTGTCTAGTTTACCTAGGGGCACTTGGACTATGTAGTTTACCTAGCAGGCACATGGACTATGTAGGTTAACTAGCGGGCACTTGGACTATCTAGGTTACCTAGAGGGCACTTGGACTATGTACGTTTCCTAGCGGGCACTTGGACTATGTAGGTTAACGACCGGGCACTTGGACTATGTAGGTTCCTCAGCGGGAACTTGGACTATGTAGGTTAACTAGCGGGCACTTGGACTATGTAAGATCCCTATCGTACTTTTGTATTTCTTAGGTTAACTAGCGGGCACTTTGACTATCTAGGTTAACTAGCGGGCACTTGGACTATCTAGGTCAACTAGCGGGCCCTTGTACTATGTAGGTTAACTAGCGGGCCCTTGGACTATGTACGTCCCCTAGTGGGCACTTGGACTATCTAGGTTAACTAACGGGCACTAGGACTATCTAGGTTAACTAGCTGGCACTTGAACTATCTAGGTTACCTACCAGGCACTTGGATTATGAAGGATTCCTAGCGGGCACTTGGACTTTCTAGGTTACTTAGCAGGCACGTGGACTATGTAGGTTCACTAGCAGACACTTGCACGATCTAGGTTAACTAGCGGGCCCATGGATTATGTAGGTTTACTAGCAGGCACTTGGACTATCTAGGTTAACTAGCAGGCACTTGGACTATGTAGTTTCCCTAGCGGGCATTTGGACTATTTAGGTTACCATCGGGAACTTGGACTATGTAGGTTACCTAGCGGGCACTTGGACTATGTACGTCCCCTAGTGGGCATTGGACTATGTAGGTTGCCTAGCGTGCACTTGGATTATGTAGGTTCCCTATCGGGCACTTGGATTATGTAGGTTCCCTATCGGGCACTTGGACTATGTAGGTTAACTAGCGGGCACTTGGACTGTCTAGGTTACCTAGCGGGCACTTTGACTATCTAGGTTAACGAACGGGCACTTGGACTATGTAGGTAACCTACCGGGCACTTGGACTGTCTAGATTACCTAGTGGGCACTTTTTCTATCTAGGTTAACGAAGGGGCACTTGGACTATGTAGGTTACCTAGCGGGCACTTGGACTATGTAGGAGCCCTATCGGACATTTGGACTACTTAGGTTAACTAGCGGGCACTTGGAATATCTAGGTTAACTAGCGGGCACTTGGACTATCTAGGTTAACTAGCGGACCTTGGACTATGTAGGTTAACTAGCGGGCCCTTGGACTATGTAGGTTAACTAGCGGGCACTTGGACTATCTAGGTTTCCTAGCCGGCACTCGGTCTATGTACATACCCTAGCGCGCACTTGGACACTCTAGGTTACCTAGCGGGCACTTGGACTATGTACATACCCTAGTGGGCACTTGGACTATCTAGGTTAACTAGCGGGCACTTGGACTATGTAGGTTACCTAGCGGGCACTTGGACTATGTAGGTTCCCTAGCGGGCACTTAAAGTATTTAGGTTACCTAGCACGCACTTTGACTATCTAGGTTAATTAACAGGCACTTGGACTATGTAGGTTGCCTAGCGAGCACTTGGAATATGTAGGTTCCCAGCAGGCAGTTGGACTATGTAGGTTCCCTAGTGGGCACTTGGGCTATCTAAGTTAATTAACGGGCACTAGGACTATCTAGGTTAATTAGTGGGCACTTGGACTATCTAGGTTACCTAGCGGGCACTTGGACTATGTAGGTTCCCTCGCGGGCACTTGGATTATTTAGGTTACCTTGCAGGCACTTTGACTATCTAGGTTAACTAACGGGCACTTGGACTATGTAATTTGCCTAGCGAGCACTTGGACTATGTAGGTTCCCAGCGGGCAGTTGGACTATGTAGGTTCCCTATCGGGTACTTGGACTGTCTAGGTTAACTAGCGGGCAATTGGACTGTCTAGTTTACCTAGGGGCACTTGGACTATGTAGTTTACCTAGCAGGCACATGGACTATGTAGGTTAACTAGCGGGCACTTGGACTATCTAGGTTACCTAGAGGGCACTTGGACTATGTACGTTTCCTAGCGGGCACTTGGACTATGTAGGTTAACGAACGGGCACTTGGACTATGTAGGTAACCTAATGGTCACTTGGACTGTCTAGGTTACCTAGCGGGGACTTGGACTATGTAGGTTAACTAGCGGGCCCTTGTACTATGTAGGTTAACTAGCGGGCACTTGGACTATCTAGGTTAAGTAACGGACCTTGGACTATGTTGGTTAACTAGCGGGCCCTTGGACTATGTATGTCCCCTAGTGGGCACAAGGACTATCTAGGTTAACTAACTGGCACTAGGACTATCTAGGTTAACTAGCGGGCACTTGGACTATCTAGGTTACATAGCAGGCACTTGGATTTTGAAGGATGCCTAGCGGGTACTTGGACTATCTAGGTAACCTAGCAGGCACTTGGACTATTTAGGTTAACTAGCGGACACTTGCACGATCTAGGTTAACTAGCCAACCATTGCACTATGTAGGTTAACTAGCGGGCCCATGGATTATGTAGGTTAACTAGCAGGCACTTGGACTATGTAGTTTCCCTAGCGGGCATTTGGACTATTTAGGTTACCATCGGGAACTTGGACTATGTAGGTTACCTAGCGGGCACTTGGACTATGTACGTCCCCTAGTGGGCACTTGGACTATCTAGGTTAACGAACGGGCACTTGGACTATGTAGGTTAACTAGCGGACACTTCGACTATCAAGGTTAGCTAACGGGCAATTGGACTATCTAGTTTACCTAGCGGGCACTTGGACTATATAGGTTCTCTAGCGGTCACTTGGACTATTTAGGTTACCTAGCAGGCACGTTGACTATCTAGGTTTACTAACGGGCACTTGGACTATGTAGGTTGCCTAGTGAGAACTTGGACTATGTAGGTTCCCAGTGGGCAGTTGGACTATGTCGGGTCCCTATGGGGTACATGGACTATCTAGGTTAACTAGAGGGCACTTGGACTATGTACGTTTCCTAGCGGGCACTTTGGCTATCTACGTTACCTAGCGGGCACTTGGACTATGTAGGTTAACGATCGGGCACTTGGACTATGTAGGTAACCTAATGGTCACTTGGACTGTCTAGGTTACCTAGTGGGGACTTGGACTATGTAGGTTAAGTAGCGGGCAATTAGACTATGTAGGATCCCTATCGGACATTTGTACTACTTAGGTTAACTAGCGGGCACTTTGACTATCTAGGTTAACTAGCGGGCACTTGGACTATCTAGGTCAACTAGCGGGCCCTTGTACTATGTAGGTTAACTACCGGGCACTTGGACTATCTAGGTTAACTAACGGACCTTGGACTATGTAGGTTAACTAGCGGGCAGTTGGACTATGTACGTCCCCTAGTGGGCACTTGGACTATCTAGGTTAACTAACGGGCACTAGGATTATCTAGGTTAACTAGCGGGCACTTGTATTATGAAGGATTCCTAGCGGGCACTTGGACTATCTAGGTTACCTAGCAGGCACTTGGACTATATATGTCCCCTAGTGGGCACTTGGACTATCTAGGTTAACTAACGGGCACTTGGACTATGTAGTTTCCCTAGCGGGCACTGGGATTATGGAGGATCCCTAGCGGGCAGTTGGACTATCTAGGTTAACGAAGGGGCACTTGGACTATGTAGGTTACCTAGCGGGCACTTGGACTATGTAGGAGCCCTATCGGACATTTGGACTACTTAGGTTAACTAGCGGGCACTTGGAATATCTAGGTAAGCTAGCGGGCACTTGGACTATCTAGGTTAACTAGCGGACCTTGGACTATGTAGGTTAACTAGCGGGCCCTTGGACTATGTAGGTTAACTAGCGGGCACTTGGACTATCTAGGTTTCCTAGTCGTCACTCGGTCTATGTACATACCCTAGCGCGCACTTGGACACTCTAGGTTACCTAGCGGGCACTTGGAGTATTTAGGTTACCTAGCACGCACTTGGATTATCTAGGTTAACTAACGGGCACTTGGACTATGTAGGTTGCCTAGCGATCACTTGGACTATGTAGGTTCCCAGCAGGCAGTTGGACTATGTAGGTTCCCTAGTGGGCACTTGGGCTATCTAGGTTAACTAACGGGCACTAGGACTATCTAGGTTAACTAGCGGGCACTTGGACTATCTAGGTTACCTAGCGGGCACTTGGACTATGTAGTTTCCCTATCGGGTACGTGGATTGTCTAGGTTAACTAGCGGGCAATTGGACTGTCTAGTTTACCTAGTGGGCACTTGGACTATGTAGTTTCCCTAGCGGGCATTTGGGCTATTTAGGTTACCATCGGGAATTTGGACTATGTAGGTTACCTAGCGGGCACTTGGACTATGTACGTCCCCTAGTGGGCACTCGGACTATCTAGGTTAACGAACGGGCACTTGGACTATGTAGGTTAACTAGCGGACACTTCGACTATCAAGGTTAGCTAACGGGCAATTGGACTATCTAGTTTACCTAGCGGGCACTTGGACTATATAGGTTCTCTAGCGGTCACTTGGACTATTTAGGTTACCTAGCAGGCACGTTGACTATCTAGGTTTACTAACGGGCACTTGGACTATGTAGGTTGCCTAGTGAGAACTTGGACTATGTAGGTTCCCAGTGGGCAGTTGGACTATGTCGGGTCCCTATCGGGTACATGGACTATCTAGGTTAACTAGAGGGCACTTGGACTATGTACGTTTCCTAGCGGGCACTTTGGCTATCTACGTTACCTAGCGGGCACTTGGACTATGTAGGTTAACGATCGGGCACTTGGACTATGTAGGTAACCTAATGGTCACTTGGACTGTCTAGGTTACCTAGTGGGGACTTGGACTATGTAGGTTAAGTAGCGGGCACTTAGACTATGTAGGATCCCTATCGGACATTTGTACTACTTAGGTTAACTAGCGGGCACTTTGACTATCTAGGTTAACTAGCGGGCACTTGGACTATCTAGGTCAACTAGCGGGCCCTTGTACTATGTCGGTTAACTACCGGGCACTTGGACTATCTAGGTTAACTAACGGACCTTGGACTATGTAGGTTAACTAGCGGGCAGTTGGACTATGTACGTCCCCTAGTGGGCACTTGGACTATCTAGGTTAACTAACGGGCACTAGGATTATCTAGGTTAACTAGCGGGCACTTGTATTATGAAGGATTCCTAGCGGGCACTTGGACTATCTAGGTTACCTAGCAGGCACTTGGACTATATATGTCCCCTAGTGGGCACTTGGACTATCTAGGTTAACTAACGGGCACTTGGACTATGTAGTTTCCCTAGCGGGCACTGGGATTATGGAGGATCCCTAGCGGGCAGTTGGACTATCTAGGTTAACGAAGGGGCACTTGGACTATGTAGGTTACCTAGCGGGCACTTGGACTATGTAGGAGCCCTATCGGACATTTGGACTACTTAGGTTAACTAGCGGGCACTTGGAATATCTAGGTAAGCTAGCGGGCACTTGGACTATCTAGGTTAACTAGCGGACCTTGGACTATGTAGGTTAACTAGCGGGCCCTTGGACTATGTAGGTTAACTAGCGGGCACTTGGACTATCTAGGTTTCCTAGTCGTCACTCGGTCTATGTACATACCCTAGCGCGCACTTGGACACTCTAGGTTACCTAGCGGGCACTTGGAGTATTTAGGTTACCTAGCACGCACTTGGATTATCTAGGTTAACTAACGGGCACTTGGACTATGTAGGTTGCCTAGCGATCACTTGGACTATGTAGGTTCCCAGCAGGCAGTTGGACTATGTAGGTTCCCTAGTGGGCACTTGGGCTATCTAGGTTAACTAACGGGCACTAGGACTATCTAGGTTAACTAGCGGGCACTTGGACTATCTAGGTTACCTAGCGGGCACTTGGACTATGTAGTTTCCCTATCGGGTACGTGGATTGTCTAGGTTAACTAGCGGGCAATTGGACTGTCTAGTTTACCTAGTGGGCACTTGGACTATGTAGTTTCCCTAGCGGGCATTTGGGCTATTTAGGTTACCATCGGGAATTTGGACTATGTAGGTTACCTAGCGGGCACTTGGACTATGTACGTCCCCTAGTGGGCACTCGGACTATCTAGGTTAACGAACGGGCACTTGGACTATGTAGGTTAACTAGCGGACACTTCGACTATCAAGGTTAGCTAACGGGCAATTGGACTATCTAGTTTACCTAGCGGGCACTTGGACTATATAGGTTCTCTAGCGGTCACTTGGACTATTTAGGTTACCTAGCAGGCACGTTGACTATCTAGGTTTACTAACGGGCACTTGGACTATGTAGGTTGCCTAGTGAGAACTTGGACTATGTAGGTTCCCAGTGGGCAGTTGGACTATGTCGGGTCCCTATCGGGTACATGGACTATCTAGGTTAACTAGAGGGCACTTGGACTATGTACGTTTCCTAGCGGGCACTTTGGCTATCTACGTTACCTAGCGGGCACTTGGACTATGTAGGTTAACGATCGGGCACTTGGACTATGTAGGTAACCTAATGGTCACTTGGACTGTCTAGGTTACCTAGTGGGGACTTGGACTATGTAGGTTAAGTAGCGGGCACTTAGACTATGTAGGATCCCTATCGGACATTTGTACTACTTAGGTTAACTAGCGGGCACTTTGACTATCTAGGTTAACTAGCGGGCACTTGGACTATCTAGGTCAACTAGCGGGCCCTTGTACTATGTAGGTTAACTACCGGGCACTTGGACTATCTAGGTTAACTAACGGACCTTGGACTATGTAGGTTAACTAGCGGGCAGTTGGACTATGTACGTCCCCTAGTGGGCACTTGGACTATCTAGGTTAACTAACGGGCACTAGGATTATCTAGGTTAACTAGCGGGCACTTGTATTATGAAGGATTCCTAGCGGGCACTTGGACTATCTAGGTTACCTAGCAGGCACTTGGACTATATATGTCCCCTAGTGGGCACTTGGACTATCTAGGTTAACTAACGGGCACTTGGACTATGTAGTTTCCCTAGCGGGCACTGGGATTATGGAGGATCCCTAGCGGGCAGTTGGACTATCTAGGTTAACGAAGGGGCACTTGGACTATGTAGGTTACCTAGCGGGCACTTGGACTATGTAGGAGCCCTATCGGACATTTGGACTACTTAGGTTAACTAGCGGGCACTTGGAATATCTAGGTAAGCTAGCGGGCACTTGGACTATCTAGGTTAACTAGCGGACCTTGGACTATGTAGGTTAACTAGCGGGCCCTTGGACTATGTAGGTTAACTAGCGGGCACTTGGACTATCTAGGTTTCCTAGTCGTCACTCGGTCTATGTACATACCCTAGCGCGCACTTGGACACTCTAGGTTACCTAGCGGGCACTTGGAGTATTTAGGTTACCTAGCACGCACTTGGATTATCTAGGTTAACTAACGGGCACTTGGACTATGTAGGTTTCCAGCAGGCAGTTGGACTATGTAGGTTCCCTAGTGGGCACTTGGGCAAACTAGGTTAACTAACGGGCACTAGGACTATCTAGGTTAACTAGCGGGCACTTGGACTATCTAGGTTACCTAGCGGGCACTTGGACTATGTAGTTTCTCTATCGGGTACGTGGATTGTCTAGGTTAACTAGCGGGCAATTGGACTGTCTAGTTTACCTAGTGGGCACTTGGACTATATAGTTTACCTAGCAGGCACATGGACTATGTAGGTTAACTATCGGGCACTTGGACTATCTAGGTACCCTAGAGGGCACTTGGACTATGTACGTTTCCTAGCGGGCACTTGGTTTATGTAGGTTAACGAACGGGCACTTGGACTATGTAGGTAACCTAATGCTCACTTGGACTGTCTAGGTTACCTAGCGGGGACTTGGACTATGTAGGTTAACTAGCGGGCACTTGGACTATCTAGGTTAACTAACGGACCTTGGACTATGTAGGTTAACTAGCGGGCCCTTGGACTATGTATGTCCCCTAGTGGGCACTTGGACTATCTAGGTTAACTAACGGGCACTAGGACTATCTAGGTTAACTAGCGGGCACTTGGACTATCTAGGTTACCTAGCAGGCACTTGGATTTTGAAGGATGCCTATCGATTACTTGGACTAACTAGGTAACCTAGCAGGCACGTGAACTATGTAGGTTAACTAGCGGACACTTGCACGATCTAGGTTAACTAGCCAGCCATTGCACTATGTAGGTTAACTAGCGGGCCCATGGATTATGTAGGTTTACTAGCAGGCACTTGGACTATCTATGTTAACTAGCAGTCACTTGGACTATGTAGTTTCCCTAGCGGGCATTTGGACTATTTAGGTTACCATCGAGAACTTGGACTATGTAGCTTACCTAGCGGGCACTTGGACTATGTACGTCCCCTAGTGGGCACTTGGACTATCTCAGTTAACTAACGGGCACTTGGACTATGTAGGTTGCCTATCGGGCACTTGGAATATGTAGGATCCCTAGCGGGCACTTGGATTATGTAGGTTCCCTATCGCGCATTTTGATTATGTAGGTTCCCTATCGGGCACTTGGACTATGTAGGTTACCTAGCAGGCACTTGGATTATGAAGGATCCCTAGCGGGCACTTGGACTATATGGGTTACCTAGCGGGCACTTGGACTATATATGTCCCCTAGTGGGCACTTGGACTATCTAGGTTAACTAACGGGCACTTGGACTATGTAGTTTCCCTAGCGGGCACTGGGATTATGGAGGATCCCTAGCGGGCAGTTGGACTATCTAGGTTAACGAAGGGGCACTTGGACTATGTAGGTTACCTAGCGGGCACTTGGACTATGTAGGAGCCCTATCGGACATTTGGACTACTTAGGTTAACTAGCGGGCACTTGGAATATCTAGGTAAGCTAGCGGGCACTTGGACTATCTAGGTTAACTAGCGGACCTTGGACTATGTAGGTTAACTAGCGGGCCCTTGGACTATGTAGGTTAACTAGCGGGCACTTGGACTATCTAGGTTTCCTAGTCGTCACTCGGTCTATGTACATACCCTAGCGCGCACTTGGACACTCTAGGTTACCTAGCGGGCACTTGGAGTATTTAGGTTACCTAGCACGCACTTGGATTATCTAGGTTAACTAACGGGCACTTGGACTATGTAGGTTTCCAGCAGGCAGTTGGACTATGTAGGTTCCCTAGTGGGCACTTGGGCAATCTAGGTTAACTAACGGGCACTAGGACTATCTAGGTTAACTAGCGGGCACTTGGACTATCTAGGTTACCTAGCGGGCACTTGGACTATGTAGTTTCTCTATCGGGTACGTGGATTGTCTAGGTTAACTAGCGGGCAATTGGACTGTCTAGTTTACCTAGTGGGCACTTGGACTATATAGTTTACCTAGCAGGCACATGGACTATGTAGGTTAACTATCGGGCACTTGGACTATCTAGGTACCCTAGAGGGCACTTGGACTATGTACGTTTCCTAGCGGGCACTTGGTTTATGTAGGTTAACGAACGGGCACTTGGACTATGTAGGTAACCTAATGCTCACTTGGACTGTCTAGGTTACCTAGCGGGGACTTGGACTATGTAGGTTAACTAGCGGGCACTTGGACTATCTAGGTTAACTAACGGACCTTGGACTATGTAGGTTAACTAGCGGGCCCTTGGACTATGTATGTCCCCTAGTGGGCACTTGGACTATCTAGGTTAACTAACGGGCACTAGGACTATCTAGGTTAACTAGCGGGCACTTGGACTATCTAGGTTACCTAGCAGGCACTTGGATTTTGAAGGATGCCTATCGATTACTTGGACTAACTAGGTAACCTAGCAGGCACGTGAACTATGTAGGTTAACTAGCGGACACTTGCACGATCTAGGTTAACTAGCCAGCCATTGCACTATGTAGGTTAACTAGCGGGCCCATGGATTATGTAGGTTTACTAGCAGGCACTTGGACTATCTATGTTAACTAGCAGTCACTTGGACTATGTAGTTTCCCTAGCGGGCATTTGGACTATTTAGGTTACCATCGAGAACTTGGACTATGTAGGTTACCTAGCGGGCACTTGGACTATGTACGTCCCCTAGTGGGCACTTGGACTATCTCAGTTAACTAACGGGCACTTGGACTATGTAGGTTGCCTATCGGGCACTTGGAATATGTAGGATCCCTAGCGGGCACTTGGATTATGTAGGTTCCCTATCGCGCATTTTGATTATGTAGGTTCCCTATCGGGCACTTGGACTATGTAGGTTACCTAGCAGGCACTTGGATTATGAAGGATCCCTAGCGGGCACTTGGACTATATGGGTTACCTAGCGGGCACTTGGACTATGTAGGTTAACTAGCGGACACTTGCACGATCTAGGTTAACTAGCGGGACATTGCACTGTGTAGGTTAACTAGCGGGCGCATGGATTATGTAGGTTTACTAGCAGGCACTTGGACTATCTAGGTTAACTAGCAGGCACTTGGACTATGCAGTTTCCCTAGCGGGCATTTGGACTATTTCGGTTACCATCGGGAACTTGGACTATGTAGGTTACCTAGCAGGCACTTGGACTATGTACGTCCCCTAGTGGGCACTTGGACTATCTAGGTTAACTAACGGGCACTAGGACTATGTAGGATCCCTATCGGACTTTTGTATTACTTAGGTTAAATAGCGGGCACTTTGACTATCTAGGTTAACTAGCGGGCACTTGGACTATCTAGGTCAACTAGCGGGCCCTTGTACTATGTAGGTTAACTAGCGGTCCCTTGGACTATGTACGTCCCCTAGTGGGCACTTGGACTATCTAGGTTAACTAACGGGCACTAGGACTATCTAGGTTAACTAGCGGGCACTTGGAGTATCTAGGTTACCTAGCAGGCACTTGGATTATGAAGGATGCCTAGCGGGCACTTGGACTATCTAGGTTATCTAGCAGGCACGTTGACTATGTAGGTTCACTAGCGGACACTTGCACGATCTAGGTTACCTAGCGGGCCATTGCACTATTTAGGTTAACTAGCGCGCCCATGGATTATGTAGGTTTACAAGCAGGCACTTGGACTATCTAGGTTAATTAGCGGGCACTTGGACTATCTAGGTCAACTAGCGGGCCCTTGTACTATGTAGGTTAACTAGCGGTCCCTTGGACAATGTACGTCCCCTAGTGGGCACTTGGACTATCTAGGTTAACTAACGGGCACTAGGACTATCTAGGTTACCTAGCAGGCACATGGACTATGTAGGTTCACTAGCGGACACTTGCACGATCTAGGTTAACTAGTGGGCCATTGCACTATTTAGGTTAACTAGCGCGCCCATGGATTATGTAGGTTTACTAGCAGGCACTTGGACTATCTAGGTTAACTAGCAAGCACTTGGACTATGTAGTTTCCCTAGCGGGCATTTGGACTATTTAGGTTACCATCGGGAACTTAGACTATGTAGGTTACCTAGAGGGAACTTGGACTATGTACGTCCCCTAGTGGGCATTGGACTATGTAGGTTGCCTAGCGTGCACTTGGACTATGTAGGTTCCCTAACGGGCACTTGGATTATATAGGTTCCCTATCGGGCACTTGGATTATGTAGGTTCCCTATCGGGCACATGGACTATGTAGGTTAATTAGCGGGCACTTGGACTGTCTAGGTAACCTCGCGGGCACTTGGACTATCTACGTTAACGAACGGGCACTTGGATTATGTAGGTAAGCTAGCGGGCACTTGGACTGTCTAGGTTACCTAGCCGGCACTTTGACTATCTAGGTTAACGAAGGGGCACTTGGACTATGTAGGTTACCTAGCGGGCACTTGGACTATGTAGTATCCTTATCAGACATTTGGACTACTTAGGTTAACTAGCGGGCACTTGAAATATCTAGGTTAACTAGCGGGCACTTGGACTATCTAGGTTAACTAGCGGACCTTGGACTATGTAGGTTCCCAGCAGGCAGTTGGACTATGTAGGTTCCCTAGTGGGCACTTGGGCTATCTAGGTTAACTAACGGGCACTAGGACTATCTAGGTTAACTAGCGGGCACTTGGACTATCTAGGTTACCTAGCGGGCACTTGGACTATGTAGTTTCCCTATCGGGTACGTGGATTGTCTAGGTTAACTAGCGGGCAATTGGACTGTCTAGTTTACCTAGTGGGCACTTGGACTATATAGTTTACCTAGCAGGCACATGGACTATGTAGGTTAACTATCGGGCACTTGGACTATCTAGGTACCCTAGAGGGCACTTGGACTATGTACGTTTCCTAGCGGGCACTTGGTTTATGTAGGTTAACGAACGGGCACTTGGACTATGTAGGTAACCTAATGGTCACTTGGACTGTCTAGGTTACCTAGCGGGGACTTGGACTATGTAGGTTAACTAGCGGGCACTTGGACTATCTAGGTTAACTAACGGACCTTGGACTATGTAGGTTAACTAGCGGGCCCTTGGACTATGTATGTCCCCTAGTGGGCACTTGGACTATCTAGGTTAACTAACGGGCACTAGGACTATCTAGGTTAACTAGCGGGCACTTGGACTATCTAGGTTACCTAGCAGGCACTTGGATTTTGAAGGATGCCTATCGAGTACTTGGACTAACTAGGTAACCTAGCAGGCACGTGAACTATGTAGGTTAACTAGCGGACACTTGCACGATCTAGGTTAACTAGCCAGCCATTGCACTATGTAGGTTAACTAGTGGGCCCATGGATTATGTAGGTTTACTAGCAGGCACTTGGACTATCTATGTTAACTAGCAGTCACTTGGACTATGTAGTTTCCCTAGCGGGCATTTGGACTATTTAGGTTACCATCGGGAACTTGGACTATGTAGGTTACCTAGCGGGCACTTGGACTATGTACGTCCCCTAGTGGGCACTTGGACTATCTCGGTTAACTAACGGGCACTTGGACTATGTAGGTTGCCTATCGGGCACTTGGAATATGTAGGATCCCTAGCGGGCACTTGGATTATGTAGGTTCCCTATCGCGCATTTTGATTATGTAGGTTCCCTATCGGGCACTTAGACTATGTAGGTTACCTAGCAGGCACTTGGATTATGAAGGATCCCTAGCGGGCACTTGGACTATATGGGTTACCTAGCGGGCACTTGGACTATGTAGGTTAACTAGCGGACACTTGCACGATCTAGGTTAAATAGCGGGACATTGCACTGTGTAGGTTAACTAGCGGGCGCATGGATTATGTAGGTTTACTAGCAGGCACTTGGACTATCTAGGTTAACTAGCAGGCACTTGGACTATGCAGTTTCCCTAGCGGGCATTTGGACTATTTCGGTTACCATCGGGAACTTGGACTATGTAGGTTACCTAGCAGGCACTTGGACTATGTACGTCCCCTAGTGGGCACTTGGACTATCTAGGTTAACTAACGGGCACTAGGACTATGTAGGATCCCTATCGGACTTTTGTATTACTTAGGTTAAATAGCGGGCACTTTGACTATCTAGGTTAACTAGCGGGCACTTGGACTATCTAGGTCAACTAGCGGGCCCTTGTACTATGTAGGTTAACTAGCGGTCCCTTGGACTATGTACGTCCCCTAGTGGGCACTTGGACTATCTAGGTTAACTAACGGGCACTAGGACTATCTAGGTTAACTAGCGGGCACTTGGAGTATCTAGGTTACCTAGCAGGCACTTGGATTATGAAGGATGCCTAGCAGGCACTTGGACTATCTAGGTTATCTAGCAGGCACGTTGACTATGTAGGTTCACTAGCGGACACTTGCACGATCTAGGTTACCTAGCGGGCCATTGCACTATTTAGGTTAACTAGCGCGCCCATGGATTATGTAGGTTTACAAGCAGGCACTTGGACTATCTAGGTTAATTAGCGGGCACTTGGACTATCTAGGTCAACTAGCGGGCCCTTGTACTATGTAGGTTAACTAGCGGTCCCTTGGACAATGTACGTCCCCTAGTGGGCACTTGGACTATCTAGGTTAACTAACGGGCACTAGGACTATCTAGGTTACCTAGCAGGCACATGGACTATGTAGGTTCACTAGCGGACACTTGCACGATCTAGGTTAACTAGCGGGCCATTGCACTATTTAGGTTAACTAGCGCGCCCATGGATTATGTAGGCTTACTAGCAGGCACTTGGACTATCTAGGTTAACTAGCAAGCACTTGGACTTTGTAGTTTCCCTAGCGGGCATTTGGACTATTTAGGTTACCATCGGGAACTTAGACTATGTAGGTTACCTAGAGGGAACTTGGACTATGTACGTCCCCTAGTGGGCATTGGACTATGTAGGTTGCCTAGCGTGCACTTGGACTATGTAGGTTCCCTAACGGGCACTTGGATTATATAGGTTCCCTATCGGGCACTTGGATTATGTAGGTTCCCTATCGGGCACATGGACTATGTAGGTTAATTAGCGGGCACTTGGACTGTCTAGGTAACCTCGCGGGCACTTGGACTATCTACGTTAACGAACGGGCACTTGGATTATGTAGGTAAGCTAGCGGGCACTTGGACTGTCTAGGTTACCTAGCCGGCACTTTGACTATCTAGGTTAACGAAGGGGCACTTGGACTATGTAGGTTACCTAGCGGGCACTTGGACTATGTAGTATCCTTATCGGACATTTGGACTACTTAGGTTAACTAGCGGGCACTTGAATTATCTAGGTTAACTAGCGGGCACTTGGACTATCTAGGTTAACTAGCGGACCTTGGACTATGTAGGTTAACTAGCGGGCCCTTGGACTATTTAGGTTAACTAGCGGGCACTTGGACTATCTAGGTTTCCTAGCCGGCACTCGGACTATGTACATACCCTAGCGCGCACTTGGACTATCTAGGTTACCTAGCGGGCACTTGGACTATGTACGTACCCTAGTGGGCACTTGGACTATCTAGGTTGCCTAGCGAGCACTTGCACTATGTAGGTTCCCAGCAGGCAGTTGGACTATGTAGGTTCCCTAGTGGGCACTTGGACTATCTAGGTTAACTAACGGGCACTAGGACTATGTAAGTTCCCTAGCGGGCACTTGGACTATTTAGGTTACCTTGCAGGCACTTTGAATATCTAGGTTAACTAACGGGCACTTGGACTATGTAGGCTGCCTAGCGAGCACATGAACTATGTAGGTTCCCAGCGGGCAGTTGGACTATGTAGGTTCCCTATCGGGTACTTGGACTGTCTAGGTTAACTAGCGGGCAATTGGACTGTCTAGTTTACCTAGTGGGCACTTGGACTATGTAGTTTACCTAGCAGGCACATGGACTATGTAGGTTAACTAGCGGGCACTTGGACTATCTAGGTTACCTAGAGGGCACTTGGACTATGTACGTTTCCTAGCGGGCACTTGGACTATGTAGGTTAACGAACGGGCACTTGGACTATGTAGGTAACCTAATGGTCACTTGGACTGTCTAGGTTACCTAGCGGGGACTTGGACTATGTAGGTTAACTAGCGGGCACTTGGACTATGTAGGATCCCTATCGGACATTTGTACTACTTAGGTTAACTAGGGGGCACTTTGACTATCTAGGTTAACTAGCGGGCACTTGGACTATCTAGGTCAACTAGCGGGCCCTTGTACAATGTAGGTTAACTAGCGGGCACTTGGACTATATAGTTTAACTAGCGGACCTTGGACTATGTAGGTTAACTAGCGGGCCCTTGGACTATGTAGGTTAACTAGCGGGCACTTGGACTATCAAGGTCAACTAGCGGGCCCATGTACTATGTAGGTTAACTAGCGGGCACTTGGATTATATAGGTTAACTAGCGGGAACTTGGACTATCTAGGTTAACTAACGGACCTTTGACTATGTGGGTTAACTAGCGGGCCCTTGAACTATGTACGTCCCCTATTGGGCACTTGGACTATCTAGGTTAACTAACGGGCACTAGGACAATCTAGGTTAAGTAGCGGGCACATGGACTATCTAGGTTACCTAGCAGGAACTTGGATTATGAAGGATGCCTAGCGGGCACTTGGACTATCTAGGTTACCTAGCAGGCACGTGGACTATGTAGGTTAACTAGCGGACACTTGCATGATATAGGTTAACTAGCGGGCCATTACACTATGTAGGTTAACTAGCGGGCCCATGGATTATGTAGGTTTAATAGCAGGCACTTGGACTATCTAGGTTAACTAGCAGGCCCTTGGACTATGTAGTTTACCTAGCGGGCATTTGGACTATTTAGGTTACCATCGGGAACTTGGACTATGTAGGTTACCTAGCGGGCACTTGGACTATGTACGTCCCCTAGCGGGCACTTGGACTATCTAGGTTAACTAACGGGCACTTGGACTGTGTAGGTTACCTAGCGGGCACTTGGACTATGTAGGTTCCCTAGCGGGCACTTGGATTATGTAGGTTCCCTATCGGGCACTTGGATTATGTAGGTTCCCTATCGGGCACATGGACTATGTAGGTTAACTAGCGGGCACTTGGACTGTCTAGGTAATCTAGCGGGCACTTGGACTATCTAGGTTAACGAACGGGCACTTTGACTATGTAGGTAACCTAGCGGGCACTTAGACTGTCTAGGTTACCTAGCGGGCACTTTGACTATCTAGGTTAACGAACGGGCACCTGGACTATGTAGGTTAACTAGCAGGCACTTGGACTATCTAGGTTAACTAGCGGGCACTTGGACTATCTAGGTTAACTAGCGGACCTTGGACTATGTTGGTTAACTAGCAGGCCCTTGGACTATGTAGGTTAACTAGCGGGCACTTGGACTATCTAGGTTTCGTAGCCGGCACTCGGACTGTGTACATACCCTAGCGCGCACTTGGACTATCTAGGTTACCTAGCAGGCACTTGGACTATGTATGTCCCCTAGTGGGCACTTGGACTATCTAGGTTAACTAACGGTAACTTGGACTATGTAGTTTCCCTAGCGGGCACTTGGATTACTTAGGTTACCTAGTGGGCACTTGGACTATGTAGGTTACCTAACGGGCACTTGGACTATGTAGGTTAACTAGAAGGCACTTGGACTATCAAGGTTACCTAGCGGGCCCTTGGACTATGTAGTTTAAGAGCGGGCACTTGGACTATCTAGGTTAACGAACGTGCACTTGGACTATGTAGGTAACCTAGCGGGCACTTGGACTGTCTAGGTTACCTAGCGGGCACTTGGCCTATCTAGGTTAACGAACGGGCCCTTGGACTATGTAGGTTAACTAGCGGACATTCGACTATCTATGTTAGCTAACGGGCAATTGGACTATCTAGGTTACCTTGCGGGCACTTGGACTATATAGGTTCCCCAGCGGGCACTTGGACTATGTAGGTTTCTAGCAGGCACTTTGACTATCTAGGTTAACTAACGGGCACTTGGACTATGTAGGTTGCCTAGCGAACACTTGGACTATGTACATCCCCTAGCGGGCACTTGGACTATCTAGGTTAACGAACGTGCACTTGGACTATGTAGGTTAACTAGCGGACACTTCGACTATCTAGGATAGCTAACGGGCAATTGGACTATCTAGGATAACTAGCGGGCACTTGGACTATGTAGGTTAAAAACGGGCACGTGGACTATGTAGGTTACCTAGCGGTCACTTGGACTATGTAGGATCCCTATCGGACATTTGGACTACTTAGGTTACCTAGCGGGCACTTGGACTATCTAGGTTAACGAACGGGCTCTTGAACTATGTAGGTTAACTAGCGGACACTTCGACTATCTAGGTTAGCTAACAGGCAATTGGACTATCTAGGTTACCTAGCGGGCACTTGGACTATTTAGGTTACCTAGCAGGCACTTTGACTATCTAGGTTAACTAACGGGCACTTGGACTATGTAGGTTGCCTAGCGAGTACTTGGACTATGTAGGTTCCCAGCGGGCAGTTGGACTATGTAGGTTCCCTATCGGGTACTTGGACTTTCTAGGTTAACTAGAGGGCACTTGGACTATGTACGTTTCTTAGCGGGCACTTGGGCTATCTACGTTACCTAGCGGGCACTTGGACTATGTAGGTTAACGAACGGGCACTTGGACTATGTAGGTAACCTAATGGTCACTTGGACTGTCTAGGTTACCCAGCGGGGACCTGGACTATGTAGGTTAACTAGCGGGCACTTGGACTAGGTAGGATCCCTATCGGACATTTTTACTACTTAGGTTAACTAGCGGGCACTTTGACTATCTAGGTTAACTAGCGGGAATTTGGACTATCTAGGTCAACTAGCGGGTCCTTGTACTATGTAGGTTAACTAACGGGAACTAGGACTATCTATGTTAACTAGCGAGCACTTGGACTATCTAGGTTACCTACCAGGCACATGGATTATGAAGGTTCCCTAGCGGGCACTTGGACAATCTAGGTTAACTAGCGGGCACATGGACTATCTAGGTTAACTAACGGGAACTAGGACTATCTAGGTTAACTAGCGGGCACTTGGATTATGAAGGATCCCTAGCGGGCACTTGGACTATCTAGGTTACCTAGCGGGCATGTGGACTATGTAGGTTAACTAGCGGACACTTGCACGATCTAGGTTAACTAGCGGGCCCTTGCACTATGTAGGTTAACTAGCGGGCCCATGGATTATGTAGGTTTACTAGCACGCACTTGCACTGTCTAGGTTAACTAGCGGGCACTTGGACTATGTAGTTTCCCTAGCAGGTATTTGGACTATTAAGGTTACCAAGCGGGAACTTGGACTATGTAGGTTACCTAGCGGGCACTTGGACTATCTAGTTTAACTAGCAGGCACTTTGACTATCTAGGTTAACTAACGGGCACTTGGACTATATAGGTTGCCTAGCAGGCACTTGGAGTATGTACGTCCCCTAGTGGGCAATTGGACTATCTAGGTTAATGAACGGGCACTTGGACTATGTAGGTTGTTTAGCGGGCACTTGGACTATCTAGGTTAGGTAACGGGCACTTTGACTATCTAGGTTACATAGTGGGCACTTGGACTATGTAGGTTAACTAGCAAGCACTTGGACTCTAGGTTACCTAGCGGGCATTTGGACTATCTAGGTTACCTAGCGGGCCCTTGGACTACGTAGATTTCCTAGCGGGCACTTGGAATATCTAGGTTAACGAACGGGCACTTGTAATATGTAGGTAACCTAGCGGGCACTTGGACAGTCTAGGTTACCTAGCGGACACTTGCACTATCTAGGTTAACGAATGGGCACTTGGACTACGTAGGTTACCTAGCGGGCACTGGGACTATGTAGGATTCCTATCGGACATTTGGACTACTTAGGTTACCTAGCGGGCCCTTGGACTATCTAGGTTAACTAGCGTACAGTTGGACTATCTAGGTCAACTATTGGGCCCTTGTACTATGTAGGTTAACTAGCGAGCACTTGGAGTATCTAGGTTAACTAGCGGACCTTGGACTACTGAGGTTAACTAGCGGGCCCTTGGACTATGTTGGTTAACTAGCGGGCACTTGGACGATCTAGGTTAACTAGAGGGCACTTGGACTATCTAGGTTAACTAGCGAGCACTTGGACTATATAGGTTACATAGCGGGCACTTGGACTTCTAGGTTAATGAATGGGCACTTGGACTATGTAAGTGGCTTAGCGGGCACTTGGACTATCTAGGTTAGGTAACTGGCACTTTGACTATCTAGGTTACATAGTGGGCACTTGGACTATGTAGGTTAACTAGCAAGCACTTGGACTCTAGGTTACCTAGCGGGCATTTGGACTATCTAGGTTACCTAGCGGGCCCTTGGACTATGTAGATTTCCTAGCGGGCACTTGTACTATCTAGGTTAACGAATGGGCACTTGGACTATGTAGGTTACCTAGCGGGCACTGGGACTATGTAGGATTCCTATCGGACATTTGGACTACTTAGGTTACCTAGCGGGCACTTGGACTATCTAGGTTAACTAGCGTACACTTGGACTATCTAGGTCAACTATCGGGCCCTTGTACAATGTAGGTTAACTAGCGAGCACTTGGAGTATCTAGGTTAACTAGCGGACCTTGGACTACTGAGGTTAACTAGCGGGCCCTTGGACTATGTTGGTTCATTAGCGGGCACTTGGACGATCTAAGTTAACTAGAGGGCACTTGGACTATCTAGGTTAACTAGCGTGCACTTGGACTCTCTAGGTTAACTAGCGGGCACTTGGATGGTCAATGTTAACTAGGGGCACTTGGACTATCTAGGTTAGCTAACGGGCACTTGGACTAAGTACGTCCCCTAGTGGGCACTTGGACACTCTAGGTTAACTAACGGGCAATAGGACTATCTAGGTTAACTAGCGGGCACTTGGACTATGTAAGTCAACTAGCGGGCCCTTGGACTAACTAGGTTAGCTAATTGGCACTTGGACTATGTAGGTTAACTAGCAGACACTTGCACGATCTATGTTCACTAGCGGGCTCTTGCACTATGTAGGTTAACTAGTGGGCCCATTGACTATGTTGGTTAACTAGCGGGCACTTAGACAATGTAAGTTAACTAGCGGGCACTTGGACTATGTAGGTTCCCTAGCGGGCATTTGGACTATATAGATAACCTAGCGGGCACTTAGACTTTGTAGGTTACCTAGCGGGCCCTTGGACTCTGTAGGTTAATTAGTGGGCCCTTGGACTATATAGGTTACCTAGCGGGCCCTTGGACTCTGTAGGTTAACTAGTGGGCCCTTGGACTATATAGGTTACCTAGCGGGCACTTGGACGATCTAGGTTAACTAGCGGGTACATGGACTATGTAGGTTAACTAGCGGGCCCTTTGACTATGTAGATTAACTAGCGGCACTTGGACTATCTGGGTTAACAAGCGGGCCCTTGGACTATATAGATTCCCTAACAGGCATTTGGACTCCATAGATAACCTAGCGGGCACTTCGATTTTGTAGGTTACCTAGCAGGCACTTGGACAATCTAGGTTACCTAGCTGGCACTTGAAATATCTACGTTACCTAGTGGGTTCCTGGAGTATGTAGGTTACCTAGCGGGCTGTTGGACTGTCTAGGTTACCTAGCAGGCACTTGGCCTATCTACGTTAACGAACGGGCACTTGGACTATGTAGGTTAACTAGTGGACACTTCGACTATCTAGGTTAGCTAACGGGCAATTGGACTATCTAGGTAACCTAGCAGGCACTTGGACTATGTGGGTTCCCTAGCGGGCACTTAGACTATTTAGGTTACCTAGCAGGCAATTTGACTATCTAGGTTAACTAACGGGCACTTGGACTATGTAGGTTGCCTAGCGAGAACTTGGACTATGTAGGTTCCCAGCGGGCAGTTGGACTATGTAGGTTCCCTATCGGATACTTGGACTTTCTAGGTTAACTAGAGGGCACTTGGACTATGTACGTTACCTAGCGGGCACTTGGGCCATCTACGTTACCTAGCGGGCACTTGAACTATGTAGGTTAACGAACGGGCACTTGGACTATGTAGGTAACATAATGGTCACTTGGACTGTCTAGGTTACCTAGCGGGACTTGGACTATGTAGGTTAACTAGCGGGCACTTGGACTATGTAGGATCCCTATCGGACATTTGTACTACTTAGGTTAATTAGCGGGCACTTTGACTATCTAGGTTAACTAGCGGGCATTTGGACTATCTAGGTCAACTAGCGGGCCCTTGTACTATGTGGGTTAACTAACGGGAACTAGGACTATCTATGTTAACTAGCGAGCACTTGGACTATCTAGGTTACCTAGCAGGCACATGGATTGTCAATGATCCCTAGCGGGCACTTGGACAATCTAGGTTAACTAGCGGGCACTTGGACTATCTAGGTTAACTAACGGGAACTAGGACTATCTAGGTTAACTAGCGGGCACTTGGATTATGAAGGATCCCTAGCTGGCACTTGGACTACCTAGGTTACCTAGCGGGCATGTGGACTATGTAGGTTAACTAGCGGACACTTGCACGATCTAGGTTAACTAGCGGGCCCTTGCACTATGTAGGTTAACTAGCGGGCCCATGGATTATGTAGGTTTACTAGCAGGCACTTGGACTATCTAGGTTAACTAGCGGGCACTTGGACTATGTAGTTTCCCTAGCAGGTATTTGGACTATTAAGGTTACCAAGCGGGAACTTGGACTATGTAGGTAACCTAGCGGGCACTTGGACTATCTAGTTTAACTAGCAGGCACTTTGACTATCTAGGTTAACTAACGGGCACTTGGACTATGTAGGTTGCCTAGCGGGCACTTGGACTATGTAGGTTCCCTAGCGGGCAATTGGATTATGTAGGTTCACTATCAGGCACTTGGATTATGTAGGTTCCCTATCGGGCACTTGGACTATGTAGGTTAACTAGCGGGCACTTGGACTGTCTAGGTAACCTAGCGGGCATTAGGACCATCTAGGTTCACGAACGGGCACTTGGACTATGTAGGTAAGCTAGCGGGCACTTGGACTGTCTAGGGTACCTAGCGGGCACTTTGACTATCTAGGTTAACGAATGGGCACTTGGACTATGTATGTTACCTAGCGGGCATTTGGACTACGTAGGATCCCTATCAGACATTTGTACTACTTAGGTTATCTAGCGGGCAATTTGACTATGTAGGTTAAATAGCGGGCTCTTGGGCTATCTAGGTTTCCTAGCAGGCACTTGGACTATGTACATACCCTAGCGCGCACTTGGACTATCTAGGTTACCTAGCGGGCACTTGGAGTATGTACGTCCCCTAGTGGACAATTGGACTATTTAGGTTAACTAAAGGGCACTAGGACTATCTAGGTTAACTAGCGAGCACTTGGACTATATAGGTTACCTAGCGGGCACATGGACTTCTAGGTTAATGAACGGGCACTTGGACTACGTAGGTTGCTTAGCGGGCACTTGGACTATCTAGGTTAGGTAACGGGCACTTTGACTATCTAGGTTACATAGTGGGCACTTGGACTATGTAGGTTAACTAGCAAGCACTTGGACTCTAGGTTACCTAGCGGGCATTTGGACTATCTAGGTTACCTAGCGGGCCCTTGGACTATGTAGATTTCCTAGCGGGCACTTGGAATATCTAGGTTAACGAACGGGCACTTGTAATATGTAGGTAACCTAGCGGGCACTTGGACAGTCTAGTTTACCTAGCGGGCACTTGTACTATCTAGGTTAACGAATGGGCACTTGGACTATGTAGGTTACCTAGCGGGCACTGGGACTATGTAGGATTCCTATCAGACATTTGAACTACTTAGGTTACCTAGCGGGCACTTGGACTATCTAGGTTAACTAGCGTACACTTGGACTATCTAGGTCAACTATCGGGCCCTTGTACTATGTAGGTTAACTAGCGAGCACTTGGAGTATCTAGGTTAACTAGCGGACCTTGGACTACTTAGGTTAACTAGCGGGCCCTTGGACTATGTTGGTTAACTAGCGGGCACTTGGACGATCTAGGTTAACTAGAGGGCACTTGGACTATCTAGGTTTACTAGCGTGCACTTGGACTATCTAAGTCAACTAGCGGGCACTTGGATGGTCAATGTTAACTAGGGGCACTTGGACTATCTAGGTTAGCTAAAGGGCACTTGGACTAAGTACGTCCCCTAGTGGGCATTTGTACACTCTATGTTAACTAATGGGCACTAGGACTATCTAGGTTAACTAGCGGGCACTTGGACTATGTAAGTCAACTAGCGGGCCCTTGGACTAACTAGGTTAGCTAACTGGCACTTGGACTATGTAGGTTAACTAGCAGACACTTGTACGATCTATGTTAACTAGCGGGCTCTTGCACTATGTAGGTTAACTAGTGGGCACATTGACTATGTTGGTTAACTAGCGGGCACTTGGACAATGTAGGTTAACTAGCGGGCACTTGGACTATGTAGGGTCCCTAGCGGGCATTTGGAATATATAGATAACCTAGCGGGCACTTAGACTTTGTAGGTTACCTAGCGGGCCCTTGGACTCTGTAGGTTAACTAGTGGGCCCTTGGACTATATAGGTTACCTAGCGGGCCCTTGGACTCTGTAGGTTAACTAGTGGGCCCTTGGACTATATAGGTTACCTAGCGGGCACTTGGACGATCTAGGTTAACTAGCGGGTACTTGGACTATGTAGGTTAACTAGCGGGCCCTTGGACTCTGTAGGTTAACTAGTGGGCCCTTGGACTATATAGGTTACCTAGCGGGCACTTGGACGATCTAGGTTAACTAGCGGGTACTTGGACTATGTAGGTTAACTAGCGGGCCCTTGGACTATATAGATTCCCTAGTGGGCATTTGGACTCCATAGATAACCTAGCGGGCACTTAGATTTTGTAGGTTACCTAGCAGGCACTTGGACAATCTAGGTTACCTAGCTGGCACTTGAACTATCTATGTTACCTAGTGGGTTCTTGGAGTATGTAGGTTACCTAGCGGGCTGTTGGACTGTCTATGTTACCTAGCAGGCACTTGGCCTATCTACGTTAACGAACGGGCACTTGGACTATGTAGGTTAACTAGCGGACACTTCGACTATCTAGGTTAGCTAACGGGCAATTGGACTATCTAGGTAACCTAGCAGGCACTTGGACTATGTAGGTTCCCTAGCGGGCACTTAGACTATTTAGGTAACCTAGCAGGCAATTTGACTATCTAGGTTAACTAACGGGCACTTGGACTATGTAGGTTCCCTAGCGAGCACTTGGACTATGTAGGTTCCCTATCGGGTACTTGGACTGTCTAGGTTAACTAGGGGGCAATTGGACTGTCTAGGTTACCTAGTGGGTGCTTGGCCTATGTAGTTTGCCTAGGAGGCATTTGGACTATGTAGGTTAACTAGCAGGCACTTGGACTATCTAGGTTACCTAGCGGGCACTTGGACTATGTACGTTCCCTAGCGGGCACTTGGGCTATCTACGTTACCTAGCGGGCACTTGGACTATGTAGGTTAACGAACGGGCACTTGGACTTTGTAGGTAACCTAATGGTCACTTGGACTGTCTAGGTTACCTAGCGGGAACTTGGACTATGTAGGTTAACTAGCGGGCACTTGGACTATCAAGGTTAACTAGTGGGCCCTTGCTCTATGTAGGTTAACTAGCAGGCCTTTGGACTATGTAAGTTAACTAGAGGGCACTTTGATGATCCTGGTTAACTAGCGGGCACCTGGACTATCTAGGTTAACTAGCGGGCACTTGGACTATCTAGGTTAACTAGCGGGCACTTGGACTATGTAGGTTAACTCGCGCGCACTTGGACGATCTAGGTTAAGTAGCGCGTACTTGGATTATGTAGGTTAACTAGCGGGCCCTTGGACTATGTAGATTATCTAGCGGCACTTGGACTATCCACGTTAACTAGCGGGCCTTTGGACTATGTAGATTCCCTAGCGGGCACTTGGACTCTCTATGTTCCCTACGGACACTTGAACTATGTAGGTTCCCTAGCAGGCACTTGGACTATGTAGGTTCCAGAGCGGGCCCTTGGACTATGTAAGTTAACTACCGGGCACTTTTACTGTGTAGGTTAACTAGCGGGCCCTTGGACTATCTAGGTTACCTAGCGGGCACTTGGACTATGTAGGTTAACTACCGGGCACATGCACGGTCTAGGTTACCTAGCGGGCACTTGGACTATGTACGTTCCCTAGCGGGCACTTGGACTATCTATGTTACCTGGTGGACACTTGGACTATCTATGTTAACTATCGGGCACTTGGACTATGTAGGTTAACTAGGGGACACTTGCACTATGTAGGTTACCTAGCGGCACTTGGACTATGTAGTTTTAACTAGCGTGCATTTGGACTATGTAGGTTAACTAGCAGGTACTTGGACTATGTAGTTTCCCTAGCGAGCATTTGGACTATTTAGGTTACCATCGGGGAACTTGGACTATGTAGGTTACCTAGCGGGCACTTGGACTATGTACGTCCCCTAGTGGGCACTTGGACTATCTAGGTTAACTAACAGGCACTTGGACTATGTAGGTTCCCTAGCGGGCACTTGAATTATGTAGGTTCCCTATCGGGCATTTGGATTATGTAGGTTCTCTATCGGGCACTTGGACTATGTAGGTTAACTAGCGGGCACTTGGACTGTCCAGGTAACCTAGCAGGCACTTGGACTATCTAGGTTAACGAACGGGCACTTGGACTATGTAGGTAAACTAGCGGGCACTTGGACTGTCTAGGTTACCTAGCGGGCACTTTGACTATCTAGGTTTAGGATCGGGCACTTGGACTATGTAGGTTACCTAGCGGGCACTTGGACTATGTAGGATCCCTATCGCACATTTGGACATCATAGGTTAATTAGTGGGCACTTGGACTATCTAGGTTAACTAGCGGGCACTTGGACTATCTAGGTAAACTAGCGGGCCTTTGTACTATGTAGGTTAACTAGCGGGCACTTGGACTATATAGGTTAACTAGCGGACCTTGGACTATGTAGGTTAACTAGCGGGCCCTGGGACTATGTAGGTTAACAAGCGGGCACTTGGACTATCAAGGTTTCCTAGCCGGCACTTGGACTATCTAGGTCAACTAACGGGCACTTGGACTATGTAGTTTCACTAGCGGGCATTTGGATTATTTAGGTTACCTAGTGGGCACTAGGACAATGTAGGTTACCTAGCAGGCACTTGGACAATGTAGGTTAAATAGAAGGCACTTGGACTATCCAGGTTACCTCTTGGGCCCTTGCACTATGTAGGTTACCAGCGGGCACTTGGACTATCTAGGTTAACGAACGTGCACTTGGGCTATGTAGGTAACCTAGCGGGCACTTGGACTATTTAGGTTACCTAGCAGGCACTTTGACTATCTAGGTTAACTAACGGGCACTTGGACTATGTAGGTTGCCTAGCGAGCACTTGGACTACGTACGTCCCCTAGCGGGCACTTGGACTATCTAGGTTAACTAGAGGGCACTTGGACTATCTAGGTTAACTAGAGGGCCCTTGGACTATGTAGGTTAACTATCAGGCACTTGGATTATCTAGGTTAACTAGCGGGCACTTGGAATATCTAGGTTAACTAGCGGGCACTGGGACTATCTGGATTAACTAGCGGGCCCTTGGACTATCTAGGTTAACTAGTGGGCACTTGGACTATCTAGGTTAACTAGCGGGCACTTGGACTATCTAGATTAACTAGCGGGCCCTTGGACTATCTAGGATTACTAGCGGGCACTTCGACTATCTACGTTAAGTAGCGGGCACTTGGACTATGTAGTTTCCCTAGCGGGCATTTGGATTAATTAGGTTACATAGTGGGCACTTGGACTATGTAGGTTACCTAGCGGGCACATGGACTATGTAGGTTAACTAGAAGGCACTTGGACTAACAAGGTTACCTAGCGGGACCTTGGAATATGTAGGTTACCAGCGGGCAGTAGGACTATCTAGGTTAACGAACGTGCACTTGGACTATGTAGGTAACCTAGCGGGCACTTGGACTGTCTAGGTTACCTAGCGGGCACTTGTCCTATCTAGGTTAACGAACGGGCACTTGGACTATGTAGGTTAACTAGCGGACACTTCGACTATTTAGGTTAGCTAACGGGCAATTGGACTATCTAGGTTACCTAGCGGGCACTTGGACTATGTAGGTCCCTAGCCGGCACTTGGACTATTTAGGTTACCTAGCAGGCACTTTGACTATCTAGGTTAACTAACGGCTACTTTGACTATGTAGGTTGCCTAGCAAGCACTAGGACTATGTAGGTTCCCTATCGGGTACTTGGACGGTCTAGGTTAACTAGCGGGCAATTGGACTGTCTAGGTTACCTAGTGGGCACTTGGACTACGTAGTTTACCTAGCAGGCACTTGGACTTTGTAGGTTAACTAGCGGGCACTTGGACTATCTAGGTTACCTAGCGTGCACTTGGACTATGTAGGTAACATAATGGTCACTTGGACTATCTAGGTTACCTAGCGGGGACTTGGACTATGTAGGTTAACTAGCGGGCACTTGGACTAGGTAGGATCCCTATCGGACATTTGTACTACTTAGGTTAACTAGCGGACACTTGGACTATCTAGGTTAACTAGCGGGCACTTGGACTATCTAGGTCAACTAGCGGGCACATGGACTATGTACATCCCCTATTGGGCACTTGGACTATCTAGGTTAACTAACGGGAACTAGGACTATCTAGGTTAACTAGCGGGCACTTGGACAATCTAGGTTACCTAGCAGGCACTTGGATTATGAAGGATCCCTAGCGGGCACTTGGACTACCTAGGTTACTTAGCGGGCAGCTGGACTATGTAGGTTAACTAGCTGGCCCTTGCACTATGTAGGTTAACTAGCGGGCCCATGGATTATGTAGTTTTACTAGCAGGCACTTGGACTATCTAGGTCAACTAGCGGACACTTGGACTATTTATTTTCCCTAGCGGGCATTTTGACTATTAAGGTTGCCAAGCGGGAACTTGGACTATGTAGGTTACCTAGCGGGCACTTGGACTATCTAGGTTAACTAGCAGGCAATTTGACTATCTAGGTTAACTAACGGGCACTTGGACTATGTAGGTTGCCTAGCGGGCACTTGGACTATGTAGGTACCCTAGCGGGCACTTTGATTATGTAGGTTCCCTATCGGGCACTTGGACTATGTAGGTTAACTAGCGGGCACTTGAACTGTCTAGGTAACCTAGCGGGTACTTGGACTATCTAGGTTAACGAACGGGCACTTGGACTATGTAGGTAAGCTAGCGGGCACTTGGACTGTCTAGGTTACCTAGCGGGAACTTTGACTATCTAGGTTAACGAATGGGCACTTGGACTATGTAGGTCACCTAGCGGGCACTTGGACTATGTAAGATCCCTATCAGACATTTGTACTACTTAGGTTAACTAGCGACCAATTTGACTATGTAGGTTAACTAGCGGGCTTTTGAACTATCAAGGTTTCCTAGCCGACACTTTGAATATCTACGTCAACTAACGGGCACTTGGACTATATAGTTTCCCTAGCGGGCATTTGGATTATTTAGGTTACCTAGGGGGCACATGGACTATGTAGGTTACCTAGCGGGCACTTGGACAATGTAGGTTAACTAGAAGGCACTTGGACTATCAAGGTTACCTAGTGGGCCCTTGGACTATGTAGGTTACCAGCGGGCACTTGGACTATCTAGGTTAACGAAAATGCACTTGGTCTATGTAGGTTGCCTAGCGAGCACTTGGACTATGTACGTCCCCTAGCGGACACTTGGACTATCTAGGTTAACTAGAGGGCCCTTGGACTATGTAGGTTAACTATCGGGCACTTGGATTATCTAGGTTAACTAGCGGGCACTTGGACGATCTAGGTTAACTAGCGGGCACTTGGACTATCTAGGTTAACTAGCGGGTAATTGGACTATCTAGATTAACTAGCGGGCCCTTGGACTATCTAGGTTTACTAGCGGGCACTTGGACCATCTAAGTTAACTAGCGGGCACTTGGACTATGTAGTTTCCCTAGCGGGCATTTGGATTATTTAGGTTACCTAGTGGGCACGTGGACTATGTAGGTTACCTAGCGGGCACTTGGACTATGTAGGATCCCTATCGGACATTTGGACATCTTAGGTTAACTAGCGGACACGTGGACTATCTAGGTTAACTAGCGGGCACTTGGACTATCTAGGTCAACTAGTGGGCCTTTGTACTATGTAGGTTAACTAGCGGGCACTTGGACTATATAGGTTAACTAGCGGACCTTGGACTATGTAGGTTAACTAGCGGGCACTTGGACGATCAAGGTTTCCTAGCCGGCAGTTGGACTATCTAGGTCAACTAACGGGCACTTGGACTATGTAGTTTCACTAGCGGGCATTTGGATTATTTAGGTTACCTAGTGGGCTCTAGGACTATGTAGGTTACCTAGCGGGCATTTGGACAATGTAGGTTAAATACAAGGCACTTGGACTATCAAGGTTACCTAGTGGGCCCTTGGACTATGTAGGTTACCAGCGGGCACTTGGACTATCTAGGTAAACGAACGTGCACTTGGACTATGTAGGTAACCTAGCGGGCACTTGGACTATTTAGGTTACCAAGCAGGCACGTTGACTATCTAGGTTAACTAACGGGCACTTGGACTATGTAGGTTGCCTAGCGAGCACTTGGACTATGTACGTCCCCTAGCGGGCACTTGGACGATCTAGGTTAACAAGAGGGCACTTGGACTATCTAGGTTAACTAGAGGGCCCTTGGACTATGTAGGTTAACTCTCGGGCACTTGGATTATCTAGGTTAAGTAGCGGGCACTTGGACTATCTAGGTTAACTAGCGGGCACTGGGACTATCTAGATTAACTAGCGGGCCCTTGGACTATCTAGGTTAACTAGCGGGCACTTGGACTATCTAGGTCAACTAGCGGACACTTGGACTATGTATTTTCCCTAGCGGGCATTTGGACTATTAAGGTTGCCAAGCGGGAACTTGGACTATGTAGGTTACCTAGCGGGCACTTGGACTATCTAGGTTAACTAGCAGGCAATTTGACTATCTAGGTTAACTAACGGGCACTTATACTATGTAGGATGCCTAGCGGGCACTTGGACTACTTAGGTTCCCTATCAGGCACTTGGATTATGTAGGTTCCCTATCGGGCACTTGGACTATGTAGGTTAACTAGCGGGCACTTGGACTGTCTAGGTAACCTAGCGGGCACTTGGACTATCTAGGTTAACGAACGGGCACTTGGACTATGTAGGTAATCTAGCGGGCACTTGGACTGTCTAGGTTACCTAGCGGGAACTTTGAATATCTAGGTTAATGAATGGGCACTTGGACTACGTAGGTTACCTAGCGGGCACTTGGACTATGTAGGATCCCTATCAGACATTTGTACTACTTAGGTTAACTAGCGGCCAATTTGACTATGTAGGTTAACAAGCGGGCACTTGGACTATCAAGGTTTCCTAGCCGGCACTTTGACTATCTACGTCAACTAACGGGCACTTGGACTATGTAGTTTCCCTAGCGGGCATTTGGATTATTTAGGTTACCTAGTGGGCACTTGGACTATGTAGGTTACCTAGCGGGCACTTGGACAATGTAGGTTAACTAGAAGGCACTTGGACTATCAAGGTTACCTAGTGGGCCCTTGGAGTATGTAGGTTACCGGCGGGCACTTGAACTATCTAGGTTAACGAACGTGCACTTGGACTATGTAGGTAACCTAGAGGGCACTTGGACTATTTAGGTTACCTACCAGGCACTATGACTATCTAGGTTAACTAACGGGCACTTGGACTATGTAGCTTGCCTAGCGAGCACTTGGACTATGTACGTCCCCTAGCGGACACTTGGACTATGTAGGTTAACTATCGGGCACTTGGGTTATCTAGGTTAACTAGCGGGCACTTGGACGATGTAGGTTAACTGGCGGGCACTTGGACTATCTAGGTTAACTAGCGGGCACTTGGACTACCTAGATTAACTAGCGGGCCCTTGGACTATCTAGGTTTACTAGCGGGCACTTGGACTATCTAAGTTAACTAGCGGGCACTTGGACTATGTAGTTTCCCTAGCGGGCATTTGGATTATTTAGGTTACCTAGTGGGCACTTGGACTATGTAGGATACCTAGCGGGCACTTGGACTATGTAGGTTAACTAGAAGGCACTTGGACTATCAAGGTTACCTAGCGGACCCTTGAACTATGTAGGTTACCAGCGGCACTTGAACTATCTAGGTTAACGAACGTGCACTTGGACTATGTAGGTAACCTAGCGGGCATTTGGACTGTCTAGGTTACCTAGCATGCACTTGGTCTATCTAGGTTAACGAACGGGCATTTGGACTATGTAGGTTACCTAGCGGGCACTTGGACTATGTAGGATCCCTATCGGACATTTGGACTACTTAGGTTACCTAGCGGGCACTTGGACTATCTAGGTTAACGAATGGGCACTTGGACTATGTAGGTTAACAAGCGGACACTTCCACTATCTAGGTTAGCTCACGGGCAATTGGACTATCTAGGTTACCTAGCGGGAACTTGGACTATGTAGGTTCCCTAGCGGGCACTTGGACAATTTAGGTTACCTAGCAGGCACTTTGACTATCTAGGTTAACTAACGGGCACTTGGACTATGTAGGTTGCCTAGCGAGCACTTGGACTATGTAGGTTCTCAGCGGGCACTTGGACTATCTAGGTTGCCTAGCGGGCATTTGGACTATGTAAGTTACCTAGTGGGCACTTGGACTATGTAGGGTCCCTAGCAGGCACTTGGACTATGTGGGTTCCAGAGTGGGCACTTGGACTATGTTAGTTAACTACCGGGCACTTGGACTATGTAGGTTAACTAGCGGGCCCTTGGACTATCTATGTTACCTAGCGGGCACTTGGAATATGTAGGTTAACTACCGGGCACATGCACTATCTAGGTTACCTAGTGGGCACTTGGACTATGTACGTTCCCTAGCGGGCACTTGGACTATCTATGTTAACTAGTGGGCACTTGGACTATCTATGTTAACTACCGGGCACTTGGACTATGTAGGTTCCCAGCGGGCACATGGACTATCTAGGTTAACGAACGTGCACTTGGACTATGTAGGCAACCTAGCGGGCACTTGGACTGTCTAGGTTACCTAGCGGGCACTTGGCCTATCTAGGTTAACGAACGGACACTTGGACTATGTAGGTTAACTAGTGGACACCTCGACTATCTAGGTTAGCTCACGGGCAATTGGACTATCTAGGTTACCTAGCGGGAACTTGGACTATGTAGGTTCCCTAGCGCGCACTTGGACTATTTAGGTTACCTAGCAGGCACTTTGACTATCTATGTTAACTACCGGGCACTTGGACTATGTAGGTTCCCAGCGGGCACATGGACTATGTAGGTTCCCTATCGGGTACTTGGACTGTCTAGGTTAACTAGCGGGTAATTGGACTGTCTAGGTTACCTAGTGGGCACTTGCACTATGTAGTTTAACTAGCAGGCACTTGGACTATGTAGGTTAACTAGCGGGCACTTGGACTATCTAGGTTGCCTAGCGGGCACTTGGACTATGTAGGTAACATAATGGTCACTTGGACTGTCTAGGTTACCTAGCGGGGACTTGGACTATGTAGGTTAACTAGCGGGCACTTGGACTATGTAGGATCCCTATCGGACATTTGTACTACTTAGGTTAACTAGCGGGCACTTTGACTATCTAGGTCAACTAGCGGGCCCTTGTACTATGTAGGTTAACTAGCTGGCACTTGGACTATCTAGGTTAACTAGTGGACCTTGGACTATGTAGGTTAACTAGCGGGCACTTGTACAATCTAGGTTACCTAGCAGGCACTTGGATTATGAAAGATCCCTAGCGGGCACTTGGACTATCTAGGTTACCTAGCGGGCACGTGGACTATGTAGGTTAACTAGCGGGCCCTTGCACCATGTAGGTTAACTAGCGGGCCCATGGATTATGTAGGTTTACTAGCAGGCACTTGGACTATCTAGGTTAATTAGCGGGCACTTGGACTATGTAGTTTCCCTAGCAGGCATTTGGACTATTAAGGTTACCAAGCGGGAACTTGGACTATCTAGTTTAACTAGCAGGCACTTTGACTATCTAGGTTAACTAACGGGCACTTGAACTATGTAGATTGCCTAGCAGGCACTTGGACTATGTAGGTTCCCTAGCGGGCACTTGGATTATGTAGGTTCCCTATCAGGCACTTGGATTATGTAGGTTCCCTATCGGGCACTTGGACTATGTAGGTTAACTAGCGGGCACTTGGACTGTCTAGGTAACCTAGCGGGCACTTGGACTATCTAGGTTAACGAACGGGCACTTGGACTATGTAGGTAAGCTAGCGGGCACTTGGACTGTCTACGTTACCTAGCGGGCACTTTGAGTATCTAGGTTAACGAATGGGCACTTGCACTATGTAGGTTACCTAGCGGGCACTTGGATTACGTAGGATCCCTATCAGACATTTTTACTACTTAGGTTATCTAGCGGGCAATTTGACTATGTAGTTTAAATAGTGGGCACTTGAGCTATCTAGGTTTCCTAGCAGGCACTTGGACTATGTACTCACCCTAGCGCGTGCTTGGACTATCTAGGTTACCTAGCGGGCACTTGGACTATGTACGTCCCCTAGTGGGCAATTGAACTATCTAGGTTAACTAGCGAGCACTTGGACTATCTAGGTTACCTAGCGGGCACTTGGACTATGTAGGTTGCTTAGCGGGCACTTGGACTATCTAGGTTAGGTAACGGGCACTTTGAGTATCTAGGTTACCTAGCGGGAACTTGGACAATATAAGTTACCTAGCGGGCACTTGGACTATCTAGGTTACCTAACGGGCACTTTGACTATCTAGGTTACATAGTGGGCACTTGGACTATGTAGGTTAACGAACGGACACTTGGACTATGTAGGTTAACTAGTGGACACCTCGACTATCTAGGTTAGCTCACGGGCAATTGGACTATCTAGGTTACCTAGCGGGAACTTGGACTATGTAGGTTCCCTAGCGCGCACTTGGACTATTTAGGTTACCTAGCAGGCACTTTGACTATCTATGTTAACTACCGGGCACTTGGACTATGTAGGTTCCCAGCGGGCACATGGACTATGTAGGTTCCCTATCGGGTACTTGGACTGTCTAGGTTAACTAGCGGGTAATTGGACTGTCTAGGTTACCTAGTGGGCACTTGCACTATGTAGTTTAACTAGCAGGCACTTGGACTATGTAGGTTAACTAGCGGGCACTTGGACTATCTAGGTTGCCTAGCGGGCACTTGGACTATGTAGGTAACATAATGGTCACTTGGACTGTCTAGGTTACCTAGCGGGGACTTGGACTATGTAGGTTAACTAGCGGGCACTTGGACTATGTAGGATCCCTATCGGACATTTGTACTACTTAGGTTAACTAGCGGGCACTTTGACTATCTAGGTCAACTAGCGGGCCCTTGTACTATGTAGGTTAACTAGCTGGCACTTGGACTATCTAGGTTAACTAGTGGACCTTGGACTATGTAGGTTAACTAGCGGGCACTTGTACAATCTAGGTTACCTAGCAGGCACTTGGATTATGAAAGATCCCTAGCGGGCACTTGGACTATCTAGGTTACCTAGCGGGCACGTGGACTATGTAGGTTAACTAGCGGGCCCTTGCACCATGTAGGTTAACTAGCGGGCCCATGGATTATGTAGGTTTACTAGCAGGCACTTGGACTATCTAGGTTAATTAGAGGGCACTTGGACTATGTAGTTTCCCTAGCAGGCATTTGGACTATTAAGGTTACCAAGCGGGAACTTGGACTATCTAGTTTAACTAGCAGGCACTTTGACTATCTAGGTTAACTAACGGGCACTTGAACTATGTAGATTGCCTAGCAGGCACTTGGACTATGTAGGTTCCCTAGCGGGCACTTGGATTATGTAGGTTCCCTATCAGGCACTTGGATTATGTAGGTTCCCTATCGGGCACTTGGACTATGTAGGTTAACTAGCGGGCACTTGGACTGTCTAGGTAACCTAGCGGGCACTTGGACTATCTAGGTTAACGAACGGGCACTTGGACTATGTAGGTAAGCTAGCGGGCACTTGGACTGTCTACGTTACCTAGCGGGCACTTTGAGTATCTAGGTTAACGAATGGGCACTTGGACTATGTAGGTTACCTAGCGGGCACTTGGATTACGTAGGATCCCTATCAGACATTTTTACTACTTAGGTTATCTAGCGGGCAATTTGACTATGTAGTTTAAATAGTGGGCACTTGAGCTATCTAGGTTTCCTAGCAGGCACTTGGACTATGTACTCACCCTAGCGCGTGCTTGGACTATCTAGGTTACCTAGCGGGCACTTGGACTATGTACGTCCCCTAGTGGGCAATTGAACTATCTAGGTTAACTAGCGAGCACTTGGACTATCTAGGTTACCTAGCGGGCACTTGGACTATGTAGGTTGCTTAGCGGGCACTTGGACTATCTAGGTTAGGTAACGGGCACTTTGAGTATCTAGGTTACCTAGCGGGAACTTGGACAATATAAGTTACCTAGCGGGCACTTGGACTATCTAGGTTACCTAACGGGCACTTTGACTATCTAGGTTACATAGTGGGCACTTGGACTATGTAGGTTAACTAGCAAGCACTTGGACTCTAGGTTACCTAGCGGGCACTTGGACTATCTAGGTTACCTAGCGGGCCCTTGGACTATGTAGATTTCCTAGCGGGCACTTGGACTATATAGGTTAACGAACGGGCACTTGTAATATGTAGGTAACCCAGCGGGCACTTGGACAGTCTAGGTTACCTAGCGGGCACTTGTACTATCTAGGTTAACGAACGGGCACTTGGACTATGTAGGTTACCTAGCGGGCACTTGGACTATGTAGGATTCCTATCGGACATTTGGACTACTTAGGTTACCTAGCGGGCACTTGGACTATCTAGGTTAACTAGCGGACACTTGGACTATCTAGGTCAACTAGCGGGCCCTTGTACTATGTAGGTTAACTAGCGTGCACTTGGAGTATCTAGGTTAACTAGCGGACCTTGAACTACTTAGGTTAACTAGCGGGCCCTTGGACTATGTTGGTTATCTAGCGGGCACTTGGATGATCTAGGTTAACTAGAGGGCACTTGGACTATCTAGGATAACTAGCGTGCACTTGGACTATCTAGGTTAACTAGCGGGCACTTGGATGGTCAATGTTAACTAGCGGGCACTTGGACTATCTAGGTTAGCTAACGGGCACTTGGACTAAGTACGTCCCTTAGTGGGCACTTGGACACTCTAGGTTAACTAACGGGCACTAGGACTATCTAGGTTAACTAGCGGGCACTTGGACTATGTAAGTCAACTAGCGGGCCCTTGGACTAACTAGGTTAGCTAACTGGCACTTGGACTATGTAGGTTAACTAGCAGACACTTGCACGATCTATGTTAACTAGCGGGCTCTTGCACTATGTAGGTTAACTAGTGGGCCCATTGACTATGTTGGTTAACTAGCGGGCACTTGGATTATATAGATAACCTAGCGGGCACTTAGACTTTGTAGGTTACCTAGCGGGCCCTTGGACTATGTAGGTTAACTAGTGGGCCCTTGGACTATCTATGTTAACGAACGTGCATTTGGAATATGTAGGTAACCTAGCAGACACTTGGACATCTAGGTTACCTAGCGGGCAATTGGACTATCTAGGTTAACGAACGGGCACTTGGACTATCTAGGTTACCTAGCGGGCACTTGGACTATGTAGGTAACCTAGCGTGAACGTGGACATTCTAGGTTACCTAGCGGGCACTTGGACTTCTAGGTTAACGAACTGGCACTTGGACTATGTATGTTGCATAGCGGGCACTTTGACTATCTAGGTCAACTAGCGGGCCCTTGTACTATGTAGGTTAACTAGCTGGCACTTGGACTATCTAGGTTAACTAGTGGACCTTGGACTATGTAGGTTAACTAGCGGGCACTTGGACAATCTAGGTTACCTAGCAGGCACTTGGATTATGAAAGATCCCTAGCGGGCACTTGGACTATCTAGGTTACCTAGCGGGCACGTGGACTATGTAGGTTAACTAGCGGGCCCTTGCACCATGTAGGTTAACTAGCGGGCCCATGGATTATGTAGGTTTACTAGCAGGCACTTGGACTATCTAGGTTAATTAGCGGGCACTTGGACTATGTAGTTTCCCTAGCAGGCATTTGGACTATTAAGGTTACCAAGCGGGAACTTGGACTATCTAGTTTAACTAGCAGGCACTTTGACTATCTAGGTTAACTAACGGGCACTTGAACTATGTAGGTTGCCTAGCAGGCACTTGGACTATGTAGGTTCCCTAGCGGGCACTTGGATTATGTAGGTTCCCTATCAGGCACTTGGATTATGTAGGTTCCCTATCGGGCACTTGGACTATGTAGGTTAACTAGCGGGCACTTGGACTGTCTAGGTAACCTAGCGGGCACTTGGACTATCTAGGTTAACGAACGGGCACTTGGACTATGTAGGTAAGCTAGCGGGCACTTGGACTGTCTACGTTACCTAGCGGGCACTTTGACTATCTAGGTTAACGAATGGGCACTTGGACTATGTAGGTTACCTAGCGGGCACTTGGATTACGTAGGATCCCTATCAGACATTTTTACTACTTAGGTTATCTAGCGGGCAATTTGACTATGTAGTTTAAATAGCGGGCACTTGAGCTATCTAGGTTTCCTAGCAGGCACTTGGACTATGTACTCACCCTAGCGCGTGCTTGGACTATCTAGGTTACCTAGCGGGCACTTGGACTATGTACGTCCCCTAGTGGGCAATTGGACTATCTAGGTTAACTAGCGAGCACTTGGACTATCTAGGTTACCTAGCGGGCACTTGGACTATGTAGGTTGCTTAGCGGGCACTTGGACTATCTAGGTTAGGTAACGGGCACTTTGAGTATCTAGGTTACCTAGCGGGAACTTGGACAATATAAGTTACCTAGCGGGCACTTGGACTATCTAGGTTACCTAACGGGCACTTTGACTATCTAGGTTACATAGTGGGCACTTGGACTATGTAGGTTAACTAGCAAGCACTTGGACTCTAGGTTACCTAGCGGGCACTTGGACTATCTAGGTTACCTAGCGGGCCCTTGGACTATGTAGATTTCCTAGCGGGCACTTGGACTATATAGGTTAACGAACGGGCACTTGTAATATGTAGGTAACCCAGCGGGCACTTGGACAGTCTAGGTTACCTAGCGGGCACTTGTACTATCTAGGTTAACGAACGGGCACTTGGACTATGTAGGTTACCTAGCGGGCACTTGGACTATGTAGGATTCCTATCGGACATTTGGACTACTTAGGTTACCTAGCGGGCACTTGGACTATCTAGGTTAACTAGCGGACACTTGGACTATCTAGGTCAACTAGCGGGCCCTTGTACTATGTAGGTTAACTAGCGTGCACTTGGAGTATCTAGGTTAACTAGCGGACCTTGAACTACTTAGGTTAACTAGCGGGCCCTTGGACTATGTTGGTTATCTAGCGGGCACTTGGATGATCTAGGTTAACTAGAGGGCACTTGGACTATCTAGGATAACTAGCGTGCACTTGGACTATCTAGGTTAACTAGCGGGCACTTGGATGGTCAATGTTAACTAGCGGGCACTTGGACTATCTAGGTTAGCTAACGGGCACTTGGACTAAGTACGTCCCTTAGTGGGCACTTGGACACTCTAGGTTAACTAACGGGCACTAGGACTATCTAGGTTAACTAGCGGGCACTTGGACTATGTAAGTCAACTAGCGGGCCCTTGGACTAACTAGGTTAGCTAACTGGCACTTGGACTATGTAGGTTAACTAGCAGACACTTGCACGATCTATGTTAACTAGCGGGCTCTTGCACTATGTAGGTTAACTAGTGGGCCCATTGACTATGTTGGTTAACTAGCGGGCACTTGGATTATATAGATAACCTAGCGGGCACTTAGACTTTGTAGGTTACCTAGCGGGCCCTTGGACTATGTAGGTTAACTAGTGGGCCCTTGGACTATCTATGTTAACGAACGTGCATTTGGACTATGTAGGTAACCTAGCAGACACTTGGACATCTAGGTTACCTAGCGGGCAATTGGACTATCTAGGTTAACGAACGGGCACTTGGACTATCTAGGTTACCTAGCGGGCACTTGGACTATGTAGGTAACCTAGCGTGAACGTGGACATTCTAGGTTACCTAGCGGGCACTTGGACTTCTAGGTTAACGAACTGGCACTTGGACTATGTATGTTGCATAGCGGGCAATTGGACTATCTAGGTTACCTAGCGGGAATTTGGACTATGTAGATTAACTAGCGGCACTTGGACTATCTACGTTAACAAGCGGGCCCTTGGACTATATAGATTCCCTAGCGGGTATTTGGACTACATATATAACATAGCGGGCAGTTAGATTTTGTAGGTTACCTAGCGGGCACTTGGACTATCTAGGTTACCTAGCTGGCACTTGAACTATCTACGTTACCTAGTGGGTTCTTGGAGTATGTAGGTTACCTAGCGGGCTGTTGGACTATCTAGGTTACCAAGCGGACACTTGGACTATCTAGGTTAACTAACGGGCACTTGGATTATGTAGGTTCCCTAGCGGGCCCTTGGACTATGTAAGTTCTCTAGTGGGCACTTGGACTATGTGGGTTTCCTGACGGGCATTTGGACTATCTAGGTTACCTAACGGGCACTTGGACTATGTAGGTTCCCTAGCGGGCACTTGGACTATCTAGGTTAACTAGCGGGCACTTAGACTATCTAGATTAACTAGCGGGCCCTTGGACTCTCTAGGTTTACTAGCGGCCACTTGGACTATCTAGGTTAACTAGCGGGCACTTGGACTATGTAGTTTCCCTAGCGGGCATTTGGATTATTTAGGTTACCTAGTGGGCACTTGGACTATGTATGTTACCTAGCGGGCACTTGGACTATGTAGGTTAACTAGAAGGCACTTGGACTATCAAGGTTACCTAGCGGGCCCTTGGACTATGTAGGTTACCAGCGGGTACTTGGACTATCTAGGTTAAGGAATGTGCACTTGGACTATGTAGGTAACCTAGCGGGCACTTGGACTGGCTAGGTTACCTAGCAGGCACTTGGCCTATCTACGTTAATGAACAGGCACTTGGACTATGTAGGTTAACTAGCGGACACTTCGCCTATCTAGGTTAGCTAACGGGAAATTGGACTATCTAGGTTACCTAGCGGGCACTTGGACTATGTAGGTTCCCTAGCGGGCACTTGGACTATTTAGGTTACCTAGCAGACACTTTGACTATCTAGGTTAACTAACGGGTACTTGGACTATGTAGGTTGCCTAGCGAGCACATGGACTATGTTGGTTCCCTATCGGGTACTTGGACTGTCTAGGTTAACTAGGGGGCAATTGGACTGTCTAGGTTACCTAGTGGGTGCTTGGACTATGTAGTTTACCTAGGAGGCACTTGGACTATGTAGGTTAACTAGCGGGCACTTGGACTATCTAGGTTACCTAGCGGGCACTTGGACTATGTACGTTCCCTAGCGGGCACTTGGGCTAGCTACGTTACCTAGCGGGCACTTGGACTATGTAGGTTAACGAACGGGCACTTGGACTATGTAGGTAACCTAATGGTCACTTGGACTGTCTAGGTTACCTAGCGGGAACTTGGACTATGTAGGTTAACTAGCGGGCACTTGGACTATCAAGGTTAACTAGTGGGCCCTTGCTCTATGTAGGTTAACTAGCAGGCCTTTGGACTATGTAAGTTAACTAGAGGGCACTTTGATGATCCTGGTTAACTAGCGGGCACCTGGACTATCTAGGTTAACTAGCGGGCACTTGGACTATGTAGGTTAACTAGCGCGCACTTGGATGATCTAGGTTAAGTAGCGCGTACTTGGACTATGTAGGTTAACTAGCGGGCCCTTGGACGATCTAGGTTAAATAGCGTGCATTTGGACTATGTAGGTTAACTAGAGGATACTTGGACGATCTAGGTTAACTAGTGGGTCCTTGGACTATGTAGTTTAACGAACGTGCATTTGGAATATATAGGTTACCTAGCAGACACTTGGACTGTCTAGGTTACCTAGCGGACACTTGGCTATCTAGGTTAACGAACGGGCACTTGGAATATGTAGGTTCCCTATCGGGTACTTGGACTATGTAGGTTCCTCAGCGGGCACATGGACTATGTAGGTTCCCTATCGGGCATTGGACTATGTAGGTTAACTAGCAGGACCTTGGACTATCTAGGTTACCTAGCAGGCACTTGAACTATGTACATACACTAGTGGGCACTTGGACTATCTAGGTTACCTAGCGGGCACTTGGACTATGTACGTCCCCTAGCGGGCACTTGGACTATCTAGGTTAACTAGAGGGCCCTTGTACTATCTAGATTAACTAGCGGGTCCTTGGACTATGTAGGTTACCTAGCGGGCACTTGGACTATCTAGGTTAACGAAAGGGCACTTGGACTATGTAGGTTACCTAGCGGGCACTTGGATTATCTAGGTTAGCTAACAGGAACTTGGAATATCTAGGTTACCTAGCGGGCACTTGGACTATGTAGGATCCCTATCGGACATTTGTACTACTTAGGTTAACTAGCTGGCACTTGGACTATCTAGGTTAACTAGTGGACCTTGGACTATGTAGGTTAACTAGCGGGCACTTGGACAATCTAGGTTACCTAGCAGGCACTTCAATTATGAAAGATCCCTAGCGGGCACTTGGACTATCTAGGTTACCTAGCGGGCACGTGGACTATGTAGGTTAACTAGCGGGCCCTTGCACCATGTAGGTTAACTAGCGGGCCCATGGATTATGTAGGTTTACTAGCAGGCACTTGGACTATCTAGGTTAACTAGCGGGCACTTGGACTATGTAGTTCCTCTAGCAGGCATTTGGACTATTAAGGTTACCAAGCGGGAACTTGGACTATGTAGGTTACCTAGCGGGCACTTGGACTATCTAGTTTAACTAGCAGGCACTTTGACTATCTAGGTTAACTAACGGGCACTTGAACTATGTAGGTTGCCTAGCAGGCACTTGGACTATGTAGGTTCCCTAGCGGGCACTTGGATTATGTAGGTTCTCTATCAGGCACTTGGATTATGTAGGTTCCCTATCGGGCACTTGGACTATGTAGGTTAACTAGCGGGCACTTGGACTGTCTAGGTAACCTAGCGGGCACTTGGACTATCTAGGTTAACGAACGGGCACTTGGACTATGTATGTAAGCTAGCGGGCACTTGGACTGTCTACGTTACCTAGCGGGCACTTTGACTATCTAGGTTAACGAATGGGCACTTGGACTATGTAGGTTACCTAGCGGGCACTTGGATTACGTAGGATCCCTATCAGACATTTTTACTACTTAGGTCATCTAGCGGGCAATTTGACTATGTAGTTTAAATAGCGGGCACTTGAGCTATCTAGGTTTCCTAGCAGGCACTTGGACTATGTACTCACCCTAGCGCGTGCTTGGACTATCTAGGTTACCTAGCGGGCACTTGGACTATGTACGTCCCCTAGTGGGCAATTGGACTATCTAGGTTAACTAACGGGCACTAGGACTATCTAGGTTAACTAGCGAGCACTTGGACTATCTAGGTTACCTAGCGGGCACTTGGACTATGTAGGTTGCTTAGCGGGCACTTGGACTATCTAGGTTAGGTAACGGGCACTTTGAGTATCTAGGTTACCTAGCGGGAACTTGGACAATATAAGTTACCTAGAGGGCACTTGGACTATCTAGGTTAACGAACGGGCACTTGGACTATGTAGGTTAACTAGCGGACACTTCGACTATCTAGGTTAGCTAACGGGAAATTGGACTATCTAGGTTACCTAGCGGGCGCTTGGACTATGTAGGTTCCCTAGCAGGCACTTGGACTATTTCGGTTACCTAGCAGGTAATTTGACTATCTAGGTTAACTAACGGGCACTTGGACTATGTAGGTTGCCTATTGAACACTTGGACTATGTAGGTTCCCTAGCGAGCACTTGGACTATGTAGGTTCCCTATCGGGTACTTGGACTGTCTAGGTTGACTAGGGGGCAATTGGACAGTATAGGTTACCTAGTGGGTGCTTGGACTATGTAGTTTACCTAGGAGGCACTTGGACTATGTAGGTTAACTAGCGGGCACTTGGACTATCTAGGTTACCTAGCGGGCACTTGGACTATGTACGTTCCCTAGCGGGCACTTGGGCTAGCTACGTTACCTAGCGGGCACTTGGACTATGTAGGTTAACGAACGGGCACTTGGACTATGTAGGTAACCTAATGGTCACTTGGACTTTCTAGGTTACGTAGCGGGAACTTGGACTATGTAGGTTAACTAGCGGGCACTTGGACTATCAAGGTTAACTAGTGGGCCCTTGCTCTATGTAGGTTAACTAGCAGGCCTTTGGACTATGTAAGTTAACTAGAGGGCACTTTGATGATCCTGGTTAACTAGCGGGCACCTGGACTATCTAGGTTAACTAGCGGGCACTTGGACTATGTAGGTTAACTAGCACGCACTTGGACGATCTAGGTTAAGTAGCGCGTACTTGGACTATGTAAGTTAACTAGCGGGCCCTTGGACCATCTATGTTAACTAGCGTGCATTTGGACTATGTAGGTTAACTAGTGGATACTTGGACGATCTAGGTTAAGTAGTGGGCCCTTGTACTATGTAGTTTAACGAACGGGCATTTGGAATATGTAAGTTACCTAGCAGACACTTGGACTGTCTAGGTTACCTAGCGGGCACTTGGCTATCTAGGTTAATGAACGGGCAGTTGGACTATCTAGGTTGCCTAGCGGGCATTTGGACTATGTAAGTTACCTACTGGGCACTTGGACTATGTAGGGTCCCTAGCAAGCACTTGGACTATGTGGGTTCCAGAGTGGGCACTTGGACTATGTAAGTTAACTACCGGGCACTTGGACTATGTAGGTTAACTAGCGGGCCCTTGGACTATCTATGTTACCTAGCGGGCACTTGGAATATGTAGGTTAACTACCGGGCACATGCACTATCTAGGTTACCGAGTGGGCACTTGGACTATCTATGTTAACTAGTGGGCACTTGGACTATCTATGTTAACTACCGGGCACTTGGACTATGTAGGTTCCCAGCGGGCACATGGACTATGTAGGTTCCCTATCGGGTACTTGGACTGTCTAGGTTACCTAGCGGGTAATTGGACTGTCTAGGTTACCTAGTGGGCACTTGCACTATGTAGTTTACGTAGCAGGCACTTGCACTATGTAGGTTAACTAGCGGGCACTTGGACTATCTAGGTTGCCTAGCGGGCACTTGGACTATGTAGGTAACATAATGGTCACTTGGACTGTCTAGGTTACCTAGCGGGGACTTGGACTATGTAGGTTAACTAGCGGGCACTTGGACTATGTAGGATCCCTATCGGACATTTGTACTACTTAGGTTAACTAGCGGGCACTTTGACTATCTAGGTCAACTAGCGGGCCCTTGTACTATGTAGGTTAACTAGCTGGCACTTGGACTATCTAGGTTAACTAGTGGACCTTGGACTATGTAGGTTAACTAGCAGGCACTTGGACTATCTACGTCCCCTAGGGGGCACTTGGACTATCTAGGTTAACTAACGGGAACTAGGACTATCTAGGTTAACTAGCGGGCACTTGGACAATCTAGGTTACCTAGCAGGCACTTGGATTATGAAAGATCCCTAGCGGGCACTTGGACTATCTAGGTTACCTAGCGGGCACGTGGACTATGTAGGTTAACTAGCGGGCCCTTGCACCATGTAGGTTAACTAGCGGGCCCATGGATTATGTAGGTTTACTAGCACGCACTTGGACTATCTAGGTTAACTAGCGGGCACTTGGATTATGTAGTTTCCCTAGCAGGCATTTGGACTATTAAGGTTATGAAGCGGGAACTTGGACTATGTAGGTTACCTAGCGGGCACTTGGACTATCTAGTTTAACTAGCAGGCACTTTGACTATCTAGGTTAACTAACGGGCACTTGAACTATGTAGGTTGCCTAGCAGGCACTTGGACTATGTAGGTTCCCTAGCGGGCACTTGGATTATGTAGGTTCCCTATCAGGCACTTGGATTATGTAGGTTCCCTATCGGGCACTTGGACTATGTAGGTTAACTAGCGGGCACTTGGACTATATAGGTTAACGAACGGGCACTTGTAATATGTAGGTAACCCAGCGGGCACTTGGACAGTCTAGGTTACCTAGCGGGCACTTGTACTATCTAGGTTAACGAACGGGCACTTGGAATATGTAGGTTACCTAGCGGGCACTTGGACTATGTAGGATTCCTATCGGACATTTGGACTACTTAGGTTACCTAGCGGGCACTTGGACTATCTAGGTTAACTAGCGGACACTTGGACTATCTAGGTCAACTAGCGGGCCCTTGTACTATGTAGGTTAACTAGCGTGCACTTGGAGTATCTAGGTTAACTAGCGGACCTTGAACTACTTAGGTTAACTAGCGGGCCCTTGGACTATGTTGGTTATCTAGCGGGCACTTGGATGATCTAGGTTAACTAGAGGGCACTTGGACTATCTAGGATAACTAGCGTGCACTTGGACTATCTAGGTTAACTAGCGGGCACTTGGATGGTCAATGTTAACTAGCGGGCACTTGGACTATCTAGGTTAGCTAACGGGCACTTGGACTAAGTACGTCCCTTAGTGGGCACTTGGACACTCTAGGTTAACTAACGGGCACTAGGACTATCTAGGTTAACTAGCGGGCACTTGGACTATGTAAGTCAACTAGCGGGCCCTTGGACTAACTAGGTTAGCTAACTGGCACTTGGACTATGTAGGTTAAATAGCAGACACTTGCACGATCTATGTTATCTAGCGGGCACTTGGAATACGTAGGTTAACTACCGGGCACATGCACTATCTAGGTTACCTAGTGGGCACTTGGACTATGTACGTTCCCTAGCGGGCACTTGGACTATCTATGTTAACTAGTGGGCACTTGGACTATCTATGTTAACTACCGGGCACTTGGACTATGTAGGTTCCCAGCGGGCACATGGACTATCTAGGTTAACGAACGTGCACTTGGACTATGTAGGCAACCTAGCGGGCACTTGGACTGTCTAGGTTACCTAGCGGGCACTTGGCCTATCTAGGTTAACGAACGGACACTTGGACTATGTAGGTTAACTAGTGGACACCTCGACTATCTAGGTTAGCTCACGGGCAATTGGACTATCTAGGTTACCTAGCGGGAACTTGGACTATGTAGGTTCCCTAGCGCGCACTTGGACTATTTAGGTTACCTAGCAGGCACTTTGACTATCTATGTTAACTACCGGGCACTTGGACTATGTAGGTTCCCAGCGGGCACATGGACTATGTAGGTTCCCTATCGGGTACTTGGACTGTCTAGGTTAACTAGCGGGTAATTGGACTGTCTAGGTTACCTAGTGGGCACTTGCACTATGTAGTTTACCTAGCAGGCACTTGGACTATGTAGGTTAACTAGCGGGCACTTGGACTATCTAGGTTGCCTAGCGGGCACATGGATTATGTAGGTAACATAATGGTCACTTGGACTGTCTAGGTTACCTAGCGGGGACTTGGACTATGTAGGTTAACTAGCGGGCACTTGGACTATGTAGGATCCCTATCGGACATTTGTACTACTTAGGTTAACTAGCGGGCACTTTGACTATCTAGGTCAACTAGCGGGCCCTTGTACTATGTAGGTTAACTAGCTGGCAGTTGGACTATCTAGGTTAACTAGTGGACCTTGGACTATGTAGGTTAACTAGCGGGCACTTGGACAATCTAGGTTACCTAGCAGGCACTTGGATTATGAAAGATCCCTAGCGGGCACTTGGACTATCTAGGTTACCTATCGGGCAAGTGGACTATGTAGGTTAACTAGCGGGCCCTTGCACCATGTAGGTTAACTAGCGGGCCCATGGATTATGTAGGTTTACTAGCAGGCACTTGGACTATCTAGGTTAATTAGCGGGCACTTGGACTATGTAGTTTCCCTAGCAGGCATTTGGACTATTAAGGTTACCAAGCGGGAACTTGGACTATCTAGTTTAACTAGCAGGCACTTTGACTATCTAGGTTAACTAACGGGCACTTGAACTATGTAGGTTGCCTAGCAGGCACTTGGACTATGTAGGTTCCCTAGCGGGCACTTGGATTATGTAGGTTCCCTATCAGGCACTTGGATTATGTAGGTTCCCTATCGGGCACTTGGACTATGTAGGTTAACTAGCGGGCACTTGGACTGTCTAGGTAACCTAGCGGGCACTTGGACTATCTAGGTTAACGAACGGGCACTTGGACTATGTAGGTAAGCTAGCGGGCACTTGGACTGTCTACGTTACCTAGCGGGCACTTTGACTATCTAGGTTAACGAATGGGCACTTGGACTATGTAGGTTACCTAGCGGGCACTTGGATTACGTAGGATCCCTATCAGACATTTTTACTACTTAGGTTATCTAGCGGGCAATTTGACTATGTAGTTTAAATAGCGGGCACTTGAGCTATCTAGGTTTCCTAGCAGGCACTTGGACTATGTACTCACCCTAGCGCGTGCTTGGACTATCTAGGTTACCTAGCGGGCACTTGGACTATGTACGTCCCCTAGTGGGCAATTGGACTATCTAGGTTAACTAGCGAGCACTTGGACTATCTAGGTTACCTAGCGGGCACTTGGACTATGTAGGTTGCTTAGCGGGCACTTGGACTATCTAGGTTAGGTAACGGGCACTTTGAGTATCTAGGTTACCTAGCGGGAACTTGGACAATATAAGTTACCTAGCGGGCACTTGGACTATCTAGGTTACCTAACGGGCACTTTGACTATCTAGGTTACATAGTGGGCACTTGGACTATGTAGGTTAACTAGCAAGCACTTGGACTCTAGGTTACCTAGCGGGCACTTGGACTATCTAGGTTACCTAGCGGGCCCTTGGACTATGTAGATTTCCTAGCGGGCACTTGGACTATATAGGTTAACGAACGGGCACTTGTAATATGTAGGTAACCCAGCGGGCACTTGGACAGTCTAGGTTACCTAGCGGGCACTTGTACTATCTAGGTTAACGAACGGGCACTTGGACTATGTAGGTTACCTAGCGGGCACTTGGACTATGTAGGATTCCTATCGGACATTTGGACTACTTAGGTTACCTAGCGGGCACTTGGACTATCTAGGTTAACTAGCGGACACTTGGACTATCTAGGTCAACTAGCGGGCCCTTGTACTATGTAGGTTAACTAGCGTGCACTTGGAGTATCTAGGTTAACTAGCGGACCTTGAACTACTTAGGTTAACTAGCGGGCCCTTGGACTATGTTGGTTATCTAGCGGGCACTTGGATGATCTAGGTTAACTAGAGGGCACTTGGACTATCTAGGATAACTAGCGTGCACTTGGACTATCTAGGTTAACTAGCGGGCACTTGGATGGTCAATGTTAACTAGCGGGCACTTGGACTATCTAGGTTAGCTAACGGGCACTTGGACTAAGTACGTCCCTTAGTGGGCACTTGGACACTCTAGGTTAACTAACGGGCACTAGGACTATCTAGGTTAACTAGCGGGCACTTGGACTATGTAAGTCAACTAGCGGGCCCTTGGACTAACTAGGTTAGCTAACTGGCACTTGGACTATGTAGGTTAACTAGCAGACACTTGCACGATCTATGTTAACTAGCGGGCTCTTGCACTATGTAGGTTAACTAGTGGGCCCATTGACTATGTTGGTTAACTAGCGGGCACTTGGATTATATAGATAACCTAGCGGGCACTTAGACTTTGTAGGTTACCTAGCGGGCCCTTGGACTATGTAGGTTAACTAGTGGGCCCTTGGACTATCTATGTTAACGAACGTGCATTTGGACTATGTAGGTAACCTAGCAGACACTTGGAAATCTAGGTTACCTAGCGGGCAATTGGACTATCTAGGTTAACGAACGGGCACTTGGACTATCTAGGTTACCTAGCGGGCACTTGGACTATGTAGGTAACCTAGCGTGAACGTGGACATTCTAGGTTACCTAGCGGGCACTTGGACTTCTAGGTTAACGAACTGGCACTTGGACTATGTATGTTGCATAGCGGGCACTTTGACTATCTAGGTCAACTAGTGGGCCCTTGTACTATGTAGGTTAACTAGCTGGCACTTGGACTATCTAGGTTAACTAGTGGACCTTGGACTATGTAGGTTAACTAGCGGGCACTTGGACAATCTAGGTTACCTAGCAGGCACTTGGATTATGAAAGATCCCTAGCGGGCACTTGGACTATCTAGGTTACCTAGCGGGCACGTGGACTATGTAGGTTAACTAGCGGGCCCTTGCACCATGTAGGTTAACTAGCGGGCCCATGGATTATGTAGGTTTACTAGCAGGCACTTGGACTATCTAGGTTAATTAGCGGGCACTTGGACTATGTAGTTTCCCTAGCAGGCATTTGGACTATTAAGGTTACCAAGCGGGAACTTGAACTATCTAGTTTAACTAGCAGGCACTTTGACTATCTAGGTTAACTAACGGGCACTTGAACTATGTAGGTTGCCTAGCAGGCACTTGGACTATGTAGGTTCCCTAGCGGGCACTTGGATTATGTAGGTTCCCTATCAGGCACTTGGATTATGTAGGTTCCCTATCGGGCACTTGGACTATGTAGGTTAACTAGCGGGCACTTGGACTGTCTAGGTAACCTAGCGGGCACTTGGACTATCTAGGTTAACGAACGGGCACTTGGACTATGTAGGTAAGCTAGCGGGCACTTGGACTGTCTACGTTACCTAGCGGGCACTTTGACTATCTAGGTTAACGAATGGGCACTTGGACTATGTAGGTTACCTAGCGGGCACTTGGATTACGTAGGATCCCTATCAGACATTTTTACTACTTAGGTTATCTAGCGGGCAATTTGACTATGTAGTTTAAATAGCGGGCACTTGAGCTATCTAGGTTTCCTAGCAGGCACTTGGACTATGTACTCACCCTAGCGCGTGCTTGGACTATCTAGGTTACCTAGCGGGCACTTGGACTATGTACGTCCCCTAGTGGGCAATTGGACTATCTAGGTTAACTAGCGAGCACTTGGACTATCTAGGTTACCTAGCGGGCACTTGGACTATGTAGGTTGCTTAGCGGGCACTTGGACTATCTAGGTTAGGTAACGGGCACTTTGAGTATCTAGGTTACCTAGCGGGAACTTGGACAATATAAGTTACCTAGCGGGCACTTGGACTATCTAGGTTACCTAACGGGCACTTTGACTATCTAGGTTACATAGTGGGCACTTGGACTATGTAGGTTAACTAGCAAGCACTTGGACTCTAGGTTACCTAGCGGGCACTTGGACTATCTAGGTTACCTAGCGGGCCCTTGGACTATGTAGATTTCCTAGCGGGCACTTGGACTATATAGGTTAACAAACGGGCACTTGTAATATGTAGGTAACCCAGCGGGCACTTGGACAGTCTAGGTTACCTAGCGGGCACTTGTACTATCTAGGTTAACGAACGGGCACTTGGACTATGTAGGTTACCTAGCGGGCACTTGGACTATGTAGGATTCCTATCGGACATTTGGACTACTTAGGTTACCTAGCGGGCACTTGGACTATCTAGGTTAACTAGCGGACACTTGGACTATCTAGGTCAACTAGCGGGCCCTTGTACTATGTAGGTTAACTAGCGTGCACTTGGAGTATCTAGGTTAACTAGCGGACCTTGAACTACTTAGGTTAACTAGCGGGCCCTTGGACTATGTTGGTTATCTAGCGGGCACTTGGATGATCTAGGTTAACTAGAGGGCACTTGGACTATCTAGGATAACTAGCGTGCACTTGGACTATCTAGGTTAACTAGCGGGCACTTGGATGGTCAATGTTAACTAGCGGGCACTTGGACTATCTAGGTTAGCTAACGGGCACTTGGACTAAGTACGTCCCTTAGTGGGCACTTGGACACTCTAGGTTAACTAACGGGCACTAGGACTATCTAGGTTAACTAGCGGGCACTTGGACTATGTAAGTCAACTAGCGGGCCCTTGGACTAACTAGGTTAGCTAACTGGCACTTGGACTATGTAGGTTAACTAGCAGACACTTGCACGATCTATGTTAACTAGCGGGCTCTTGCACTATGTAGGTTAACTAGTGGGCCCATTGACTATGTTGGTTAACTAGCGGGCACTTGGATTATATAGATAACCTAGCGGGCACTTAGACTTTGTAGGTTACCTAGCGGGCCCTTGGACTATGTAGGTTAACTAGTGGGCCCTTGGACTATCTATGTTAACGAACGTGCATTTGGACTATGTAGGTAACCTAGCAGACACTTGGACATCTAGGTTACCTAGCGGGCAATTGGACTATCTAGGTTAACGAACGGGCACTTGGACTATCTAGGTTACCTAGCGGGCACTTGGACTATGTAGGTAACCTAGCGTGAACGTGGACATTCTAGGTTACCTAGCGGGCACTTGGACTTCTAGGTTAACGAACTGGCACTTGGACTATGTATGTTGCATAGCGGGCAATTGGACTATCTAGGCTACCTAGCGGGAATTTGGACTATGTAGATTAACTAGCGGCACTTGGACTATCTACGTTAACAAGCGGGCCCTTGGACTATATAGATTCCCTAGCGGGTATTTGGACTACATATATAACCTAGCGGGCAGTTAGATTTTGTAGGTTACCTAGCGGGCACTTGGACTATCTAGGTTACCTAGCTGGCACTTGAACTATCTACGTTACCTAGTGGGTTCTTGGAGTATGTAGGTTACCTAGCGGGCTGTTGGACTATCTAGGTTACCAAGCGGACACTTGGACTATCTAGGTTAACTAACGGGCACTTGGATTATGTAGGTTCCCTAGCGGGCCCTTGGACTATGTAAGTTCTCTAGTGGGCACTTGGACTATGTGGGTTTCCTGACGGGCATTTGGACTATCTAGGTTACCTAACGGGCACTTGGACTATGTAGGTTCCCTAGCGGGCACTTGGACTATCTAGGTTAATTAGCGGGCACTTAGACTATCTAGATTAACTAGCGGGCCCTTGGACTCTCTAGGTTTACTAGCGGCCACTTGGACTATCTAGGTTAACTAGCGGGCACTTGGACTATGTAGTTTCCCTAGCGGGCATTTGGATTATTTAGGTTACCTAGTGGGCACTTGGACTATGTATGTTACCTAGCGGGCACTTGGACTATGTAGGTTAACTAGAAGGCACTTGGACTATCAAGGTTACCTAGCGGGCCCTTGGACTATGTAGGTTACCAGCGGGTACTTGGACTATCTAGGTTAAGGAATGTGCACTTGGACTATGTAGGTAACCTAGCGGGCACTTGGACTGGCTAGGTTACCTAGCAGGCACTTGGCCTATCTACGTTAATGAACAGGCACTTGGACTATGTAGGTTAACTAGCGGACACTTCGCCTATCTAGGTTAGCTAACGGGAAATTGGACTATCTAGGTTACCTAGCGGGCACTTGGACTATGTAGGTTCCCTAGCGGGCACTTGGACTATTTAGGTTACCTAGCAGACACTTTGACTATCTAGGTTAACTAACGGGTACTTGGACTATGTAGGTTGCCTAGCGAGCACATGGACTATGTTGGTTCCCTATCGGGTACTTGGACTGTCTAGGTTAACTAGGGGGCAATTGGACTGTCTAGGTTACCTAGTGGGTGCTTGGACTATGTAGTTTACCTAGGAGGCACTTGGACTATGTAGGTTAACTAGCGGGCACTTGGACTATCTAGGTTACCTAGCGGGCACTTGGACTATGTACGTTCCCTAGCGGGCACTTGGGCTAGCTACGTTACCTAGCGGGCACTTGGACTATGTAGGTTAACGAACGGGCACTTGGACTATGTAGGTAACCTAATGGTCACTTGGACTGTCTAGGTTACCTAGCGGGAACTTGGACTATGTAGGTTAACTAGCGGGCACTTGGACTATCAAGGTTAACTAGTGGGCCCTTGCTCTATGTAGGTTAACTAGCAGGCCTTTGGACTATGTAAGTTAACTAGAGGGCACTTTGATGATCCTGGTTAACTAGCGGGCACCTGGACTATCTAGGTTAACTAGCGGGCACTTGGACTATGTAGGTTAACTAGCGCGCACTTGGATGATCTAGGTTAAGTAGCGCGTACTTGGACTATGTAGGTTAACTAGCGGGCCCTTGGACGATCTAGGTTAACTAGCGTGCATTTGGACTATGTAGGTTAACTAGAGGATACTTGGACGATCTAGGTTAACTAGTGGGTCCTTGGACTATGTAATTTAACGAACGTGCATTTGGAATATATAGGTTACCTAGCAGACACTTGGACTGTCTAGGTTACCTAGCGGACACTTGGCTATCTAGGTTAACGAACGGGCACTTGGAATATGTAGGTTCCCTATCGGGTACTTGGACTATGTAGGTTCCTCAGCGGGCACATGGACTATGTAGGTTCCCTATCGGGCATTGGACTATGTAGGTTAACTAGCAGGACCTTGGACTATCTAGGTTACCTAGCAGGCACTTGAACTATGTACATACACTAGTGGGCACTTGGACTATCTAGGTTACCTAGCGGGCACTTGGACTATGTACGTCCCCTAGCGGGCACTTGGACTATCTAGGTTAACTAGAGGGCCCTTGTACTATCTAGATTAACTAGCGGGTCCTTGGACTATGTAGGTTACCTAGCGGGCACTTGGACTATCTAGGTTAACGAAAGGGCACTTGGACTATGTAGGTTACCTAGCGGGCACTTGGATTATCTAGGTTAGCTAACAGGAACTTGGAATATCTAGGTTACCTAGCGGGCACTTGGACTATGTAGGATCCCTATCGGACATTTGTACTACTTAGGTTAACTAGCTGGCACTTGGACTATCTAGGTTAACTAGTGGACCTTGGACTATGTAGGTTAACTAGCGGGCACTTGGACAATCTAGGTTACCTAGCAGGCACTTCAATTATGAAAGATCCCTAGCGGGCACTTGGACTATCTAGGTTACCTAGCGGGCACGTGGACTATGTAGGTTAACTAGCGGGCCCTTGCACCATGTAGGTTAACTAGCGGGCCCATGGATTATGTAGGTTTACTAGCAGGCACTTGGACTATCTAGGTTAACTAGCGGGCACTTGGACTATGTAGTTCCTCTAGCAGGCATTTGGACTATTAAGGTTACCAAGCGGGAACTTGGACTATGTAGGTTACCTAGGGGGCACTTGGACTATCTAGTTTAACTAGCAGGCACTTTGACTATCTAGGTTAACTAACGGGCACTTGAACTATGTAGGTTGCCTAGCAGGCACTTGGACTATGTAGGTTCCCTAGCGGGCACTTGGATTATGTAGGTTCTCTATCAGGCACTTGGATTATGTAGGTTCCCTATCGGGCACTTGGACTATGTAGGTTAACTAGCGGGCACTTGGACTGTCTAGGTAACCTAGCGGGCACTTGGACTATCTAGGTTAACGAACGGGCACTTGGACTATGTATGTAAGCTAGCGGGCACTTGGACTGTCTACGTTACCTAGCGGGCACTTTGACTATCTAGGTTAACGAATGGGCACTTGGACTATGTAGGTTACCTAGCGGGCACTTGGATTACGTAGGATCCCTATCAGACATTTTTACTACTTAGGTCATCTAGCGGGCAATTTGACTATGTAGTTTAAATAGCGGGCACTTGAGCTATCTAGGTTTCCTAGCAGGCACTTGGACTATGTACTCACCCTAGCGCGTGCTTGGACTATCTAGGTTACCTAGCGGGCACTTGGACTATGTACGTCCCCTAGTGGGCAATTGGACTATCTAGGTTAACTAACGGGCACTAGGACTATCTAGGTTAACTAGCGAGCACTTGGACTATCTAGGTTACCTAGCGGGCACTTGGACTATGTAGGTTGCTTAGCGGGCACTTGGACTATCTAGGTTAGGTAACGGGCACTTTGAGTATCTAGGTTACCTAGCGGGAACTTGGACAATATAAGTTACCTAGAGGGCACTTGGACTATCTAGGTTAACGAACGGGCACTTGGACTATGTAGGTTAACTAGCGGACACTTCGACTATCTAGGTTAGCTAACGGGAAATTGGACTATCTAGGTTACCTAGCGGGCGCTTGGACTATGTAGGTTCCCTAGCAGGCACTTGGACTATTTCGGTTACCTAGCAGGTAATTTGACTATCTAGGTTAACTAACGGGCACTTGGACTATGTAGGTTGCCTATTGAGCACTTGGACTATGTAGGTTCCCTAGCGAGCACTTGGACTATGTAGGTTCCCTATCGGGTACTTGGACTGTCTAGGTTGACTAGGGGGCAATTGGACAGTATAGGTTACCTAGTGGGTGCTTGGACTATGTAGTTTACCTAGGAGGCACTTGGACTATGTAGGTTAACTAGCGGGCACTTGGACTATCTAGGTTACCTAGTGGGCACTTGGACTATGTACGTTCCCTAGCGGGCACTTGTGCTAGCTACGTTACCTAGCGGGCACTTGGACTATGTAGGTTAACGAACGGGCACTTGGACTATGTAGGTAACCTAATGGTCACTTGGACTTTCTAGGTTACGTAGCGGGAACTTGGACTATGTAGGTTAACTAGCGGGCACTTGGACTATCAAGGTTAACTAGTGGGCCCTTGCTCTATGTAGGTTAACTAGCAGGCCTTTGGACTATGTAAGTTAACTAGAGGGCACTTTGATGATCCTGGTTAACTAGCGGGCACCTGGACTATCTAGGTTAACTAGCGGGCACTTGGACTATGTAGGTTAACTAGCACGCACTTGGACGATCTAGGTTAAGTAGCGCGTACTTGGACTATGTAAGTTAACTAGCGGGCCCTTGGACCATCTATGTTAACTAGCGTGCATTTGGACTATGTAGGTTAACTAGTGGATACTTGGACGATCTAGGTTAAGTAGTGGGCCCTTGTACTATGTAGTTTAACGAACGGGCATTTGGAATATGTAAGTTACCTAGCAGACACTTGGACTGTCTAGGTTACCTAGCGGGCACTTGGCTATCTAGGTTAATGAACGGGCAGTTGGACTATCTAGGTTGCCTAGCGGGCATTTGGACTATGTAAGTTACCTACTGGGCACTTGGACTATGTAGGGTCCCTAGCAAGCACTTGGACTATGTGGGTTCCAGAGTGGGCACTTGGACTATGTAAGTTAACTACCGGGCACTTGGACTATGTAGGTTAACTAGCGGGCCCTTGGACTATCTATGTTACCTAGCGGGCACTTGGAATATGTAGGTTAACTACCGGGCACATGCACTATCTAGGTTACCGAGTGGGCACTTGGACTATCTATGTTAACTAGTGGGCACTTGGACTATCTATGTTAACTACCGGGCACTTGGACTATGTAGGTTCCCAGCGGGCACATGGACTATGTAGGTTCCCTATCGGGTACTTGGACTGTCTAGGTTACCTAGCGGGTAATTGGACTGTCTAGGTTACCTAGTGGGCACTTGCACTATGTAGTTTACCTAGCAGGCACTTGCACTATGTAGGTTAACTAGCGGGCACTTGGACTATCTAGGTTGCCTAGCGGGCACTTGGACTATGTAGGTAACATAATGGTCACTTGGACTGTCTAGGTTACCTAGCGGGGACTTGGACTATGTAGGTTAACTAGCGGGCACTTGGACTATGTAGGATCCCTATCGGACATTTGTACTACTTAGGTTAACTAGCGGGCACTTTGACTATCTAGGTCAACTAGCGGGCCCTTGTACTATGTAGGTTAACTAGCTGGCACTTGGACTATCTAGGTTAACTAGTGGACCTTGGACTATGTAGGTTAACTAGCAGGCACTTGGACTATGTACGTCCCCTAGGGGGCACTTGGACTATCTAGGTTAACTAACGGGAACTAGGACTATCTAGGTTAACTAGCGGGCACTTGGACAATCTAGGTTACCTAGCAGGCACTTGGATTATGAAAGATCCCTAGCGGGCACTTGGACTATCTAGGTTACCTAGCGGGCACGTGGACTATGTAGGTTAACTAGCGGGCCCTTGCACCATGTAGGTTAACTAGCGGGCCCATGGATTATGTAGGTTTACTAGCACGCACTTGGACTATCTAGGTTAACTAGCGGGCACTTGGATTATGTAGTTTCCCTAGCAGGCATTTGGACTATTAAGGTTATGAAGCGGGAACTTGGACTATGTAGGTTACCTAGCGGGCACTTGGACTATCTAGTTTAACTAGCAGGCACTTTGACTATCTAGGTTAACTAACGGGCACTTGAACTATGTAGGTTGCCTAGCAGGCACTTGGACTATGTAGGTTCCCTAGCGGGCACTTGGATTATGTAGGTTCCCTATCGGGCACTTGGACTATGTAGGTTAACTAGCGGGCACTTGGACTGTCTAGGTAACCTAGCGGGCACTTGGACTATCTAGGTTAACGAACGGGCACTTGGACTATGTAGGTAATCTAGTGGGCACTTGGACTGTCTACGTTACCTAGCGGGCACTTTGACTATCTAGGTTAACGAATGGGCACTTGGACTATGTAGGTTCCCTAGCGGGCACTTGGATTACGTAGGATCCCTATCAGACATTTGTACTACTTAGGTCATCTAGCGGGCAATTTGACTATGTAGTTTAAATAGCGGGCACTTGAGCTATCTAGGTTTCCTAGCAGGCACTTGGACTATGTACATACCCTAGCGCATGCTTGGATTATCTAGGTTACCTAGCGGGCACTTCGACTATGTACGTCCCCTAGTGGGCAATTGGACTATCTAGGTTAACTAACGGGCACTAGGACTATCTAGGTTAACTAGCGAGCACTTGGACTATCTAGGTTACCTAGCGGGAACTTGGACTATGTAGGTTACCTAGCGGGCACTTGGACTATGTAGGTTGCTTAGCGGGCACTTGGACTATCTAGGTTAGGTAACGGGCACTTTGAGTATCTAGGTTACCTAGCGGGAACTTGAACAATATAAGTTACCTAGCGGGCACTTGGACTATCTAGGTTGCCTAACGGGCACTTTGACTATCTAGGTTACATAGTGGGCACTTGGACTATGTAGGTTAACTAGCAAGCACTTGGACTCTAGGTTATCTAGCGGGCTCTTGGACTATCTAGGTTACCTAGAGGGCCCTTGGACTATGTAGATTTCCTAGCGGGCACTTGGACTATATAGGTTAACGAACGGGCACTTGTAATATGTAGGTAACCCAGCGGGCACTTGGACAGTCTAGGTTACCTAGCGGGCACTTGTACTATCTAGGTTAACGAACGGGCACTTGGAATATGTAGGTTACCTAGCGGGCACTTGGACTATGTAGGATTCCTATCGGACATTTGGACTACTTAGGTTACCTAGCGGGCACTTGGACTATCTAGGTTAACTAGCGGACACTTGGACTATCTAGGTCAACTAGCGGGCCCTTGTACTATGTAGGTTAACTAGCGTGCACTTGGAGTATCTAGGTTAACTAGCGGACCTTGAACTACTTAGGTTAACTAGCGAGCACTTGGACTATCTAGGTTACCTAGCGGGCACTTGGACTATGTAGGTTGCTTAGCGGGCACTTGGACTATCTAGGTTAGGTAACGGGCACTTTGAGTATCTAGGTTACCTAGCGGGAACTTGGACAATATAAGTTACCTAGAGGGCACTTGGACTATCTAGGTTAACGAACGGGCACTTGGACTATGTAGGTTAACTAGCGGACACTTCGACTATCTAGGTTAGCTAACGGGAAATTGGACTATCTAGGTTACCTAGCGGGCGCTTGGACTATGTAGGTTCCCTAGCGGGCACTTGGACTATTTCGGTTACCTAGCAGATAATTTGACTATCTAGGTTAACTAACGGGCACTTGGACTATGTAGGTTGCCTAGCGAGCACTTGGACTATGTAGGTTCCCTAGCGAGCACTTGGACTATGTAGGTTCCCTATCGGGTACTTGGACTGTCTAGGTTGACTAGGGGGCAATTGGACAGTCTAGGTTACCTAGTGGGTGCTTGGACTATGTAGTTTACCTAGGAGGCACTTGGACTATGTAGGTTAACTAGCGGGCACTTGGACTATCTAGGTTACCTAGTGGGCACTTGGACTATGTACGTTCCCTAGCGGGCACTTGTGCTAGCTACGTTACCTAGCGGGCACTTGGACTATGTAGGTTAACGAACGGGCACTTGGACTATGTAGGTAACCTAATGGTCACTTGGACTTTCTAGGTTACGTAGCGGGAACTTGGACTATGTAGGTTAACTAGCGGGCACTTGGACTATCAAGGTTAACTAGTGGGCCCTTGCTCTATGTAGGTTAACTAGCAGGCCTTTGGACTATGTAAGTTAACTAGAGGGCACTTTGATGATCCTGGTTAACTAGCGGGCACCTGGACTATCTAGGTTAACTAGCGGGCACTTGGACTATGTAGGTTAACTAGCACGCACTTATACGATCTAGGTTAAGTAGCGCGTACTTGGACTATGTAGGTTAACTAGCGGGCCCTTGGACCATCTAGGTTAACTAGCGTGCATTTGGACTATGCAGATTAACTAGTGGATACTTGGACGATCTAGGTTAAGTAGTGGGCCCTTGTACTATGTAGTTTAACGAACGGGCATTTGGAATATGTAAGATACCTAGCAGACACTTGGACTGTCTAGGTTACCTAGCGGTCACATGGCTATCTAGGTTAATGAACGGGTACTTGGACTATCTAGGTTGCCTAGCGGGCATTTGGACTATGTAAGTTACCTACTGGGCACTTGGACTATGTAGGGTCCCTAGCTGGCATTTGGACTATGTGGGTTCCAGAGTGGGCACTTGGACTATGTAAGTTAACTACCGGGCACTTGGACTATGTAGGTTAACTAGCGGGCCCTTGGACTATCTATGTTACCTAGCGGGCACTTGGAATATGTAGGTTAACTACCGGGCACATGCACTATCTAGGTTACCGAGTGGGCACTTGGACTATGTACATTCCCTAGCGGGCACTTGGACTATCTATGTTAACTAGTGGGCACTTGGACTATCTATGTTAACTACCGGGCACTTGGACTATGTAGGTTCCCAGCGGGCACATGGACTATGTAGGTTCCCTATCGGGTACTTGGACTGTCTAGGTTAACTAGCGGGTAATTGGACTGTCTAGGTTACCTAGTGGGCACTTGCACTATGTAGTTTACCTAGCAGGCACTTGGACTATGTAGGTTAACTAGCAGATAATTTGACTATCTAGGTTAACTAACGGGCACTTGGACTATGTAGATTGCCTAGCGAGCACTTGGACTATGTAGGTTAACTAGTGGATACTTGGACGATCTAGGTTAAGTAGTGGGCCCTTGTACTATGTAGTTTAACGAACGGGCATTTGGAATATGTAAGTTACCTAGCAGACATTTGGACTGTCTAGGTTACCTAGCGGGCACTTGGCTATCTAGGTTAATGAACGGGCACTTGGACTATCTAGGTTGCCTAGCGGGCATTTGGACTATGTAAGTTACCTACTGGGCACTTGGACTATGTAGGGTCCCTAGCAGGCACTTGGACTATGTGGGTTCCAGAGTGGGCACTTTGACTATGTAAGTTAACTACCGGGCACTTGGACTATGTAGGTTAACTAGCGGGCCCTTGGACTATCTATGTTACCTAGCGGGCACTTGGAATATGTAGGTTAACTACCGGGCACATGCACTATCTAGGTTACCGAGTGGGCACTTGGACTATCTATGTTAACTAGTGGGCACTTGGACTATCTATGTTAACTACCGGGCACTTGGACTATGTAGGTTCCCAGCGGGCACATGGACTATGTAGGTTCCCTATCGGGTACTTGGACTGTCTAGGTTAACTAGCGGGTAATTGGACTGTCTAGGTTACCTAGTGGGCACTTGCACTATGTAGTTTACCTAGCAGGCACTTGCACTATGTAGGTTAACTAGCGGGCACTTGGACTCTCTAGGTTGCCTAGCGGGCACTTGGACTATGTAGGTAACATAATGGTCACTTGGACTGTCTAGGTTACCTAGTGGGGACTTGGACTATGTAGGTTAACTAGCGGGCACTTGGACTATGTAGGATCCCTATCGGACATTTGTACTACTTAGGTTAACTAGCGGGCACTTTGACTATCTAGGTCAACTAGCGGGCCCTTGTACTATGTAGGTTAACTAGCTGGCACTTGGACTATCTAGGTTAACTAGTGGACCTTGGACTATGTAGGTTAACTAGCAGGCACTTGGACTATGTACGTCCCCTAGGGGGCACTTGGACTATCTAGGTTAACTAACGGGAACTAGGACTATCTAGGTTAACTAGCGGGCACTTGGACAATCTAGGTTACCTAGCAGGCACTTGGATTATGAAAGATCCCTAGCGGGCACTTGGACTATCTAGGTTACCTAGCGGGCACGTGGACTATGTAGGTTAACTAGCGGGCCCTTGCACCATGTAGGTTAACTAGCGGGCCCATGGATTATGTAGGTTTACTAGCAGGCACTTGGACTATCTAGGTTAACTAGCGGGCACTTGGATTATGTAGTTTCCCTAGCAGGCATTTGGACTATTAAGGTTATGAAGCGGGAACTTGGACTATGTAGGTTACCTAGCGGGCACTTGGACTATCTAGTTTAACTAGCAGGAACTTTGACTACCTAGGTTAACTAACGGGCACTTGAACTATGTAGGTTGCCTAGCAGGCACTTGGACTATGTAGGTTCCCTAGCGGGCACTTGGATTATGTAGGTTCCCTATCAGGCACTTGGATTATGTAGGTTCCCTATCGGGCACTTGGACTATGTAGGTTAACTAGCGGGCACTTGGACTGTCTAGGTAACCTAGCGGGCACTTGGACTATCTAGGTTAACGAACGGGCACTTGGATTATGTAGGTAATCTAGTGGGCACTTGGACTGTCTACGTTACCTAGCGGGCACTTTGACTATCTAGGTTAACGAATGGGCACTTGGACTATGTAGGTTCCCTAGCGGGCACTTGGATTACGTAGGATCCCTATCAGACATTTGTACTACTTAGGTCATCTAGCGGGCAATTTGACTATGTAGTTTAAATAGCGGGCACTTGAGCTATCTAGGTTTCCTAGCAGGCACTTGGACTATGTACATACCCTAGCGCGTGCTTGGATTATCTAGGTTACCTAGCGGGCACTTCGACTATGTACGTCCCCTAGTGGGCAATTGGACTATCTAGGTTAACTAACGGGCACTAGGACTATCTAGGTTAACTAGCGAGCACTTGGACTATCTAGGTTACCTAGCGGGAACTTGGACTATGTAGGTTACCTAGCGGGCACTTGGACTATGTAGGTTGCTTAGCGGGCACTTGGACTATCTAGGTTAGGTAACGGGCACTTTGAGTATCTAGGTTACCTAGCGGGAACTTGGACAATATAAGTTACCTAGCGTGCACTTGGACTATCTAGGTTACCTAACGGGCACTTTGACTATCTAGGTTACATAGTGGGCACTTGGACTATGTAGGTTAACTAGCAAGCACTTGGACTCTAGGTTACCTAGCGGGCACTTGGACTATCTAGGTTACCTAGCGGACCGTTGGACTATGTAGATTTCCTAGCGGGCACTTGGACTATATAGGTTAACGAACGGGCACTTGTAATATGTAGGTAACCCAGCGGGCACTTGGACAGTCTAGGTTACCTAGCGGGCACTTGTACTATCTAGGTTAACGAACGGGCACTTGGACTATGTAGGTTACCTAGCGGGCACTTGGACTATGTAGGATTCCTATCGGACATTTGGACTACTTAGGTTACCTAGCGGGCACTTGGACTATCTAGGTTAACTAGCGGACACTTGGACTATCTAGGTCAACTAGCGGGCCCTTGTACTATGTAGGTTAACTAGCGTGCACTTGGAGTATCTAGGTTAACTAGCGGACCTTGAACTACTTAGGTTAACTAGCGAGCACTTGGACTATCTAGGTTACCTAGCGGGCACTTGGACTATGTAGGTTGCTTAGCGGGCACTTGGACTATCTAGGTTAGGTAACGGGCACTTTGAGTATCTAGGTTACCTAGCGGGAACTTGGACAATATAAGTTACCTAGAGGGCACTTGGACTATCTAGGTTAACGAACGGGCACTTGGACTATGTAGGTTAACTAGCGGACACTTCGACTATCTAGGTTAGCTAACGGGAAATTGGACTATCTAGGTTACCTAGCGGGCGCTTGGACTATGTAGGTTCCCTAGCGGGCACTTGGACTATTTCGGTTACCTAGCAGATAATTTGACTATCTAGGTTAACTAACGGGCACTTGGACTATGTAGGTTGCCTAGCGAGCACTTGGACTATGTAGGTTCCCTAGCGAGCACTTGGACTATGTAGGTTCCCTATCGGGTACTTGGACTGTCTAGGTTGACTAGGGGGCAATTGGACAGTCTAGGTTACCTAGTGGGTGCTTGGACTATGTAGTTTACCTAGGAGGCACTTGGACTATGTAGGTTAACTAGCGGGCACTTGGACTATCTAGGTTACCTAGTGGGCACTTGGACTATGTACGTTCCCTAGCGGGCACTTGTGCTAGCTACGTTACCTAGCGGGCACTTGGACTATGTAGGTTAACGAACGGGCACTTGGACTATGTAGGTAACCTAATGGTCACTTGGACTTTCTAGGTTACGTAGCGGGAACTTGGACTATGTAGGTTAACTAGCGGGCACTTGGACTATCAAGGTTAACTAGTGGGCCCTTGCTCTATGTAGGTTAACTAGCAGGCCTTTGGACTATGTAAGTTAACTAGAGGGCACTTTGATGATCCTGGTTAACTAGCGGGCACCTGGACTATCTAGGTTAACTAGCGGGCACTTGGACTATGTAGGTTCCCAGCGGGCACATGGACTATGTAGGTTCCCTATCGGGTACTTGGACTGTCTAGGTTACCTAGCGGGTAATTGGACTGTCTAGGTTACCTAGTGGGCACTTGCACTATGTAGTTTACCTAGCAGGCACTTGCACTATGTAGGTTAACTAGCGGGCACTTGGACTATCTAGGTTGCCTAGCGGGCACTTGGACTATGTAGGTAACATAATGGTCACTTGGACTGTCTAGGTTACCTAGCGGGGACTTGGACTATGTAGGTTAACTAGCGGGCACTTGGACTATGTAGGATCCCTATCGGACATTTGTACTACTTAGGTTAACTAGCGGGCACTTTGACTATCTAGGTCAACTAGCGGGCCCTTGTACTATGTAGGTTAACTAGCTGGCACTTGGACTATCTAGGTTAACTAGTGGACCTTGGACTATGTAGGTTAACTAGCAGGCACTTGGACTATGTACGTCCCCTAGGGGGCACTTGGACTATCTAGGTTAACTAACGGGAACTAGGACTATCTAGGTTAACTAGCGGGCACTTGGACAATCTAGGTTACCTAGCAGGCACTTGGATTATGAAAGATCCCTAGCGGGCACTTGGACTATCTAGGTTACCTAGCGGGCACGTGGACTATGTAGGTTAACTAGCGGGCCCTTGCACCATGTAGGTTAACTAGCGGGCCCATGGATTATGTAGGTTTACTAGCACGCACTTGGACTATCTAGGTTAACTAGCGGGCACTTGGATTATGTAGTTTCCCTAGCAGGCATTTGGACTATTAAGGTTATGAAGCGGGAACTTGGACTATGTAGGTTACCTAGCGGGCACTTGGACTATCTAGTTTAACTAGCAGGCACTTTGACTATCTAGGTTAACTAACGGGCACTTGAACTATGTAGGTTGCCTAGCAGGCACTTGGACTATGTAGGTTCCCTAGCGGGCACTTGGATTATGTAGGTTCCCTATCAGGCACTTGGATTATGTAGGTTCCCTATCGGGCACTTGGACTATGTAGGTTAACTAGCGGGCACTTGGACTGTCTAGGTAACCTAGCGGGCACTTGGACTATCTAGGTTAACGAACGGGCACTTGGACTATGTAGGTAATCTAGTGGGCACTTGGACTGTCTACGTTACCTAGCGGGCACTTTGACTATCTAGGTTAACGAATGGGCACTTGGACTATGTAGGTTCCCTAGCGGGCACTTGGATTACGTAGGATCCCTATCAGACATTTGTACTACTTAGGTCATCTAGCGGGCAATTTGACTATGTAGTTTAAATAGCGGGCACTTGAGCTATCTAGGTTTCCTAGCAGGCACTTGGACTATGTACATACCCTAGCGCATGCTTGGATTATCTAGGTTACCTAGCGGGCACTTCGACTATGTACGTCCCCTAGTGGGCAATTGGACTATCTAGGTTAACTAACGGGCACTAGGACTATCTAGGTTAACTAGCGAGCACTTGGACTATCTAGGTTACCTAGCGGGAACTTGGACTATGTAGGTTACCTAGCGGGCACTTGGACTATGTAGGTTGCTTAGCGGGCACTTGGACTATCTAGGTTAGGTAACGGGCACTTTGAGTATCTAGGTTACCTAGCGGGAACTTGAACAATATAAGTTACCTAGCGGGCACTTGGACTATCTAGGTTGCCTAACGGGCACTTTGACTATCTAGGTTACATAGTGGGCACTTGGACTATGTAGGTTAACTAGCAAGCACTTGGACTCTAGGTTATCTAGCGGGCTCTTGGACTATCTAGGTTACCTAGAGGGCCCTTGGACTATGTAGATTTCCTAGCGGGCACTTGGACTATATAGGTTAACGAACGGGCACTTGTAATATGTAGGTAACCCAGCGGGCACTTGGACAGTCTAGGTTACCTAGCGGGCACTTGTACTATCTAGGTTAACGAACGGGCACTTGGAATATGTAGGTTACCTAGCGGGCACTTGGACTATGTAGGATTCCTATCGGACATTTGGACTACTTAGGTTACCTAGCGGGCACTTGGACTATCTAGGTTAACTAGCGGACACTTGGACTATCTAGGTCAACTAGCGGGCCCTTGTACTATGTAGGTTAACTAGCGTGCACTTGGAGTATCTAGGTTAACTAGCGGACCTTGAACTACTTAGGTTAACTAGCGAGCACTTGGACTATCTAGGTTACCTAGCGGGCACTTGGACTATGTAGGTTGCTTAGCGGGCACTTGGACTATCTAGGTTAGGTAACGGGCACTTTGAGTATCTAGGTTACCTAGCGGGAACTTGGACAATATAAGTTACCTAGAGGGCACTTGGACTATCTAGGTTAACGAACGGGCACTTGGACTATGTAGGTTAACTAGCGGACACTTCGACTATCTAGGTTAGCTAACGGGAAATTGGACTATCTAGGTTACCTAGCGGGCGCTTGGACTATGTAGGTTCCCTAGCGGGCACTTGGACTATTTCGGTTACCTAGCAGATAATTTGACTATCTAGGTTAACTAACGGGCACTTGGACTATGTAGGTTGCCTAGCGAGCACTTGGACTATGTAGGTTCCCTAGCGAGCACTTGGACTATGTAGGTTCCCTATCGGGTACTTGGACTGTCTAGGTTGACTAGGGGGCAATTGGACAGTCTAGGTTACCTAGTGGGTGCTTGGACTATGTAGTTTACCTAGGAGGCACTTGGACTATGTAGGTTAACTAGCGGGCACTTGGACTATCTAGGTTACCTAGTGGGCACTTGGACTATGTACGTTCCCTAGCGGGCACTTGTGCTAGCTACGTTACCTAGCGGGCACTTGGACTATGTAGGTTAACGAACGGGCACTTGGACTATGTAGGTAACCTAATGGTCACTTGGACTTTCTAGGTTACGTAGCGGGAACTTGGACTATGTAGGTTAACTAGCGGGCACTTGGACTATCAAGGTTAACTAGTGGGCCCTTGCTCTATGTAGGTTAACTAGCAGGCCTTTGGACTATGTAAGTTAACTAGAGGGCACTTTGATGATCCTGGTTAACTAGCGGGCACCTGGACTATCTAGGTTAACTAGCGGGCACTTGGACTATGTAGGTTAACTAGCACGCACTTATACGATCTAGGTTAAGTAGCGCGTACTTGGACTATGTAGGTTAACTAGCGGGCCCTTGGACCATCTAGGTTAACTAGCGTGCATTTGGACTATGCAGATTAACTAGTGGATACTTGGACGATCTAGGTTAAGTAGTGGGCCCTTGTACTATGTAGTTTAACGAACGGGCATTTGGAATATGTAAGATACCTAGCAGACACTTGGACTGTCTAGGTTACCTAGCGGTCACATGGCTATCTAGGTTAATGAACGGGCACTTGGACTATCTAGGTTGCCTAGCGGGCATTTGGACTATGTAAGTTACCTACTGGGCACTTGGACTATGTAGGGTCCCTAGCAGGCATTTGGACTATGTGGGTTCCAGAGTGGGCACTTGGACTATGTAAGTTAACTACCGGGCACTTGGACTATGTAGGTTAACTAGCGGGCCCTTGGACTATCTATGTTACCTAGCGGGCACTTGGAATATGTAGGTTAACTACCGGGCACATGCACTATCTAGGTTACCGAGTGGGCACTTGGACTATGTACATTCCCTAGCGGGCACTTGGACTATCTATGTTAACTAGTGGGCACTTGGACTATCTATGTTAACTACCGGGCACTTGGACTATGTAGGTTCCCAGCGGGCACATGGACTATGTAGGTTCCCTATCGGGTACTTGGACTGTCTAGGTTAACTAGCGGGTAATTGGACTGTCTAGGTTACCTAGTGGGCACTTGCACTATGTAGTTTACCTAGCAGGCACTTGGACTATGTAGGTTAACTAGCAGATAATTTGACTATCTAGGTTAACTAACGGGCACTTGGACTATGTAGATTGCCTAGCGAGCACTTGGACTATGTAGGTTAACTAGTGGATACTTGGACGATCTAGGTTAAGTAGCGCGTACTTGGACTATGTAGGTTAACTAGCGGGCCCTTGGACCATCTAGGTTAACTAGCGTGCATTTGGACTATGCAGATTAACTAGTGGATACTTGGACGATCTAGGTTAAGTAGTGGGCCCTTGTACTATGTAGTTTAACGAACGGGCATTTGGAATATGTAAGTTACCTAGCAGACACTTGGACTGTCTAGGTTACCTAGCGGGCACTTGGCTATCTAGGTTAATGAACGGGCACTTGGACTATCTAGGTTGCCTAGCGGGCATTTGGACTATGTAAGTTACCTACTGGGCACTTGGACTATGTAGGGTCCCTAGCAGGCACTTGGACTATGTGGGTTCCAGAGTGGGCACTTTGACTATGTAAGTTAACTACCGGGCACTTGGACTATGTAGGTTAACTAGCGGGCCCTTGGACTATCTATGTTACCTAGCGGGCACTTGGAATATGTAGGTTAACTACCGGGCACATGCACTATCTAGGTTACCGAGTGGGCACTTGGACTATCTATGTTAACTAGTGGGCACTTGGACTATCTATGTTAACTACCGGGCACTTGGACTATGTAGGTTCCCAGCGGGCACATGGACTATGTAGGTTCCCTATCGGGTACTTGGACTGTCTAGGTTAACTAGCGGGTAATTGGACTGTCTAGGTTACCTAGTGGGCACTTGCACTATGTAGTTTACCTAGCAGGCACTTGCACTATGTAGGTTAACTAGCGGGCACTTGGACTCTCTAGGTTGCCTAGCGGGCACTTGGACTATGTAGGTAACATAATGGTCACTTGGACTGTCTAGGTTACCTAGTGGGGACTTGGACTATGTAGGTTAACTAGCGGGCACTTGGACTATGTAGGATCCCTATCGGACATTTGTACTACTTAGGTTAACTAGCGGGCACTTTGACTATCTAGGTCAACTAGCGGGCCCTTGTACTATGTAGGTTAACTAGCTGGCACTTGGACTATCTAGGTTAACTAGTGGACCTTGGACTATGTAGGTTAACTAGCAGGCACTTGGACTATGTACGTCCCCTAGGGGGCACTTGGACTATCTAGGTTAACTAACGGGAACTAGGACTATCTAGGTTAACTAGCGGGCACTTGGACAATCTAGGTTACCTAGCAGGCACTTGGATTATGAAAGATCCCTAGCGGGCACTTGGACTATCTAGGTTACCTAGCGGGCACGTGGACTATGTAGGTTAACTAGCGGGCCCTTGCACCATGTAGGTTAACTAGCGGGCCCATGGATTATGTAGGTTTACTAGCAGGCACTTGGACTATCTAGGTTAACTAGCGGGCACTTGGATTATGTAGTTTCCCTAGCAGGCATTTGGACTATTAAGGTTATGAAGCGGGAACTTGGACTATGTAGGTTACCTAGCGGGCACTTGGACTATCTAGTTTAACTAGCAGGAACTTTGACTACCTAGGTTAACTAACGGGCACTTGAACTATGTAGGTTGCCTAGCAGGCACTTGGACTATGTAGGTTCCCTAGCGGGCACTTGGATTATGTAGGTTCCCTATCAGGCACTTGGATTATGTAGGTTCCCTATCGGGCACTTGGACTATGTAGGTTAACTAGCGGGCACTTGGACTGTCTAGGTAACCTAGCGGGCACTTGGACTATCTAGGTTAACGAACGGGCACTTGGATTATGTAGGTAATCTAGTGGGCACTTGGACTGTCTACGTTACCTAGCGGGCACTTTGACTATCTAGGTTAACGAATGGGCACTTGGACTATGTAGGTTCCCTAGCGGGCACTTGGATTACGTAGGATCCCTATCAGACATTTGTACTACTTAGGTCATCTAGCGGGCAATTTGACTATGTAGTTTAAATAGCGGGCACTTGAGCTATCTAGGTTTCCTAGCAGGCACTTGGACTATGTACATACCCTAGCGCGTGCTTGGATTATCTAGGTTACCTAGCGGGCACTTCGACTATGTACGTCCCCTAGTGGGCAATTGGACTATCTAGGTTAACTAACGGGCACTAGGACTATCTAGGTTAACTAGCGAGCACTTGGACTATCTAGGTTACCTAGCGGGAACTTGGACTATGTAGGTTACCTAGCGGGCACTTGGACTATGTAGGTTGCTTAGCGGGCACTTGGACTATCTAGGTTAGGTAACGGGCACTTTGAGTATCTAGGTTACCTAGCGGGAACTTGGACAATATAAGTTACCTAGCGTGCACTTGGACTATCTAGGTTACCTAACGGGCACTTTGACTATCTAGGTTACATAGTGGGCACTTGGACTATGTAGGTTAACTAGCAAGCACTTGGACTCTAGGTTACCTAGCGGGCACTTGGACTATCTAGGTTACCTAGCGGACCGTTGGACTATGTAGATTTCCTAGCGGGCACTTGGACTATATAGGTTAACGAACGGGCACTTGTAATATGTAGGTAACCCAGCGGGCACTTGGACAGTCTAGGTTACCTAGCGGGCACTTGTACTATCTAGGTTAACGAACGGGCACTTGGACTATGTAGGTTACCTAGCGGGCACTTGGACTATGTAGGATTCCTATCGGACATTTGGACTACTTAGGTTACCTAGCGGGCACTTGGACTATCTAGGTTAACTAGCGGACACTTGGACTATCTAGGTCAACTAGCGGGCCCTTGTACTATGTAGGTTAACTAGCGTGCACTTGGAGTATCTAGGTTAACTAGCGGACCTTGAACTACTTAGGTTAACTAGCGAGCACTTGGACTATCTAGGTTACCTAGCGGGCACTTGGACTATGTAGGTTGCTTAGCGGGCACTTGGACTATCTAGGTTAGGTAACGGGCACTTTGAGTATCTAGGTTACCTAGCGGGAACTTGGACAATATAAGTTACCTAGAGGGCACTTGGACTATCTAGGTTAACGAACGGGCACTTGGACTATGTAGGTTAACTAGCGGACACTTCGACTATCTAGGTTAGCTAACGGGAAATTGGACTATCTAGGTTACCTAGCGGGCGCTTGGACTATGTAGGTTCCCTAGCGGGCACTTGGACTATTTCGGTTACCTAGCAGATAATTTGACTATCTAGGTTAACTAACGGGCACTTGGACTATGTAGGTTGCCTAGCGAGCACTTGGACTATGTAGGTTCCCTAGCGAGCACTTGGACTATGTAGGTTCCCTATCGGGTACTTGGACTGTCTAGGTTGACTAGGGGGCAATTGGACAGTCTAGGTTACCTAGTGGGTGCTTGGACTATGTAGTTTACCTAGGAGGCACTTGGACTATGTAGGTTAACTAGCGGGCACTTGGACTATCTAGGTTACCTAGTGGGCACTTGGACTATGTACGTTCCCTAGCGGGCACTTGTGCTAGCTACGTTACCTAGCGGGCACTTGGACTATGTAGGTTAACGAACGGGCACTTGGACTATGTAGGTAACCTAATGGTCACTTGGACTTTCTAGGTTACGTAGCGGGAACTTGGACTATGTAGGTTAACTAGCGGGCACTTGGACTATCAAGGTTAACTAGTGGGCCCTTGCTCTATGTAGGTTAACTAGCAGGCCTTTGGACTATGTAAGTTAACTAGAGGGCACTTTGATGATCCTGGTTAACTAGCGGGCACCTGGACTATCTAGGTTAACTAGCGGGCACTTGGACTATGTAGGTTAACTAGCACGCACTTATACGATCTAGGTTAAGTAGCGCGTACTTGGACTATGTAGGTTAACTAGCGGGCACTTGGACTATCTAGGTTACCTAGTGGGCACTTGGACTATGTACGTTCCCTAGCGGGCACTTGTGCTAGCTACGTTACCTAGCGGGCACTTGGACTATGTAGGTTAACGAACGGGCACTTGGACTATGTAGGTAACCTAATGGTCACTTGGACTTTCTAGGTTACGTAGCGGGAACTTGGACTATGTAGGTTAACTAGCGGGCACTTGGACTATCAAGGTTAACTAGTGGGCCCTTGCTCTATGTAGGTTAACTAGCAGGCCTTTGGACTATGTAAGTTAACTAGAGGGCACTTTGATGATCCTGGTTAACTAGCGGGCACCTGGACTATCTAGGTTAACTAGCGGGCACTTGGACTATGTAGGTTAACTAGCACGCACTTATACGATCTAGGTTAAGTAGCGCGTACTTGGACTATGTAGGTTAACTAGTGGATACTTGGACGATCTAGGTTAAGTAGTGGGCCCTTGTACTATGTAGTTTAACGAACGGGCATTTGGAATATGTAAGTTACCTAGCAGACACTTGGACTGTCTAGGTTACCTAGCGGGCACTTGGCTATCTAGGTTAATGAACGGGCACTTGGACTATCTAGGTTGCCTAGCGGGCATTTGGACTATGTAAGTTACCTACTGGGCACTTGGACTATGTAGGGTCCCTAGCAGGCATTTGGACTATGTGGGTTCCAGAGTGGGCACTTGGACTATGTAAGTTAACTACCGGGCACTTGGACTATGTAGGTTAACTAGCGGGCCCTTGGACTATCTATGTTACCTAGCGGGCACTTGGAATATGTAGGTTAACTACCGGGCACATGCACTATCTAGGTTACCGAGTGGGCACTTGGACTATGTACATTCCCTAGCGGGCACTTGGACTATCTATGTTAACTAGTGGGCACTTGGACTTTCTATGTTAACTACCGGGCACTTGGACTATGTAGGTTCCCAGCGGGCACATGGACTATGTAGGTTCCCTATCGGGTACTTGGACTGTCTAGGTTAACTAGCGGGTAATTGGACTGTCTAGGTTACCTAGTGGGCACTTGCACTATGTAGTTTACCTAGCAGGCACTTGGACTATGTAGGTTAACTAGCGGGCACTTGGACTATCTAGGTTGCCTAGCGGGCACTTGGACTATGTAGGTAACATAATGGTCACTTGGACTGTCTAGGTTACCTAGCGGGGACTTGGACTATGTAGGTTAACTAGCGGGCACTTGGTCTATGTAGGATGCCTATCGGACATTTGTACTACTTAGGTTAACTAGCGGGCACTTTGACTATCTAGGTCAACTAGCGGGCCCTTGTACTATGTAGGTTAACTAGCTGGCACTTGGACTATCTAGGTTAACTAGTGGACCTTGGACTATGTAGGTTAACTAGCGGGCACTTGGACTATGTACGTCCCCTAGGGGGCACTTGGACTATCTAGGTTAACTAACGGGAACTAGGACTATCTAGGTTAACTAGCGGGCACTTGGACAATCTAGGTTACCTAGCAGGCACTTGGATTATGAAAGATCCCTAGCGGGCACTTGGACTATCTAGGTTACCTAGCAGGCACGTGGACTATGTAGGTTAACTAGCGGCCCTTGCACCATGTAGGTTAACTAGCGGGCCCATGGATTATGTAGGTTTACTAGCACGCACTTGGACTATCTAGGTTAACTAGCGGGCACTTGGATTATGTAGTTTCCCTAGCAGGCATTTGGACTATTAAGGTTACGAAGCGGGAACTTGGACTATGTAGGTTACCTAGCGGGCACTTGGACTATCTAGTTTAACTAGCAGGCACTTTGACTATCTAGGTTAACTAACGGGCACTTGAACTATGTAGGTTGCCTAGCAGGCACTTGGACTATGTAGGTTCCCTAGCGGGCACTTGGATTATGTAGGTTCCCTATCAGGCACTTGGATTATGTAGGTTCCCTATCGGGCACTTGGACTATGTAGGTTAACTAGCGGGCACTTGGACTGTCTAGGTTAACGAACGGGCACTTGGACTATGTAGGTAAGCTAGCGGGCACTTGGACTGTCTACGTTACCTAGCGGGCACTTTGACTATCTAGGTTAACGAATGGGCACTTGGACTATGTAGGTTCCCTAGCGCGCACTTGGATTACGTAGGATCCCTAACAGACATTTGTACTACTTAGGTCATCTAGCGGGCAATTTGACTATGTAGTTTAAATAGCGGGCACTTGAGCTATCTAGGTTTCCTAGCAGGCACTTGGACTATGTACATACCCTAGCGTGTGCTTGGATTATCTAGGTTACCTAGCGGGCACTTGGACTATGTACGTCCCCTAGTGGGCAATTGGACTATCTAGGTTAACTAACGGGCACTAGGACTATCTAGGTTAACTAGCGAGCACTTGGACTATCTAGGTTACCTAGCGGGCACTTGGACTTCTAGGTTAATGAACGGGCACTTGGACTATGTAGGTTGCTTAGCGGGCACTTGGACTATCTAGGTTAGGTAACGGGCACTTTGAGTATCTAGGTTACCTAGCGGGAACTTGGACAATATAAGTTACCTAGCGGGCACTTGGACTATCTAGGTTACCTAACGGGCACTTTGACTATCTAGGTTACATAGTGGGCACTTGGACTATGTAGGTTAACTAGCAAGCACTTGGACTCTAGGTTACCTAGCGGGCACTTGGACTATCTAGGTTACCTAGCGGGCCCTTGGACTATGTAGATTTCCTAGCGGGCACTTGGACTATATAGGTTAACGAAAGGGCACTTGTAATATGTAGGTAACCCAGCGGGCACTTGGACAGTCTAGGTTACCTAGCGGGCACTTGGACTATCTAGGTTACCTAACGGGCACTTTGACTATCTAGGTTACATAGTGGGCACTTGGACTATGTAGGTTAACTAGCAAGTACTTGGACTCTAGGTTACCTAGCGGGCACTTGTACTATCTAGGTTCCCTATCGGGCACTTGGACTATGTAGGTTCCCTAGCGGGCAATTGGACTATATAGGTTAACTAGCGGGCCCTTGGACTATGTAGGTTAACTAGCGTGCACTTGGACGATCTAGGTTAACTAGCGCTTATTTGGCCTATGTAGGTTAACTAGCGAGCCTTTGGACTATGTAGATTCCCAAGCGGGCACTTGGACTCTGTATGTTCCCTACGGACACTTGAACTATGTAGGTTCCCTAGCAGGCACTTGGACTATGTAATTTACCTAGCGGGAACTTGGACTATGTAGGTTACCTAGCGGGCACTTGGACTATGTAGGTTGCTTAGCGGGCACTTGGACTATCTAGGTTAGGTAACGGGCACTTTGAGTATCTAGGTTACCTAGCGGGAACTTGGACAATATAAGTTACCTAGCGTGCACTTGGACTATCTAGGTTACCTAACGGGCACTTTGACTATCTAGGTTACATAGTGGGCACTTGGACTATGTAGGTTAACTAGCAAGCACTTGGACTCTAGGTTACCTAGCGGGCACTTGGACTATCTAGGTTACCTAGCGGACCGTTGGACTATGTAGATTTCCTAGCGGGCACTTGGACTATATAGGTTAACGAACGGGCACTTGTAATATGTAGGTAACCCAGCGGGCACTTGGACAGTCTAGGTTACCTAGCGGGCACTTGTACTATCTAGGTTAACGAACGGGCACTTGGACTATGTAGGTTACCTAGCGGGCACTTGGACTATGTAGGATTCCTATCGGACATTTGGACTACTTAGGTTACCTAGCGGGCACTTGGACTATCTAGGTTAACTAGCGGACACTTGGACTATCTAGGTCAACTAGCGGGCCCTTGTACTATGTAGGTTAACTAGCGTGCACTTGGAGTATCTAGGTTAACTAGCGGACCTTGAACTACTTAGGTTAACTAGCGAGCACTTGGACTATCTAGGTTACCTAGCGGGCACTTGGACTATGTAGGTTGCTTAGCGGGCACTTGGACTATCTAGGTTAGGTAACGGGCACTTTGAGTATCTAGGTTACCTAGCGGGAACTTGGACAATATAAGTTACCTAGAGGGCACTTGGACTATCTAGGTTAACGAACGGGCACTTGGACTATGTAGGTTAACTAGCGGACACTTCGACTATCTAGGTTAGCTAACGGGAAATTGGACTATCTAGGTTACCTAGCGGGCGCTTGGACTATGTAGGTTCCCTAGCGGGCACTTGGACTATTTCGGTTACCTAGCAGATAATTTGACTATCTAGGTTAACTAACGGGCACTTGGACTATGTAGGTTGCCTAGCGAGCACTTGGACTATGTAGGTTCCCTAGCGAGCACTTGGACTATGTAGGTTCCCTATCGGGTACTTGGACTGTCTAGGTTGACTAGGGGGCAATTGGACAGTCTAGGTTACCTAGTGGGTGCTTGGACTATGTAGTTTACCTAGGAGGCACTTGGACTATGTAGGTTAACTAGCGGGCACTTGGACTATCTAGGTTACCTAGTGGGCACTTGGACTATGTACGTTCCCTAGCGGGCACTTGTGCTAGCTACGTTACCTAGCGGGCACTTGGACTATGTAGGTTAACGAACGGGCACTTGGACTATGTAGGTAACCTAATGGTCACTTGGACTTTCTAGGTTACGTAGCGGGAACTTGGACTATGTAGGTTAACTAGCGGGCACTTGGACTATCAAGGTTAACTAGTGGGCCCTTGCTCTATGTAGGTTAACTAGCAGGCCTTTGGACTATGTAAGTTAACTAGAGGGCACTTTGATGATCCTGGTTAACTAGCGGGCACCTGGACTATCTAGGTTAACTAGCGGGCACTTGGACTATGTAGGTTAACTAGCACGCACTTATACGATCTAGGTTAAGTAGCGCGTACTTGGACTATGTAGGTTAACTAGCGGGCACTTGGACTATCTAGGTTACCTAGTGGGCACTTGGACTATGTACGTTCCCTAGCGGGCACTTGTGCTAGCTACGTTACCTAGCGGGCACTTGGACTATGTAGGTTAACGAACGGGCACTTGGACTATGTAGGTAACCTAATGGTCACTTGGACTTTCTAGGTTACGTAGCGGGAACTTGGACTATGTAGGTTAACTAGCGGGCACTTGGACTATCAAGGTTAACTAGTGGGCCCTTGCTCTATGTAGGTTAACTAGCAGGCCTTTGGACTATGTAAGTTAACTAGAGGGCACTTTGATGATCCTGGTTAACTAGCGGGCACCTGGACTATCTAGGTTAACTAGCGGGCACTTGGACTATGTAGGTTAACTAGCACGCACTTATACGATCTAGGTTAAGTAGCGCGTACTTGGACTATGTAGGTTAACTAGTGGATACTTGGACGATCTAGGTTAAGTAGTGGGCCCTTGTACTATGTAGTTTAACGAACGGGCATTTGGAATATGTAAGTTACCTAGCAGACACTTGGACTGTCTAGGTTACCTAGCGGGCACTTGGCTATCTAGGTTAATGAACGGGCACTTGGACTATCTAGGTTGCCTAGCGGGCATTTGGACTATGTAAGTTACCTACTGGGCACTTGGACTATGTAGGGTCCCTAGCAGGCATTTGGACTATGTGGGTTCCAGAGTGGGCACTTGGACTATGTAAGTTAACTACCGGGCACTTGGACTATGTAGGTTAACTAGCGGGCCCTTGGACTATCTATGTTACCTAGCGGGCACTTGGAATATGTAGGTTAACTACCGGGCACATGCACTATCTAGGTTACCGAGTGGGCACTTGGACTATGTACATTCCCTAGCGGGCACTTGGACTATCTATGTTAACTAGTGGGCACTTGGACTTTCTATGTTAACTACCGGGCACTTGGACTATGTAGGTTCCCAGCGGGCACATGGACTATGTAGGTTCCCTATCGGGTACTTGGACTGTCTAGGTTAACTAGCGGGTAATTGGACTGTCTAGGTTACCTAGTGGGCACTTGCACTATGTAGTTTACCTAGCAGGCACTTGGACTATGTAGGTTAACTAGCGGGCACTTGGACTATCTAGGTTGCCTAGCGGGCACTTGGACTATGTAGGTAACATAATGGTCACTTGGACTGTCTAGGTTACCTAGCGGGGACTTGGACTATGTAGGTTAACTAGCGGGCACTTGGTCTATGTAGGATGCCTATCGGACATTTGTACTACTTAGGTTAACTAGCGGGCACTTTGACTATCTAGGTCAACTAGCGGGCCCTTGTACTATGTAGGTTAACTAGCTGGCACTTGGACTATCTAGGTTAACTAGTGGACCTTGGACTATGTAGGTTAACTAGCGGGCACTTGGACTATGTACGTCCCCTAGGGGGCACTTGGACTATCTAGGTTAACTAACGGGAACTAGGACTATCTAGGTTAACTAGCGGGCACTTGGACAATCTAGGTTACCTAGCAGGCACTTGGATTATGAAAGATCCCTAGCGGGCACTTGGACTATCTAGGTTACCTAGCAGGCACGTGGACTATGTAGGTTAACTAGCGGCCCTTGCACCATGTAGGTTAACTAGCGGGCCCATGGATTATGTAGGTTTACTAGCACGCACTTGGACTATCTAGGTTAACTAGCGGGCACTTGGATTATGTAGTTTCCCTAGCAGGCATTTGGACTATTAAGGTTACGAAGCGGGAACTTGGACTATGTAGGTTACCTAGCGGGCACTTGGACTATCTAGTTTAACTAGCAGGCACTTTGACTATCTAGGTTAACTAACGGGCACTTGAACTATGTAGGTTGCCTAGCAGGCACTTGGACTATGTAGGTTCCCTAGCGGGCACTTGGATTATGTAGGTTCCCTATCAGGCACTTGGATTATGTAGGTTCCCTATCGGGCACTTGGACTATGTAGGTTAACTAGCGGGCACTTGGACTGTCTAGGTTAACGAACGGGCACTTGGACTATGTAGGTAAGCTAGCGGGCACTTGGACTGTCTACGTTACCTAGCGGGCACTTTGACTATCTAGGTTAACGAATGGGCACTTGGACTATGTAGGTTCCCTAGCGCGCACTTAGATTACGTAGGATCCCTAACAGACATTTGTACTACTTAGGTCATCTAGCGGGCAATTTGACTATGTAGTTTAAATAGCGGGCACTTGAGCTATCTAGGTTTCCTAGCAGGCACTTGGACTATGTACATACCCTAGCGTGTGCTTGGATTATCTAGGTTACCTAGCGGGCACTTGGACTATGTACGTCCCCTAGTGGGCAATTGGACTATCTAGGTTAACTAACGGGCACTAGGACTATCTAGGTTAACTAGCGAGCACTTGGACTATCTAGGTTACCTAGCGGGCACTTGGACTTCTAGGTTAATGAACGGGCACTTGGACTATGTAGGTTGCTTAGCGGGCACTTGGACTATCTAGGTTAGGTAACGGGCACTTTGAGTATCTAGGTTACCTAGCGGGAACTTGGACAATATAAGTTACCTAGCGGGCACTTGGACTATCTAGGTTACCTAACGGGCACTTTGACTATCTAGGTTACATAGTGGGCACTTGGACTATGTAGGTTAACTAGCAAGCACTTGGACTCTAGGTTACCTAGCGGGCACTTGGACTATCTAGGTTACCTAGCGGGCCCTTGGACTATGTAGATTTCCTAGCGGGCACTTGGACTATATAGGTTAACGAAAGGGCACTTGTAATATGTAGGTAACCCAGCGGGCACTTGGACAGTCTAGGTTACCTAGCGGGCACTTGGACTATCTAGGTTACCTAACGGGCACTTTGACTATCTAGGTTACATAGTGGGCACTTGGACTATGTAGGTTAACTAGCAAGTACTTGGACTCTAGGTTACCTAGCGGGCACTTGTACTATCTAGGTTCCCTATCGGGCACTTGGACTATGTAGGTTCCCTAGCGGGCAATTGGACTATATAGGTTAACTAGCGGGCCCTTGGACTATGTAGGTTAACTAGCGTGCACTTGGACGATCTAGGTTAACTAGCGCTTATTTGGCCTATGTAGGTTAACTAGCGAGCCTTTGGACTATGTAGATTCCCAAGCGGGCACTTGGACTCTGTATGTTCCCTACGGACACTTGAACTATGTAGGTTCCCTAGCAGGCACTTGGACTATGTAATTTACCTAGCGGGCACTTGGACTATGTAAGTTAACTATCGGGCACTTGGACTATGTAGGTTACCTAGCGGGCCCTTGGACTATCTAGGTTACCTAGCGGGCACTTGGACCATGTAGGTTAACTACCGGGCACATGCACTATCTAGGTTACCTAGCGGGCACTTGGACTATGTACGTTCCCTAGCGGGCACTTGGATTATATATGTTAACTACCGGGCACATCGACTATGTAGGTTAACTAGGGGACACTTGCACTATGTAGGTTACCTAGCGGCACTTGGACTATGTAGGTTAACAAGTGTGCATTTGTACTATGTAGGTTAACTAGAGGACACTTGGACGATCTAGGTTAACTAGTGGGCCCTTGGACTATGTAGGTTAACGAACGGGCATTTGGACTATGTAGGTTAACAAGTGTGCATTTGGACTATGTAGGTTAACTAGCGGACATTGGACGATCTAGGTTGACTAGCGGGCACTTGGAATATCTAGGTTAACTAGCGGGCCCTAGGACTATATAGGTTCCCTATCGGGCACTTGGACTATGTCGGTTCCCTAGCGGGCACTTGGACAATATAGGTTAACTAGCGGGCCCTTGGACTATGTAGGTTAACTAGCGGGCACTTGGACTATCTAGGTTAATTAGCGGGCACTTGGACTATGTATGTTCCCTAGTGGGCACTTGGACTATCTATGTTAACTAGTGGGCACTTGGACTATCTATGTAACTACCGGGCACTTGGACTATGTAGGTTAACTAGGGGACACTTGCACTATGTAGGTTACCTAGCGGCACTTGGACTATGTAGGTTAACTAGCGTGCATTTGGACTATGTAGGTTAACTAGAGGACATTCGGACGATCTAGGTTAACTAGTGGGCCCTTGGACTATGTAGGTTAACAAATAGGCATTTGGACTATGTAGGTTACCGAGCAGACACTTGGACTGTCTAGGTTACCTAGCGGGCACTTGTCTGTCTAGGTTAAACAACGGGCACTTGGACTATCTAGGTTGCCTAGCGGGCATTTGGACTATGTAAGTTCCCTAGCGGGCACTTGGACTATCTAGGTTACCTAGCGGGCAGTTGGACTATGTAGATTAACTAGCGGGCACTTGGACTATGTATGTTGCATAGCGGGCAATTGGACTATCTAGGTTAGGTAACGGGCACTTGGACTATATAGGTTACCTAGCGGACCCTTTGACTATGTAGGTTACCTAGCGGGCACTTGGACTATCTAGGTTAACGAAAGGGCACTTGGACTATGTAGGTTACCTAGCGGGCACTTGGATTATCTAGGTTAGCTAACAGGAACTTGGAATATCTAGGTTACCTAGCGTGCACTTGGACTATGTAGGTTCCTCTGCGGGCACTTGGACTATTTAGGTTCCCTCTCAGGCACTTGGACTATGTAGGTTAACTAGCGGGCACTTGGATGATCAAGGTTAACTAGCGGGCACTTGGCCTATCTAGGTTAACTAGCGGGCACTTGGACTATCTAGGTTGATTAGCGGGCACTTGTACAATGCAGGTTCACTAGCGGGCACTTTGAATATGTAGGTTTCCTAGCGGGCACTTGGACTATATAGGTTCCATAAGAGCACTGTGAATATGTAGGTTAACTAGCGGGCACTTATAATATCTTAGTTAACTAGTGGGCCCTTGGACTATGTAGGTAAACGAGCGGTCACTTGGACTATCTAGGCTAACTAGCGGGTTCTTGGACTATGAAGGTTAACTAGCGGGCACTTGGACTATCTAGGTTAACTAGCTGACCTTGGATTATGTAGGTTAACTAGCGGGCACTTGGACTATCTAGGTTAACTAGCTGACCTTGGATTATGTAAGTTAACTAGCGGGCACTTGGACTATCTAGGTTAACTAGCGGGCACTTGCTAAATGCAGGTTCCCTAGCTGTCACTTTGACTATGGAGGTTCCCTAGCAGGCACTTGGACTATATAGGTTCCCTACGGGCACATGGACTATCTAGGTTCCCTAATGGGCACTTGGAATATGTAGGTTCCCTATCGGGCACTTGGACTATGTAGGTTCCTCTGCGGGCACTTGGACTATGTAGGTTCCCTATCAGGCACTTGGACTATGTAGGTTAACTAGCGGGTACTTGGATGATCAAGGTTAACTAGCGGGCACTTGGACTATCTAGGTTAACTAGCGGGCACTTGGGCTATCTAGGTTTATTAGCGGGCACTTGAACAATGCAGGTTCCCTAGCGGGCACTTTGAGTATGTAGGTTGCCTATCGGGTACTTGGACTATGTAGGTTCATCAGCGGGCACATGGACTATGTAGGTTCCCTATCGGGCATTGGACTATGTAGGTTAACTAGCAGGACCTTGGACTATCTAGGTTACCTAGCGGGCACTTGGACTATATAGGTTAACTAGCGCACACTTGGACAATCTAGGTTACCTAACGGGCACTTGAACTATGTACATACCCTAGTGCGCACTTGGACTATCTAGGTTACCTAGCGGGCACTTGGACTATGTACGTCCCCTAGCGGACACTTGGACTATCTAGGTTAACTAGAGGGCCCTTGGACTATCTAGATTAACTAGCGGGTCCTTGGACTATCTAGGTATACTTGCGGGCACTTGGACTATCTTGGTTAACTAGCGGGCACTTGGACTATGTAGTTTCCCTAGCGGGCATTTGGATTATTTAGGTTACCTAGTGGGCACTTGGACTATGTAGGTTACCTAGCGGGCACTTGGACTATTTAGGTTAACTTGAAGGCACTTGGACTATCAAGGTTAACTAGCGGGCACTTGGACTATCTAGGTTAACTAGCGGACACTTGGACTATGTAGGTTCCCTAGCGGGCAATTGGACTATGTAGGTTCCCTAGCGGGCACTTGGACTATCTAGGTTCCCTAAAGGGCACTTGGATTATCTAGGTTACCGCATGGGCACTTGGACTATGTAGGTTAACTAGCGGACAATTGGACGATCTAGGTTAATTAGCGGGTATTTGGACTATCTAGGTTAACTAGCGGTCCCTTGGACAATAGGTTAACTAGTGGGCACTTGGACTATGTAGGTTCGCTAGCGGGCATTTAGACTATATAGGTTACCTAGCGGGCACTTGGACTATGTAGGTTACCTAGCGGGAACTTGGACTATGTAGGTTAACTAGCAGGCCCTTGGACTATCTAGGTTAGCTAACTGGCAATTGGACTATGTAGGTTAACTAGCGGACACTTGCACGATCTAGGTTAACTAGCGGGCTCTTGCACTATGTAGGTTAACTAGCGGGCCCATTGACTATGTAGGTTAACTAGTGTGCACTTGGACGATCTAGGTTAACTAGCGGGCACTTGGACGATATAGGTTAATTAGCTGGCACTTGGATTATCTAGGATACCTAGCGGGCACTTGGACTATGTAGGTTCCCTAGCGGGCATTTGGGCTATATAGATAACCTAGCGGGCACTTAGACTCTGTAGGTTACCTAGCGGGCACTTGGACTATCTAGGTTACCTAGCTGGCACTTGAAATATCTACGTTACCTAGCGGGTTCTTGGAGTATGTAGGTTACCTAGCGGTCTGTTGGACTATCTAGGTTACCAAGCGGGCACTTGGACTATCTAGGTTAACTAACCGGCACTTGGACTATGTAGGTTCCCTAGCGGGCCCTTGGACTATGTAAGTTCCCTAGCGGGCACTTGTACTATGTGGGTTTCCTGGCGGGCATTTGGACGATCTAGGTTACCTAACGGGCACTTGGACTATGTAGGTTCCCTTGCGGGCACTTGGACTATGTAGGTTAATTAGAGGGCATATGGACTATGTAGGTTACCTAGCGGGAACTTGGACTATGTAGGTTCCCTATCGGGCACTTGGAGAATGTAAGTTAACTAGGGGCCACTAGGACTATGTAGGTTACCTAGCGGGCCCTTGGACTATCTAGGTTACCTAGCTGGCACTTGAACTATCTACGTTACCTAGCGGGTACTTGGAGTATGTAGGTTACCTAGCGGGCACTTGGACTATCTAGGTTACCTCACGGGTACTTGGAATATCTTGGTTTCTTAGCGGGCACTTGGACTATCTAGGTTAACGAAAGGGCACTTGGACTATCTAGGTTAACTAACGGGCACTTGGACTATGTAGGTTCCCTAGCGGGCCCTTGGACTATATAAGTTCCCTAGCGGGCACTTGGACCATGTGGGTTCCCTAGCGGGCATTTGGACTATCTAGGTTACCTAGAGGGCACTTGGACTATGTACGTTCCCTAGCGGGCACTTGGATTATCTAGGTTACCTAGCGGGCACTTGGACTATGTACGTTACCTAGCGGGCACTTGGACTATGTACATTTCCTAGCGGGTACTTGGACTATCTATGTTAATTAGCGGGCACTTGGACTATTTAGGTTCCCTCTTGGGCACTTGGACTAGATAGGTACCCTAGCGGGCACTTGGTCTATCTAGGTTAACTAGTGGACACTTGGACTATCTATGTTAATTAGCGAGCACTTGGACTATCTAGGTTAACTAGCGGGCATTTGGACTATTAGGGTCCCTAGCGGGCATTTGGAGTATATGGTTAGCTAGCGGGCACTTGGACTATGTAGGTTAACGAAAGGGCACTTGGACTATGTAGGTAACTTAGTGGTCACTTGAACTGTCTAGGTTACCTATCGGGCACTTGGAGTATGTAGGTTAACTAGGGGGCACTTGGACTATCTAGGTTAACTAGCGGGCCCTTGGACGATGTAGGTTAACTAGCGGGCCCTTGGACTATGTAGGTTAACTAGTGGGCACTTGGACGATCTAGGTTAACTAGCGGATACTTGGACTATGCAGGTTTACTAGCCGGCCGTTGGACTATGTAGATTAACTAGCGGCACTTGGACTATCTACGTTAACTAGCGGGCCCTTGGACTATGTAGATTCCCTAGCGGACACTTGGACTACGTAGGTTCCCTAGCGGGCACTTAATCTCTGTATGTTCCCTAGCGGGCACTTGGACTATATATGTTCCTTACGGACACTTGAACTATGTAAGTTAACTACCGGGCACTTGGACTATGTAGGTTAACTTGCGGGCCCTTAGACTATCTAGGTTACCTAGCGGGCACTTGGACTATGTAGGTTAACTACCGGGCACTTGCACTATCTAGGTTACCTAGCGGGCACTTGGACAATGTACGTTCCCTAGCGGGCACTTGGACTATCTATGTTAACTAGCGGACACTTGGACTATGTAGGTTAACTAGGGGACACTTGCACTATGTAGGTTACCTAGCGGCACTTGGACTATCTAGGTTAACTAGCGGGCACTTGGGCAACATGGGTTAACTAGCGTGCACTTGGACTTTGTAGGTTCCTTAGCGGGCACTTGGACTATCTAGTTTACCTAGCGGGCACTTAGACTATGTAGGTTAACTAGCAGGCCCTTGGACTATCTAGGTTACATAGCTGGAACTTGGACTATATAGGTTACCTTGCGGGCACTTGGACTATGTAGGTTTCCCAAAGACACTTGGACGATCTAGGTTAAATAGTGGGCCCTTAGACTATGTAGGTTAACGAACGGGCATTTGGACTATGTAAGTTACCTAGCAGGCACTTGGACCGTCTAGGTTACCTAGCGGGCATTTGGACTATCTAGGTTAACGAACAGGGCACTTGGACTATCTAGGTTAACTAGCGGGCACATGGACTATGTAGGTTACCTAGCGGGCACTTGCACTATCTAGGTTACCTAGCGGGCACTTGGAATATGCAGGTTAATTAGCGGGCACATGGACTATCTAGGTTACCAAACGGGAATTCGGACTATGTAGGTTACCTAGCGGGCACTTGGACTTCTAGGTTAACGAATGGGCACTTGGACTATATATGTTGCATAACGGGCAATTGGATTATCTAGGTTAGGTAACGGGCACTTGGACTATCTAGGTTACCTAGCGGGAACTTGGACTATGTAGGTTACCTAGCGGGCACTTGGACTATCTAGGTTACCTAACGGGTACTTGGACTATCTTGGTTTCTTAGCGGGCACTTGGAATATATAGGTTACCTAGCGGGCCCTTGGACTATGTAGGTTACCTAGCGGGCACTTGGACTATCTAGGATAACGAAAGGGCACTTGGACTATGTAGGTTACCTAGCGGGCACTTGGATTATCTAGGTTAGCTAACAGGAACTTGGAATATCTAGGTTAACTAGCAGGCCCTTGGACTATCTAGGTTACATAGCTGGAACTTGGACTATATAGGTTACCTTGCGGCACTTGGACTATGTAGGTTTACCAAAGACACTTGGACGATCTAGGTTAAATAGTGGGCCCTTAGACTATGTAGGTTAACGAACGGGCATTCGGACTATGTAGGTAACCTAGCGGGCACTTGGACTTCTAGGTTAACGAATGGGCACTTGGACTATGTATGTTGCATAACGGACAATTGGATTATCTAGGTTAGGTAACGGGCACTTGGACTATCTGGGTTACCTAGCGGGAACTTGGACTATGTACGTTACCTAGCGGGCACTTGGACTATGTACGTTTCCTAGCGGGTACTTGGACTATCTATGTTAACTAGCGGGCACTTGGACTATTTAGGTTCCCTCTTGGGCACTTGGAGTAGATAGGTTCTCTAGCGGGCACTTGGTCTATCTAGGTTAACTAGCAGGCACTAGGACTATCTATGTTAACTAGCGAGCACTTGGTCTATCTAGTTTAACTAGCGGGCATTTGGACTATTAGGGTCCCTAGCGGGCATGTGGAGTATATTGGTTACCTAGCGGGCACTTGGACTATGAAGGTTAACCAGCGTACACTTGAATGATCTAGGTTAACTAGCGGGCACTTGGAATATCTAGGTTAACTAGCGGGCCCTGGGACTATGTAGGTTAACTAGCGGGCACTTGGACTATCTAGGTTAACTAGCAGGTTCTTGGACTATGTAGGTTAACTAGCGGGCACTTGGACTATCTAGGTTAACTAGCTGACCTTGGACTATGAAGGTTAACTATCGGGCACTTCGACTATCTAGGTTAACTAGCGGGCACTTGGACTATCTAGGTTAACTAGCGGGCACTTGCACAATGCAGGTTCCCTAGCGGGCACTTTGACTATGTAGGTTCCCTAGCGGGCACTTGGACTATATAGGTTCCCTACGGGCACTTGGACTATCTAGGTTCCCTAACCGGCACTTGGACTATGTAGGTTCCTCTGCGGGCACTTGGACTATGTAGGTTCCCTATCAGGCTCTTGGACTATGTAGGTTAACTAGCGGGCACTTGGACTATCTAGGTTTACTAGCGGGCACATGGACTATCTAGGTTAATTACCGGGCACTTTTACAATGCTGATTCCCTAGCGGGCACTTTGACTATGTAGGTTCCCTAGCGGGCACTTGGACTATATAGGTTCCCTATGGGCACTTGGACTATCTAGGTTCCCAAACGGGCACTTGGAATATGTAGGTTCCCGTTCGGGCACTTGGACTATGTAGGTTCCTCAGGGGGCACTTGGACTTTGTAGGTTCCCTATCGGGCATTGGACTATGTAGGTTAACTAGCAGGACCTTGGACTATCTAGGTTACTTAGCGGGCACTTGGACTATGTAGGTTAACTAGTGGGCACTTGGACTATCTAGGTTACCTAGCGGGCACTTGGACTATGTACGTCCCCTAGCGGGCACTTGGACTATCTAGGTAAACTAGAGGGCCCTTGGACTATGTAGGTTAACTAGCGGGCACTTGGATTATCTAGGTTAACTAGCGGGCACTTAGACGATCTAGGTATACTAGGGGGCATTGGACTATCTAGGTTAACTAGCGGGCACTTGGACTATCATGATTAACTAGCGGTCCCTTGGACTATCTAGGTTTACTAGCGGGCACTTGGACTATCTAGGTTAACAAGCGGGCACTTGGACTATGTAGGTTCCCTAGCGGGCACTTGGACTATTTAGGTTACCTAGCAGGCACTTTGACTATCTATGTTAACTAGCGGGCATTTGGACTATGTAGGTTGCCTAGAGAGCACTTGGACTATGTAGGTTCCCTATCGGGTACTTGGACTGTCTAGGTTAACTAGCGGGCAATTGGACTGTCTAGGTTACCTAGCGGGAACTTGGACTATGTAGGTTACCTAGCGGGCACTTGGACTATCTAGGTTACCTAACGGGTACTTGGACTATCTTGGTTTCTTAGCGGGCACTTGGAATATATAGGTTACCTAGCGGGCCCTTGGACTATGTAGGTTACCTAGCGGGCACTTGGACTATCTAGGATAACGAAAGGGCACTTGGACTATGTAGGTTACCTAGCGGGCACTTGGATTATCTAGGTTAGCTAACAGGAACTTGGAATATCTAGGTTAACTAGCAGGCCCTTGGACTATCTAGGTTACATAGCTGGAACTTGGACTATATAGGTTACCTTGCGGCACTTGGACTATGTAGGTTTACCAAAGACACTTGGATGATCTAGGTTAAATAGTGGGCCCTTAGACTATGTAGGTTAACGAACGGGCATTCGGACTATGTAGGTAACCTAGCGGGCACTTGGACTTCTAGGTTAACGAATGGGCACTTGGACTATGTATGTTGCATAACGGACAATTGGATTATCTAGGTTAGGTAACGGGCACTTGGACTATCTGGGTTACCTAGCGGGAACTTGGACTATGTACGTTACCTAGCGGGCACTTGGACTATGTACGTTTCCTAGCGGGTACTTGGACTATCTATGTTAACTAGCGGGCACTTGGACTATTTAGGTTCCCTCTTGGGCACTTGGAGTAGATAGGTTCTCTAGCGGGCACTTGGTCTATCTAGGTTAACTAGCAGGCACTAGGACTATCTATGTTAACTAGCGAGCACTTGGTCTATCTAGTTTAACTAGCGGGCATTTGGACTATTAGGGTCCCTAGCGGGCATGTGGAGTATATTGGTTACCTAGCGGGCACTTGGACTATGAAGGTTAACCAGCGTACACTTGAATGATCTAGGTTAACTAGCGGGCACTTGGAATATCTAGGTTAACTAGCGGGCCCTGGGACTATGTAGGTTAACTAGCGGGCACTTGGACTATCTAGGTTAACTAGCAGGTTCTTGGACTATGTAGGTTAACTAGCGGGCACTTGGACTATCTAGGTTAACTAGCTGACCTTGGACTATGAAGGTTAACTATCGGGCACTTCGACTATCTAGGTTAACTAGCGGGCACTTGGACTATCTAGGTTAACTAGCGGGCACTTGCACAATGCAGGTTCCCTAGCGGGCACTTTGACTATGTAGGTTCCCTAGCGGGCACTTGGACTATATAGGTTCCCTACGGGCACTTGGACTATCTAGGTTCCCTAACCGGCACTTGGACTATGTAGGTTCCTCTGCGGGCACTTGGACTATGTAGGTTCCCTATCAGGCTCTTGGACTATGTAGGTTAACTAGCGGGCACTTGGACTATCTAGGTTAACTAGCGGGCACATGGACTATCTAGGTTAATTACCGGGCACTTTTACAATGCTGATTCCCTAGCGGGCACTTTGACTATGTAGGTTCCCTAGCGGGCACTTGGACTATATAGGTTCCCTATGGGCACTTGGACTATCTAGGTTCCCAAACGGGCACTTGGAATATGTAGGTTCCCGTTCGGGCACTTGGACTATGTAGGTTCCTCAGGGGGCACTTGGACTTTGTAGGTTCCCTATCGGGCATTGGACTATGTAGGTTAACTAGCAGGACCTTGGACTATCTAGGTTACTTAGCGGGCACTTGGACTATGTAGGTTAACTAGTGGGCACTTGGACTATCTAGGTTACCTAGCGGGCACATGGACTATGTACGTCCCCTAGCGGGCACTTGGACTATCTAGGTAAACTAGAGGGCCCTTGGACTATGTAGGTTAACTAGCGGGCACTTGGATTATCTAGGTTAACTAGCGGGCACTTAGACGATCTAGGTATACTAGGGGGCATTGGACTATCTAGGTTAACTAGCGGGCACTTGGACTATCATGATTAACTAGCGGTCCCTTGGACTATCTAGGTTTACTAGCGGGCACTTGGACTATCTAGGTTAACAAGCGGGCACTTGGACTATGTAGGTTCCCTAGCGGGCACTTGGACTATTTAGGTTACCTAGCAGGCACTTTGACTATCTATGTTAACTAGCGGGCATTTGGACTATGTAGGTTGCCTAGAGAGCACTTGGACTATGTAGGTTCCCTATCGGGTACTTGGACTGTCTAGGTTAACTAGCGGGCAATTGGACTGTCTAGGTTACCTAGCGGGAACTTGGACTATGTAGGTTACCTAGCGGGCACTTGGACTATCTAGGTTACCTAACGGGTACTTGGACTATCTTGGTTTCTTAGCGGGCACTTGGAATATATAGGTTACCTAGCGGGCCCTTGGACTATGTAGGTTACCTAGCGGGCACTTGGACTATCTAGGATAACGAAAGGGCACTTGGACTATGTAGGTTACCTAGCGGGCACTTGGATTATCTAGGTTAGCTAACAGGAACTTGGAATATCTAGGTTAACTAGCAGGCCCTTGGACTATCTAGGTTACATAGCTGGAACTTGGACTATATAGGTTACCTTGCGGCACTTGGACTATGTAGGTTTACCAAAGACACTTGGACGATCTAGGTTAAATAGTGGGCCCTTAGACTATGTAGGTTAACGAACGGGCATTCGGACTATGTAGGTAACCTAGCGGGCACTTGGACTTCTAGGTTAACGAATGGGCACTTGGACTATGTATGTTGCATAACGGACAATTGGATTATCTAGGTTAGGTAACGGGCACTTGGACTATCTGGGTTACCTAGCGGGAACTTGGACTATGTACGTTACCTAGCGGGCACTTGGACTATGTACGTTTCCTAGCGGGTACTTGGACTATCTATGTTAACTAGCGGGCACTTGGACTATTTAGGTTCCCTCTTGGGCACTTGGAGTAGATAGGTTCTCTAGCGGGCACTTGGTCTATCTAGGTTAACTAGCAGGCACTAGGACTATCTATGTTAACTAGCGAGCACTTGGTATATCTAGTTTAACTAGCGGGCATTTGGACTATTAGGGTCCCTAGCGGGCATGTGGAGTATATTGGTTACCTAGCGGGCACTTGGACTATGAAGGTTAACCAGCGTACACTTGAATGATCTAGGTTAACTAGCGGGCACTTGGAATATCTAAGTTAACTAGCGGGCCCTGGGACTATGTAGGTTAACTAGCGGGCACTTGGACTATCTAGGTTAACTAGCAGGTTCTTGGACTATGTAGGTTAACTAGCGGGCACTTGGACTATCTAGGTTAACTAGCTGACCTTGGACTATGAAGGTTAACTATCGGGCACTTCGACTATCTAGGTTAACTAGCGGGCACTTGGACTATCTAGGTTAACTAGCGGGCACTTGCACAATGCAGGTTCCCTAGCGGGCACTTTGACTATGTAGGTTCCCTAGCGGGCACTTGGACTATATAGGTTCCCTACGGGCACTTGGACTATCTAGGTTCCCTAACCGGCACTTGGACTATGTAGGTTCCTCTGCGGGCACTTGGACTATGTAGGTTCCCTATCAGGCTCTTGGACTATGTAGGTTAACTAGCGGGCACTTGGACTATCTAGGTTAACTAGCGGGCACATGGACTATCTAGGTTAATTACCGGGCACTTTTACAATGCTGATTCCCTAGCGGGCACTTTGACTATGTAGGTTCCCTAGCGGGCACTTGGACTATATAGGTTCCCTATGGGCACTTGGACTATCTAGGTTCCCAAACGGGCACTTGGAATATGTAGGTTCCCGTTCGGGCACTTGGACTATGTAGGTTCCTCAGGGGGCACTTGGACTTTGTAGGTTCCCTATCGGGCATTGGACTATGTAGGTTAACTAGCAGGACCTTGGACTATCTAGGTTACTTAGCGGGCACTTGGACTATGTAGGTTAACTAGTGGGCACTTGGACTATCTAGGTTACCTAGCGGGCACTTGGACTATGTACGTCCCCTAGCGGGCACTTGGACTATCTAGGTAAACTAGAGGGCCCTTGGACTATGTAGGTTAACTAGCGGGCACTTGGATTATCTAGGTTAACTAGCGGGCACTTAGACGATCTAGGTATACTAGGGGGCATTGGACTATCTAGGTTAACTAGCGGGCACTTGGACTATCATGATTAACTAGCGGTCCCTTGGACTATCTAGGTTTACTAGCGGGCACTTGGACTATCTAGGTTAACAAGCGGGCACTTGGACTATATATTTTCCCTAGCGGGCATTTGTATTATTTAGGTTACCTAGTGGGCACTTGGACTATATAGGTTACCTAGCGGGCACTTGGACTATGTAGGTCACCAGCGGGCTCTTGGACTATCTAGATTAACGAACGTACACTTGGACAATGTAGGTAACCTAGCGGGCACTTGGACTGTCTAGGTTACCTAGCGGGCACTTGGCCTATCTAGGTTAACTAACGGGCACTTGGACTATGTAGGTTAACTAGCGGACACTTCGACTATCTAGGTTAGCTAACGGGCAATTGGACTATCAAGGTTACCTAGCGGGCACTTGGACTATGTAGGTTCCCTAGCGGGCACTTGGACTATTTAGGTTACCTAGCAGGCACTTTGACTATCTATGTTAACTAGCGGGCATTTGGACTATGTAGGTTGCCTAGAGAGCACTTGGACTATGTAGGTTCCCTATCGGGTACTTGGACTGTCTAGGTTAACTAGCGGGCAATTGGACTGTCTAGGTTACCTAGTGGGCACTTGGACTATGTAGTTTTCCTAGCGGGCACTTGGATTATGTAGGTTAACGAACGGGCACTTGGACTATGTAGGTAACCTAATGATCACTTGGACTGTCTTGGCTACCTAGCGGGGACTTGGACTATGTAGCTTAACTAGCGGGCACTTGGACTATTTAGGTTCCTTAGCGGACATTTGGACTATATAGGTTACCTAGCGGGCACTTGGACTATGTTGGTTACCTAGCGGGCACTTGGACTATCTAGGTTAACTAGCAGGCACTTGGATTATCTAGGTTAACTAATGGGGACTTGGACTATGTATGTTCCAGAGCGGGCAATTGGACTATGTAGGTTCCCGAGCGGGCACTTGGACTATCTAGGTTAACTAGCGGGCACATGGACTATGTAGGTTACCTAGCGGGCACTTGCACTATCTAGGTTACCTAGCGGGCACTTGGAATATGCAGGTTAATAAGCGGGCACTTGGACTATCTAGGTTACCAAACGGGCATTTGGACTATGTAGGTTACCTAGCGGATACTTGGACTATATAGGTTCCCTAGCGGGCATTTGGACTATATAGATAACCTAGCGGGCACTTAGACTTTGTAGGTTACCTAGCGGGCCCTTGGACTCTGTAGGTTAATTAGTGGGCCCTTGGACTATATAGATTCCCTAACAGGCATTTGGACTCCATAGATAACCTAGCGGGCACTTCGATTTTGTAGGTTACCTAGCAGGCACTTAGACAATCTAGGTTACCTAGCTGGCACTTGAACTATCTACGTTACCTAGTGGGTTCCAGGAGTATATAGGTTACCTAGCGGGCTGTTGGACTGTCTAGGTTACCTAGCAGGCACTTGGCCTATCTACGTTAACGAACGGGCACTTGGACTATGTAGGTTAACTAGCGGACACTTCGACTATCTAGGTTAGCTAACGGGCAATTGGACTATCTAGGTAACCTAGCAGGCACTTGGACTATGTAGGTTCCCTAGCGGGCACTTAGACTATTTAGGTTACCTAGCAGGCAATTTGACTATCTAGGTTAACTAACGGGCACTTGGACTATGTAGGTTGCCTAGCGAGAACTTGGACTATGTAGGTTCCCAGCGGGCAGTTGGACTATGTAGGTTCCCTATCAGATACTTGGACTTTCTAGGTTAACTAGAGGGCACTTGGACTATGTACGTTACCTAGCGGGCACTTGGGCCATCTACGTTACCTAGCGGGCACTTGGACTATGTAGGTTAACGAACGGGCACTTGGACTATGTAGGTAACCTAATGGTCACTTGGACTGTCAAGGTTACCTAGCGGGACTTGGACTATGTAGGTTAACTAGCGGGCACTTGGACTATGTAGGATCCCTATCGGACATTTGTACTACTTAGGTTAACTAGCGGGCACTTTGACTATCTAGGTTAACTAGCGGGCATTTGGACTATCTAGGTCAACTAGCGGGCCCTTGCATTATGTAGGTTAACTAACGGGAACTAGGACTATCTATGTTAACTAGCGAGCACTTGGACTATCTAGGTTACCCAGCAGGCACATGGATTGTCAATGATCCCTAGCGGGCACTTGGACAATCTAGGTTAACTAGCGGGCACTTGGACTATCTAGGTTAACTAACGGGAACTAGGACTATCTAGGTTAACTAGCGGGCACTTGGATTATGAAGGATCCCTAGCGGGCACTTGGACTACCTAGGTTACCTAGCGGGCATGTGGACTATGTAGGTTAACTAGCGGACACTTGCACGATCTAGGTTAACTAGCGGGCCCTGTACTATGTAGGTTAACTAGCGGGCCCATGGATTATGTAGGTTTACTAGCAGGCACTTGGACTATCTAGGTTAACTAGCGGGCACTTGGACTATGTAGTTTCCCTAGCAGGTATTTGGACTATTAAGGTTACCAAGCGGGAACTTGGACTATGTAGGTAACCTAGCGGGCACTTGGACTATCTAGTTTAACTAGCAGGCACTTTGACTATCTAGGTTAACTAACGGGCACTTGGACTATGTAGGTTGCCTAGCGGGAACTTGGACTATGTAGGTTCCCTAGAAGACACTTGGATTATGTAGGTTCCCTATCAGGCACTTGGATTATGTAGGTTCCCTATCGGGGACTTGGACTATGTAGGTTAACTAGCGGGCACTTGGACTGTCTAGGTAACCTAGCGGGCATTAGGACCATCTAGGTTCACGAACGGGCACTTGGACTATGTAGGTAAGCTAGCGGGCACTTGGACTGTCTAGGTTACCTAGCGGGCACTTTGACTATCTAGGTTAACAAATGGGCACTTGGACTATGTAGGTTACCTAGCGGGCACTTGGACTACGTAGGATCCCTATCAGACATTTGTACTACTTAGGTTATCTAGCGGGCAATTTGACTATGTAGGTTAAATAGCGGGCACTTGGGCTATCTAGGTTTCCTAGCAGGCACTTGGACTATGTACATACCCTAGCGCGCACTTGGACTATCTAGGTTACCTAGCGGGCACTTGGAGTATGTACGTCCCCTAGTGGGCAATTGGATTATTTAGGTTAACTAACGGGCACTAGGACTATCTAGGTTAACTAGCGAGCACTTGGACTATATAGGTTACCTAGCGGGCACTTGGACTTCTAGGTTAATGAACGGGCACTTGGACTACGTAGGTTGCTTAGCGGGCACTTGGACTATCTAGGTTAGGTAACGAGCACTTTAACTATCTAGGTTACATAGTGGGCACTTGGACTATGTAGGTTAACTAGCAAGCACTTGGACTCTAGGTTACCTAGCGGGCATTTGGACTATCTAGGTTACCTAGCGGGCCCTTGGACTATGTAGATTTCCTAGCAGGCACTTGGAATATCTAGGTTAACGAACGGGCACTTGTAATATGTAGGTAACCTAGCGGGCACTTGGACAGTCTAGTTTACCTAGCGGGCACTTGTACTATCTAGGTTAACTAATGGGCACTTGGACTATGTAGGTTACCTAGCGGGCACTGGGACTATGTAGGATTCCTATCAGACATTTGGACTACTTAGGTTACCTAGCGGGCACTTGGACTATCTAGGTTAACTAGCGAGCACTTGGAGTATCTAGGTTAACTAGCGGACCTTGGACTACTTAGGTTAACTAGCGGGCCCTTGGACTATGTTGGTTAACTAGCGGGCACTTGGACGATCTAGGTTAACTAGAGGGCACTTGGACTATCTAGGTTAACTAGCGTGCACTTGGACTATCTAGGTTAACTAGCGGGCACTTGGATGGTCAATGTTAACTAGGGGCACTTGGACTATCTAGATTAGCTAACGGGCACATGGACTAAGTACGTCCCCTAGTGGGCACTTGGACACTCTATGTTAACTAATGGGCACTAGGACTATCTAGGTTAACTAGCGGGCACTTGGACTATGTAAGTCAACTAGCGGGCCCTTGGACTAACTAGGTTAGCTAACTGGCACTTGGACTATGTAGGTTAACTAGCAGACACTTGTACGATCTATGTTAACTAGCGGGCTCTTGCACTATGTAGGTTAACTAGTGGGCCCATTGACTATGTTGGTTAACTAGCGGGCACTTGGACAATGTAGGTTAACTAGCGGGCACTTGGACTATGTAGGGTCCCTAGCGGGCATTTGGACTATATAGATAACCTAGCGGGCACTTAGACTTTGTAGGTTACCTAGCGGGCCCTTGGACTCTGTAGGTTAACTAGTGGGCCCTTGGACTATATAGGTTACCTAGCGGGCACTTGGACGATCTAGGTTAACTAGCGGGTAATTGGACTATGTAGGTTAACTAGCGGGCCCTTGGACTATGTAGATTAACTAGCAGCACTTGGACTATCTGCGTTAATAAGCGGGCCCTTGGACTATATAGATTCCCTAGCGGGCATTTGGACTCCATAGATAACCTAGCAGGCACTTAGATTTTGTAGGTTACCTAGCAGGCACTTGGACAATCTAGGTTACCTAGCTGGCACTTGAACTATCTACGTTACCTAGTGGGTTCTTGGAGTATGTAGGTTACCTAGCGGGCTGTTGGACTGTCTAGGTTACCTAGCAGGCACTTGGCCTATCTACGTTAACGAACGGGCACTTGGACTATGTAGGTTAACTAGCGGACACTTCGACTATCTAGGTTAGCTAACGGGCAATTGGACTATCTAGGTAACCTAGCAGGCACTTGGACTATGTAGGTTCCCTAGCGGGCACTTAGACTATTTAGGTAACCTAGCAGGCAATTTGACTATCTAGGTTAACTAACGGGCACTTGGACTATGTAGGTTCCCTAGCGAGCACTTGGACTATGTAGGTTCCCTATCGGGTACTTGGACTGTCTAGGTTAACTAGGGGGCAATTGGACTGTGTAGGTTACCTAGTGGGTGCTTGGCCTATGTAGTTTTCCTTGGAGGCACTTGGACTATGTAGGTTAACTAGCGGGCACTTGGACTATCTAGGTTACCTAGCGGGCACTTGGACTATGTAGGTTAACGAACGGGCACTTGGACTTTGTAGGTAACCTAATGGTCACTTGGACTGTCTAGGTTACCTAGCGGGAACTTGGACTATGTAGGTTAACTAGCGGGCACTTGGACTATCAAGGTTAACTAGTGGGCCCTTGCTCTATGTAGGTTAACTAGCAGGCCTTTGGACTATGTAAGTTAACTAGAGGGCACTTTGATGATCCTGGTTAACTAGCGGGCACCTGGACTATCTAGGTTAACTAGCGGGCACTTGGACTATCTAGGTTAACTAGCGGGCACTTGGATTATGTAGGTTAACTCGCGCGCACTTGGACGATCTAGGTTAAGTAGCGCGTACTTGGATTATGTAGGTTAACTAGCGGGCCCTTGGACTATGTAGATTATCTAGCGGCACTTGGACTATCCACGTTAACTAGCGGGCCTTTGGACTATGTAAATTCCCTAGCGGGCACTTGGACTCTGTATGTTCCCTACGGACACTTGAACTATGTAGGTTCCCTAGCAGGCACTTGGACTATGTAGGTTCCAGAGCGGGCACTTGGACTATGTAAGTTAACTACCGGGCACTTGTACTGTGTAGGTTAACTAGCGGGCCCTTGGACTATCTAGGTTACCTAGCAGGCACTTGGACTATGTAGGTTAACTACCGGGCACATGCACGGTCTAGGTTACCTAGCGGGCACTTGGACTATGTACGTTCCCTAGCGGGCACTTGGACTATCTATGTTAACTGGTGGACACTTGGACTATCTATGTTAACTACCGGGCACTTGGACTATGTAGGTTAACTAGGGGACACTTGCACTATGTAGGTTACCTAGCGGCACTTGGACTATGTAGTTTTAACTAGCGTGCATTTGGACTATGTAGGTTAACTAGCAGGCACTTGGACTATGTAGTTTCCCTAGCGAGCATTTGGACTATTTAGGTTACCATCGGGAACTTGGACTATGTAAGTTACCTAGCGGGCACTTGGACTATGTACGTCCCCTAGTGGGCACTTGGACTATCTAGGTTAACTAACAGGCACTTGGACTATGTAGGTTCCCTAGCGGGCACTTCAATTATGTAGGTTCCCTATCGGGCATTTGGATTATGTAGGTTCTCTATCGGGCACTTGGACTATGTAGGTTAACTAGCGGGCACTTGGACTGTCTAGGTAACCTAGCAGGCACTTGGACTATCTAGGTTAATGAACGGGCACTTGGACTATGTAGGTAAACTAGCGGGCACTTGGACTGTCTAGGTTACCTAGCGGGCACTTTGACTATCTAGGTTTAGGAACGGGCACTTGGACTATGTAGGTTACCTAGCGGACACTAGGACTATGTAGGATCCCTATCGGACATTTGGACATCTTAGGTTAACTAGTGGGCACTTAGACTATCTAGGTTAACTAGCGGGCACTTGGACTATCTAGGTCAACTAGCGGGCCTTTGTACTATGTAGGTTAACTAGCGGGCACTTGGACTATATAGGTTAACTAGCGGACCTTGGACTATGTAGGTTAACTAGCGGGCCCTGGGACTATGTAGGTTAACTAGCGGGCACTTGGACTATCAAGGTTTCCTCGCCGGCACTTGGACTATCTAGGTCAACTAACGGGCACTTGGACTATGTAGTTTCACTAGCGGGCATTTGGATTATTTAGGTTACCTAGTGGGCACTAGGAAAATGTAGGTTACCTAGCGGGCACTTGGACAATGTAGGTTAAATAGAAGGCACTTGGACTATCCAGGTTACCTCGTGGGCCCTTGCACTATGTAGGTTACCAGCGGGCACTTGGACTATCTAGGTTAACAAACGTGCACTTGGACTATGTAGGTAACCTAGCGGGCACTTGGACTATGTAGGTTACCTAGCAGGCACTTTGACTATCTAGGTTAACTAACGGGCACTTGGACTATGTAGGTTGCCTAGCGAGCACTTGGACTACGTACGTCCCCTAGCGGGCACTTGGACTATCTAGGTTAACTAGAGGGCACTTGGACTATCTAGGTTAACTAGAGGGCCCTTGGACTATGTAGGTAACCTAGCGGGCACTTGGACTATTTAGGTTACCTAGCAGGCACTTTGACTATCTAGGTTAACTAACGGGCACTTGGACTATGTAGGTTGCCTAGCGAGCACTTGGACTATGTACGTCCCCTAGCGGGCACTTGGACTATCTAGGTTAACTAGAGGGCACTTGGACTATCTAGGTTAACTAGAGGGCCCTTGGACTATGTAGGTTAACTATCAGGCACTTGGATTATCTAGGTTAACTAGCGGGCACTTGGAATATCTAGGTTAACTAGCGGGCAATGGAACTATCTGGATTAACTAGCGGGACCTTGGACTATCTAGGTTAACTAGTGGGCACTTGGACTATCTAGGTTAACTAGCGGGCACTTGGACTATCTAGATTAACTAGCGGGCCCTTGGACTATCTAGGATTACTAGCGGGCACTTCGACTATCTACGTTAAGTAGCGGGCACTTGGACTATGTAGTTTCCCTAGCGGGCATTTGGATTAATTAGGTTACATAGTGGGCACTTGGACTATGTAGGTTACCTAGCAGGCACTTGGACTATGTAGGTTAACTAGAAGGCACTTGGACTATCAAGGTTACCTAGCGGGACCTTGGAATATGTAGGTTACCAGCGGGCAGTAGGACTATCTAGGTTAACGAACGTGCACTTGGACTATGTAGGTAACCTAGCGGGCACTTGGACTGTCTAGGTTACCTAGCGGGCACTTGGCCTATCTAGCTTAACGAACGGGCACTTGGACTATGTAGGTTAACTAGCGGACACTTCGACTATTTAGGTTAGCTAACGGGCAATTGGACTATCTAGGTTACCTAGCGGGCACTTGGACTATGTAGGTCCCTAGCGGGCACTTGGACTATTTAGGTTACCTAGCAGGCACTTTGACTATCTAGGTTAACTAACGGCTACTTTGACTATGTAGGTTGCCTAGCGAGCACTTGGACTATGTAGGTTCCCTATCGGGTACTTGGACTGTCTAGGTTAACTAGCGGGCAATTGGACTGTCTAGGTTACCTAGTGGGCACTTGGACTACGTAGTTTACCTAGCAGGCACTTGGACTATGTAGGTTAACTAGCGGGCAATTGGACTATCTAGGTTACCTAGCGTGCACTTGGACTATGTAGGTAACATAATGGTCACTTGGACTATCTAGGTTACCTAGCGGGGACTTGGACTATGTAGGTTAACTAGCGGGCACTTGGACTATATAGGATCCCTATCGGACATTTGTACTACTTAGATTAACTAGCGGGCACTTGGACTATCTAGGTTAACTAGCGGGCACTTGGACTATCTAGGTCAACTAGCGGGCACATGGACTATGTACATCCCCTATTGGGCACTTGGACTATCTAGGTTAACTAACGGGAACTAGGACTATCTAGGTTAACTAGCGGGCACTTGGACAATCTAGGTTACCTAGCAGGCACTTGGATTATGAAGGATGCCTAGCGGGCACTTGGATTATCTAGGTTACCTAGCGGGCAGGTGGACTATGTAGGTTAACTAGCTGGCCCTTGCACTATGTTGGTTAACTAGCGGGCCCATGGATTATGTAGTTTTACTAGCAGGCACTTGGACTATCTAGGTCAACTAGCGGACATTTGGATTATGTAGTTTTACTAGCAGGCACTTGGACTATCTAGGTCAACTAGCGGACATTTGGACTATGTATTTTCCCTAGCGGGCATTTTGACTATTAAGGTTGCCAAGCGGGAACTTGGACTATGTAGGTTACCTAGCGGGCACTTGGACTATCTAGGTTAACTAGCAGGCAATTTGATTATCTAGGTTAACTAATGGGCACTTGGACTATGTAGGTTGCCTAGCGGGCACTTGGACTATGTAGGTTCCCTAGCGGGCACTTGGACTATCTAGCTTAACGAACGGGCACTTGGACTATGTAGGTTAACTAGCGGGCACTTGGACTGTCTAGGTAACCTAGCGGGCACTTGACTATCTAAGTTAACGAACGGGCACTTGGACTATGTAGGTAAGCTAGCGGGCACTTGGACTGTCTAGGTTACCTAGCGGGAACTTTGACTATCTAGGTTAACGAATGGGCACTTGGACTATGTAGGTTACCTAGCGGGCACTTGGACTATGTAGGATCCCTATCAGACATTTGTACTACTTAGGTTAACTAGCGGCCAATTTGACTATGTAGGTTAACTAGCGGGCTTTTGAACTATCAAGGTTTCCTAGCCGGCACTTTGAATATCTACGTCAACTAACGGGCACTTGGAGTATATAGTTTCCCTCGCGGGCATTTGGATTATTTAGGTTACCTAGTGGGCACATGGACTATGTAGGTTACCTAGCGGGCACTTGGACAATGTAGGTTAACTAGAAGGCACTTGGACTATCAAGGTTACCTAGTGGGCCCTTGGACTATGTAGGTTACCAGCGGGCACTTGGACTATCTAGGTTAACGAACGTGCACTTGGACTATGTAGGTTGCCTAGCGAGCACTTGGACTATGTACGTCCCCTAGCGGACACTTGGACTATCTAGGTTAACTAGAGGGCCCTTGGACTATGTAGGTTAACTATCGGGCACTTGGATTATCTAGGTTAACTAGCGGGCACTTGGACGATCTAGGTTAACTAGCGGGCACTTGGACTATCTAGGTTAACTAGCGGGTACTTGGACTATCTAGATTAACTAGCGGGCCCTTGGACTATCTAGGTTTACTAGCGGGCACTTGGACCATCTAAGTTAACTAGCGGGCACTTGGACTATGTAGTTTCCCTAGCGGGCATTTGGATTATTTAGGTTACCTAGTGGGCACTTGGACTATGTAGGTTACCTAGCGGGCACTTGGACTATGTAGGATCCCTATCGGACATTTGGACATCTTAGGTTAACTAGCGGGCACGTGGACTATCTAGGTTAACTAGCGGGCACTTGGACTATCTAGGTCAACTAGTGGGCCTTTGTACTATGTAGGTTAACTAGCGGGCACTTGGACTATATAGGTTAACTAGCGGACCTTGGACTATGTAGGTTAACTCGCGGGCACTTGGACTATCAAGGTTTCCTAGCCGGCACTTGGACTATCTAGGTCAACTAACGGGCACTTGGACTATGTAGTTTCACTAGCGGGCATTTGGATTATTTAGGTTACCTAGTGGGCACTAGGACTATGTAGGTTACCTAGCGGGCACTTGGACAATGTAGGTTAAATACAAGGCACTTGGACAATCAAGGTTACCTAGTGGGCCCTTGGATTATGTAGGTTACCAGCGGGCACTTGGACTATCTAGGTAAACGAACGTGCACTTGGACTATGTAGGTAACCTAGCGGGCACTTGGACTATTTAGGTTACCTAGCAGGCACGTTGACTATCTAGGTTAACTAACCGGCACTTGGACTATGTAGGTTGCCTAGCGAGCACTTGGACTATGTACGTCCCCTAGCGGGCACTTGGACTATCTAGGTTAACTAGAGGGCACTTGGACTATCTAGGTTAACTAGAGGGCCCTTGGACTATGTAGGTTAACTGTCGGGCACTTGGATTATCTAGGTTAACTAGCGGGCACTTGGACTATCTAGGTTAGGTAACGGGCACTTTGAGTATCTAGGTTACCTAGCGGGAACTTGGACAATATAAGTTACCTAGCGGGCACTTGGACTATCTAGGTTACCTAACGGGCACTTTGACTATCTAGGTTACATAGTGGGCACTTGGACTATGTAGGTTAACTAGCAAGCACTTGGACTCTAGGTTACCTAGCGGGCACTTGGACTATCTAGGTTACCTAGCGGGCCCTTGGACTATGTAGATTTCCTAGCGGGCACTTGGACTATATAGGTTAACGAACGGGCACTTGTAATATGTAGGTAACCTAGCGGGCACTTGGACAGTCTAGGTTACCTAGCGGGCACTTGTACTATCTAGGTTAACGAACGGGCACTTGGACTATGTAGGTTACCTAGCGGGCACTTGGACTATGTAGGATTCCTATTGGACATTTGGACTACTTAGGTTACCTAGCGGGCACTTGGACTATCTAGGTTAACTAGCGGACACTTGGACTATCTAGGTCAACTAGCGGGCCCTTGAACTATGTAGGTTAACTAGCGTGCACTTGGAGTATCTAGGTTAACTAGCGGACCTTGGACTACTTAGGTTAACTAGCGGGCCCTTGGACTATGTTGGTTATCTAGCGGGCACTTGGACGATCTAGGTTAACTAGAGGGCACTTGGACTATCTAGGATAACTAGCGTGCACTTGGACTATCTAGGTTAACTAGCGGGCACTTGGATGGTCAATGTTAACTAGCGGGCACTTGGACTATCTAGGTTAGCTAACGGGCACTTGGACTAAGTACGTCCCCTAGTGGGCACTTGGACACTCTAGGTTAACTAACGGGCACTAGGACTATCTAGGTTAACTAGCGGGCACTTGGACTATGCAAGTCAACTAGCGGGCCCTTGGACTAACTAGGTTAGCTAACTGGCACTTGGACTATGTAGGTTAACAAGTGTGCATTTGGACTATGAAGGTTAACTAGAGGACACTTGGACGATCTAGGTTAACTAGTGGGCCCTTGGACTATGTAGGTTAACGAACGGGCATTTGGACTATGTAGGTTAACAAGTGTGCATTTGGACTATGTAGGTTAACTAGCGGACATTGGACGATCTAGGTTAACTAGCGGGCACTTGGTATATCTAGGTTAACTAGCGGGCCCTAGGACAATATAGGTTCCCTATCGGGCACTTGGACTATGTAGGTTCCCTAGCGGGCACTTGGACAATATAGGTTAACTAGCGGGCCCTTGGACTATGTAGGTTAACTAGCGGGCACTTGGACTATCTAGGTTAATTAGCGGGCACTTGGACTATGTACGTTCCCTAGCGGGCACTTGGACTATCTATGTTAACTAGTGGTCACTTGGACTATCTATGTTAACTACCGGGCACTTGTACTATGTAGGTTAACTAGGGGACACTTGCACTATGTAGGTTACCTAGCGGCACTTGGACTATGTAGGTTAACTAGCGTGCATTTGGACTATGTAGGTTAACTAGAGGACATTTGGACGATCTAGGTTAACTAGTGGGCCCTTGGACTATGTAGGTTAACAAATAGGCATTTGGACTATGTAGATTACCGAGCAGACACTTGGACTGTCTAGGTTACCTAGCGGGCACTTGTCTGTCTAGGTTAAAGAACGGGCACTTGGACTATCTAGGTTGCCTAGCGGGCATTTGGACTATGTAAGTTCCCAACGGGCACTTGGACTATCTAGGTTACCTAGCGGGCAGTTGGGCTATGTAGATTAACTAGCGGGCACTTGGACTATGTATGTTGCATAGTGGGCATTGGACTATCTAGGTTAGGTAACGGGCACTTGGTCTATATAGGTTACCTAGCGGACCCTTTGACTATGTAGGTTACCTAGCGGGCACTTGGACTATCTAGGTTAACGAAAGGGCACTTGGACTATGTAGGTTACCTAGCGGGCACTTGGATTATCTAGGTTAGCTAACAGGAACTTGGAATATCTAGGTTACCTAGCGGGCACTTGGACTATGTAGGTTCCTCTGCGGGCACTTGGACTATGTAGGTTCCCTCTCAGGCACTTGGACTATGTAGGTTAACTAGCGGGCACTTGGATGATCAAGGTTAACTAGCGGGCACTTGGCCTATCTAGGTTAACTAGCGGGCACTTGGACTATCTAGGTTGATTAGCGGGCACTTGTACAATGCAGGTTCACTAGCGGGCACGTTGACTATGTAGGTTTCCTAGCGGGCACTTGGACTATATAGGTTCCGTAAGAGCACTGTGAATATGTAGGTTAACTAGCGGGCACTTATAATATATTAGTTAACTAGTGGGCCCTTGGACTATGTAGGTAAATTAGCGGGCACTTGGAGTATCTAGGCTAACTAGCGGGTTCTTGGACTATGTAGGTTAACTAGCGGGCACTTGGACTATCTAGGTTAACTAGCTGACCTTGGATTATGTAGGTTAACTAGCGGGCACTTGGACTATCTAGGTTAACTAGCTGACCTTGGACTATGTAAGTTAACTAGCGGGCACTTGGACTATCTAGGTTAATTAGCGGGCACTTGCAAAATGCAGGTTCCCTAGTGGGCACTTTGACTATGTAGGTTCCCTAGCGGGCACTTGGACTATATAGGTTCCCTACGGGCACATGGACTATCTAGGTTCCCTAATGGGCACTTGGAATATGTAGGTTCCCTATCGGGCACTTGGACTATGTAGGTTCCTCTGCGGGCACTTGGACTATGTAGGTTCCCTATCAGGCACTTGGACTATGTAGGTTAACTAGCGGGTACTTGGATGATCAAGGTTAACTAGCGGGCACTTGGACTATCTAGGTTAACTAGCGGGCACTTGGGCTATCTAGGTTTATTAGCGGGCACTTGAACAATGCAGGTTCCCTAGCGGGCACGTTGAGTATGTAGGTTGCCTATCGGGTACTTGGACTATGTAGGTTCATCAGCGGGCACATGGACTATGTAGGTTCCCTATCGGGCATTGGACTATGTAGGTTAACTAGCAGGACCTTGGACTATCTAGGTTACCTAGCGGGCACTTGGACTATATAGGTTAACTAGCGCACACTTGGACAATCTAGGTTACCTAGCGGGCACTTGAACTATGTACATACCCTAGTGCGCACTTGGACTATCTAGGTTACCTAGCGGGCACTTGGACTATGTACGTCCCCTAGCGGGCACTTGGACTATCTAGGTTAACTAGAGGGCCCTTGGACTATCTAGATTAACTAGCGGGTCCTTGGACTATCTATGTATACTAGCGGGCACTTGGACTATCTTGGTTAACTAGCGGGCATTTGGACTATGTAGTTTCCCTAGCGGGCATTTGGATTATTTAGGTTACCTAGTGGGCACTTGGACTATGTAGGTTACCTAGCGGGCACTTGGACTATTTAGGTTAACTAGAAGGCACTTGGACAATCAAGGTTAACTAGCGGGCACTTGGAATATCTAGGTTAACTAGCGGACACTTGGACTATGTAGGTTCCCTAGCGGGCATTTGGACTATATAGGTTACCTAGCGGGCACTTGGACTTTGTAGGTTACCTAGCGGGCACTTGGACTATGTAGGTTAACTAGCGGGCACTTGGATTATCTAGGTTAACTAACGGGCACTTGGACTATGTATGTTCCAGAGCGGGCAATTGGACTATGTAGGTTCCCTAGCGGGCACTTGGACTATCTAGGTTCCCTAAAGGGCACTTGGATTATCTAGGTTAACGCACGGGCACTTGGACTATGTAGGTTATCTAGCGGACAATTGGACGATCTAGGTTAACTAGCGGGTATTTGGACTATCTAGGTTAACTAGCGGTCCCTTGGACAATAGGTTAACTAGTGGGCACTTGGACTATGTAGGTTCGCTAGCGGGCATTTAGACTATATAGGTTACCTAGCGGGCACTTGGACTATGTAGGTTACCTAGCGGGAACTTGGACTATGTAGGTTAACAAGCAGGCCCTTGGACTATCTAGGTTAGCTAACTGGCAATTGGACTATGTAGGTTAACTAGCGGACACTTGCACGATCTAGGTTAATTAGCTGGCACTTGGATTATCTAGGATACCTAGCGGGCACTTGGACTATGTAGGTTCCCTAGCGGGCATTTGGGCTATATAGATAACCTAGCGGGCACTTAGACTCTGTAGGTTACCTAGCGGGCACTTGGACTATCTAGGTTACCTAGCTGGCACTTGAAATATCTACGTTACCTAGCGGGTTCTTGGAGTATGTAGGTTACCTAGCGGTCTGTTGGACTATCTAGGTTACCAAGCGGGCACTTGGACTATCTAGGTTAACTAACCGGCACTTGGACTATGTAGGTTCCCTAGCGGGCCCTTGGACTATGTAAGTTCCCTAGCGGGCACTTGTACTATGTGGGTTTCCTGGCGGGCATTTGGACGATCTAGGTTACCTAACGGGCACTTGGACTATGTAGGTTCCCTTGCGGGCACTTGGACTATGTAGGTTAATTAGAGGGCATTTGGACTATGTAGGTTACCTAGCGGGAACTTGGACTATGTAGGTTCCCTATCGGGCACTTGGACTATGTAGGTTAACTAGAGGGCATTTGGACTATATAGGGTACCTAGCGGGCACTTGGACTATGTAGGTTCCTTATCGGGCACTTGGAAAATGTAGGTTGACTAGGGGGCACTAGGACTATGTAGGTTACCTAGAGAGCCCTTAGACTATCTAGGTTACCTAGCGGGCATTTGGACTATGTAGGCTCCCTAGCAGTCATTTGGACTATATAGATTACCTAGCGGGGTCTTAGACTTTGAAGGTTACCTAGCGGGCACTTGGACTATGTAGGTTAATTAGCGGACACTTGGATGATCTAGGTTAACTAGCGGGTACTTGGATTATGTAGGTTAACTAGTGGGCCCTTGAACAATGTAGATTAACTAGCGGGCACTTGGACTATGTAGGTTCCTTAGCGGTCACTTGGACTCTGTATGTTCCCTATGGACACTTGAACTATGTAAGTTAACTACTGGGCACTTGGACTATGTAGGTAACCTAGCGGGCACTTGGACAGTCTAGGTTACCTAGCGGGCACTTGGACTTCTAGGTTAACGAACGGGCACTTGGACTATGTATGTTGTATAGCGGGCAATTGGACTATCTAGATTAAGTAACGGGCACTTGGACTATCTAGGTTTCTTTCGGGCATTTGGACGATCTAGGTTTACTAGAGGGCACTTGGACTATCTATGTTAACTAGCGTGCACTTGGAGTATCTAGGTTTCTTAGCGGGTACTTGGACTATGTAGGTTAACTAGCGGGCCCTTGGACTATGTAGGTTCCTTAGCGGTCACTTGGACTCTGTATGTTCCCTATGGACACTTGAACCATGTAAGTTAACTACCGGGCACTTGGACTATGTAGGTAACCTAGCGGGCACTTAGACAGTCTAGGTTACCTAGCGGGCACTTGGACTTCTAGGTTAACGAACGGGCACTTGGACTATGTATGTTGTATAGCGGGCAATTGGACTATCTAGATTAAGTAACGGGCACTTGGACTATCTAGGTTTCTTTCGGGCATTTGGACGATCTAGGTTTACTAGAGGGCACTTGGACTATCTATGTTAAATACTGTGCACTTGGAGTATCTAGGTTTCTTAGCGGGTACTTGGACTATGTAGGTTAACTAGCGGGCCCTTGGACTATGTAGATTAACTAGCGGCACTTGGACTATCTACGTTAACTAGAGGGCCCTTGGACTATGTAGATTCCCGGGATGGCATTTGGACTATATAGATAACCTAGCGGGCACTTTGACTTTGTAGGTTACCTAGCGTCACATGGACTATCTAGGTTACCTAGCTGGCACTTGAACTATCTACGTTATAGCGGGTTCTTAGAGTATGTAGGTTAACTAGCGGGCTGTTGGACTATCTAGGTTACCAAGCGGGGACTTGGACTATCTAGGTTAACTAACGGGCACTTGGATTGTGTAGATTCCCTAGCGGGCCCTTGGACTATGTAAGTTCCCTAGCGGGCACTTGGACTATGTGGGTTTCCTGGCGGGCATTTGGACTATCTAGGTTACCTAACGGGCACTTGGACTATGTAGGTTCCCTAGCGAGCACTTAGATTATGTAGGTTCCCTATCGGGCACTTGTACTATGTAGGTTAACTAGAGGGCATTTGGACTATGTAGGTTACCTAGCAGGCACTTGGACTATGTAGGTTCCCTATCGGGCACTTGGAAAATGTAGGTTAACTAGGGGGCACTAGGACTATGTAGGTTACCTAGAGGGCCCTTAGACTATCTAGGTTACCTAGCGAGCATTTGGACTATGTAGGCTCCCTAGCGGTCATTTGGACTATATAGATTACCTAGCTGGAACTTAGACTTTGTAGGTTACCTAGCAGGCACTTGGACTATCTAAGTTACCTAGCGGGTACTTGGAGTATGTAGGTTACCTACAGGGCTGTTGGACTATCTAGGTAACCTAGCGGGCACTGGGACTATCTAGGTTACCTAACGGGCACTTGGACTATGTAGGTTCCCTGGCGGGCACTTGGATTATGTAGATTCCCTATCGGGCACTTGCACTATGTAGGTTAACTAGCGGGCATTTGGACTATGTAGGTTACCTAGCGGGCACTTGTTCTATGTAGGTTCCCTATCAGGCACTTGGAGAATGTAGGTTAACTAGGGGGCACAAGGACAATGTAGGTTACCTAGCGGGCCCTTGGATTATGTAGGTTCCCTATCGGCACTTGTACTATGTAGGTTAACTAGAGGGCATTTGGACTATGTAGGTTACCTAGCAGGCACTTGGACTTCTAGGTTAACGAACGGGCACTTGGACTATGTATGTTGTATAGCGGACAATTGGACTATCTAGATTAGGTAACGGGCACTTGGACTATCTAGGTTTCTTTCGGGCACTTGGACGATCTAGGTTTACTAGAGGGCACTTGGACTATCTATGTTAACTAGCGTGCACTTGGAGTATCTAGGTTTCTTAGCGGGTACTTGGACTATGTAGGTTAACTAGCGGGCCCTTGGACTATGTAGATTAACTAGCGGCACTTGGACTATCTACGTTAACTAGCGGGCCCTTGGACTATGTAGATTCCCGGGATGGCATTTGGACTATATAGATAACCTAGCGGGCACTTTGACTTTGTAGGTTACCTAGCGTCACATGGACTATCTAGGTTACCTAGCTGGCACTTGAACTATCTACGTTATAGCGGGTTCTTAGAGTATGTAGGTTACCTAGCGGGCTGTTGGACTATCTAGGTTACCAAGCGGGGACTTGGACTATGTAGGTTAACTAACGGGCACTTGGATTGTGTAGATTCCCTAGCGGGCCCTTGGACTTGTAAGTTCCCTAGCGGGCACTTGGACTATGTGGGTTTCCTGGCGGGCATTTGGACTATCTAGGTTACCTAACGGGCACTTGGACTATGAAGGTGCCCTAGCGAGCACTTGGATTATGTAGGTTCCCTATCGGGCACTTGTACTATGTAGGTTAACTAGAGGGCATTTGGACTATGTAGGTTACCTAGCAGGCACTTGGACTATGTAGGTTCCCTATCGGGCACTTGGAAAATGTAGGTTAACTAGGGGGCACTAGGACTATGTAGGTTACCTAGAGGGCCCTTAGACTATCTAGGTTACCGAGCGAGCATTTGGACTATGTAGGCTCCCTAGCGGTCATTTGGACTATATAGATTACCTAGCGGGAACTTAGACTTTGTAGGTTACCTAGCGGGCACTTGGACTATCTAGGTTACCTAGCGGGCACTGGGACTATCTAGGTTACCTAACGGGCACTTGGACTATGTAGGTTCCCTGGCGGGCACTTGGATTATGTAGATTCCCTATGGGGCACTTGGACTATGTAGTTTAACTAGCGGGCATTTGGACTATGTAGGTTACCTAGCGGGCACTTGTTCTATGTAGGTTCCCTATCGGGCACTTGGAGAATGTAGGTTAACTAGGGGGCACAAGGATAATGTAGGTTACCTAGCGGGCCCTTGGATTATGTAGGTTCCCTATCGGGCACTTGTACTATGTAGGTTAACTAGAGGGCATTTGGACTATGTAGGTTACCTAGCAGGCACTTGGACTATGTAGGTTCCCTATCGGGCACTTGGAAAATGTAGGTTAACTAGGGGGCACTAGGACTATGTAGGTTCCCTATCGGGCATTGGACTATGTAGGTTAACTAGCAGGACCTTGGACAATCTAGGTTACCTAGCGGGCACTTGAACTATGTACATACCCTAGTGCGCACTTGGACTATCTAGGTTACCTAGCGGGCACTTGGACTATGTACGTCCCCTAGCGGGCACTTGGACTATCTAGGTTAACTAGAGGGCCCTTGGACTATCTAGATTAACTAGCGGGTCCTTGGACTATCTATGTATACTAGCGGGCACTTGGACTATCTTGGTTAACTAGCGGGCATTTGGACTATGTAGTTTCCCTAGCGGGCATTTGGATTATTTAGGTTACCTAGTGGGCACTTGGACTATGTAGGTTACCTAGCGGGCACTTGGACTATTTAGGTTAACTAGAAGGCACTTGGACAATCAAGGTTAACTAGCGGGCACTTGGAATATCTAGGTTAACTAGCGGACACTTGGACTATGTAGGTTCCCTAGCGGGCATTTGGACTATATAGGTTACCTAGCGGGCACTTGGACTTTGTAGGTTACCTAGCGGGCACTTGGACTATGTAGGTTAACTAGCGGGCACTTGGATTATCTAGGTTAACTAACGGGCACTTGGACTATGTATGTTCCAGAGCGGGCAATTGGACTATGTAGGTTCCCTAGCGGGCACTTGGACTATCTAGGTTCCCTAAAGGGCACTTGGATTATCTAGGTTAACGCACGGGCACTTGGACTATGTAGGTTAACTAGCGGACAATTGGACGATCTAGGTTAACTAGCGGGTATTTGGACTATCTAGGTTAACTAGCGGTCCCTTGGACAATAGGTTAACTAGTGGGCACTTGGACTATGTAGGTTCGCTAGCGGGCATTTAGACTATATAGGTTACCTAGCGGGCACTTGGACTATGTAGGTTACCTAGCGGGAACTTGGACTATGTAGGTTAACTAGCAGGCCCTTGGAATATCTAGGTTAGCTAACTGGCAATTGGACTACGTAGGTTAACTAGCGGACACTTGCACGATCTAGGTTAACTAGCGGGCTCTTGCACTATGTAGGTTAACTAGCGGGCCCATTGACTATGTAGGTTAACTAGTGTGCACTTGGACGATCTAGGTTAACTAGCGGGCACTTGGACGATATAGGTTAATTAGCTGGCACTTGGATTATCTAGGATACCTAGCGGGCACTTGGACTATGTAGGTTCCCTAGCGGGCATTTGGGCTATATAGATAACCTAGCGGGCACTTAGACTCTGTAGGTTACCTAGCGGGCACTTGGACTATCTAGGTTACCTAGCTGGCACTTGAAATATCTACGTTACCTAGCGGGTTCTTGGAGTATGTAGGTTACCTAGCGGTCTGTTGGACTATCTAGGTTACCAAGCGGGCACTTGGACTATCTAGGTTAACTAACCGGCACTTGGACTATGTAGGTTCCCTAGCGGGCCCTTGGACTATGTAAGTTCCCTAGCGGGCACTTGTACTATGTGGGTTTCCTGGCGGGCATTTGGACGATCTAGGTTACCTAACGGGCACTTGGACTATGTAGGTTCCCTTGCGGGCACTTGGACTATGTAGGTTAATTAGAGGGCATTTGGACTATGTAGGTTACCTAGCGGGAACTTGGACTATGTAGGTTCCCTATCGGGCACTTGGACTATGTAGGTTAACTAGAGGGCATTTGGACTATATAGGGTACCTAGCGGGCACTTGGACTATGTAGGTTCCTTATCGGGCACTTGGAAAATGTAGGTTGACTAGGGGGCACTAGGACTATGTAGGTTACCTAGAGAGCCCTTAGACTATCTAGGTTACCTAGCGGGCATTTGGACTATGTAGGCTCCCTAGCAGTCATTTGGACTATATAGATTACCTAGCGGGGTCTTAGACTTTGAAGGTTACCTAGCGGGCACTTGGACTATGTAGGTTAATTAGCGGACACTTGGACGATCTAGGTTAACTAGCGGGTATTTGTATTATGTAGGTTAACTAGCGGGCCCTTGAACTATGTAGATTAACTAGCGGGCACTTGGACTATGTAGGTTCCTTAGCGGTCACTTGGACTCTGTATGTTCCCTATGGACACTTGAACTATGTAAGTTAACTACCGGGCACTTGGACTATGTAGGTAACCTAGCGGGCACTTGGACAGTCTAGGTTACCTAGCGGGCACTTGGACTTCTAGGTTAACGAACGGGCACTTGGACTATGTATGTTGTATAGCGGGCAATTGGACTATCTAGATTAAGTAACGGGCACTTGGACTATCTAGGTTTCTTTCGGGCATTTGGACGATCTAGGTTTACTAGAGGGCACTTGGACTATCTATGTTAACTAGCGTGCACTTGGAGTATCTAGGTTTCTTAGCGGGTACTTGGACTATGTAGGTTAACTAGCGGGCCCTTGGACTATGTAGGTTCCTTAGCGGTCACTTGGACTCTGTATGTTCCCTATGGACACTTGAACTATGTAAGTTAACTACCGGGCACTTGGACTATGTAGGTAACCTAGCGGGCACTTAGACAGTCTAGGTTACCTAGCGGGCACTTGGACTTCTAGGTTAACGAACGGGCACTTGGACTATGTATGTTGTATAGCGGGCAATTGGACTATCTAGATTAAGTAACGGGCACTTGGACTATCTAGGTTTCTTTCGGGCATTTGGACGATCTAGGTTTACTAGAGGGCACTTGGACTATCTATGTTAAATACTGTGCACTTGGAGTATCTAGGTTTCTTAGCGGGTACTTGGACTATGTAGGTTAACTAGCGGGCCCTTGGACTATGTAGATTAACTAGCGGCACTTGGACTATCTACGTTAACTAGCGGGCCCTTGGACTATGTAGATTCCCGGGATGGCATTTGGACTATATAGATAACCTAGCGGGCACTTTGACTTTGTAGGTTACCTAGCGTCACATGGACTATCTAGGTTACCTAGCTGGCACTTGAACTATCTACGTTATAGCGGGTTCTTAGAGTATGTAGGTTACCTAGCGGGCTGTTGGACTATCTAGGTTACCAAGCGGGGACTTGGACTATGTAGGTTAACTAACGGGCACTTGGATTGTGTAGATTCCCTAGCGGGCCCTTGGACTATGTAAGTTCCCTAGCGGGCATTTGGACTATGTGGGTTTCCTGGCGGGCATTTGGACTATCTAGGTTACCTAACGGGCACTTGGACTATGTAGGTTCCCTAGCGAGCACTTGGATTATGTAGGTTCCCTATCGGGCACTTGTACTATGTAGGTTAACTAGAGGGCATTTGGACTATGTAGGTTACCTAGCAGGCACTTGGACTATGTAGGTTCCCTATCGGGCACTTGGAAAATGTAGGTTAACTAGGGGGCACTAGGACTATGTAGGTTACCTAGAGGGCCCTTAGACTATCTAGGTTACCTAGCGAGCATTTGGACTATGTAGGCTCCCTAGCGGTCATTTGGACTATATAGATTACCTAGCGGGAACTTAGACTTTGTAGGTTACCTAGCGGGCACTTGGACTATCTAAGTTACCTAGCGGGTACTTGGAGTATGTAGGTTACCTACAGGGCTGTTGGACTATCTAGGTAACCTAGCGGGCACTGGGACTATCTAGGTTACCTAACGGGCACTTGGACTATGTAGGTTCCCTGGCGGGCACTTGGATTATGTAGATTCCCTATCGGGCACTTGCACTATGTAGGTTAACTAGCGGGCATTTGGACTATGTAGGTTACCTAGCGAGCACTTGGATTATGTAGGTTCCCTATCGGGCACTTGTACTATGTAGGTTAACTAGAGGGCATTTGGACTATGTAGGTTACCTAGCGGGCACTTGGACTATGTAGGTTCCTTATCGGGCACTTGGAAAATGTAGGTTGACTAGGGGGCACTAGGACTATGTAGGTTACCTAGAGAGCCCTTAGACTATCTAGGTTACCTAGCGGGCATTTGGACTATGTAGGCTCCCTAGCAGTCATTTGGACTATATAGATTAACTAGCGGGGTCTTAGACTTTGAAGGTTACCTAGCGGGCACTTGGACTATGTAGGTTAATTAGCGGACACTTGGACGATCTAGGTTAACTAGCGGGTACTTGGATTATGTAGGTTAACTAGCGGGCCCTTGAACTATGTAGATTAACTCGCGGGCACTTGGACTATGTAGGTTCCTTAGCGGTCACTTGGACTCTGTATGTTCCCTATGGACACTTGAACTATGTAAGTTAACTACCGGGCACTTGGACTATGTAGGTAACCTAGCGGGCACTTGGACAGTCTAGGTTACCTAGCGGGCACTTGGACTTCTAGGTTAACGAACGGGCACTTGGACTATGTATGTTGTATAGCGGGCAATTGGACTATCTAGATTAAGTAACGGGCACTTGGACTATCTAGGTTTCTTTCGGGCATTTGGACGATCTAGGTTTACTAGAGGGCACTTGGACTATCTATGTTAACTAGCGTGCACTTGGAGTATCTAGGTTTCTTAGCGGGTACTTGGACTATGTAGGTTAACTAGCGGGCCCTTGGACTATGTAGGTTCCTTAGCGGTCACTTGGACTCTGTATGTTCCCTATGGACACTTGAACTATGTAAGTTAACTACCGGGCACTTGGACTATGTAGGTAACCTAGCGGGCACTTAGACAGTCTAGGTTACCTAGCGGGCACTTGGACTTCTAGGTTAACGAACGGGCACTTGGACTATGTATGTTGTATAGCGGACAATTGGACTATCTAGATTAGGTAACGGGCACTTGGACGATCTAGGTTTACTAGAGGGCACTTGGACTATCTATGTTAACTAGCGTGCACTTGGAGTATCTAGGTTTCTTAGCGGGTACTTGGACTATGTAGGTTAACTAGCGGGCCCTTGGACTATGTAGATTAACTAGCGGCACTTGGACTATCTACGTTAACTAGCGGGCCCTTGGACTATGTAGATTCCCGGGATGGCATTTGGACTATATAGATAACCTAGCGGGCACTTTGACTTTGTAGGTTACCTAGCGTCACATGGACTATCTAGGTTACCTAGCTGGCACTTGAACTATCTACGTTATAGCGGGTTCTTAGAGTATGTAGGTTACCTAGCGGGCTGTTGGACTATCTAGGTTACCAAGCGGGGACTTGGACTATGTAGGTTAACTAACGGGCACTTGGATTGTGTAGATTCCCTAGCGGGCCCTTGGACTTGTAAGTTCCCTAGCGGGCACTTGGACTATGTGGGTTTCCTGGCGGGCATTTGGACTATCTAGGTTACCTAACAGGCACTTGGACTATGAAGGTTCCCTAGCGAGCACTTGGATTATGTAGGTTCCCTATCGGGCACTTGTACTATGTAGGTTAACTAGAGGGCATTTGGACTATGTAGGTTACCTAGCAGGCACTTGGACTATGTAGGTGCCCTATCGGGCACTTGGAAAATGTAGGTTAACTAGGGGGCACTAGGACTATGTAGGTTACCTAGAGGGCCCTTAGACTATCTAGGTTACCGAGCGAGCATTTGGACTATGTAGGCTCCCTAGCGGTCATTTGGACTAAATAGATTACCTAGCGGGAACTTAGACTTTGTAGGTTACCTAGCGGGCACTTGGACTATCTAGGTTACCTAGCGGGCACTGGGACTATCTAGGTTACATAACGGGCACTTGGACTATGTAGGTTCCCTGGCGGGCACTTGGATTATGTAGATCCCCTATGGGGCACTGGGACTATGTAGGTTAACTAGCGGGCATTTGGACTATGTAGGTTACCTAGCGGGCACTTGTTCTATGTAGGTTCCCTATCGGGCACTTGGAGAATGTAGGTTAACTAGGGGGCACAAGGATAATGTAGGTTACCTAGCGGGCCCTTGGATTATGTAGGTTCCCTATCGGGCACTTGTACTATATAGGTTAACTAGAGGGCATTTGGACTATGTAGGTTACCTAGCAGGCACTTGGACTATGTAGGTTCCCTATCGGGCACTTGGAAAATGTAGGTTAACTAGGGGTCACTAGGACTATGTAGGTTACCTAGAGGGCCCTTAGACTATCTAGGTTACCTAGCGAGCATTTGGACTATGTAGGCTCCCTAGCGGTCATTTGGACTATATAGATTACCTAGCGGGAACTTAGATTTTGTAGGTTACCTAGCAGCACTTGGACTATCTAGGTTACCAAGCTGGCACTTGAACTATCTACGTTACCTAGCGGGTACTTGGAGTATGTAGGTTACCTACCGAGCTGTTGGACTGTCTAGGTTACCTAGCGGGCACTGGGACTATCTAGGTTACCTAACGGGCACTTGGACTATGTAGGTTCCCTGGCGGGTACTTGGATTATGTAGGTTCCCTATTGGGCACTTGGACTATGTAGGTTAACTAGCGGGCATTTGGACTATGTAAGTTACCTAGCGGGCACTTGTTCTATGTAGGTTCCCTATCGGGCACTTGGAGAATGTAGGTTACCTAGGGGGAACCTGGACTATGTAGGTTAACTAGTGGGCACTTGGACTATCTAGGTTACCTAGCAGCCACTTGGAATATGTAGTTTAACCAGCGGGCACTTGGACTATCTAGGTTACCTAGCGGGCACTTGGACTATGTACGTTTCCAAGCGGGTACTTGGACTATCTACGTTACCTAGCGGGCACTTGGACTATGTACGTTCCCTAGCGGGTACTTTGACTAGATAGGTTACCCGGGCCCTTGGACTATCTAGGTCACCTAGGGGGAACCTGGACTATGTAGGTTACTAATGATCACTTGGACTATCTAGGTTACCTAGCAGGCACTAGGAATATGTAGGTTAACTAGCGGGCACTTGGACTATCTACGTTAACTAACGGGCACTTGGACTATGTACGTTCCCTCGCGGGTACTTGGACTAGATAGGTTCCCTAGCGGGCACTTGGTGTATCTAGGTTAACTAGCGGGCACTTGGACTATCTAGGTTAACTAGCGAGCACTTGGACTATGTAGGTTAACGAACGGGCACTTGGACTATGTAGGTAACCTAGTGGTCACTTGAACTGTCTAGGTTACCTAGCGGGCACATAGACTATGTAGGTTAACTAGCGGGCACTTGGACTATCTAGGTTAACTTGCGGGCCCTTGGACGATGTAGGTTAACTAGCGGGCCCTTGCACTATGTAGGTTAACTAGCGGGCCCATGGATTATGTAGGTTTACTAGCAGGCACTTCGACTATCTAGGTTACCTAGCGGGCACTTGGACTATGTACGTTCCCTAGCGGGCACTTGGACTATCTACGTTACCTAGCGGGCACTTGGACTATGTACGTTTCCTAGCGGGTACTTGGACTAGATAGGTTCCCTAGCGGGTACTTGGTCTATCTAGGTTAACTAGCGGGCACTTGGACTATCTAGGTTAACTAGCGAGCACTTGGACTATCTAGGTTAACTAGCGGGCATTTGGAATATTAGGGCCCCTAGCGGACATTTGTAGTATATTGGTTACCTAGCGGGCACTTGGACTATGTAAGTTAACGAACGGGCACTTGGACTATGTAGGTAACCTAGTGGTCACTTGAACTGTCTAGGTTACCTAGCGGGCACATAGAATATGTAGGTTAACTAGCGGGCACTTGGACTATCTAGGTTAACTAGCGGGCCCTTGGACGATGTAGGTTATCTAGCGGGCCCTTGCACTATGTAGGTTAACTAGCGGGCCCATGGATTATGTAGGTTTACTAGCAGGCACTTGGACTATCTAGGTTAACTAGCGGGCACTTGGACTATGTAGTTTCCCTAGCGCCATTTGGACTATTTAAGTTACCTAGCGGGCACTTGGACTATGTAGGTTACCTAGCGGGCACTTGGACTATCTAGGTTACCTAGCAGGCAATTTGACTATCTAGGTTAACCAACGGGCACTGGGACTATGTAGGTTGCCTAGCGGGCACTTGGATTATGTAGGATCCCTATTGAGCACTTGGACTATGTAGGTTAACTAGCGGGCACTTGGACTGTCTAGGTTACCTAGTGGGCACTTGGATTATCTAGGTTAACGAAAGGGCACTATGACTATGTAGGTTACCTAGCCGCCACTTGGACTATCTAGGTTAGCTAACAGGCACTTGGACTATCTAGATTCCCTAGTGGGCACTTGTACTATCTAGGTTACGTAGCTGGGATGGACTATGTAGGTCAACTAGCGGGCCCTTGGACTATCTAGGTTAGCCAACGGGCACTTAGATTATGTAGGTTAACTAGCGGGAACTTGGAATATGTAGGTTAAGTAGCGGACACTTGCACTATGAAGGTTAACTAGCGGGCCCATGGACTATGTAGGTTTACTAGCGGGCCCTTTGACTATCGAGGTTACCTAGCGGGCACTTGGACTATGTAGGCTAACTAGGGGGCCCTTTGACGATCTAGGTTACCTAGCGGGTACTTGAACTATCTAGGTTAACTAGCGGGCACTTGCAGTATCTAGGTTACCTAGCGGGCACTTGGACTATGTACGTTCCCTAGCGGGCACTTGGACTATCTATGTTAACTAGCGGGCAATTGGAATATGCAGGTTAACTAGCGGACACTTGCACTATGTAGGTTACCTAGCAGTCACTTGGACTATCTAGGTTAACTAGCGGGCACTTGGACTATGTAGGTCAACTAGCGGGCCCTTGGCTTATCTAGGTTAGCCAACGGGCACTTAGATTATGTAGGTTAACTAGCGGGCACTTGGAATATGTAGGTTAAGTAGCGGACACTTGCACTATGAAGGTTAACTAGCGGGCCCATGGACTATGTAGGTTTACTAGCGGGCCCTTGGACTATCTAGGTTCCCTAAAGGGCACTTGGACTATCTAGGTTACCGAACGGCACTTGGACTATCTAGGTTACCTAGCGGGCACTTGTACTATGCAGGCTAATTAAGGAGCTCGTGGACGATCTAGGTGACCTAGCGGGTACTTGAACTATCTAGGTTAACTAGCTGGCAATTGCAGTATCTAGGTAACCTAGCGGGCACATGGACTATGTAAGTTCCCTAGGGGCCACTTGGACTATCTATGTTAACTAGCGGGCACTTGGAATATGTAGGTTAACTAGCAGACACTTGCACTATGTAGGTTACCTAGCAGGCACTTGGACTATCTAGGTTAACTAGAGGGTACTTGGACTATCTAGGTTAACTAGCGTGCACTTGGACTATGTAGGTTCCCTAGCGGGCACTTGGACTCTGTATGTTCCCTACGGACACTTGAACTATGTAAGTTAACTACCCGGCACTTGTACTATGTAGGTTAACTAGCAGGCCCTTGGACTATCTAGGTTACCTAGCGGGCACTTGGACTATGTAGGTCAACTACCGGCACTTGCACTATCTAGGTTACCGAACGGGCATTTGGACTATGTAGGTAACCTAGCGGGCACTTGGAGAGTCTAGGTTACCTAGCGGACACTTGGAATTCTAGGTTAACGAACGGGCACTTGGACTATGTATGTTGCATAGCGGGCACTTGGACTATCTAGGTTTCTTAGCGGACACTTGGACGATCTAGGTTAACTAGAGGGCACTTGGACTATCTAGGTTAACTAGCGTGCACTTGGACTATCTAGGTTTCTTAGCGAGTACTTGGACTATGTAGGTTAACTAGCGGGCCCTTGGACTATGTAGATTAACTAGCGGCACTTGGATTATCTATGTTAACTAGCAGGCCCTTAGACTTTGTAGATTCCCTAGCTGGCATTTGGACTTCATAGATAACCTAGCGGGCACTTTGACTTTGTAGGTTACCTAGCGGTACATGGATTATTTAGGTTACCTAGCTGGCACTTGAACTATCTACGTTATAGCGGGTTCTTAGAGTATGTAGTTTACCTAGCGGGCTGTTGAAATATCTAGGTTACCAAGCGGGCACTTGGACTATCTAGGTTAACTAACGGGCACTTGGACTGTGTAGATTCCCTAGCGGGCCCTTGAACTATATATGTTCCCTAGCGGGCACTTGGACTATGTGGGTTTCCTGGCGGGCATTTGGATTATCTAGGTTACCTAACGGGAACTTGGACTATGTAGGTTACCTAGCGGGCACTTGGACGATCTAGGTTAACTAGCGGGTACTTGGACTATCTAGGTTAACTAGCGGGCCCTTGGACTATGTAGATTAACTAGCGGCACTTGGACTATCTACGTTAACTAGCGGGCCCTTGGACTATGTAGATTCCCTAGCGGGCACTTGGACTATGTATGTTCCAGCGCGGGCACTTGGACTATGTAGGTTCCCTAGCAGGCACTTGGACTATGTAGGTTCCAGAGCGGGCACTTGGACTAACTAGATTCCCAGCGGGCACTTGTACTATGTAGGTTAATTAGCTTACACTTGGACGATCTAGGTTAACTAGCGGGTACTTGGACTATGTAGGTTAACTAGCGGGCCCTTGAACTATGTAGATTAACTAGCAGAACTTTTACTATCTACATTAACTAACGGGCCCTTGGACTATGTGGATTCCCTAGCGGGCACTTGGACTATGTATGTTCCCTAGCGGGCACTTGTACTATGTAGGTTAAATAGCTTACAGTTGGACGATCTAGGTTAACTAGCGGGTACTTGGACTATGTAGGTTAACTAGCGGGCCCTTGAACTATGTAGATTAACTAGCAGAACTTGGACTATCTACATTAACTAGTGGGCCCTTGGACTATGTGGATTCCCTAGCGGGCACTTGGACTATGTATGTTCCCTATGGACACTTGAACTATGTAAGTTAACTACCGAGCACTTGGACTATGTAGGTTAACTAGCGGGCCCTTGGACATTGTAGGTTACCTTGCGGGCACTTGGACTATGTAGGTAACCTAGCGGGCACTTGGACAGTCTAGGTTACCTAGCGGGCACTTGGAATTCTAGGTTAACGAACGGGCACTTGAACTATCTACGTTACCTAGTGGGTACTTGGAGTATGTAGGTTACCTACCGGGCTGTTGGACTATCTAGGTTATCTAACGGGCACTGGGACTATCTAGGTTAACTAACGGGCACTTGGACTATGTAGGTTCCCTAGCGGGCCCTTGGATAATGTAAGTTCCCTAGCGGGCACTTGGACTATGTGGGTTCCCTAGCGGGCATTTGGACTATCTAGGTTACCTATCGGGCACTTGGACTATGTAGGTTCCCTAGCGGGCACTTGGATTATGTACGTTCCCTATCGGGCACTTGGACTATGTAGGTTAACTAGCGGGCCCTTGGACAATGTAGGTTACCTTGCGGGCACTTGGACTATGTAGGTAACCTAGCGGGCACTTGGACAGTCTAGGTTACCTAGCGGGCACTTGGAATTCTAGGTTAACGAACAGGCACTTGAACTATGTATGTTGCATAGCGGGCAATGGGACTATCTAGTTTAGGTAACGGGCACTTGGACTATGTAGGTTGCTTAGCGGGCACTTGTATTATCTAGGTTAGGTTACGGGCGCTTTGAGTATCTAGTTTACCTAGCGGGAACTTGGACAATGTAAGTTACCTAGCGGGCACTTGGACTATCTAGGATACCTAACGGGCACTTTGTCTATCTAGGTTACATAGCGGGCACTTGGACTATGTAGGTTAACTAGAGAGCAATTGGACTCTAGGTTACTTAGCGGGCACTTGGACTATCTAGGTTACCTAGCGTGCCCTTGGACTATGTCGGTTTCCTAGCGGGCACTTGGACTATCTAGGTTAACGAACGGGCACTTGGACTATGTAGGTAACCTAGCGGGCACTTGGACTATGTAGGATCCCTATCGGACATTTGGACTAGTTAGGTTACCTAGCAGGCACTTGGACTATCTAGGTTAACTAGCGGGCACATCGACGATCTGGGTTAACTAGAGGGGACTTGTACTATCTAGGTTAACTAGCGTGTACTTGGACTATCTAGGTTAACTAGGGGGCACTTGGATGATCACTGTTAACTAGCGGGCACTTGGACTATCTAGGTTAGCTAACGGGCACTTGGACTAAGTATGTCCCCAAGTGGGCACTTGGACACTCTAGGTTAACTAACGGGCAATAGGACTATCTAGGTTAACTAGTGGGCACTTGGACTATCTAGGTTACCTAGCTGGCACTTGGACTATGAAGGTTCCCTAGCGGGCACTTGGATTATCTAGGTTACCCCGCGGGCACTTGGACTATATAGGTCAACGAGCGGGTCCTTGGAATATCTAGGTTAGCTAACTGGCACTTGGACTATATAGGTTAACTAGCGGACACTTGCACGATCAAGGTTAACTAGCGGGCTCTTGCACTATGTAGGTTAACTAGCGGGCCCATTGACACTGTTGGTTAACTAGCGGGCACTTGGACTATGTAGGTTCCCTAGGGGGCATTTGGACTATATAGATAATCTAGCGGGCCCTTAGACTTTGTAGGTTACCTAGTTGGCCCTTGGACTATGTAGGTTAACTAGCGTACCCTTGGACTATGTAGGTTACCTAGCGGGCACTTGAACGATCTAGGTTAACTAGCGGGTACTTGGATTATCTACGTTAACTAGCGGGCCCTTGGACTATGTAGATTCCCTAGCGGGTATTTGGACTATATAGATAATCTAGCGGGCACTTAGACTTTGTAGGTTACCTAGCGGGCACTTAGTCAATCTAGGTTACCTAGCTGGCACATGAACTATCTACGTTACTTAGCGGGTTCTTGGAGTATGTAGGTTACCTAGCGGGCTGTTGGACTATCTAGGTTACCAAGCGGGCACTTGGACTATCTAGGTTACCTAACGGGCACTTGGACTATGTAGGTTCCCTAGCGGGCACTTGGATTATGTAGGTTCCCAATCGGGCAATGGACTATGTAGGTTAGCTAGCGGGCACTTGGAGAATGTAGGTTAACTAGGGGGCACTAGGACTATGTAGGTTTCCTAGCGGGCCCTTGTACTACCTAGGTTACCTAGCGGCCATTTTGACTATGTAGGCTCCCTAGCGGTCATTTGGACTATATATATTACCTAGCGGGCACTTAGATATTGTAGGTTACCTAGCGGGCACTTGGACTCTCTAGGTTTCCTAGCTGGCACTTGAATTTACGTTACCTAGTGGGTACTTGGAGTATGTAGGTTACCTACCGGGCTGTTGGACTATCTAGGTTATCTAACGGGCACTGGGACTATCTAGGTTAACTAACGGGCACTTGGACTATGTAGGTTCCCTAGCGGGCCCTTGGATTATGTAAGTTCCCTAGCGGGCACTTGGACTATGTGGGTTCCCTAGCGGGCATTTGGACTATCTAGGTTACCTATCGGGCACTTGGACTGTGTAGGTTCCCTAGCGGGCACTTGGATTATGTACGTTCCCTATCGGGCACTTGGACTATGTAGGTTAACTAGCGGGCATTTGGACTATGTACGTTACCTAGCGGGCCCTTGGACTATCTAGGTTAACTACGGGGAACCAGAACAATGTAGGTTAACTAGTGGGCACTTGGACTATCTAGGTTACCTAGCAGGCACTTGGACTATGTAGGTTAACTAGCGGGCACTTGGACTATCTAGGTTACCTAGCGGGCACTTGGACTATGTACCTTCCCTAGCGGGCACTTGGACTATCTAAGTTACCTAGCGGGCACTTGGACTATGTACGTTACCTAGCGGGCACTTGGACTATGTACGTTTCCTAGCGGGTACTTGGACTAGATAGGTTCCCTAGCGGGCACTTGGTCTATCTGAGTTAACTAGCGGGCACTTGGACTATCTAGGTTAACTAGCGAGCACTTGGACTTTCTATGTTTTCTAGCGGTCATTTGTACTATTAGGGCCCCTAGCGGGCATTTGGACTATATTGGTTAACTAGCGGGCACTTGGACTATGTAGGTTAACGAACGGGCACTTGGACTATGTAGGTTCCCTAGCGGGCACTTGGATTATGTAGGTTCACTATCGGGCACTTCGACTATTTAGGTTAACAAGCGGGCACTTGGACTATCTAGGTTACCTAGCAGGCACTTGGACTATGTAGGTTAACTAGCGGGCACTTGGACTATCTAGGTTACCTAGCGGGCACTTGGACTATGTACCTTCCCTAGCGGGCACTTGGACTATCTAGGTTACCTAGCGGGCACTTGGACTATGTACGTTACCTAGCGGGCACTTGGACTATGTACGTTTCCTAGCGGGTACTTGGACTAGATAGGTTCCCTAGCTGGCACTTGGTCTATCTGAGTTAACTAGCGGGCACTTGGACTATCTAGGTTAACTAGCGAGCACTTGGACTATCTATGTTTTCTAGCGGTCATTTGTACTATTAGGGCCCCTAGCGGGCATTTGGACTATATTGGTTACCTAGCGGGCACTTGGACTATGTAGGTTAACGAACGGGCACTTGGACTATGTAGGTTCCCTAGCGGGCACTTGGATTATGTAGGTTCCCTATCGGGCACTTCGACTATTTAGGTTAACAAGCGGGCATTTGGACTATGTAGGTTACCTAGCGGGCACATGGACCATGTAGGTTCCCTATCGGGCGTTTGGACTATGTAGGTTACCTAGCGGGCTCTCGGACTATCTAGGTTACCTAGGGGGAACCTGGACAATGTAGGTTAACTAGCGGGCACTTGGACTGGCTAGGTTACCTAGCGGGCACTTGGACTATGTACGTTCCCTAGCCGGCACATGGACTATCTACGTTACCTAGCGGGCACTTGGACTATGTACGTTACCTAGCGGGCACTTGGACTATGTATGTTTCCTAGAGGGTACTTGGACTAGATAGGTTCCCTAGCGGGCACTTGGTCTATCTAGGTTAACTAGCAGGCACTAGGACTATCTAGGTTAACTAGCGAGCACTTGGACTATCTAGGTTAAATAGCGGGCATTTGGACAATTAAGGACCCTAGCGGGCATTTGGACTATATTGGTTACCTAGCGGGCACTTGGACTATGTAGGTTAACGAACGGGCACTTGGACTATGTAGGTAACCTAGTGGTCACTTGAATTGTCTAGGTTACCTAGCGGGCACTTAGACTATGTAGTTTAACTAGCGGGCACTTGGACTATCTAGGTTAACTAGCGGGCCTTTGGACGATGTAGGGTAACTAGCGGGCCCTTGGACTCTGTAGAATAACTAGCGGCACTTGGACTATGTAGGTTACCTAGCGGGCACTTGGACTATTTACGTTTCCTAGAGGGTACTTGGACTAGATAGGTTCCCTAGCGGGCACTTGGTCTATCTGGGTTAACTAGCGGGCACTTGGACTATGTAGGTTGCTAAGCGGGCACTTGGACTATCTATGTTAGGTAACGGGCACTTTGAGTATCTAGGTTACCTAGCGGGAACTTGGACAATGTAAGTTACCTAGCGGGCAATTGGACTATCTAGGTTACCTAACGGGCACTTGGACTATCTAGGTTACATAGCGGGCACTTGGACTATGTAGTTTAACTAGCGAGCACTTGGACTCTAGGTTACATAGCGGTCACTTAGACTATCTAGGTTACCTAGCAGGCCCTTGGACTATGTCGGTTTCCTAGCGGGCACTTGGACTATCTAGGTTAACGAACGGGCACTTGGACTATGTAGGATCCCTATCGGACATTTGGACTACTTAGGTTACCTAGCGGGCACTTGGACTATCTTGGTTAACTAGCGGGCACATGGACGATCTAGGTTAACTAGAGGGCACTCGGACTATCTAGGTTAACTAACGTGTACTTGGACTATCTAGGTTAACTAGCGGGCACTTGGATGATCACTGTTAACTAGCGGGCACTTGGACTATCTAGGTTAGCTAACGGGCACTTGGACTAAGTACGTCCCCAAGTGGGCACTTGGACACTCTAGGTTAACTAACGGGCAATAGGACTATCTAGGTTAACTAGCGGGCACTTGGACTATCTAGGTTACCTAGCTGGCACTTGGACTATGAAGGTTCCCTAGCGGGCACTTGGATTATCTAGGTTACCCAGCGGGCACTTGGACTATATAGGTCAACTAGCGGGTCCTTGGAATATCTAGGTTAGCTAACTGGCACTTGGACTATGTAGGTTAACTAGCGGACACTTGCACGATCTAGGTTAACTAGCGGACTCTTGCACTAGGTAGGTTAACTAGCGGGCCCATTGACACTGTTGGTTAACTATCGGGCACTTGGACGATCTAGGTTAACTAGCGGGCACTTGGACTATATAGGTTAACTAGCGGGCACTTGGATTATCTAGGTTACCTAGCGGGCACTTGGACTATGTAGGTTCTCTAGGGGGCATTTGGACTATATAGATAACCTAGCGGGCCCTTAGACTTTGTAGGTTACCTAGCGGGCCCTTGGACTATGTAGTTTACCTAGCGGGCACTTGGACTATGTAGGTAACCTAGTGGTCCCTTGAATTGTCTAGGTTACTTAGCGGGCACTTGGACGATGTAGGTTAACTAGCGGGCACTTGGACTATCTAGGTTAACTAGCGGGTACTTGGACTATCTACGTTAACTAGCGGGCCCTTGGACTATGTAGATTCCCTAGCGGGTATTTGGCCTATATAGATAATCTAGCGGGCACTTAGACTTTGTAGGTTACCTAGCGGGCACTTGGTCTATCTAGGTTACCTAGCTGGCACATGAGCTATCTACGTTACCTAGCGGGTTCTTGGAGTTTGTAGGTACCCTAGCGGGCACTTGGACTATCTAGGTTACCTAACGGGCACTTGGACTATATAGGTTCCCTAGCGGGCACTTGTATTATGTAGGTTCCCTATCGGGCACATGGAAAATGTAGGTTACCTAGCGGGTACTTGGACTATGTAGGTTAACTATCGGGCACTTGGAGAATGTAGGTTAACTAGGGGGCACTAGGACTATGCAGGGTTCCTAGCGGGCCCTTGTACTACCTAGGTTACCTAGCGGGCATTTGGACTATGTAGGCTCCCTAGCGGTCATTAGGACTGTATAGATTACCTAGAGGGCACTTAGATATTGTAGGTTACCTAGCGGGCACTTAGACTATCTAGGTTTACTAGCTGGCACTTGAACTATCTACGTTACCTAGCGGGTACTTGGAGTATGTAGGTTACATACCGGCCTGTTGGACTATCTAGGTTACCTAGCAGGCACTGGGACTATCTAGGTTAACTAACGGGCATTTGGACTATGTATGTTCCCTAGCGGGCCCTTGGATTATGTAAGTTCCCTAGCGGGCACTTGGACTATGTGGGTTCCCTAGCGGGCATTTGGACTATCTAGGTTACCTAACGGGCATTTGGACTATATTGGTTCCCTATCGGGCACTTGGACTATGTAAGTTAACTAGTGGGCATTTGGACTATGTAGGTTACCTAGCGGGAACTTGGACGATGTAGGTTCCTTATCGGGCATTTGGACAATGTAGGTTACCTAGCGGGCCCTTGGACTATCTAGGTTACCTAGGGGGAACCTGGACAATGTAGGTTAACTAGTGGGCACTTGGACTATCTAGGTTACCTAGCAGGCACTTGGACTATGTAGGTTAACTAGCGGGCAGTTGGACTATCTAGGTTACCTAGCGGGCACTTGGACTATGTACGTTCCCTAGTGGGCACTTGGACTATCTACGTTACCTAGCGGGCACTTGGACTATGTACGTTACCTAGTGGGCACTTGGACTATTTACGTTTCCTAGAGGGTACTTGGACTAGATATGTTCCCTAGCGGGCACTTGGTCTCTCTGGGTTAACTAGCGGGCACTTGGACTATCTAGGCTAACTAGTGGGCCCTTGGACAATGTAGGTTAACTAGCGGGCCCTTGGACTGTGTAGGTTAACCAGCGGGCCCTTGGACTATGTAGGTTACCTAGCGGGCACTTGGACGATCTAGGTTAACTAGCGGTTACTTGGACTATGTGGGCTAACTAGCGGGCCCTTGGACTATGTAGATTAACTAGCGGCACTTGGACTATCTACGTTAACTAGCGGGCCCTTGGACTATGTAGATTCCCTAGCGGGCACTTGGACTATGTATGTTCCAGCACGGGCACTTGGACTATGTAGGTTTCAGAGCGGGCACTTAAAGTAACTAGATTCCCTAGCGGTCACTTGTATTATGTAGGTTAACTAGCTTACACTTGAACGATCTAGGTTATCTAGCGGGTACTTGGACTATGTAGGTTAACTAGCGGGCCCTTGAACTATGTAGATTAACTAGCAGAACTTTGACTATCTACATTAACTAGCGGGCCCTTGGACTATGTGGATTCCCTAGCGGGCACTTGGACTATGTATGTTCCCTAGCGGGCACTTGGACTAGGTATGTTCCATATGGACACTTGAACTATGTAAGTTAACTACCGGGCACTTGGACTATGTAGGTTAACTAGCGGGCCCTTGGACTATGTAGGTTACCTTGCTGGCACTTGGACTCTGTAGGTAACCTAGCGGGCACTTGGACAGTCTAGGTTACCTAGCGGGCACTTGGACTTCTAGGTTAACGAACGGGCACTTGACTATGTATTTTGCATAGCGGGCAATGGGACTATCTAGTTTAGGTAACGGGCACTTGGACTATCAAGATTACCTAGCGGGAACTTGGACTATGTAGGTTACCTAGCGGGCACTTGGACTTTCTAGGTTACTTAACGGGCACTTGGATGTCTAGGTTTCTTAGCGGGCACTTGGACGATCTAGGTTAACTAGAGGGCACTTGGACTATCTAGGTTAACTAGCGTGCACTTGGACTATCTAGGTTAACTATCGGGCACTTGGATGATCAATGTTAACTAGCGGGCACTTGGACTATCTAGGTTAGCTAACGGGCACTTGGACTAAGTACGTCCCCTAGTGGGCACTTGGACACTCTAGGTTAACTAATGGGCACTAGGACTATCTAGGTTAACTAGCGGGCACATGGACGATCTAGGTTAACTAGCGGGCACTTGGACTATCTAGGTTAACTAGCGTGTACTTGGACTATCTAGGTTAACTAGCGGGCACTTGGATGATCACTGTTAACTAGCGGGCACTTGGACTATCTAGGTTAGCTAACGGGCACTTGGACTAAGTACGTCCCCAAGTGGGCACTTGGACACTCTAGGTTAACTAACGGGCAATAGGACTATCTAGGTTAACTAGCGGGCACTTGGACTATCTAGGTTACCTAGCTGGCACTTGGACTATGAAGGTTCCCTAGCGGGCACTTGGATTATCTAGGTTACCCAGCGGGCACTTGGACTATATAGGTCAACTAGCGGGTCCTTGGAATATCTAGGTTAGCTAACTGGCACTTGGACTATGTAGGTTAACTAGCGGACACTTGCACGATCTAGGTTAACTAGCGGACTCTTGCCCTATGTAGGTTAACTAGCGGGCCCATTGACACTGTTGGTTAACTATCGGGCACTTGGACGATCTAGGTTAACTAGCGGGCACTTGGACTATATAGGTTAACTAGCGGGCACTTGGATTATCTAGGTTACCTAGCGGGCACTTGGACTATGTAGGTTCTCTAGGGGGCATTTGGACTATATAGATAACCTAGCGGGCCCTTAGACTTTGTAGGTTACCTAGCGGGCCCTTGGACTATGTAGTTTACCTAGCGGGCACTTGGACTATGTAGGTTAATGAACGGGCACTTGGACTATGTAGGTAACCTAGTGGTCCCTTGAATTGTCTAGGTTACCTAGCGGGCACATGGACGATGTAGGTTAACTAGCGGGCACTTGGACTATCTAGGTTAACTAGCGGGTACTTGGACTATCTACGTTAACTAGCGGGCCCTTGGACTATGTAGATTCCCTAGCGGGTATTTGGCCTATATAGATAATCTAGCGGGCACTTAGACTTTGTAGGTTACCTAGCGGGCACTTGGTCTATCTAGGTTACCTAGCTGGCACATGAGCTATCTACGTTACCTAGCGGGTTCTTGGAGTATGTAGGTAACCTAGCGGGCACTTGGACTATCTAGGTTACCTAACGGGCACTTGGACAATATAGGTTCCCTAGCGGGCACTTGTATTATGTAGGTTCCCTATCGGGCACATGGAAAATGTAGGTTACCTAGCGGGCACTTAGACTATGTAGGTTAACTATCGGGCACTTGGAGAATGTAGGTTAACTAGGGGGCACTAGGACTATGCAGGGTTCCTAGCGGGCCCTTGTACTACCTAGGTTACCTAGCGGGCATTTGGACTATGTAGGCTCCCTAGCGGTCATTAGGACTGTATAGATTACCTAGAGGGCACTTAGATATTGTAGGTTACCTAGCGGGCACTTAGACTATCTAGGTTTCCTAGCTGGCACTTGAACTATCTACGTTACCTAGCGGGTACTTGGAGTATGTAGGTTACATACCGGCCTGTTGGACTATCTAGGTTACCTAGCAGGCACGGGGACTATCTAGGTTAACTAACGGGCATTTGGACTATGTAGGTTCCCTAGCGGGCCCTTGGATTATGTAAGTTCCCTAGCGGGCACTTGGACTATGTGGGTTCCCTAGCGGGCATTTGGACTATCTAGGTTACCTAACGGGCATTTGGACTATATTGGTTCCCTATTGGGCACTTGGACTATGTAAGTTAACTAGTGGGCATTTGGACTATGTAGGTTACCTAGCGGGAACTTGGACGATGTAGGTTCCTTATCGGGCATTTGGACAATGTAGGTTACCTAGCGGGCCCTTGGACTATCTAGGTTACCTAGGGGGAACCTGGACAATGTAGGTTAACTAGTGGGCACTTGGACTATCTAGGTTACCTAGCAGGCACTTGGACTATGTAGGTTAACTAGCGGGCAGTTGGACTATCTAGGTTACCTAGCGGGCACTTGGACTATGTACGTTCCCTAGTGGGCACTTGGACTATCTACGTTACCTAGCGGACACTTGGACTATGTACGTTACCTAGTGGGCACTTGGACTATTTACGTTTCCTAGAGGGTACTTGGACTAGATATGTTCCCTAGCGGGCACTTGGTCTATCTGGGTTAACTAGCGGGCACTTGGACTATCTAGGTTAACTAGTGGGCCCTTGGACAATGTAGGTTAACTAGCGGGCCCTTGGACTGTGTAGGTTAACCAGCGGGCCCTTGGACTATGTAGGTTACCTAGCGGGCACTTGGACGATCTAGGTTAACTAGCGGTTACTTGGACTATGTGGGCTAACTAGCGGGCCCTTGGACTATGTAGATTAACTAGCGGCACTTGGACTATCTACGTTAACTAGCGGGCCCTTGGACTATGTAGATTCCCTAGCGGGCACTTGGACTATGTATGTTCCAGCACGGGCACTTGGACTATGTAGGTTTCAGAGCGGGCACTTAAAGTAACTAGATTCCCTAGCGGTCACTTGTACTATGTAGGTTAACTAGCTTACACTTGAACGATCTAGGTTATCTAGCGGGTACTTGGACTATGTAGGTTAACTAGCGGGCCCTTGAACTGTGTAGATTAACTAGCAGAACTTTGACTATCTACATTAACTAGCGGGCCCTTGGACTATGTGGATTCCCTAGCGGGCACTTGGACTATGTATGTTCCCTAGCGGGCACTTGGACTAGGTATGTTCCATATGGACACTTGAACTATGTAAGTTAACTACCGGGCACTTGGACTATGTAGGTTAACTAGCGGGCCCTTGGACTATGTAGGTTACCTTGCTGGCACTTGGACTCTGTAGGTAACCTAGCGGGCACTTGGACAGTCTAGGTTACCTAGCGGGCACTTGGACTTCTAGGTTAACGAACGGGCACTTGACTATGTATGTTGCATAGCGGGCAATGGGACTATCTAGTTTAGGTAACGGGCACTTGGACTATCAAGATTACCTAGCGGGAACTTGGACTATGTAGGTTACCTAGCGGGCACTTGGACTTTCTAGGTTACTTAACGGGCACTTGGATGTCTAGGTTTCTTAGCGGGCACTTGGACGATCTAGGTTAACTAGAGGGCACTTGGACTATCTAGGTTAACTAGCGTGCACTTGGACGATCTAGGTTAACTAGATGGCACTTGGACTATCTAGGTTAACTAGCGTGCACTTGGACTATCTAGGTTAACTATCGGGCACTTGGATGATCAATGTTAACTAGCGGGCCCTTGGACTATGTAGGTTTCCAAGCGGGCACTTGGACTATCTAGGTTAACGAACGGGCACTTGGACTATGTAGGATCCCTATCGGCCATTTGGACTACTTAGGTTACCTAGCGGGCACTTGGACTATCTAAGTTAACTAGGGGGCACATGGACGATCTAGGTTAACTAGCGGGCACTTGGACTATCTAGGTTAACTAGCGTGTACTTGGACTATCTAGGTTAACTAGCGGGCACTTGGATGATCACTGTTAACTAGCGGGCACTTGGACTATCTAGGTTAGCTAACGGGCACTTGGACAAAGTACGTCCCCAAGTGGGCACTTGGACACTCTAGGTTAACTAACGGGCAATAGGACTATCTAGGTTAACTAGCGGGCACTTGGACTATCTAGGTTACCTAGCTGACACTTGGACTATGAAGGTTCCCTAGAGGGCACTTGGATTATCTAGGTTACCCAGCGGGCACTTGGACTATATAGGTCAACTAGCGGGTCCTTGGAATATCTAGGTTAGCTAACTGGCACTTGGACTATGTAGGTTAACTAGCGGACACTTGCACGATCTAGGTTAACTAGCGGACTCTTGCACTCAGTAGGTTAACTCGCGGGCCCATTAACACTGTGGGTTAACTAGCGGGCACTTGGACGATCTAGGTTAACTAGCGTGCACTTGGACTATCTAGGTTAACTATCGGGCACTTGGATGATCAATGTTAACTAGCGGGCACTTGGACTATCTAGGTTAGCTAACGGGCACTTGGACTAAGTACGTCCCCTAGTGGACACTTGGACACTCTAGGTAAACTAATGGGCACTAGGACTATCTAGGTTAACTAGCGGGCACTTGGACGATCTAGGTTAACTAGATGGCACTTGGACTATCTAGGTTAACTAGCGTGCACTTGGACTATCTAGGTTAACTATCGGGCACTTGGATGATCAATGTTAACTAGTGGGCCCTTGGACTATGTAGGTTTCCAAGCGGGCACTTGGACTATCTAGGTTAACGAACGGGCACTTGGACTATGTAGGATCCCTATCGGCCATTTGGACTACTTAGGTTACCTAGCGGGCACTTTGACTATCTAAGTTAACTAGGGGGCACATGGACGATCTAGGTTAACTAGCGGGCACTTGGACTATCTAGGTTAACTAGCGTGTACTTGGACTATCTAGGTTAACTAGCGGGCACTTGGATGATCACTGTTAACTAGCGGGCACTTGGACTATCTAGGTTAGCTAACGGGCACTTGGACTAAGTACGTCCCCAAGTGGGCACTTGGACACTCTAGGTTAACTAACGGGCAATAGGACTATCTAGGTTAACTAGCGGGCACTTGGACTATCTAGGTTACCTAGCTGACACTTGGACTATGAAGGTTCCCTAGAGGGCACTTGGATTATCTAGGTTACCCAGCGGGCACTTGGACTATATAGGTCAACTAGCGGGTCCTTGGAATATCTAGGTTAGCTAACTGGCACTTGGACTATGTAGGTTAACTAGCGGACACTTGCACGATCTAGGTTAACTAGCGGACTCTTGCACTCAGTAGGTTAACTCGCGGGCCCATTAACACTGTTGGTTAACTAGCGGGCACTTGGACGATCTAGGTTAACTAGCGGACACTTGGACTATATAGTTTAACTAGCGGGCACTTGGATGATCAATGTTACCTAGCGGGCACTTGGACTATGTAGGTTCCCTAGGGGGCATTTGGACTATGTAGATAACCTAGCGGGCCCTTAGACTTTGTAGGTTACCTAGCGGGCCCTTGGACTATGTAGGTTACCTAGCGGGCCCTTGGACTATCTAGGTTATGTACGGGGAACCTGGACAATGTAGGTTAACTAGTGGGCACTTGGACTATCTAGGTTACCTAGCAGGCACTTAGACTATGTAGGTTAACTAGCGGGCAGTTGGACTATCTAGGTTACCTAGCGGGCACTTGGACTATGTACGTTCCCTAGGGGGCACTTGGACTATCTACGTTACCTAGCGGGCACTTGGACTATGTACGTTACCTAGCGGGCACTTGGACTATTTACGTTTGCTAGAGGGTACTTGGACTAGATAGGTTCCCTAGCGGGCACTTGGTTTATCTGGGTTAACTAGAGGGCACTTGGACTATCTAGGTTAACTAGCAAGCACTTGGACTATCTAGGATTTCTAGCGGGCATTTGGACTATTAGGGCCCTAGCGGGCATTTGAACTATATTGGTTACCTAGCGGGCACTTGGACTATGTAGGTTAACTAGCGGGCCCTTGGACTATGTAGGTGACCTAGTGGGCACTTGGACGATCTAGGTTAACTAGCGGGTACTTGGACTATGTAGGCTAACTAGCGGGCCCTTGGACTATGTAGATTAACTAGCGGCACTTGGACTATCTACGTTAACTAGCAGGCCCTTGGACTATGTAAATTACCTAGCGGGCACTTGGACTATGTATGTTCCAGCACAGGCACTTGGACTATGTAGGTTCCCTAGCAGGCACTTGGACTATGTAGGTTTCAGAGCGGGCACTTGGACTAACTAGATTCCCTAGCGGGCACTTGTACTATGTAGGTTAACTAGCTTACACTTGAACGATCTAGGTTATCTAGCGGGTACTTGGACTATGTAGGCTAACTAGCGGGCCCTTGAACTATGTAGATTAACTAGCAGAACTTTGACTATCTACATTAACTAGCGGGCCCTTGGACTATGTGGATTCCCTAGCGGGCACTTGGACTATGTATGTTCCCTAGCGGGCACTTGGACTATGTATGTTCCCTAGCGGGCACTTGGACTAGGTATGTTCCATATGGACACTTGAACTATGTAAGTTAACTACCGGGCACTTGGACTATATAGGTTAACTAGCGGGCCCTTGGACTATGTAGGTTACCTTGCTGGCACTTGGACTCTGTAGGTAACCTAGTGGGCACTTGGACAGTCTAGGTTACCTAGCGGGCACTTGGACTTCTAGGTTAACGAACGGGCACTGGACTATGTATGTTGCATAGCGGGCAATGGGACTATCTAGTTTAGGTAACGGGCACTTGGACTATCAAGATTACCTAGCGGGAACTTGGACTTTGTAGGTTACCTAGCGGGCACTTGGACTATCTAGGTTACTTAACGGGCACTTGGATGTCTTGGTTTCTTAGCGGGCACTTGGACGATCTAGGTTAACTAGAGGGCACTAGGGCTATCTAGGTTAACTAGCGTGCACTTGGACTATCTAGGTTAACTATCGGGCACTTGGATGATCAATGTTAACTAGCGGGCACTTGGACTATCTAGGTTAGCTAACGGGCACTTGGACTAAGTACGTCCCCTAGTGGGCACTTGGACACTCTAGGTTAACTAATGGGCACTAGGACTATCTAGGTTAACTAGCGGGCACATGGACGATCTAGGTTAACTAGCGGGCACTTGGACTATCTAGGTTAACTAGCGTGTACTTGGACTATCTAGGTTAACTAGCGGGCACTTGGATGATCACTGTTAACTAGCGGGCACTTGGACTATCTAGGTTAGCTAACGGGCACTTGGACTAACTACGTCCCCAAGTGGGCACTTGGACACTCTAGGTTAACTAACGGGCAATAGGACTATCTAGGTTAACTAGCGGGCACTTGGACTATCTAGGTTAACTAGCGGGCACTTGGACTATCAAAGTTAACAAGTGAGCCCTTGGACTATGTAGGTTAACTAGCGGGCCCTTGGACTATCTAGGTTACCTAGCGGGCACTTGGACTATATAGGTTACCTAGTGGGCACTTGGACTATGTAGGTTACGTAGTGGGCACTTAGACTATCTAGGTTAACGAACGGGCACTTGGAATATGGAGGTAACCTAGCGGGCACTTGGACTGTATAGGATACCTAGCGGGCACTTGAACTTCTAGGTTAACGAACGGGAACTTGGACTATGTAGGTTGCTTAGCGGCCACTTGGAGTATCTAGGTTAGGTAACGGACAATTTGAGTATCTAGGTTACCTAGTGGGACCTTGGACAATGTAAGTTACCTAGCGGGCACTTGGACTATCTAGGTTACCTAACGGGCACTTTGACTATCTAGGTTGCATAGCGGGCACTTGGATTATGTAGGTTAACTAGCGAGAACTTGGACTCTAGGTTACCTAGCGGGCACTTGGACTATCTAGGTTACCTAGCGGGCCCTTGGACTATGTAGGTATCCTAGCGGGCACTTGGACTATCTAGGTTAACTAACGGGCACTTGGACTATGTAGGTTACCTAGCAGGCACTTGGACTATGTAGGATCCCTATCGGACATTTGGACTACTTAGGTTACCTAGCGGGCACTTGGACTATCTAGGTTAACTAGCGGGCACTTGGACTATCTAGGTCAACTAGCGGACCTTGGACTACGTAGGTTAACTAGCGGGCCCTTGGACTATGTAGGTTAACTAGCGTGCACTTGGACTATCTAGGTTAACTAGCGGGCACTTGGATGATCAATGTTAACTAGCCGTCACTTGGACTATCTAGGTTAGCTAACAGGCACTTGGACTAAGTACGTCTCCTAGTGGGCACTAGGACTATCTAGGTTAACTAGCAGGCACTTGGATTATCTAGGTTACCTAGCTAGCACTAGGACTATGAAGGTTCCCTAGCGGGCACTAGGATTATCTAGGTTACCTAGCGGGCACTTGGACTATGTAGGTCAACTAGCGGGCACTTGGATTATGTAGGTTCCCTATCGTTCACTTGGACTATATAGGTTAACTAGAGGGCATTTGGACTATGTAGGTTACCTAGCGGGCAGTTGGACTATGTAGGTTCCCTATCGGGCACTTGGAAAATGTAGGTTAACTAGGGGGCACTAGGACTATGTAGGTTACCTAGTGGGCACTTGGACTATCTAGGTTAATGAACGGGCACTTGGAATATGCAGGTAACCTAGCGGGCACTTGGACTGTATAGGTTACCTAACGGGTACTTGGAGTATGTAGGTTAACTACCGCGCTGTTGGTCTATCTAGGTTACCTAGAGGGCACGTGGACTATCTAGGTTAACTAACGGGCACTTGTCTATGTAAGTTGCCTAGCAGGCCCTTGGACTATGTAGGTTCCCTAGCGGGCACTTGGATGATGTAGGTTCCCTATCGGGCACTTGGACTATGTAGGTTACCTAGCCGCCACTTGGACTATCTAGGTTAGCTAACAGGCACTTGGACTATTGAGGTTCCCTAAAGGGCACTTGTACTATCTAGGATACCTAGCTGGCCCTTGGACTATGTAGGTAAACTAGCTGGCCCTTTGACTATCTAGGTTAGCTAACGGGCACTTAGATTATGTAGGTTAGCTAGCGGGCTCTTGGAATATGTAGGTTAACTAGCGGGCCCATGGACTATGTAGGTTTACTTGTGGGCCCTTGGACTATCTAGGTTCCTAAAGGGCACTTGGACTATCTAGGTTAGCAAAAAGGCACTTGGACTATCTAGGTTACCTAGCATGCACTTGGACTATGTAGGCTAACTACTGGGCCCTTGGACTATCTAGGTTACCTAGTGGGTACTTGAACTATCTAGCTTAACTAGCGGGCACTTAGACTATGTACGTTCCCTAGCCGGCACTTGGACTATCTATGTTTTCTAGCGGGCACTTGGAATATGTAGGTTAACTAGCAGACTTGCACTATGTAGGTTACCTAGCAGGCACTTGGACTATCTAGGTTAAATAGCGGGCACTTGGACTATCTAGGTTAACTAGCGTGCACTTGGACTATATAGGTTCCTTAGCGGTCACTTGGACTATGTAGGTTCCCTAGCAGGCACTTGGACTATGTAGGTTCCAGAGCGGGCACTTGGACTAACTAGATTCCCTAGCGGGCACTTGTACTATGTAGGTTAACTAGCGGACACTTGGACGATCTAGGTTAACTAGCGGGTACTTGGACTATGTAGGTTAACTAGCGGGCCCTTGAACTATGTAGATTAACCAGCAGAACTTGGATTATCTTCATTACCTAGCGGGCCTTTGGACTATGTAGATTCCCTAGCGGGCACTTGGACTATGTATGTTCCCTAGCGGGCACTTGGACTAGGTATGTTCCCTATGGACACTTGAACTATGTAAGTTAACTACAGGGCATTTGGACTATGTAGGTTAACTAGCGGGCCCTTGGATTATGTAGGTTACCTAGCGGGCACTTGGACGATCTAGGTTAACTAGCGGCTACTTGGACTATGTAGGCTAACTAGCGGGCCCTTGGACTATGTAGATTAACTGGCGGCACTTGGACTATCTACGTTAACTAGCGGGCCCTTGGACTATGTAGATTCCCTAGCGGGCACTTGGACTATGTATGTTCCAGCACGGGCACTTGGAGTATGTAGGTTCCCTAGCAGGCACTTGGACTATGTAGGTTTCAGAGCGGGCATTGGACTAACTAGATTCCCTAGCGGGCACTTGTACTATGTAGGTTAACTAGCTTACACTTGAACGATCTAGATTATCTAGCGGGTACTTGGACTATGTAGGTTAACTAGTGGGCCCTTGAACTATGTAGATTAACTAGCAGAACTTTGACTATCTACATTAACTAGCGAGCCCTTGGACTATGTGGATTCCCTAGCGGGCACTTGGACTATGTATGTTCCCTAGCGGGCACTTGGACTATGTATGTTCCCTAGCGGGCACTTGGACTAGGTAAGTTCCATATGGACACTTGGACTATGTAAGTTAACTACCGGGCACTTGGACTATATAGGTTAACTAGCGGGCCCTTGGACTATGTAGGTTACCTTGCTGGCACTTGGACTCTGTAGGTAACCTAGCGGGCAATTGGACAGTCTAGGTTACCTAGCGGGCACTTGGACTTCTAGGTTAACGAACGGGCACTTGACTATGTATGTTGCATAGCGGGCAATGGGACTATCTAGTTTAGGTAACGGGCACTTGGACTATCAAGATTACCTAGCGGTAACTTGGACTTTGTAGGTTACCTAGCGGGCACTTGGACTATCTAGGTTACTTAACGGGCACTTGGATGTCTAGGTTTCTTAGCGGGCACTTGGACGATCTAGGTTAACTAGAGGGCACTTGGACTATCTAGGTTAACTAGCGTGCACTTGGACTATCTAGGTTAACTATCGGGCACTTGGATGATCAATGTTAACTAGCGGGCACTTGGACTATCTAGGTTAGCTAACGGGCACTTGGACTAAGTACGTCCCCTAGTGGGCACTTGGACACTCTAGGTTAACTAATGGGCACTAGGACTATCTAGGTTAACTAGCGGGCACATGGACGATCTAGGTTAACTAGCGGGCACTTGGACTATCAAAGTTAACAAGTGAGCCCTTGGACTATGTAGGTTAACTAGCGGGCCCTTGGACTATCTAGGTTACCTAGCGGGCACTTGGATTATATAGGTTACCTAGTGGGCACTTGGACTATCTAGGTTAACGAACGGGCACTTGGAATATGCAGGTAACCTAGCGGGCACTTGGACTGTATAGGTTACCTAGCGGGCACTTGAACTTCTAGGTTAACGAACGGGCACTTGGACTATGTAGGTTGCTTAGCGGCCACTTGGACTATCTAGTTTAGATAACGGACAATTTGAGTATCTAGGTTACCTAGTGGGACCTTGGACAATGTAAGTTACCTAGCGGGCACTTGGACTATCTAGGTTGCATAGCGGGCACTTGGATTATGTAGGTTAATTAGCGAGCACTTGGACTCTAGGTTACCTAGCGGGCACTTGGACTATCTAGGTTACCTAGCGGGCCCTTGGACTATGTAGGTATCCTAGCGGGCACTTGGACTATCTAGGTTAACTAACGGGCACTTGGACTATGTAGGTTACCTAGCGGGCACTTGGGCTATGTAGGATCCCTATCGGACATTTGGACTACTTAGGTTACCTAGCGGGCACTTGGACTATCTAGGTTAACTAGCGGGCACTTGGACTATCTAGGTCAACTAGCGGACCTTGGACTACGTAGGTTAACTAGCGGGCCCTTGGACTATGTAGGTTAACTAGCGTGCACTTGGACTATCTAGGTTAACTAGCGGGCACTTGGATGATCAATGTTAACTAGCGGTCACTTGGACTATCTAGGTTAGCTAACAGGCACTTGGATTAAGTACGTCTCCTAATGGGCACTAGGACTATCTAGGTTAACTAGCAGGCACTTGGATTATCTAGGTTACCTAGGTAGCACTAGGACTATGAAGGTTCCTTAGCGGGCACTAGGATTATCTAGGTTACCAAGCGGGCACTTGGACTATGTAGGTCAACTAGCGGGCACTTGGATTATGTAGGTTCCCTATTGGGCACTTGGACTATGTAGGTTAACTAGAGGGCATTTGGACTATGTAGGTTACCTAGCGGGCACTTGGACTATGTAGGTTCCCTATCGGGCACTTGGAAAATGTAGGTTAACTAGGGGGCACTAGGACTATGTAGGTTACCTAGCGGGCCCTTGGACTATCTAGGTTACCTAGCGGGCACTTGGATTATATAGGTTACCTAGTGGGCACTTGGACTATGTAGGTTACCTAGTGGGCACTTGGACTATCTAGGTTAACGAACGGGCACTTGGAATATGCAGGTAACCTAGCGGGCACTTGGACTGTATAGGTTACCTAGCGGGCACTTGAACTTCTAGGTTAACGAACGGGCACTTGGACTATGTAGGTTGCTTAGCGGCCACTTGGACTATCTAGTTTAGATAACGGACAATTTGAGTATCTAGGTTACCTAGCGGGAACTTGGACAATGTAAGTTACCTAGCTGGCACTTGGACTATCTAGGTTACCTAACGGGCACTTTGACTATCTAGGTTGCATAGCGGGCACTTGGATTATGTAGGTTAACTAGCGAGCACTTGGACTCTAGGTTACCTAGCGGGCACTTGTACTATCTAGGTTACCTAGCGGGCCCTTGGACTATGTAGGTATCCTAGCGGGCACTTGGACTATCTAGGTTAACTAACGGGCACTTGGACTATGTAGGTTACCTAGCGGACCTTGGACTACGTAGGTTAACTAGCGGGCCCTTGGACTATGTAGGTTAACTAGCGTGCACTTGGACTATCTAGGTTAACTAGCGGGCACTTGGATGATCAATGTTTACTAGCGGTCACTTGGACTATCTAGGTTAGCTAACAGGCACTTGGACTAAGTACGTCTCCTAGTGGGCACTAGGACTATCTAGGTTAACTAGCAGGCACTTGGATTATCTAGGTTACCTAGCTAGCACTAGGACTATGAAGGTTCCCTAGCGGGCACTAGGATTATCTAGGTTACCTAGCGGGCACTTGGACTATGTAGGTCAACTAGCGGGCACATGGATTATGTAGGTTCCCTATCGGGCACTTGGACTATGCAGGTTAACTAGAGGTCATTTGGACTATGTAGGTTACCTAGCGGGCACTTGGACTATGTAGGTTCCCTAATGGGCACTTGGAAAATGTAGGTTAACTAGGGGGCACTAGGACTATGTAGGTTACCTAGCGGGCCTTTAGACTATCTAGGTTACCTAGCGGCCATTTGCACTATGTATTCTCCCTAGGGGTTATTTGGACAATATAGATTTCTTAGCGGGCACTTAGACTTTGTAGGTTACCTAGCGGGCACTTGGACTATCTAGGTTACCTAGCAGGCACTTGAACTATCTACGTTACCTAGCGGGTACTTGGAGTATGTAGGTTACCTACCGGGCTGTTGGTCTATCTAGGTTACCTAGAGGGCACGTGGACTATCTAGGTTAACTAACGGGCACTTGTCTATGTAAGTTGCCTAGCAGGCCCTTGGACTATGTAGGTTCCCTAGCGGGCACTTGGATGATGTAGGTTCCCTATCAGGCACTTGGACTATGTAGGTTACCTAGCCGCCACTTGGACTATCTAGGTTAGCTAACAGGCACTTGGATTATTGGGGTTCCCTAAAGGGCACTTGTACTATCTAGGATACCTAGCTGGCCCTTGGACTATGTAGGTCAACTAGCGGGCCCTTTGACTATCTAGGTTAGCTAACGGGCACTTAGATTATGTAGGTTAGCTAGCGGGCACTTGGAATATGTAGGTTAACTAGCGGGCCCATGGACTATGTAGGTTTACTTGCGGGCCCTTGGACTATCTAGGTTCCCTAAAGGGCACTTGGACTATCTAGGTTACCTAGTATGCACTTGGACTATGTAGGCTAACTACTGGGCCCTTGGACTATCTAGGTTACCTAGCGGGTACTTGAACTATCTAGCTTAACTAGCGGGCACTTGGACTATGTACGTTCCCTAGCCGGCACTTGGACTATCTATGTTAACTAGCGGGCACTTGGAATATGTAGGTTAACTAGCAGACTTGCACTATGTAGGTTACCTAGCAGGCACTTGGACTATCTAGGTTAAATAGCGGGCACTTGGACTATCTAGGTTAACTAGCGTGCACTTGGACTATATAGGTTCCTTAGCGGTCACTTGGACTATGTAGGTTCCCTAGCAGGCACTTGGACTATGTAGGTTCCAGAGCGGGCACTTGGACTAACTAGATTCCCTAGCGGGCACTTGTACTATGTAGGTTAACTAGCGGACACTTGGACGATCTAGGTTAACTAGCGGGTACTTGGACTATGTAGGTTAACTAGCGGGCCCTTGAACTATGTAGATTAACCAGCAGAACTTGGATTATCTTCATTAACTAGCGGGCCTTTGGACTATGTAGATTCCCTAGTGGGCACTTGGACTATGTATGTTCCCTAGCGGGCACTTGGACTAGGTATGTTCCCTATGGACACTTGAACTATGTAAGTTAACTACAGGGCATTTGGACTATGTAGGTTAACTAGCGGGCCCTTGGACTATGTAGGTTACCTTGCGGGCACGTGGACTATGTACATAAACTAGCGGGCACTTGGACAGTCTAGGTTACCTAGCGGGCACTTGGACTTCTAGGTTAACGAGCGGGCACTTGGACTATGTATGTTGCATAGCGGGCAATGAGACTATCTAGTTTAGGTAACGGGAACTTGGACTATCTAGCTTACCTAGCGGGCACTTGGACTATCTAGGTTACTTAACGGGCACTTGGATGTCTAGGTTTCTTAGCGGGCACTTGCACGATCTAGGTTAACTAGAGGGCACTTGGACGATCTAGGTTAACTAGAGGGCACTTGGACGATCTAGGTTAACTAGAGGGCACTTGGACTATCTAGGTTAACTAGCGGGCCCTTGGACGATATAGGATAACTAGCGGGCCCTTGGACTATGTAGGTTAACTAGCGGGCCCTTGGACTATGTAGGTTACCTAGTGGGCACTTGGACTATGTATGATCCAGATCGGGCACTTGGACTATGTAGGTTCCTTAGCAGTCACTTGGACTATGTAGGTTCCAGAGCGGGCACTTGGACTATCTAGGTTCCCTAGCGGGAACTTGTACTATGTAGGTTAATTAGCGGACACTTGGACAATCTAGGTTAACTAGCGGGTACTTGGATTATGTAGGTTAACTAGCGGGCCCTTGAACTATGTAGATTAACTAGCGGCACTTGGACTATCTACATTAACTAGCGGAACCTTGGACTATGTACGTTTCCTAGCGGGTACTTGAAAAAAAAAGTTTCCTAGCAGGCACTTGGTCTATCTAGGTTAACTAGCGGGCACTTGCACTATCTAGGTTAACTAGCGAGCACTTGGACTATCTAGGTTAACTAGCGGGCATTTGGACTATTAGGGCCCCTAGCGGGCATTTGGATTATATTGGTTATGTACCGGGCACTTGTACTATGTAGGTTAACGAACGGGCACTTGAACTATGTAGGTAACCTAGTGGTCACTTGAACTGTCTAGGTTACCTCGCAGGCACTTGGACTATGTAGGTTAACTAGCGGGCACTTAGACTATCTAGGTTAACTAGCGGACTCTTGGACGATGTAGGTTAACTAGCGGGCCCTTGGACTATGTAGGTTAACTAGAGGGCCCTTGGACGATCTAGGTTAACTAGCGGCTACTTGGACTATGTAGGCTAACTAGCGGGCCCTTGGACTATGTAGATTAACTGGCGGCACTTGGACTATCTACGTTAACTAGCGGGCCATTGGACTATGTAGATTCCCTAGCGGGCACTTGGACTATGTATGTTCCAGCACGGGCACTTGGAGTATGTAGGTTCCCTAGCAGGCACTTGGACTATGTAGGTTTCAGAGCGGGCACTTGGACTAACTAGATTCCCTAGCGGGCACTTGTACTATGTAGGTTAACTAGCTTACACTTGAACGATCTAGGTTATCTAGCGGGTACTTGGACTATGTAGGTTAACTAGCGGGCCCTTGAACTATGTAGATTAACTAGCAGAACTTTGACTATCTACATTAACTAGCGAGCCCTTGGACTATGTGGATTCCCTAGCGGGCACTTGGACTATGTATGTTCCCTAGCGGGCACTTGGACTATGTATGTTCCCTAGCGGGCACTTGGACTAGGTAAGTTCCATATGGACACTTGGACTATGTAAGTTAACTACCGGGCACTTGGACTATATAGGTTAACTAGCGGGCCCTTGGACTATGTAGGTTACCTTGCTGGCACTTGGACTCTGTAGGTAACCTAGCGGGCAATTGGACAGTCTAGGTTACCTAGCGGGCACTTGGACTTCTAGGTTAACGAACGGGCACTGGACTATGTATGTTGCATAGCGGGCAATGGGACTATCTAGTTTAGGTAACGGGCACTTGGACTATCAAGATTACCTAGCGGGAACTTGGACTTTGTAGGTTACCTAGCGGGCACTTGGACTATCTAGGTTACTTAACGGGCACTTGGATGTCTAGGTTTCTTAGCGGGCACTTGGACGATCTAGGTTAACTAGAGGGCACTTGGACTATCTAGGTTAACTAGCGTGCACTTGGACTATCTAGGTTAACTATCGGGCACTTGGATGATCAATGTTAACTAGCGGGCACTTGGACTATCTAGGTTAGCTAACGGGCACTTGGACTAAGTACGTCCCCTAGTGGGCACTTGGACACTCTAGGTTAACTAATGGGCACTAGGACTATCTAGGTTAACTAGCGGGCACATGGACGATCTAGGTTAACTAGCGGGCACTTGGACTATCAAAGTTAACAAGTGAGCCCTTGGACTATGTAGGTTAACTAGCGGGCCCTTGGACTATCTAGGTTACCTAGCGGGCACTTGGATTATATAGGTTACCTAGTGGGCACTTGGACTATCTAGGTTAACGAACGGGCACTTGGAATATGCAGGTAACCTAGCGGGCACTTGGACTGTATAGGTTACCTAGCGGGCACTTGAACTTCTAGGTTAACGAACGGGCACTTGGACTATGTAGGTTGCTTAGCGGCCACTTGGACTATCTAGTTTAGATAACGGACAATTTGAGTATCTAGGTTACCTAGTGGGACCTTGGACAATGTAAGTTACCTAGCGGGCACTTGGACTATCTAGGTTGCATAGCGGGCACTTGGATTATGTAGGTTAATTAGCGAGCACTTGGACTCTAGGTTACCTAGCGGGCACTTGGACTATCTAGGTTACCTAGCGGGCCCTTGGACTATGTAGGTATCCTAGCGGGCACTTGGACTATCTAGGTTAACTAACGGGCACTTGGACTATGTAGGTTACCTAGCGGGCACTTGGGCTATGTAGGATCCCTATCGGACATTTGGACTACTTAGGTTACCTAGCGGGCACTTGGACTATCTAGGTTAACTAGCGGGCACTTGGACTATGTAGGTCAACTAGCGGACCTTGGACTACGTAGGTTAACTAGCGGGCCCTTGGACTATGTAGGTTAACTAGCGTGCACTTGGACTATCTAGGTTAACTAGCGGGCACTTGGATGATCAATGTTAACTAGCGGTCACTTGGACTATCTAGGTTAGCTAACAGGCACTTGGACTAAGTACGTCTCCTAGTGGGCACTAGGACTATCTAGGTTAACTAGCAGGCACTTGGATTATCTAGGTTACCTAGGTAGCACTAGGACTATGAAGGTTCCTTAGCGGGCACTAGGATTATCTAGGTTACCAAGCGGGCACTTGGACTATGTAGGTCAACTAGCGGGCACTTGGATTATGTAGGTTCCCTATTGGGCACTTGGACTATGTAGGTTAACTAGAGGGCATTTGGACTATGTAGGTTACCTAGCGGGCACTTGGACTATGTAGGTTCCCTATCGGGCACTTGGAAAATGTAGGTTAACTAGGGGGCACTAGGACTATGTAGGTTACCTAGCGGGCCCTTGGACTATCTAGGTTACCTAGCGGGCACTTGGATTATATAGGTTACCTAGTGGGCACTTGGACTATGTAGGTTACCTAGTGGGCACTTGGACTATCTAGGTTAACGAACGGGCACTTGGAATATGCAGGTAACCTAGCGGGCACTTGGACTGTATAGGTTACCTAGCGGGCACTTGAACTTCTAGGTTAACGAACGGGCACTTGGACTATGTAGGTTGCTTAGCGGCCACTTGGACTATCTAGTTTAGATAACGGACAATTTGAGTATCTAGGTTACCTAGCGGGAACTTGGACAATGTAAGTTACCTAGCTGGCACTTGGACTATCTAGGTTACCTAACGGGCACTTTGACTATCTAGGTTGCATAGCGGGCACTTGGATTATGTAGGTTAACTAGCGAGCACTTGGACTCTAGGTTACCTAGCGGGCACTTGTACTATCTAGGTTACCTAGCGGGCCCTGGGACTATGTAGGTATCCTAGCGGGCACTTGGACTATCTAGGTTAACTATCGGGCACTTGGACTATGTAGGTTACCTAGCGGGCACTTGGACTATGTAGGTTCGCTATCGGACATTTGGACTACTTAGGTTACCTAGCGGGCACTTGGACTATCTAGGTTAACTGCGGGCACTTGGACTATCTAGGTCAACTAGCGGACCTTGGACTACGTAGGTTAACTAGCGGGCCCTTGGACTATGTAGGTTAACTAGCGTGCACTTGGACTATCTAGGTTAACTAGCGGGCACTTGGATGATCAATGTTTACTAGCGGTCACTTGGACTATCTAGGTTAGCTAACAGGCACTTGGACTAAGTACGTCTCCTAGTGGGCACTAGGACTATCTAGGTTAACTAGCAGGCACTTGGATTATCTAGGTTACCTAGCTAGCACTAGGACTATGAAGGTTCCCTAGCGGGCACTAGGATTATCTAGGTTACCTAGCGGGCACTTGGACTATGTAGGTCAACTAGCGGGCACATGGATTATGTAGGTTCCCTATCGGGCACTTGGACTATGCAGGTTAACTAGAGGTCATTTGGACTATGTAGGTTACCTAGCGGGCACTTGGACTATGTAGGTTCCCTAATGGGCACTTGGAAAATGTAGGTTAACTAGGGGGCACTAGGACTATGTAGGTTACCTAGCGGGCCTTTAGACTATCTAGGTTACCTAGCGGCCATTTGCACTATGTATTCTCCCTAGGGGTTATTTGGACAATATAGATTTCTTAGCGGGCACTTAGACTTTGTAGGTTACCTAGCGGGCACTTGGACTATCTAGGTTACCTAGCAGGCACTTGAACTATCTACGTTACCTAGCGGGTACTTGGAGTATGTAGGTTACCTACCGGGCTGTTGGTCTATCTAGGTTACCTAGAGGGCACGTGGACTATCTAGGTTAACTAACGGGCACTTGTCTATGTAAGTTGCCTAGCAGGCCCTTGGACTATGTAGGTTCCCTAGCGGGCACTTGGATGATGTAGGTTCCCTATCAGGCACTTGGACTATGTAGGTTACCTAGCCGCCACTTGGACTATCTAGGTTAGCTAACAGGCACTTGGATTATTGGGGTTCCCTAAAGGGCACTTGTACTATCTAGGATACCTAGCTGGCCCTTGGACTATGTAGGTCAACTAGCGGGCCCTTTGACTATCTAGGTTAGCTAACGGGCACTTAGATTATGTAGGTTAGCTAGCGGGCACTTGGAATATGTAGGTTAACTAGCGGGCCCATGGACTATGTAGGTTTACTTGCGGGCCCTTGGACTATCTAGGTTCCCTAAAGGGCACTTGGACTATCTAGGTTACCTAGCATGCACTTGGACTATGTAGGCTAACTACTGGGCCCTTGGACTATCTAGGTTACCTAGCGGGTACTTGAACTATCTAGCTTAACTAGCGGGCACTTGGACTATGTACGTTCCCTAGCCGGCACTTGGACTATCTATGTTAACTAGCGGGCACTTGGAATATGTAGGTTAACTAGCAGACTTGCACTATGTAGGTTACCTAGCAGGCACTTGGACTATCTAGGTTAAATAGCGGGCACTTGGACTATCTAGGTTAACTAGCGTGCACTTGGACTATATAGGTTCCTTAGCGGTCACTTGGACTATGTAGGTTCCCTAGCAGGCACTTGGACTATGTAGGTTCCAGAGCGGGCACTTGGACTAACTAGATTCCCTAGCGGGCACTTGTACTATGTAGGTTAACTAGCGGACACTTGGACGATCTAGGTTAACTAGCGGGTACTTGGACTATGTAGGTTAACTAGCGGGCCCTTGAACTATGTAGATTAACCAGCAGAACTTGGATTATCTTCATTAACTAGCGGGCCTTTGGACTATGTAGATTCCCTAGTGGGCACTTGGACTATGTATGTTCCCTAGCGGGCACTTGGACTAGGTATGTTCCCTATGGACACTTGAACTATGTAAGTTAACTACAGGGCATTTGGACTATGTAGGTTAACTAGCGGGCCCTTGGACTATGTAGGTTACCTTGCGGGCACGTGGACTATGTACATAAACTAGCGGGCACTTGGACAGTCTAGGTTACCTAGCGGGCACTTGGACTTCTAGGTTAACGAGCGGGCACTTGGACTATGTATGTTGCATAGCGGGCAATGAGACTATCTAGTTTAGGTAACGGGAACTTGGACTATCTAGGTTACCTAGCGGGCACTTGGACTATCTAGGTTACTTAACGGGCACTTGGATGTCTAGGTTTCTTAGCGGGCACTTGCACGATCTAGGTTAACTAGAGGGCACTTGGACGATCTAGGTTAACTAGAGGGCACTTGGACGATCTAGGTTAACTAGAGGGCACTTGGACTATCTAGGTTAACTAGCGGGCCCTTGGACGATATAGGATAACTAGCGGGCCCTTGGACTATGTAGGTTAACTAGCGGGCCCTTGGACTATGTAGGTTACCTAGTGGGCACTTGGACTATGTATGATCCAGATCGGGCACTTGGACTATGTAGGTTCCTTAGCAGTCACTTGGACTATGTAGGTTCCAGAGCGGGCACTTGGACTATCTAGGTTCCCTAGCGGGAACTTGTACTATGTAGGTTAATTAGCGGACACTTGGACAATCTAGGTTAACTAGCGGGTACTTGGATTATGTAGGTTAACTAGCGGGCCCTTGAACTATGTAGATTAACTAGCGGCACTTGGACTATCTACATTAACTAGCGGAACCTTGGACTATGTACGTTTCCTAGCGGGTACTTGAAAAAAAAAGTTTCCTAGCAGGCACTTGGTCTATCTAGGTTAACTAGCGGGCACTTGCACTATCTAGGTTAACTAGCGAGCACTTGGACTATCTAGGTTAACTAGCGGGCATTTGGACTATTAGGGCCCCTAGCGGGCATTTGGATTATATTGGTTATGTACCGGGCACTTGTACTATGTAGGTTAACGAACGGGCACTTGAACTATGTAGGTAACCTAGTGGTCACTTGAACTGTCTAGGTTACCTCGCAGGCACTTGGACTATGTAGGTTAACTAGCGGGCACTTAGACTATCTAGGTTAACTAGCGGACTCTTGGACGATGTAGGTTAACTAGCGGGCCCTTGGACTATGTAGGTTAACTAGAGGGCCCTTGGACGATCTAGGTTAACTAGCGGCTACTTGGACTATGTAGGCTAACTAGCGGGCCCTTGGACTATGTAGATTAACTGGCGGCACTTGGACTATCTACGTTAACTAGCGGGCCATTGGACTATGTAGATTCCCTAGCGGGCACTTGGACTATGTATGTTCCAGCACGGGCACTTGGAGTATGTAGGTTCCCTAGCAGGCACTTGGACTATGTAGGTTTCAGAGCGGGCACTTGGACTAACTAGATTCCCTAGCGGGCACTTGTACTATGTAGGTTAACTAGCTTACACTTGAACGATCTAGGTTATCTAGCGGGTACTTGGACTATGTAGGTTAACTAGCGGGCCCTTGAACTATGTAGATTAACTAGCAGAACTTTGACTATCTACATTAACTAGCGAGCCCTTGGACTATGTGGATTCCCTAGCGGGCACTTGGACTATGTATGTTCCCTAGCGGGCACTTTGACTATGTATGTTCCCTAGCGGGCACTTGGACTAGGTAAGTTCCATATGGACACTTGGACTATGTAAGTTAACTACCGGGCACTTGGACTATATAGGTTAACTAGCGGGCCCTTGGACTATGTAGGTTACCTTGCTGGCACTTGGACTCTGTAGGTAACCTAGCGGGCAATTGGACAGTCTAGGTTACCTAGCGGGCACTTGGACTTCTAGGTTAACGAACGGGCACTGGACTATGTATGTTGCATAGCGGGCAATGGGACTATCTAGTTTAGGTAACGGGCACTTGGACTATCAAGATTACCTAGCGGTAACTTGGACTTTGTAGGTTACCTAGCGGGCACTTGGACTATCTAGGTTACTTAACGGGCACTTGGATGTCTAGGTTTCTTAGCGGGCACTTGGACGATCTAGGTTAACTAGAGGGCACTTGGACTATCTAGGTTAACTAGCGTGCACTTGGACTATCTAGGTTAACTATCGGGCACTTGGATGATCAATGTTAACTAGCGGGCACTTGGACTATCTAGGTTAGCTAACGGGCACTTGGACTAAGTACGTCCCCTAGTGGGCACTTGGACACTCTAGGTTAACTAATGGGCACTAGGACTATCTAGGTTAACTAGCGGGCACATGGACGATCTAGGTTAACTAGCGGGCACTTGGACTATCAAAGTTAACAAGTGAGCCCTTGGACTATGTAGGTTAACTAGCGGGCCCTTGGACTATCTAGGTTACCTAGCGGGCACTTGGATTATATAGGTTACCTAGTGGGCACTTGGACTATCTAGGTTAACGAACGGGCACTTGGAATATGCAGGTAACCTAGCGGGCACTTGGACTGTATAGGTTACCTAGCGGGCACTTGAACTTCTAGGTTAACGAACGGGCACTTGGACTATGTAGGTTGCTTAGCGGCCACTTGGACTATCTAGTTTAGATAACGGACAATTTGAGTATCTAGGTTACCTAGTGGGACCTTGGACAATGTAAGTTACCTAGCGGGCACTTGGACTATCTAGGTTGCATAGCGGGCACTTGGATTATGTAGGTTAATTAGCGAGCACTTGGACTCTAGGTTACCTAGCGGGCACTTGGACTATCTAGGTTACCTAGCGGGCCCTTGGACTATGTAGGTATCCTAGCGGGCACTTGGACTATCTAGGTTAACTAACGGGCACTTGGACTATGTAGGTTACCTAGCGGGCACTTGGGCTATGTAGGATCCCTATCGGACATTTGGACTACTTAGGTTACCTAGCGGGCACTTGGACTATCTAGGTTAACTAGCGGGCACTTGGACTATCTAGGTCAACTAGCGGACCTTGGACTACGTAGGTTAACTAGCGGGCCCTTGGACTATGTAGGTTAACTAGCGTGCACTTGGACTATCTAGGTTAACTAGCGGGCACTTGGATGATCAATGTTAACTAGCGGTCACTTGGACTATCTAGGTTAGCTAACAGGCACTTGGACTAAGTACGTCTCCTAGTGGGCACTAGGACTATCTAGGTTAACTAGCAGGCACTTGGATTATCTAGGTTACCTAGGTAGCACTAGGACTATGAAGGTTCCTTAGCGGGCACTAGGATTATCTAGGTTACCAAGCGGGCACTTGGACTATGTAGGTCAACTAGCGGGCACTTGGATTATGTAGGTTCCCTATTGGGCACTTGGACTATGTAGGTTAACTAGAGGGCATTTGGACTATGTAGGTTACCTAGCGGGCACTTGGACTATGTAGGTTCCCTATCGGGCACTTGGAAAATGTAGGTTAACTAGGGGGCACTAGGACTATGTAGGTTACCTAGCGGGCCCTTGGACTATCTAGGTTACCTAGCGGGCACTTGGATTATATAGGTTACCTAGTGGGCACTTGGACTATGTAGGTTACCTAGTGGGCACTTGGACTATCTAGGTTAACGAACGGGCACTTGGAATATGCAGGTAACCTAGCGGGCACTTGGACTGTATAGGTTACCTAGCGGGCACTTGAACTTCTAGGTTAACGAACGGGCACTTGGACTATGTAGGTTGCTTAGCGGCCACTTGGACTATCTAGTTTAGATAACGGACAATTTGAGTATCTAGGTTACCTAGCGGGAACTTGGACAATGTAAGTTACCTAGCTGGCACTTGGACTATCTAGGTTACCTAACGGGCACTTTGACTATCTAGGTTGCATAGCGGGCACTTGGATTATGTAGGTTAACTAGCGAGCACTTGGACTCTAGGTTACCTAGCGGGCACTTGTACTATCTAGGTTACCTAGCGGGCCCTGGGACTATGTAGGTATCCTAGCGGGCACTTGGACTATCTAGGTTAACTATCGGGCACTTGGACTATGTAGGTTACCTAGCGGGCACTTGGACTATGTAGGTTCGCTATCGGACATTTGGACTACTTAGGTTACCTAGCGGGCACTTGGACTATCTAGGTTAACTGCGGGCACTTGGACTATCTAGGTCAACTAGCGGACCTTGGACTACGTAGGTTAACTAGCGGGCCCTTGGACTATGTAGGTTAACTAGCGTGCACTTGGACTATCTAGGTTAACTAGCGGGCACTTGGATGATCAATGTTTACTAGCGGTCACTTGGACTATCTAGGTTAGCTAACAGGCACTTGGACTAAGTACGTCTCCTAGTGGGCACTAGGACTATCTAGGTTAACTAGCAGGCACTTGGATTATCTAGGTTACCTAGCTAGCACTAGGACTATGAAGGTTCCCTAGCGGGCACTAGGATTATCTAGGTTACCTAGCGGGCACTTGGACTATGTAGGTCAACTAGCGGGCACATGGATTATGTAGGTTCCCTATCGGGCACTTGGACTATGCAGGTTAACTAGAGGTCATTTGGACTATGTAGGTTACCTAGCGGGCACTTGGACTATGTAGGTTCCCTAATGGGCACTTGGAAAATGTAGGTTAACTAGGGGGCACTAGGACTATGTAGGTTACCTAGCGGGCCTTTAGACTATCTAGGTTACCTAGCGGCCATTTGCACTATGTATTCTCCCTAGGGGTTATTTGGACAATATAGATTTCTTAGCGGGCACTTAGACTTTGTAGGTTACCTAGCGGGCACTTGGACTATCTAGGTTACCTAGCAGGCACTTGAACTATCTACGTTACCTAGCGGGTACTTGGAGTATGTAGGTTACCTACCGGGCTGTTGGTCTATCTAGGTTACCTAGAGGGCACGTGGACTATCTAGGTTAACTAACGGGCACTTGTCTATGTAAGTTGCCTAGCAGGCCCTTGGACTATGTAGGTTCCCTAGCGGGCACTTGGATGATGTAGGTTCCCTATCAGGCACTTGGACTATGTAGGTTACCTAGCCGCCACTTGGACTATCTAGGTTAGCTAACAGGCACTTGGATTATTGGGGTTCCCTAAAGGGCACTTGTACTATCTAGGATACCTAGCTGGCCCTTGGACTATGTAGGTCAACTAGCGGGCCCTTTGACTATCTAGGTTAGCTAACGGGCACTTAGATTATGTAGGTTAGCTAGCGGGCACTTGGAATATGTAGGTTAACTAGCGGGCCCATGGACTATGTAGGTTTACTTGCGGGCCCTTGGACTATCTAGGTTCCCTAAAGGGCACTTGGACTATCTAGGTTACCTAGCATGCACTTGGACTATGTAGGCTAACTACTGGGCCCTTGGACTATCTAGGTTACCTAGCGGGTACTTGAACTATCTAGCTTAACTAGCGGGCACTTGGACTATGTACGTTCCCTAGCCGGCACTTGGACTATCTATGTTAACTAGCGGGCACTTGGAATATGTAGGTTAACTAGCAGACTTGCACTATGTAGGTTACCTAGCAGGCACTTGGACTATCTAGGTTAAATAGCGGGCACTTGGACTATCTAGGTTAACTAGCGTGCACTTGGACTATATAGGTTCCTTAGCGGTCACTTGGACTATGTAGGTTCCCTAGCAGGCACTTGGACTATGTAGGTTCCAGAGCGGGCACTTGGACTAACTAGATTCCCTAGCGGGCACTTGTACTATGTAGGTTAACTAGCGGACACTTGGACGATCTAGGTTAACTAGCGGGTACTTGGACTATGTAGGTTAACTAGCGGGCCCTTGAACTATGTAGATTAACCAGCAGAACTTGGATTATCTTCATTAACTAGCGGGCCTTTGGACTATGTAGATTCCCTAGTGGGCACTTGGACTATGTATGTTCCCTAGCGGGCACTTGGACTAGGTATGTTCCCTATGGACACTTGAACTATGTAAGTTAACTACAGGGCATTTGGACTATGTAGGTTAACTAGCGGGCCCTTGGACTATGTAGGTTACCTTGCGGGCACGTGGACTATGTACATAAACTAGCGGGCACTTGGACAGTCTAGGTTACCTAGCGGGCACTTGGACTTCTAGGTTAACGAGCGGGCACTTGGACTATGTATGTTGCATAGCGGGCAATGAGACTATCTAGTTTAGGTAACGGGAACTTGGACTATCTAGGTTACCTAGCGGGCACTTGGACTATCTAGGTTACTTAACGGGCACTTGGATGTCTAGGTTTCTTAGCGGGCACTTGCACGATCTAGGTTAACTAGAGGGCACTTGGACGATCTAGGTTAACTAGAGGGCACTTGGACGATCTAGGTTAACTAGAGGGCACTTGGACTATCTAGGTTAACTAGCGGGCCCTTGGACGATATAGGATAACTAGCGGGCCCTTGGACTATGTAGGTTAACTAGCGGGCCCTTGGACTATGTAGGTTACCTAGTGGGCACTTGGACTATGTATGATCCAGATCGGGCACTTGGACTATGTAGGTTCCTTAGCAGTCACTTGGACTATGTAGGTTCCAGAGCGGGCACTTGGACTATCTAGGTTCCCTAGCGGGCACTTGTACTATGTAGGTTAATTAGCGGACACTTGGACAATCTAGGTTAACTAGCGGGTACTTGGATTATGTAGGTTAACTAGCGGGCCCTTGAACTATGTAGATTAACTAGCGGCACTTGGACTATCTACATTAACTAGCGGACCCTTGGACTATGTACGTTTCCTAGCGGGTACTTGAAAAAAAAAGTTTCCTAGCAGGCACTTGGTCTATCTAGGTTAACTAGCGGGCACTTGCACTATCTAGGTTAACTAGCGAGCACTTGGACTATCTAGGTTAACTAGCGGGCATTTGGACTATTAGGGCCCCTAGCGGGCATTTGGATTATATTGGTTATGTAGCGGGCACTTGTACTATGTAGGTTAACGAACGGGCACTTGAACTATGTAGGTAACCTAGTGGTCACTTGAACTGTCTAGGTTACCTCGCAGGCACTTGGACTATGTAGGTTAACTAGCGGGCACTTAGACTATCTAGGTTAACTAGCGGACTCTTGGACGATGTAGGTTAACTAGCGGGCCCTTGGACTATGTAGGTTAACTAGAGGGCCCTTGGACGATGTAGGTTAACTAGCGGGCCCTTGGACTATGTAGGTTAACTAGCGGGCCCTTGGACTATGTAGGTTACCTAGTGGGCACTTGAACGATCTAGGTTAACTAGCGGGCCATTGGACTATGTAGATTCCATAGCGGGCACTTGGATTATGTATGTTCCAGAGCGGGCACTTGGACTATGTAGGTTCCTTAGCAGTCATTTGGACTATGTAGGTTCCAGAGCGGGTATTTGGAATATCTAGGTTCCCTAGCGGGCACTTGTACTATGTAGGTTAATTAGCGGACACTTGGACGATCTAGGTTAACTAGCGGGTACTTGGATTATGTAGGTTAACTAGCGGGCCCTTGAACTATGTAGATTAACTAGCGGCACTTGGACTATCTACGTTAACTAGCGGGCCCTTGGTCTATGTAGATTCCCTAGCGGGCATTTGGACTATATAGATAACCTAGCAGGCACTTAGACATTGTAGGTTACCTAGCGGCACAAGAACTATCTAGGTTACCTCGCTGGCACTTGAACTATCTACGTTATAGCGGGTTCTTGGAGTATGTAGGTTACCTAGAGGGCTGTTGGATTATCTAAGTTACCAAGCGGGCACTGGGACTATCTAGGTTAACTAACGGGAACTTGGACTATGTAGGTTCCCTAGCGGGCCTTTGGACTATGTAGGTTCCCTAGCGAGCACTTGGACTATGTGGGTTCCCTAGCGGGCATTTGGACTATCTAGGTTACCTAACGGGCATTTGGACTATGTAGGTTCCCTAGCGGGCACTTGGATTATGTACGTTCCCTATCGGGCACTTGGATTCTGTAGTTTAACTAGTGGGCATTTGGACTATGTAGGTTACCTAGCGGGCACTTGGACTATGTAGGTTACCTAGCGGGCACTTGGACTATATAGGGTCCCTATCAGGCATTTGGACTATGTAGGTTACCTAGCGGGCCGTTGGACTTTCTAGGTTACCTAGGGGGAACCTGGACTATGTAGGGTAACTAGTGGGCACTTGGAACATCTAGGTTACCTAGCAGGCACTTGGACTATGTAGGTTAACTAGCGGGCACTTGGACTATGTACGTTCTCTAGCGGGTACTTGGACTATCTACGTTACCTAGCGGGCACTTGGACTATGTACGATACCTAGCGGGCACTTGGACTATGTACGTTTCCTAGCGGGTACTTGGACTAGATAGGTACCCTAGCGGGCACTTGGTCTATCTAGGTTAACTAGCGGGCACTTGGACTATCTAGGTTAACTAGCCAGCACTTGGACCATCTAGGTTAACTAGCGGGCATTTGGAATATTAGGGACCCTTGCGGGCATTTGGACTATATTTGTTACCTAGCGGGCACTTAGACTATGTAGGTTAACGAACGGGCACTTGGACTATGTAGGTAACCTAGTGGTCACTTGAACTGTCTAGGTTACTAGCGGGCACTTAGACTATGTAGGTTTCCTAGCGGGTACTTGGACTATCTAGGTTAACTAGCGGGCCCTTGGACGATGTAGGTTAACTACGGGCCCTTGCACTATGTAGGCTAACTAGCGGGCCCATGGATTATGTAGGTTTACTAGCAGACACTTTGACTATCTATGTTAACTAGCGGGCACTTGGACTATGTAGTTTCCCTAGCAGGCATTTGGACTATTTAGGTTACCTAGCGGGCACTTAGACTTTGTAGTTTACCTAGCGGTCACTTGGACTATCGAGGTTACCTAGCAGGCACTTTGACTATCTAGGTTAACTAACGGGCACTTGGACTTTGTAGGTTAACTAGCGGGCACTTGGACTGTCTAGGTTACCTAGTGGGCACTTGGATTATCTCGGTTAACGAAAGGGCACTTGGATTATCTAGGTTAACGAACGGGCACTTGGATTATGTAGGTTACCTGGCCGCCACTTGGACTATCTAGGTTAGCTAACAGGCACTTTGACTATCTAGGTTCCCTAGCGGGCACTTGTACTATGTAGGTTACCTAGCTGGCACTTTGACTATGTAGGTCAACTAGCGGGCACTTGGACTATCTACGTTACCTAGCGGGCACTTGGACTATGTACGTTACCAAGCGGGCACTTGGACTATGTACGTTTCCTAGCGGGTACTTGGACGAGATAGGTTCCCTAGCGGGCACTTGGAATATGTAGGTTAACTAGCGGACACTTGCACTATGTAGGTTACCTAGCAGGCACTTGGACTATCTAGGTTACCTAGCGAGCACTTGGACTATGTAGGCCAACTAGGGGGCCCTTTGATGATCTAGGTTACCTAGCGGGTACTTGAAATATCTAGGTTACCTAGCGGGCACTTGTACTATGTATGTTGCCTAGAGGGCACTTGGACTATCTATGTTAACTAGCGGGCACTTGGAATATATAGGTTAACTAGCGGACACTTGCACTATGTAGGTTACCTAGCAGGCACTTGGACTATCTAGGTTAGCCAACGGGCACTTAGATTATGTAGGTTAACTAGCGGGCACTTGGAATATGTAGGTTAAGTAGCGGACACTTGCACTATGAATGTTAACTAGCGGGCCCATGGACTATGTAGGTTTACTAGCGGGCCCTTGGACTATCGATGTTCCCTAAAGGGCACTTGGACTATCTAGGTTACCGAACAGGCACTTGGACTATCAAGGTTACCTAGTGGGCACTTGGACTATGTAGGCTAACTAGGGGGCCCTTGGACGATCTAGGTTAATTAGTGGGCCCTTGGACTATGTAGGTTAACTAGCGGGCACTTGGACAATCTAGGTAACTAGCGGGCACTTGGAAGATCTAGGTTAACTAGCGGGCACTTGGACTATCAAAGTGAACAAGTGAGCCCTTGGACTACGTAGGTTAACTAGCGGGCCCTTGGACTATCTAGATTACGTAGCGGGCACATGGTATATAGGTTAACTAGCGGGCACATGGATTATGTAGGTTAACTAGAGGACAGTTGGACAATCTAGGTTAACTAGTGGGCCCTTGGACTATGTAGGTTAAATAGCGGGCACTTGGACAATCTAAGTAACTAGCGGGCACTTGGAAGATCTAGGTTAACTAGCGGGCCCTTGGACTATCAAAGTGAACAAGTGAGCCCTTGGACTAGGTGGGTTAACTAGCGGGCCCTTGGACTATCTAGGTTACCTAGCGGGCACTTGGACTATATAGGTTACCTAGCGGGCACTTGGACTATGTAGGTTACCTAGTGGGCACTTGGACTATCTAGGTTAACGAATGGGCACTTGGAATATGCAGGTAACCTAGCGGGCACTTGGACTGTCTAGGTTACCTAGCGGGCACTTGGATTTCTAGATTAACGAACGGGCTCTTGGACTATATAGGTTGCATAGCGGGCACTTGGAATATCTAGGTTAGGTAACGGGCACTTGGACTATCTAGGTTACCTAGCGGGAACTTGGACAATGTAAGTTACCTAGCTGGCACTTGGACTATCTAGGTTACCTAACGGGCACTTTGACTATCTAGGTTACATTGCGGCACTTGGACTAAGTAGGTTAACTAGCGAGCACTTGGACTCTAGGTTATCTAGCGGACACTTGGACTATCTAGGTTACCTAGCGGGCCCTTGGACTATGTAGGTTTCCTAGTGGGCACTTGGACTATCTAGGTTAACGAACGGGCACTTGGACTATGTATGTTCCCTAGCAGGCACTTGGACTATGTATGTTCCCTATGGACACTTGAACTATGTAAGTTAACTACCGGGCACTTGGACTATGTAGGTTAACTAGCGGGCCCTTGGACTATGTAGGTTACGTAGTGGGCACTAGGACTATGTAGGTAACCTAGCGGGCACTTGGATTATGTATGTTGCATAGCGGGCACTTGGACTTCTAGGTTAACGAATGGGCACTTGAACTATGTATGTTGCATAGCGGGCAATTGGACAATCTAGGTTAGGTAATGGGCTCTTGGACTATCTAGGTTAACTAGCGTACACTTGGACTATCTAGGTTAACTAGCGGGCACTTGGATGATCAATGTTAACTAGCGGGCCCTTGGACTATCTAAGTTAGCTAACGGGCACGTGGTCTAAGTACGTTCCCTAGTGGGCCCTTGGACACTCTAGGTTAACTAAAGGGCACTTGGACGATCTAGGTTAACTAGCGGGCACTTGGACTATCTAGGTTAACAAGTGAGCCCTTGGACTAGGTAGGTTAACTAGCGGGCCCTTGGACTATCAAGGTTACCTAGCGCGCACTTGGACTATATAGGTTACCTAGCGGGCACTTGGACTATGTAGGTTACCTAGTGGGCACTTGGACTATCTAGGTTAACGAACGGGCTCTTGGAATATGCAGGTAACCTAGCGGGCACTTGGACTGTCTAGGTTACCTAGCGGGCACTTGAAATTCTAGGTCTACGAACGGGCACTTGGACTATGTAGGTTGCTTAGCGGGCACTTGGACTATCTAGGTTAGGTAACGGACACTTTGAGTATTTAGGTTACCTAGCGGGCACTAGGACTATCTAGGTTACCTAAGTGGCACTTTGACTATCTGGGTTGCATAGCGGGCACTTGGATTATGTAGGTTAACTAGCGAGCACTTGGACTCTAGGTTACCTAGCGGGCACTTGGAATATCTAGGTTACCTAGCGGGCCCTTGGACTATGTAGGTTACTTAGCGGGCACTTGGACTATCTAGGTTAACTAGCGGACCTTGGACTACGTAGGTTAACTAGCGGGCCCTTGGACTATGTAGGTTAACTAGCGTGCACTTGGACTATCTAGGTTAAGTAGCGGGCACTTGGATGATCAATGTTAACTAGCGGCACTTGGACTATCTAGGTTAGCTAACAGGCACTTGGACTAAGTACGTCCCCTAATGGGCATTTGGACACTCTAGGTTAACTAACGGGCACTAGGACTATCTAGGTTAACTAGCGGGCACTTGGACTATATACATTACCTAGCTGGCACTAGGACTATGAAGGTTCCCTAGCGGGCACTAGGATTATCTAGGTTACCTAGCGGGCACTTGGACTATGTATTTCAACTAGCGGGCACTTTGATTATGTAGGTTCCCTATCGGGCACTTGTACTATGTAGGTTAATTAGCGGACACTTGGACGATCTAGGTTAACTAGCAGGTACTTGGACTATGTAGGTTTACTAGCGGGCCCTAGGACTATGTAGATTAACTAGCGGCACTTGGACTATCTACGTTAACTAGCGGGCCCTTGGACTATGTAGCTTCCCTAGCGGGCACTTGGACTATGTATGTTCCAGAGCGGGCACATCGACTATGTAGGTTCCTTAGCAGTCACTTGGTCTATGTAGGTTCCAGAGCGGGCTCTTGGACTATCTAGGTTCCCTAGCGGGCACTTGTACTATGTAGGTTAATTAGCGGACACTTGGACGATCTAGGTTAACTAGCGGGTACTTGGATTATGTGGGTTAACTAGCGCGCCCTTGAACTATGTAGATTAACTAGCGGCACTTGGACTATCTACATTAACTAGCAGGCCCTTGGACTATGTAGATTGCCTAGCGGTCATTTGGAATATGTAGGTTCCCTAGCGGGCACTTGGACTCTGTATGTTCCCTACGGACACTTGAACAATGTAAGTTAACTACCGTGCACTTGGACTATGTAGGTTAACTAGCGGGCCCTTGGACTATCTAGGGTACCTAGCGGGCACTTGGACTATGTAGGTTAACTACCGGGCACTTGCACTATCTAGATTACCGAACGGGCATTTGGACTATGTAGGTAACCTAGCGGGCACTTGGGGAGTCTAGGTTACCTAGCGGGCACTTGGTCTTCTAGGTTAACGATCGGGCACTTGGACTATGTATGTTGCATAGTGGGCAATTGGACTATCTAGGTTACCTAGCGGGCACTTGGACTATGTAGGTTAACTACCGGGCACTTGCACTATCTAGGTTACCGAACGGGCATTTGGAATATGTAGGTAACCTAGCAGGCACTTGGAGAGTCTAGCGGGCACTTGGACTTCTAGGTTAACGAACGGGCACTTGGACTATGTATGTTGCATAGCGGGCAATTGGACTATCTAGGTTAGGTAACGGGCACTTGGACTATCTAGGTGTCTTAGCGGGCACTCGGACGATCTAGGTTAACTAGAGGGTACTTGGACTATCTAGGTTAACTAGCGTGCACTTGGACTATCTAGGTTTTTAGCGGGTACTTGGACTATGTAGGTTAACTAGCGGGCCCTTGGACTATATAGATTAACTAGCCGCACTTGGACTATCTACGTTAACTAGCGGGCCTTGGACTATGTAGATTGCCTAGCGGGCACTTGGAATATGTAGGTTCCCTAGCGGGCACTTGGACTCTGTATGTTCCCTATGGACACTTGAACTATGTAAGTTAACTACCGGGTACTTGGACTAAATAGGTTAACTAGCGTGCACTTGGACTATCTAGGTTTTTAGCGGGTACTTGGACTATGTAGGTTAACTAGCGGGCCCTTGGACTATGTAGATTAACTAGCGGCACTTGGACTATCTACGTTAACTAGCGGGCCCTTGGACTATGTAGATTCCCTAGCGGGCATTTGGACTATATAGATAACCTAGCAGTCACTTAGACTTTGTAGGTTACCTAGCGGCACAAGAACTATCTAGGTTACCTAGCTGGCACTTGAACTATCTACGTTATAGCGGGTTCTTGGAGTATGTAGGTTACCTAGAGGGCTTTTGGATTATCTAAGTTACCAAGCGGGCACTGGGACTATCTACGTTAACTAACGGGGACTTGGACTATGTAGGTTCCCTAGCTGGCCCTTGGACTATGTAGGTTCCCTAGCGAGCACTTGGATTATGTGGGTTCCCTAGAGGGCATTTGGACTATCTAGGTTACCTAACGGGCACTTGGACAATGTAGGTTCTCTAGCGGGCACTTGGATTATGTACGTTCCCTATCTGGCACTTGGATTCTGTAGGTTAACTAGTGGGCAATTGGACTATGTGGGTTACCTAGCGGGCACTTGGACTATGTGGGTTCCCTAGCGGGCATTTGGACTATCTAGGTTACTTAACGGGCACTTGGACTATGTAGGTTCCCTAGCAGGCACTTGGATTATGTAGGTTCCCTATCGTGCACTTGGACTATGTAGGTTAACTAGCGGGCATTTGGACCATGTAAGTTACCTAGCAGGCACTTGTACTATGTAGGTTCCCTAACGGGCACTTGGAGAATGTAGGTAAACTAGGGGGCACTAGGACAATGTAGGTTACCTAGCGGGCCCTTGGACTATCTATGTTACCTAGGGGGAACCGGGACTATGTAGGTTAACTAGTGGGCACTTGGACTATCTACGTTACCTAGCAGGCACTTGGACTATGTACATTCCCTAGCAGGCACTTGGTCTATCGAGGTTAACTAGCGGGCACTTGCACTATCTAGGTTAACTAGCGGGCCCTTGGACTATGTAGGTTAACTAGCGGGCCCTTGGACTATGTAGGTTACCTAGTGGGCACTTGGACGATCTAGGTTAACTAGCTGGCCCTTGGACTATGTAGGTTCCCTAGCGAGCACTTGGATTATGTGGGTTCCCTAGAGGGCATTTGGACTATCTAGGTTACCTAACGGGCACTTGGACAATGTAGGTTCTCTAGCGGGCACTTGGATTATGTACGTTCCCTATCGGGCACTTGGATTCTGTAGGTTAACTAGTGGGCAATTGGACTATGTAGGTAACCTAGCGGGCACTTGGAGAGTCTAGGTTACCTAGCTGGCACTTGGACTTCTAGGTTAACGAATGGGCACTTGGACTATGTATGTTGCATAGCGGGCACTTGGACTATCTAGGGTAGGTAATGGGCACTTGGACTATATAGGTGTCTTTGCGGGCACTTGGACGATCTAGGTTAACTAGAGGGCACTTGGACTATCTAGGTTAACTAGCGTGCACTTGGACTATCTAGGTTTTTAGCGGGTATTTGGACTATGTAGGTTAACTTGCGGGCCCTTGGACTATGTAGATTATCTAGCGGCACTTGGACTATCTACGTTAACTAGCGGGCCCTTGGACTATGTAGTTTCCCTAGCGGGCATTTGGACTATATAGATAACCTAGCAGGCACTTAGACTTTGTAGGTTACCTAGCGGCACAAGAACTATCTAGGTTACCTAGCTGGCACTTGAACTATCTACGTTATAGCGGGTTCTTGGAGTATGTAGGTTACCTAGAGGGCTGTTGGATTATCTAAGTTACCAAGCGGACACTGGGACTATCTAGGTTAACTAACGGGAACTTGGACTATGTAGGTTCCCTAGCGGGCATTTGGACTATCTAGTTTACCTAATGGGCACTTGGACTATGTAGGTTCCCTAGCGGGCACCTAGATTATGTACATTCCCTATCGGGCACTTGGATTCTGTAGGTTAACTAGTGGGCATTTGGACTATGTAGGTTACCTAGAGGGCACTTGGACTATGTAGGTTACCTAGCGGGCACTTGGACTTTGTAGGTTAACTAGCGGGCACTTTTACTATGTAGGTCAACTAGCGGGCACTTGGATTATGTAAGTTCCCTATGGGCACTTAGACTTTGTAAGTACCCTAGCGGGCACATCGACTATGTGGGTTCCCTAGCGGGCATTTGGACTATCTAGGTTACCTAACGGGCACTTGGACTATGTAGGTTCCCTAGCAGGCAATTGGATTATGTAGGTTCCCTAACGGGCACTTGGACTATGTAGGTTAACTAGCGGGCATTTGGACCATGTAAGTTACCTAGCAGGCACTAGGACTATGTAGGTTCCCTATCGGGCACTTGGAGAATGTAGGTTAACTAGGGGGCACTAGGACAATGTAGGTTACCTAGCGGGCACTTGGTCTATCTAGGTTAACTAGAGGGCACTTGCACTATCTAGGTTAACTAGCGGGTACTTGGACTATGTAGGATAACTAGAGGGCCCAAGGACTATGTAGATTAACTAGGGGCACTTGGACTATCTACGTTAACTAGCGGGCCCTTTGACTATGTAGCTTCCCTAGCGGGCAATGGACTATGTATGTTCCAGAGCGGGCACTTCGACTATGTAGGTTCTCTAGCAGGCACTTGGACTATGTAGGTTCCAGAGTGGGCACTTGGACTATGTAGATTCCCTTGCGGGTACTTGGACTATGTAGGTTAACTAGCAGACACTTGGACGATCTAGGTTAACTAGCGGGTACTTGGATTATGTAGGTTAACTAGCGGGCCCTTGAACTATGTAGATTAACTAGCGGCACTTGGACTATCTACATTAACTAGCGGGCCCTTGGACTATGTAGATTGCCTAGCGGGCACTTGGAATATGTAGGTTCTCTAGCGGGCACTTGGACTCTGTATGTTCCCTACGGACACTTGAACTATGTAAGTTAACTACCGGGCACTTGGACTATGTAGGTTAACTACCGGGCACTTGCACTATCTATGTTACCGAACGGGCATTTGGACTAGGTAGGTAACCTAGCGGGCACTTGGAGAGTCTAGATTACCTAGCGGGCACTTGGACTTCTAGGTTAACGAACGGGCACTTGGACTATGTATGTTGCATAGCGGGCAATTGGACTATCTAGGTTAGGTAACTGGCACTTGGACTATCTAGGTGTCTTAGCGGGCACTTGGACTATCTAGGTGTCTTAGCGGGCACTTGGACGATCTAGGTTAACTAGAGGGCACTTGGACTCTCTAGGTTAACTAGCGTGCACTTGGACTATCTAGGTTTTTAGCGGGTACTTGGACTATGTAGGTTAACTAGCGGGGCCTTGGACTATGTAGATTAACTAGCGGATATTTGGACTATATAGATAACCTAGCAGGCACTTAGACTTTGTAGGTTACCTAGCGGCACAAGAACTATCTAGGTTACGTAGCTGGCACTTGAACTATCTACGTTATAGCGGGTTCTTGGAGTATGTAGGTTACCTAGAGGGCTGTTGGATTATCTAAGTTACCAAGCGGGCATTGGGACTACTTAGGTTAACTAACGGGAACTTGGACTATGTAGGTTCCCTAGCGGGCCCTTGGACTATGTAGGTTCCCTAGCGAGCACTTGGACTATGTGGGTTCCCTAGCGGGCATTTGGACTATCTAGGTTACCTAACGGGCACTTGGACTATGTAGGTTACCTAGCGGGCACTTGGAATATATAGGTTCCCTATCAGGCATTTGGACTATGTAGGTTTCCTAGCGGGCCCTTGGACTATCTAGGTTACCTAGGGGGAACCTGGACTATGTAGGGTAACTAGTGGGCACTTGGACTACCTAGGTTACCTAGCAGGCACTTGGACTATGTAGGTTAATTAGCGGGCACTTGGACTATCTAGGTTACCTAGGGGGCACTTGGACTATGTACGTTCCCTAGCGGGCACTTGGACTATCTACGTTACCTAGCGGGCACTTGGACTATGTACGTTACCTAGCGGGCACTTGGACTATGTACGTTTCCTAGCGGGTACTTGGACTAGATAGGTTCCCTAGCGGGCACTTGGTCTATCTAGGTTAACTAGCGGGCAGTTGGACTATCTAGGTTAACTAGCGAGCACTTGGACCATCTAGGTTAACTAGCGGGCATTTGGAATATTAGGGACCCTTGCGGGCATTTTGACTATATTGGTTACCTAGCGGGCACTTGGACTATGTAGGTTAACGATCGGGCACTTGGACTACGTAGGTAACCTAGTGGTCACTTGAACTGTCTAGGTTACTAGCGGGCACTTAGACTATGTAGGTTTCCTAGCGGGCACTTGGACTATCTAGGTTAACTAGCGGGCCCTTGGACGATGTAGGTTAACTAGCGGGCCCTTGCACCATGTAGGCTAACTAGCGGGCCCATGGATTATGTAGGTTTACTAGCAGACACTTTGACTACCTATGTTAACTAGCGGGCACTTGGACTATGTAGTTTCCCTAGCAGGCATTTGGACTATTTAGGTTACCTAGCGGGCACTTGGACTATGTAGGTTACCTAGCGGGCACTTGGACTATCTAGATTACCTAGCAGGCACTTTGACTATCTAGGTTAACTAACGGGCACTTGGACTATGTAGGTTGCCTAGCGGGCACTTGGATTATGTAGGTTCCCTATAGGGCACTTGGACTTTGTAGGTTAACTAGCGGGCACTTGGACTATGTAGGTCAACTAGCGGGCATTTGGATTATGTAAGTTCCCTATCGGGCACTTAGACTATGTAAGTACCCTAGCGGGCACATTGACTATGTGGGTTCCCTAGCGGGCATTTGGACTATCTAGGTTCCCTATCGGGCACTTGGACTATGTAGGTTAACTAGCGGGCATTTTGACCATGTAGGTTACCTAGCAGGCACTTGGACTATGTAGGTTCCCTATCGGGCACTTGGAGTATGTAGGTTAACTAGGGGGCACTAGGACAATGTAGGTTAACTAGCGGGCCCTTGGACTATCTAGGTTACCTAGGGGGAACCTGGACTATGTAGGTTAACTAGTGGGCACTTGGACTATCTACGTTACCTAGCAGGCACTTGGACTATGTACGTTCCCTAGCAGGCCCTTGGACTATCTAGGTTACCTAGCGGGCACTTAGACTATGTACATTACCTAGTGGGCACTTGGACTATGTACGTTTCCTAGCGGGTACTTGGACTAGATATGTTCCCTAGCGGGCACTTGGTCTATCTAGGTTAACTAGCGGGCACTTGCACTATCTAGGTTAACTAGCGAGCACTTGGACTATCTAGGTTAACTAGCGGGCATTTGGACTATTAGGGCCCCTAGCGGGCATTTGGACTATATTGGTTACGTAGCGGGCACTTGGACTATGTAGGTTAACGAACGGGCACTTGAACTATGTAGGTAACCTAGTGGTCACTTGAACTGTCTAGGTTACCTCGCAGGCACTTGGACTATGTAGGTTAACTAGCGGGCACTTGGACTATCTAGGTTAACTAGCGGGCCCTTGGAAGATGTAGGTTAACTAGCGGGCCCTTGGACTATGTAGGTTAACTAGTGGGCCCTTGGACTATGAAGGTTCCAGAGCGGGCACTTGGACTATCTAGGTTCCCTAGCGGGCACTTGTACTATGTAGGTTAATTAGCGGACACTTGGACGATCTAGGTTAACTAGCGGGTACTTGGATTATGTAGGTTAACTAGCGGGCCCTTGAACTATGTAGATTAACTAGCGGCACTTGGACTATCTACATTAACTAGCGGGCCCTTGGACTATGTAGATTGCCTAGCGGGCACTTGGAATATATAGGTTCCCTAGCGGGCACTTGGACTCTGTATGTTCCCTACGGACACTTGAAATATGTAAGTTAACTACCGGGGACTTGGATTATGTAGGTTAACTAGCGGGCCCTTGGACTATCTAGGTTACCTAGAGGGCACTTGGACTATGTAGGTTAACTACCGGGCACTTGCACTATCTCGGTTACCGAACGGACATTTGGACTATGTAGGTAACCTTGCGGGCACTTGGAGAGTCTAGGTTACCTAGCGGGCACTTGGACTTCTAGGTTAACGAACGGGCACTTGGACTATGTATGTTGCATGGCGGGCAATTGGAGTATCTAGGTTAGGTAACGGGCACTTGGACTATCTAGGTGTCTTAGCGGGCACTTGGACGATCTAGGTTAACTAGAGGGCACTTGGACTATCTAGGTTAACTAGCGTGCACTTGGACTATCTACGTTTTTAGCGGGTACTTGGACTATGTAGGTTAACTAGCGGGCCCTTGGACTATGTAGATTAACTAGCGACACTTGGACTATCTACGTTAACTAGCGGCCCCTTGGACTATGTAGATTCCCTAGCGGGCATTTGGACTATATAGATAACCTAGCAGGCACTTAGACTTTGTAGGTTACCTAGCGGCACAAAAACTATCTATGTTACCTAGCTGGCACTTGAACTATCTACGTTATAGAGGGTTCTTGGAGTATGTAGGTTACCTAGAGGGCTGTTGGATTATCTAAGCTACCAAGCGGGCACTGGGACTATCTAGGTTAACTAACGGGAACTTGGACTATGTAGGTTCCGTAGCGAGCACTTGGACTATGTGGGTTCCCTAGCAGGCATTTGGACCATGTAGGTTACCTAGCAGGCACTTGGATTATGTAGGTTCCCTATCGGGCACTTGGACTATGTAGGTTAACTAGCGGGCATTTGGACCATGTAGGTTACCTAGCAGGCACTTGGACTATGTAGGTTCCCTATCGGGCACTTGGAGAATGTAGGTTAACTAGGGGGCACTAGGACAATGTAGGTTACCTAGCGGGCCCTTGGACTATCTAGGTTACCTAGGGGGAACCTGGATTATGTAGGTTAACTAGTGGGCACTTGGACTATCTACATTACCTAGCAGGCACTTGGACTATGTACGTTCCCTAGCAGGCCTTTGGACTATCTAGGTTACCTAGCGGGCACTTAGACTATGTACATTACCTAGTGGGCACTTGGACTATGTACGTTTCCTAGCGGGTACTTGAAAAAGATAGGTTCCCTAGCGGGCACTTTGTCTATCTAGGTTAACTAGCGGGCACTTGCACTATCTAGGTTAACTAGCGAGCACTTGGACTATCTAGGTTAACTAGCGGGCATTTGGACTATTAGGGCCCCTAGCGGGCATTTGGACTATATTGGTTACATAGCGGGCACTTGGACTATGTAGGTAACCTAGTGGTCACTTGAACTGTCTACGTTACTAGCGGGCACTTAGACTATGTAGGTTTCCTAGCGGGCACTTGGACTATCTAGGTTAACTAGCGGGCCCTTGGACGATGTAGGTTAACTACGGGCCCTTGCACTATGTAGGCTAACTAGCGGGCCCATGGATTATGTAGGTTTACTAGCAGACACTTTGACTATCTATGTTAACTAGCGGGCACTTGGACTATGTAGTTTCCCTAGCAGGCATTTGGACTATTTAGGTTACCTAGCGGGCACTTGGACTATGTAGGTTACCTAGCGGGCACTTGGACTATCTAGGTTACCTAGCAGGCACTTTGACTATCTAGGTTAACTAACGGGCATTTGGACTATGTAGGTTGCCTAGCGGGCACTTGGATTATGTAGGTTCCCTATAGGGCACTTGGACTTTGTAGGTTAACTAGCGGGCACTTGGACTATGTAGGTCAACTAGCGGGCACTTGGATTATGTAAGTTCCCTATCGGGCACTTAGACTATGTAAGTACCCTAGCGGGCACATCGACTATGTGGGTTCCCTAGCGGGCATTTGGACTATCTAGGTTACCTAACGGGCACTTGGACTATGTAGGTTCCCTAGCAGGCACTTGGATTATGTAGGTTCCCTATCGGGCACTTGGACTATATAGGTTACCTAGCAGGCACTTGGACTATGTAGGTTCCCTATCGGGCACTTGGAGAATGTAGGTTAACTAGGGGGCACTAGGACAATGTAGGTTACCTAGCGGGCCCTTGGACTATATAGGTTACCTAGGGGGAACCTGGACTATGTAGGTTAACTAGTGGGCACTTGGACTATCTCCGTTACCTAGCAGGCACTTGGACTATGTACGTTCCCTAGCAGGCCCTTGGACTATCTAGGTTACCTAGCGGGCACTTAGACTATGTACATTACCTAGTGGGCACTTGGACTATGTACGTTTCCTAGCGGGTACTTGAAAAAGATAGGTTCCCTAGCGGGCACTTTGTCTATCTAGGTTAACTAGCGGGCACTTGCACTATCTAGGTTAACTAGCGAGCACTTGGACTGTCTAGGTTAACTAGCGGGCATTTGGCCTATTAGGGCCCCTAGCGGGCATTTGGACTATATTGGTTATGTAGCGGGCACTTGGACTATGTAGGTTAACGAACGGGCACTTGAACTATGTAGGTAACCTAGTGGTCACTTGAACTGTCTAGGTTACCTCGCAGGCACTTGGACGATGTAGGTTAAATAGAGGGCACTTGGATTATCTAGGTTAACTAGCGGCCCTTGGACGATGTAGGTTAACTAGCGGGCCCTTGGACGATGTAGGTTAACTAGCGGGCCCTTGGACGATGTAGGTTAACTACTGGGCCCTTGGACTATGTAGGTTAACTAGCGGGCCCTTGGACTATGTAGGTTACCTAGTGGGCACTTGGACGATCTAGGTTAACTAGCGGGCCATTGGACTTTGTAGATTCCATAGCGGGCACTTGGATTATGTATGTTCCAGAGCGGGCACTTGGACTATGTAGGTTCCTTAGCAGTCACTTGGACTATGTAGGTTCCAGAGCGGGCACTTGGACTATCTAGGTTCCCTAGCGGGCACTTGTACTATGTAGGTTAATTAGCGGACACTTGGACGATCTAGGTTAACTAGCGGGTACTTGGATTATGTAGGTTAACTAGCGGGCCCTTGAATTATGTAGATTAACTAGCGGCACTTGGACTATCTACGTTAACTAGCGGGCCCTTGGACTATGTAGATTCCCTAGGGGGCATTTGGACTATATAGATAACCTAGCAGGCACTTAGACTTTTTAGGTTACCTAGCTGCACAAGAACTATCTAGGTTACCTAGCTGGCACTTGAACTATCTACGTTATAGCGGGTTCTTGGAGTATGTAGGTTACCTAGAGGGCTGTTGGATTATCTAAGTTACCAAGCGGGCACTGGGACTATCTAGGTTAACTAATGGGAACATGGACTATGTAGGTTCCCTAGCAGGCCCTTGGACTATGTAGGTTCCCTAGCGAGCACTTGGGCTATGTGGGTTCCCTAGCGGGCATTTGGACTATCTAGGTTACCTAACGGGCACTTGGACTATGTAGGTTCCCTAGCGGGCACTTGGATTCTGTAGGTTAACTAGTGGGCATTTGGACTATGTAGGTTACCTAGTGGGCACTTGGACTATGTAGGTTACCTAGCGGGCACTTGCACTATATAGGTTCCCTATCAGGCATTTGGACAATGTAGGTTACCTAGCGGGCCCTTGGACTATCTAGGTTACCTAGGGGGAACCTGGACTATGTAGGGTAACTAGTGGGCACTTGGACTATCTAGGTTACCTAGCAGGCACTTGTACTATGTAGGTTAACTAGCGGGCACATGGACTATCTAGGTTACCTAGCGGGAACTTGGACTATGTACGTTCCCTAGCGGGCACTTGGACTATGTACGTTCCCTAGCGGGCACTTGGACTATCTACGTTACCTAGCGGACACTTGGATTATGTACGTTACCTAGCGGGCACTTGGACTATGTACGTTTCCTAGCGGGTACTTGGACTAGATAGGTTCCCTAGCGGGCACTTGGTCTATCTAGGTTAACTAGCGGGCACTTGGACTATCTAGGTTAACTAGCCAGCACTTGGACCATCTAGGTTAACTAGCGGGCATTTGGAATATTAGGGCCCCTTGCGGGCATTTGGACTATATTGGTTACCTAGCGGGCACTTGGACTATGTAGGTTAAAGAACGGGCACTTGGACTATGTAGGTAACCTAGTGGTCACTTGAACTGTCTAGGTTACTAGCGGGCACTTAGACTATGTAGGTTTCCTAGCGGGCACTTGGACTATCTAGGTTAACTAGCGGGCCCTTGGACGATGTAGGTTAACTAGCGGGCCCTTGCACTATGTAGGCTAACTAGCGGGCCCATGGATTATGTAGGTTTACTAGCAGACACTTTGACTATCTATGTTAACTAGCGGGCACTTGGACTATGTAGTTTCCCTAGCAGGCATTTGGACTATTTAGGTTACCTAGCGGGCACTTGGACTATGTAGGTTACCTAGCGGGTACTTGGACTATCTAGGTTACCTAGCAGGCACTTTGACTATCTAGGTTAACTAACGGGCACTTGGACTATGTAGGTTGCCTAGCGTGCACTTGGATTATGTAGGTTCCCTATAGGGCACTTGGACTATGTAGGTCAACTAGCGGGCACTTGGATTATGTAAGTTCCCTATCGGGCACTTAGACTATGTAAGTACCCTAGCGGGCACATTGACTATGTGGGTTCCCTAGCGGGCATTTGGACTATCTGGGTTACCTAACGGGCACTTGGACTATGTAGGTTCCCTAGCAGGCACTTGGATTATGTAGGTTCCCTATCGGGCACTTGTACTATGTAGGTTAACTAGCGGGCATTTGGACCATGTAGGTTACCTAGCAGGCACTTGGACTATGTAGGTTCCCTATCGGGCACTTGGAGAATGTAGGTTAACTAGGGGGCACTAGGACAATGTAGGTTACCTAGCGGGCCCTTGGACTATCTAGGTTACCTAGGGGGAACCTGGATTATGTAGGTTAACTAGTGGGCACTTGGACTATCTACATTACCTAGCAGGCACTTGGACTATGTACGTTCCCTAGCAGGCCTTTGGACTATCTAGGTTACCTAGCGGGCACTTAGACTATGTACATTACCTAGTGGGCACTTGGACTATGTACGTTTCCTAGCGGGTACTTGAAAAAGATGGGTTCCCTAGCGGGCACTTGGTCTATCTAGGTTAACTAGCGGGCACTTGCACTATCTAGGTTAACTAGCGAGCACTAGGACTATCTAGGTTAACTAGCGGGCATTTGGACTATTAGGGCCCCTAGCGGGCATTTGGACTATATTGGTTACGTAGCGGGCACTTGGACTATGTAGGTTAACGAACGGGCACTTGAACTATGTTGGTAACCTAGTGGTCACTTGAACTGTCTAGGTTACCTCGCAGGCACTTGGACTATGTAGGTTAACTAGCGGGGACTTGGACTATGTACGTTAACTAGCGGGCCCTTGGACGATGTAGGTTAACTAGCCGGCCCTTGGACTATGTAGGTTAACTAGCGGGCCCTTGGAGTATGTAGGTTACCTAGTGGGCACTTGGACGATCTAGGTTAACTAGCGGGCCATTGGACTTTTTAGATTCCATAGCGGGCACTTGGATTATGTATGTTCCAGAGCGGGCACTTGGACTATGTAGGTTCCTTAGCAGTCACTTGGACTATGTAGGTTCCAGAGCGGGCACTTGGACTATCTAGGTTCCCTAGCGGGCACTTGTACTATATAGGTTAATTAGCGGACACTTGGACGATCTAGGTTAACTAGCGGGTACTTGGATTATGTAGGTTAACTAGCGGGCCCTTGAACTATGTAGATTAACTAGCGGCACTTGGACTATCTACATTAACTAGCGGGCCCTTGGACTATGTAGATTGCCTAGCGTTCACTTGGAATATGTAGGTTCCCTAGCGGGCACTAGGACTCTGTATGTTCCCTACGGACACTTGAACTATGTAAGTTAACTACCGGGCACTTGGACTATGTAGGTTAACTAGCGGGCCCTTGGACTATCTGGGTTACCTAGCGGGCACTTGGGCTATGTAGGTTAACTACCGGGCACTTGCACTATCTAGGTTACCGAACGGGCATTTGGACTATGTAGGTAACCTAGCGGGCACTTGGAGAGTCTAGGTTACCTAGCGGGCACTTGGACTTCTAGGTTAACGAACGGGCACTTGGACTATGTATGTTGCATAGCGGGCAATTGGACTATCTAGGTTAGGTAACGGGCACCTGGACTATCTAGGTGTCTTAGCGGGCACTTGGACTATCTAGGTTAACTAGCGTGCACTTGGACTATCTACGTTTTAGCGGGTACTTGGACTATGTAGGTTAACTAGCGGGCCCTTGGACTATGTAGTTTAACTAGCGGCACTTGGACTATCTACGTTAACTAGCGGGCCCTTTGACTATGTAGATTCCCTAGCGGGCATTTGGACTATATAGATAACCTAGCAGGCACTTAGACTTTGTAGGTTACCTAGCGGCACAAGAACTATCTAGGTTACCTAGCTGGCACTTGAACTATCTACGTTATAGCGGGTTCTTGGAGTATGTAGGTTACCTAGAGGGCTGTTGGATTAAATAAGTTACCAAGCGGGCACTGGGACTATCTAGGTTAACTAACGGGAACTTGGACTATGTAGGTTCCCTAGCGGGCCCTTGGACTATGTAGGTTCCCTAGCGAGCACTTGGACTATGTGGGTTCCCTAGCGGGCATTTGGACTGTCTAGGTTACCTAACGGGCACTTGGACTATGTAGGTTCCCTAGCGCGCACTTGGATTATGTACGTTCCCTATCGGGCACTTGGATTCTGTAGGTTAACTTGTGGGCATTTGGACTATGTAGGTTACCTAGCGGGCACATGGACAATGTAGGTTACCTAGCGGGCACTTGGACTATATAGGTTCCCATTCAGGCATTTGGACTATGTAGGTTACCTAGCGGGCCCTAGGACTATCTAGGTACCTAGGGGGAACCTGGAGTATGTAGGTTAACTAGCGGGCACTTGGACTATCTAGGTTACCTAGTGGGCACTTGGACTATGTACGTTCCCTAGCGGGCACTTGGACCATCTACGTTACCTAGCGGGCACTTGGACTATGTACGTTACCTAGCGGGCACTTGGACTATGTACGTTTCCTAGCGGGTACTTGGACTAGATAGGTTCCCTAAGGGGCACTTGGTCTATCTAGGTTAACTAGCGGGAACTTGGACTATCTAGGTTAACTAGCCAGCACTTGGACCATCTAGGTTAACTAGCGGGCATTTGGAATATTAGGGCCCCTTGCGGGCATTTGGACTATATTGGTTACCTAGCGGGCACTTGGACTATGTTGGTTAACGAACGGGCACATGGACTATGTAGGTAACCTAGTGGTCACTTGAACTGTCTAGGTTACTAGCGGGCACTTAGACTATGTAGGTTTCCTAGCGGGCACTTGGACTATCTAGGTTAACTAGCGGGCCCTTGGACGATGTAGGTTAACTAGCGGGCCCTTGCACTATGTAGGCTAACTAGCGGGCCCATGGATTATGTAGGTTTACTAGCAGACACTTTGACTATCTATGTTAACTAGCGGGCACTTGGACTATGTAGTTTCCCTAGCAGGCATTTGGACTATTTAGGTTACCTATCGGGCACTTGGACTATGTAGGTTACCTAGCGGGCACTTGGACTATCTAGGTTACCTAGCAGGCAGTTTGACTATCTAGGTTAACTAACGGGCACTTGGATTATGTAGGTTGCCTAGCGGGCACTTGGATTATGTAGGTTCCCTATAGGGCACTTGGACTTCGTAGGTTAACTAGCAGGCATTTGGACTATGTAGGTCAACTAGCGGGCACTTGGATTATGTAAGTTCCCTATCGGGCACTTAGACTATGTAAGTACCCTAGCGGGCACATCGACTATGTGGGTTCCCTAGCGGGCACTTGGATTATGTAGGTTCCCTATTGGGCACTTGGACTATGTAGGTTAACTAGCGGGCATTTGGACCATGTAGGTTACCTAGCAGGCACTTGGACTATGTAGGTTCCCTATCGGGCACTTGGAGAATGTAGGTTAACTAGGGGGCACTAGGACAATGTAGGTTCCCTAGCGGGCCCTTGGACTATGTAGGTTCCCTAGCGAGCACTTGGACTATGTGGGTTCCCTAGCGGGCATTTTGACTATCTAGGTTACCTAACGGGCACTTGGACTATGTAGGTTCCCTAGCGGGCACGTGGATTATGTACGTTCCCTATCGGGCACTTGTATTCTGTAGGTTAACTAGTGGGCATTTGGACTATGTAGGTTACCTAGCGGGCACTTGGACTATGTAGGTTACCTAGCGGGCACTTGGACTATCTAGGTTACCTAGCAGGCACTTTGACTATCTAGGTGAACTAACGGGCACTTGGACTATGTAGGTTGCCTAGCGGGCACTTGGATTATGTAGGTTCCCTATAGGGCACTTGGACTTTGTAGGTTAACTAGCGGGCACTTGGACTATGTAGGTCAACTAGCGGGCACTGTGATTATGTAATTTCCCTATCGGGCACTTAGACTATGTAAGTACCCTAGCGGGCACATCGACTATGTGGGTTCCCTAGCGGGCATTTGGACTATCTAGGTTACCTAACGGGCACTTGGACTATGTAGGTTCCCTAGCAGGCACTTGGATTATGTAGGTTCCCTATCGGGCACTTGGACTATGTAGGTTAACTAGCGGGCATTTGGACCATGTAGGTTACCTAGCAGGCACTTGGACTATGTAGGTTCCCTATCGGGCACTTTGAGAATGTAGGTTAACTAGGGGGCACTAGGACAATGTAGGTTACCTAGCGGGCCCTTGGACTATCTAGGTTACCTAGGGGGAACCTGGACTATGTAGGGTAACTAGTGGGCACTTGGACTATCTCCGTTACCTAGCAGGCACTTGGACTATGTACGTTCCCTATCAGGCCCTTGGACTATCTAGGTTACCTAGCGGGCACTTAGACTATGTACGTTACCTAGCGGGCACTTGGACTATGTACGTTTCCTAGCGAGTACTTGAAAAAGATAGGTTCCCTAGCGGGCACTTGGTCTATCTAGGTTAACTAGCGGGCACTTGCACTATCTAGGTTAACTAGCGAGCACTTGGACTATCTAGGATAACTAGCGGGCATTTGGACTATTAGGGCCCCTAGCGGGCATTTGGACTATATTGGTTTTGTAGCGGGCACTTGGACTATGTAGGTTAACGAACGGGCACTTGAACTATGTAGGTAACCTAGTGGTCACTTGAACTGTCTAGGTTACCTCGCAGGCACTTGGACTATGTAGGTTAACTAGCGGGCACTTGGACTTACTAGGTTAACTAGCGGGCCCTTGGATGATGTAGGTTAACTAGCGGGCCCTTGGACTATGTAGGTTAACTAGCGGGCCCTTGGACGATGTAGGTTAACTAGTGGGCCCTTGGACTATGTAGGTTAACTAGCGGGCCCTTGGACTACGTAGGTTACCTAGTGGGCACTGGGACGATCTAGGTTAACTAGCGGGCCATTGGACTTTGTAGATTCCATAGCGGGCACTTGGATTATGTCTGTTCCAGAGCGGGCACTTGGACTATGTAGGTTCCTTAGCAGTCACTTGGACTATGTAGGTTCCAGAGCGGGCACTTGGACTATCTAGGTTCCCTAGCGGGCACTTGTACTATGTAGGTTAATTAGCAGACACTTGGACGATCTAGGTTAACTAGCGGGTACTTGGATTATGTAGGTTAACTAGCGGGCCCTTGAACTATGTAGAATAACTAGCGGCACTTGGACTATCTACATTAACTAGCGGGCCCTTGGATTATGTAGATTGCCTAGCGGGCACTTGGAATATGTAGGTTCCCTAGCGGACACTTGGACTCTGTATGTTCCCTGCGGACACTTGAACTATGTAAGTTAACTACCGGGCACTTGGACTATGTAGGTTAACTAGCGGGCCCTTGGACTATCTAGGTTACCTAGCGGGCACTTGGACTATGTAGGTTAACTACCGGTCACTTGCACTATCTAGGTTACCGAACGGGCATTTGGACTATGTAGGTAACCTAGCGGGCACTTGGAGGGTCTAGGTTACCTAGCGGGCACATGGATTTCTAGGTTAACGAACGGGCACTTGGACTATGTATGTTGCATAGCGGGCAATTGGACTATCTAGGTTAGGTAACGGGCACTTGGACTATCTAGGTGTCTTAGCGGGCACTTGGACGATCTAGGTTAACTAGAGGGCACTTGGACTATCTAGGTTAACTAGCGTGCACTTGGACTATCTAGGTTTTTAGCGGGTACTTGGACTATGTAGGTTAACTAGCGGGCCCTTGGACTATGTAGATTAACTAGTGGCACTTGGACTATCTATGTTACCTAGCGGGCAATTGGACTATGTAGGTTACCTAGCGGGCACTTGGACTATATAGGTTCCCATTCAGGCATTTGGACTATGTAGGTTACCTAGCGGGCCCTTGGAATATCTAGGTTACCTAGGGGGAACCTGGACTATGTAGGGTAACTAGTGGGCACTTGGACTATCTAGGTTACCTAGCAGGCAATTGGACTATGTAGGTTAACTAGCGGGCATTTGGACTATCTAGGTTACCTAGCGGGCACTTGGACTATGTACGTTCCCTAGCGGGCACTTGGACTATCTACGTTACCTAGCGGGCACTTGGACTATGTACGTTACCTAGCGGGCACTTGGACTATGTACGTTACCTAGCGGGTACTTGGACTATCTACGTTACCTAGCGGGCACTTGGACTATGTACGTTACCTAGCGGGCACTTGGACTATGTACGTTTCCTAGCGGGTACTTGGACTAGATAGGTTCCCTAGCGGGCACTTTGTCTATCTAGGTTAACTAGCGGGCACTTGGACTATCTAGGTTAACTAGCCAGCACTTGGACCATCTAGGTAAACTAGCGGGCATTTGGAATATTAGTGCCCCTTGCGGGCATTTGGACTATATTGGTTACCTAGCGGGCACTTGGACTATGTTGGTTAACGAACGGGCACTTGGACTATGTAGGTAACCTTGTGGTCACTTGAACTGTCTAGGTTACTAGCGGGCACTTAGACTATGTAGGTTTCCTAGCGGGCACTTGGACTATCTAGGTTAACTAGCGGGCCCTTGGACGATGTAGGTTAACTGGCGGGCCCTTGCACTATGTAGGCTAACTAGCTAGCCCATGGATTATGTAGGTTTACTAGCAGACACTTTGACTATCTATGTTAACTAGCGGGCACTTGGACTATGTAGTTTCCCTAGCGGGCACTTGGACTATGTAGGTTACCTAGCGGGCACTTGGACTATCTAGGTTATCTAGCAGGCACTTTGACTATCTAGGTTAATTAAGGGGCACTTGGACTATGTAGGTTGCCTAGCGGGCACTTGGATTATGTAGGTTCCCTATAGGGCACTTGGACTTTGTAGGTTAACTAGCGGGCACTTGGACTATGTAGGTCAACTAGCGGGCACTTGGATTATGTAAGTTCCCTATCGGGCACTTAGACTATGTAAGTACCCTAGCGGGCACATCGACTATGTGGGTTCCCTAGCGGGCATTTGGACTATCCATGTTACCGAACGGGCACTTGGACTATGTAGGTTCCCTAGCAGGCACTTGGATTATGTAGGTTCCCTATTCGGCACTTGGACTATGTAGGTTAACTAGCAGGCATTTGGACCATGTAGGTTACCTAGCAGGCACTTGGACTATGTAGGTTCCCTATCGGGCACTTGGAGAATGTAGGTTAACTAGGGGGCACTAGGACAATGTAGGTTCCCTAGCGGGCCCTTGGACTATCTAGGTTACCTAGGGGGAACCTGGACTATGTAGGTTAACTAGTGGGCACTTGGACTATCTACGTTACCTAGCAGGCACTTGGACTATGTACGTTCCCTAGCAGGCCCTTGGACTATCTAGGTTACCTAGCGGGCACTTAGACTATGTACATTACCTAGTGGGCACTTGGACTATGTACGTTTCCTAGCGGGTACTTGAAAAAGATAGGTTCCCTAGCGGGCACTTGGTTTATCTAGGTTAACTAGCGGGCACTTGCATTATCTAGGTTAACTAGCGAGCACTTGGATTATCTAGGTTAACTAGCGGGCATTTAGACTATTAGGGCCCCTAGCGGGCATTTAGACTATATTGGTTACGTAGCGGGCACTTGGACTATGTAGGTTAACGAACGGGCACTTGAACTATGTAGGTAACTTAGTGGTCACTTGAACTGTCTAGGTTACCTCGCCGGCACTTGGACTATGTAGGTTAACTAGCGGGCCCTTGGACGATGTAGGTTAACTAGCGGGCCCTTGGACTATGTAGGTTACCTAGTGGGCACTTGGACGATCTAGGTTAACTAGCAGGCCATTGGACTATGTAGATTCCATAGCGGGCACTTGGATTATGTATGTTCCAGAGCGGACACTTGGACTATGTAGGTTCCTTAGCTGTCACTTGGACTATGTAGGTTCCAGAGCGGGCACTTGGACTATCTAGGTTCCCTAGCGGGCACTTGTACTATGTAGGTTAATTAGTGGACACTTGGACGATCTAGGTTAACTACCGGGTACTTGGATTATGTAGGTTAACTAGCGGGCCCTTGAACTTTGTAGATTAACTAGCGGCACTTGGACTATCTACATTAACTAGCGGGCCCTTGGACTATGTAGATTACCTAGCGGGCACTTGGAATATGTAGGTTCCCTAGCGGGCACTTGGACTCAGTATGTTCCCTACGGACACTTGAACTATGTAAATTAACTACCGGGCACTTGGACTATGTAGGTTAACTAGTGGGCCCTTGGACGATGTAGGTTAACTAGTGGGCCCTTGGACTATGTAGGTTAACTAGCGGGCCCTTGGACTACGTAGGTTACCTAGTGGTCACTGGGACGATCTAGGTTAACTAGCGGGCCATTGGACTTTGTAGATTCCATAGCGGGAACTTGGATTATGTATGTTCCAGAGCGGGCACTTGGACTATGTAGGTTCCTTAGCAGTCACTTGGACTATGTAGGTTCCAGAGCGGGCACTTGGACTATCTAGGTTCCCTAGCGGGCACTTGTACTATGTAGGTTAATTAGCGGACACTTGGACGATCTAGGTTAACTAGCGGGTACTTGGATTATGTAGGTTAACTAGCGGGCCCTTAAACTATGTAGATTAACTAGCGGCACTTGGACTATCTACATTAACTAGCGGGCCCTTGGATTATGTAGATTGCCTAGGGGGCACTTGGAATATGTAGGTTCCCTAGCGGACAATTGGACTCTGTATGTTCCCTGCGGACACTTGAACTATGTAAGTTAACTACCGGGCACTTGGACTATGTAGGTTAACTAGCGGGCCCTTGGACCATCTAGGTTACCTAGCGGGCACTTGGACTATGTAGGTTAACTACCGGTCACTTGCACTATCTAGGTTACCGAACGGGCATTTAGACTATGTAGGTAACCTAGCGGGCACTTGGAGAGTCTAGGTTACCTAGCGGGCACTTGGACTTCTAGGTTAACGAACGGGCACTTGGACTATGTATGTTGCATAGCGGGCAATTGGACTATCTAGGTTAGGTAACGGGCACTTGGACTATCTAGGTGTCTTAGCGGGCATTTGGACGATCTAGGTTAACTAGAGGGCACTTGGACTATCTAGGTTAACTAGCGTGCACTTGGACTATCTAGGTTTTTAGCGGGTACTTGGACTATGTAGGTTAACTAGCGGGCCCTTGGACTATGTAGATTAACTAGTGGCACTTGGACTATCTATGTTACCTAGCGGGCACTTGGACTATGTAGGTTACCTAGCGGGCACTTGGACTATATAGGTTCCCATTCAGGCATTTGGACTATGTAGATTACCTAGCGGGCCCTTGGAATATCTAGGTTACCTAGGGGGAACCTGGACTATGTAGGGTAACTAGTGGGCACTTGGACTATCTAGGTTACCTAGCAGGCATTTGGAATATTGTTGGTTAACTAGCGGGCACTTGGACTATCTAGGTTACCTAGCGGGCACTTGGACTATGTACGTTCCCTAGCGGGCACTTGGACTATCTACGTTACCTAGCGGGCACTTGGACTATGTACGTTACCTAGCGGGCACTTTGACTATCTAGGTGAACTAACGGGCACTTGGATTATGTAGGTTGCCTAGCGGGCACTTGGATTATGTAGGTTCCCTATAGGGCACTTGGATTTTGTAGGTTAACTAGCGGGCACTTGGACTATGTAGGTCAACTAGCGGGCCCTTGGACGATGTAGGTTAACTAGTGGGCCCTTGGACTATGTAGGTTAACTAGCGGGCCCTTGGACTATGTAGGTTACCTAGTGGGCACTGGGACGATCTAGGTTAACTAGCGGGCCATTGGACTTTGTAGATTCCATAGCGGGCACTTGGATTATGTATGTTGCAGAGCGGGCACTTGGACTATGTAGGTTCCTTAGCAGTCACTTGGACTATGTAGGTTCCAGAGCGGGCACTTGGACTATCTAGGTTCCCTAGCGGGCACTTGTACTATGTAGGTTAATTAGCGGACACTTGGACGATCTAGGTTAACTAGCGGGTACTTGGATTATGTAGGTTAACTAGCGGGCCCTTGAACTATGTAGATTAACTAGCGGCACTTGGACTATCTACATTAACTAGCGGGCCCTTGGATTATGTAGATTGCCTAGCGGGCACTTGGAATATGTAGGTTCCCTAGCGGACACTTGGACTCTGTATGTTTCCTGCGGACACTTGAACTATGTAAGTTAACTACCGGGCACTTGGACTATGTAGGTTAACTAGCGGGCCCCTGGACTATCTAGGTTACCTAGCGGGCACTTGGACTATGTAGGTTAACTACCGGGCACTTGCACTATCTAGGTTACCGAACGGGCATTTGGACTATGTAGGTAACCTAGCGGGCACTTGGAGAGTCTAGGTTACCTAGCGGGCACTTGGACTTCTAGGTTAACGAACGGGCACTTGGACTATGTATGTTGCATAGCGGGCAATTGGACTATCTAGGTTAGGTAACGGGCACTTGGACTATCTAGGTGTCTTAGCGGGCACTTGGACGATCTAGGTTAACTAGAGGGCACTTGGACTATCTAGGTTAACTAGCGTGCACTTGGACTATCTAGGTTTTTAGCGGGTACTTGGACTATGTAGGTTAACTAGCGGGCCCTTGGACTATGTAGATTAACTAGTGGCACTTGGACTATCTATGTTACCTACCGGGCACTTGGACTATGTAGGTTACCTAGCGGGCACTTGGACTATATAGGTTCCCATTCAGGCATTTGGACTATGTAGGTTACCTAGCGGGCCCTTGGAATATCTAGGTTATCTAGGGGGAACCTGGACTATGTAGGGTAACTAGTGGGCACTTGGACTATCTAGGTTACCTAGCAGGCAATTGGACTATGTAGGTTAACTAGCGGGCACTTGGACTATCTAGGTTACCTAGCGGGCACTTGGACTATGTACGTTCCCTAGCGGGCACTTGGACTATCTACGTTACCTAGCGGGCACTTGGACTATGTACGTTACCTAGCGGGCACTTGGACTATGTACGTTTCCTAGCGGGTACTTGGACTAGATAGGTTCCCTAGCGGGCACTTGGTCTATCTAGGTTAACTAGCGGGCACTTGGACTATCTAGGTTAACTAGCCAGCACTTGGACCATCTAGGTTAACTAGCGGGCATTTGGAATATTAGGGCCCCTTGCGGGCATTTGGACTATATTTGTTACCTAGCGGGCACTTGGACGATCTAGGTTAACTAGCGGGCCATTGGACTTTGTAGATTCCATAGCGGGCACTTGGATTATGTATGTTGCAGAGCGGGCACTTGGACTATGTAGGTTCCTTAGCAGTCACTTGGACTATGTAGGTTCCAGAGCGGGCACTTGGACTATCTAGGTTCCCTAGCGGGCACTTGTACTATGTAGGTTAATTAGCGGACACTTGGACGATCTAGGTTAACTAGCGGGTACTTGGATTATGTAGGTTAACTAGCGGGCCCTTGAACTATGTAGATTAACTAGCGGCACTTGGACTATCTACATTAACTAGCGGGCCCTTGGATTATGTAGATTGCCTAGCGGGCACTTGGAATATGTAGGTTCCCTAGCGGACACTTGGACTCTGTATGTTTCCTGCGGACACTTGAACTATGTAAGTTAACTACCGGGCACTTGGACTATGTAGGTTAACTAGCGGGCCCTTGGACTATCTAGGTTACCTAGCGGGCACTTGGACTATGTAGGTTAACTACCGGGCACTTGCACTATCTAGGTTACCGAACGGGCATTTGGACTATGTAGGTAACCTAGCGGGCACTTGGAGAGTCTAGGTTACCTAGCGGGCACTTGGACTTCTAGGTTAACGAACGGGCACTTGGACTATGTATGTTGCATAGCGGGCAATTGGACTATCTAGGTTAGGTAACGGGCACTTGGACTATCTAGGTGTCTTAGCGGGCACTTGGACGATCTAGGTTAACTAGAGGGCACTTGGACTATCTAGGTTAACTAGCGTGCACTTGGACTATCTAGGTTTTTAGCGGGTACTTGGACTATGTAGGTTAACTAGCGGGCCCTTGGACTATGTAGATTAACTAGTGGCACTTGGACTATCTATGTTACCTACCGGGCACTTGGACTATGTAGGTTACCTAGCGGGCACTTGGACTATATAGGTTCCCATTCAGGCATTTGGACTATGTAGGTTACCTAGCGGGCCCTTGGAATATCTAGGTTATCTAGGGGGAACCTGGACTATGTAGGGTAACTAGTGGGCACTTGGACTATCTAGGTTACCTAGCAGGCAATTGGACTATGTAGGTTAACTAGCGGGCACTTGGACTATCTAGGTTACCTAGCGGGCACTTGGACTATGTACGTTCCCTAGCGGGCACTTGGACTATCTACGTTACCTAGCGGGCACTTGGACTATGTACGTTACCTAGCGGGCACTTGGACTATGTACGTTTCCTAGCGGGTACTTGGACTAGATAGGTTCCCTAGAGGGCACTTGGTCTATCTAGGTTAACTAGCGGGCACTTGGACTATCTAGGTTAACTAGCCAGCACTTGGACCATCTAGGTTAACTAGCGGGCATTTGGAATATTAGGGCCCCTTGCGGGCATTTGGACTATATTTGTTACCTAGCGGGCACTTGGACGATCTAGGTTAACTAGCGGGCCATTGGACTTTGTAGATTCCATAGCGGGCACTTGGATTATGTATGTTCCAGAGCGGGCACTTGAACTATGTAGGTTCCTTAGCAGTCACTTGGAGTATGTAGGTTCCAGAGCGGGCACTTGGACTATCTAGGTTCCCTAGCGGGCACTTGTACTATGTAGGTTAATTAGTGGACACTTGGACGATCTAGGTTAACTAGCGGGTACTTGGATTATGTAGGTTAACTAGCGGGCCCTTGAACTATGTAGATTAACTAGCGGCATTTGGACTATCTACATTAACTAGCGGGCCCTTGGACTATGTAGATTGCCTAGCGGGCACTTGGAATATGTAGGTTCCCTAGCGGGCACTTGGACTCTGTATATTCCCTACGGACACTTCAACTATGTAAGTTAACTACCGGGCACTTGGACTATGTAGGTTAACTAGCGCGCCCTTGGACTATCTAGGTTACCTAGCGGACACTTGGACTATGTAGGTTAACTACCGGGCACTTGCACTCTCTAGGTTACCGAACGGGCATTTGGACAATGTAGGTAACCTAGCGGGCACTTGGAGAGTCTAGGTTACCTAGCGGGCACTTGGACTTCTAGGTTAACGAATGGGCACTTGGACTATGTATGTTGCATAGCGGGCAATTGGACTATCTAGGTTAGGTAACGGGCACTTGGACTATCTAGGTGTCTTAGCGGGCACTTGGACGATCTAGGTTAACTAGAGGGCACTTGGACTATCTAGGTTAACTAGCGTGCACTTGGACTATATAGGTTTTTAGCGGGTACTTGGACTATGTAGGTTAACTAGCGGGCCCTTGGACTATGTAGATAAACTAGCGGCACTTGGACTATCTACGTTAACTAGCGGGCCCTTGGACTATGTAGATTCCCTAGCGGGCATTTGGACTATATAGATAACCTAGCAGGCACTTAGACTTTGTAGGTTACCTAGCGGCACAAGAACTATCTAGGTTACCTAGCTGGCACTTGAACTATCTACGTTATAGCGGGTTCTTGGAGTATGTAGGTTACCTAGAGGGCTGTTGGATTATCTAAGTTACCAAGCGGGCACTGGGACTATCTAGGTTAACTAACGGGAACTTGGACTATGTAGGTTCCCTAGCGGGCCCTTGGACTATGTAGGTTCCCTAGCGAGCACTTGGACTATGTGGGTTCCCTAGCGGGCATTTGGACTATCTAGGTTACCTAACGGGCACTTGGACTATGTAGGTTCCCTAGCGGGCACTTGGATTATGTACGTTCCCTATCGGGCACTTGGATTCTGTAGGTTAACTAGTGGGCATTTGGACTATGTAGGTTACCTAGCGGGCACTTGGACTATGTAGGTTACCTAGCGGGCACTTGCACTATATAGGTTCCCTATCAGGCATTTGGACTATGTAGGTTACCTAGCGGGCCCTTGGACTATCTAGGTTGCCTAGGGGGTACCTGGACTATGTAGGGTAACTAGTGGGCACTTGGACTATCTAGGTTACCTAGCAGGCAATTGGACTATGTAGGTTAACTAGCGGGCACTTGGACTATCTAGGTTACCTAGCGGGCACTTGGACTATGTACGTTCCCTAGCGGGCACTTGGACTATCTACGATACATAGCGGGCACTTGGACTATGTACGTTACCTAGCGGGCACTTGGACTATGTACGTTTCCTAGCGGGTACTTGGACTAGATAGGTTCCCTAGCCAGCACTTGGACCATCTAGGTTAACTAGCGGGCATTTGGAATATTAGGGCCCCTTGCGGGCATTTGGACTATATTGGTTACCTAGCGGGCACTTGGACTATGTAGGTTAACGAACGGGCACTTGGACTATGTAGGTTACCTATAGGGCACTTGGACTTTGTAGGTCAACTAGCGGGCACTTGGATTATGTAAGTTCCCTATCGGGCACTTAGACTATGTAAGTACCCTAGCGGGCACATCGACTATGTGGGTTCCCTAGCGGGCATTTGGACTATCTAGGTTACCTAACAGGCACTTGGACTATGTAGGTTCCCTAGCAGGCACTTGGATTATGTAGGTTCCCTATAGGGCACTTGGACTATGTAGGTTAACTAGCGGGCATTTGGACCATGTAGGTTACCTAGCAGGCACTTGGACTATGTAGGTTCCCTATCGGGCACTTGGAGAATGTAGGTTAACTAGGGGACACTAGGACAATGTAGATTCCCTAGCGGGCCCTTGGACTATGTAGGTTCCCTAGCGACTACTTGGACTATGTGGGTTACCTAGCGGGCATTTTGACTATCTAGGTTACCTAATGGGCACTTGGACTATGTAGGTTCCCAAGCGGGCACTTGGATTATGTACATTCCCTATCGGGCACTTGGATTCTGTAGGTTAACTAGTGGGCATTTGGACTATGTAAGTTACCTAGCGGGCACTTGGACTATCTAGGTTACCTAGCAGGCACTTTGACTATCTAGGTGAACTAACGGGCACTTGGACTATGTAGGTTGCCTAGCGGGCACTTGGATTATGTAGGTTCCCTATAGGGCACTTGGACTTTGTAGCTTAACTAGCGGGCACTTGGACTTACTAGGTTAACTAGCGGGCCCTTGGATGATGTAGGTTAACTAGTGGGCCCTTGGACTATGTAGGTTAACTAGCGGGCCCTTGGACTATGTAGGTTACCTAGTGGGCACTGGGACGATCTAGGTTAACTAGCGGGCCATTGGACTTTGTAGATTCCATAGCGGGCACTTGGATTATGTATGTTCCAGAGCGGGCACTTCGACTATGTAGGTTCCTTAGCAGTCACTTGGACTATGTAGGTTCCAGAGCGGGCACTTGGACTACCTAGGTTCCCTAGCGGGCACTTGTACTATATAGGTTAATTAGCGGACACTTGGACGATCTAGGTTAACTAGCGGGTACTTGGATTATGTAGGTTAACTAGCGGGCCCTTGAACTATGTAGATTAACTAGCGGCACTTGGACTATCTACATTAACTAGCGGGCCCTTGGATTATGTAGATTGCCTAGCGGGCACTTGGAATATGTAGGTTCCCTAGCGGACACTTGAACTATGTAAGTTAACTACCGGGCACTTGGACTATGTCGGTTAACTAGCGGGCCCTTGGACTATCTAGGTTACCTAGCGGGCACTTGGACTATGTAGGTTAACTACCGGTCACTTGCACTATCTAGGTTACCGAACGGGCATTTGGACTATGTAGGTAACCTAGCGGGCACTTGGAGAGTCTAGGTTACCTAGCGGGCACTTGGACTTCTAGGTTAACGAACGGGCACTTGGACTATGTATGTTGCATAGCGGGCAATTGGACTATCTAGGTTAGGTAACGGGCACTTGGACTATCTAGGTGTCTTAGCGGGCACTTGGACGATCTAGGTTAACTAGAGGGCACATGGACTATCTAGGTTAACTAGCGTGCACTTGGACTATCTAGGTTTTTAGCGGGTACTTGGACTATGTAGGTTAACTAGCGGGCCCTTGGACTATGTAGATTAACTAGTGGCACTTGGACTATCTATGTTACCTAGCGGGCACTTGGACTATGTAGGTTACCTAGCGGGCCCTTGGAATATCCTGGTTACCTAGGGGGAACCTGGACTATGTAGGTTAACTAGTGGACACTTGGACTATCTAGGTTACCTAGCAGGCAATTGGAATATGTAGGTTAACTAGCGGGCACTTGGACTATCTAGGTTACCTAGCGGGCACTTGGACTATGTACGTTCCCTAGCGGGCACTTGGACTATCTACGTTACCTAGCGGGCACTTGGACTATGTACGTTACCTAGCGGGCACTTGGACTAAGTACGTTTCCTAGCGGGTACTTGGACTAGATAGGTTCCCTAGCGGGCACTTGGTGTATCTAGGTTAACTAGCGGGCACTTGGACTATCTAGGTTAACTAGCCAGCACTTGGACCATCTAGGTTAACTAGCGGGCATTTGGAATATTAGGGCCCCTTGCGGGCATTTGGACTATATTTGTTACCTAGCGGGCACTTGGACGATCTAGGTTAACTAGCGGGCCATTGGACTTTGTAGATTCCATAGCGGGCACTTGGATTATGTATGTTCCAGAGCGGGCACTTGGACTATGTAGGTTCCTTAGCAGTCACTTGGAGTATGTAGGTTCCAGAGCGGGCACTTGGACTATCTAGGTTCCCTAGCGGGCACTTGTACTATGTAGGTTAATTAGTGGACACTTGGACGATCTAGGTTAACTAGCGGGTACTTGGATTAAGTAGGTTAACTAGCGGGCCCTTGAACTATGTAGATTAACTAGCGGCACTTGGACTATCTACGTTAACTAGCGGGCCCTTGGACTATGTAGATTGCCTAGCGGGCACTTGGAATATGTAGGTTCCCTAGCGGGCACTTGGACTCTGTATGTTCCCTACGGACACTTGAACTATGTAAGTTAACTACAGGACACTTGGACTATGTAGGTTAACTAGCGCGCCCTTGGACTATCTAGGTTACCTAGCGGGCACTTGGACTATGTAGGTTAACTACCGGGCAATTGCACTATCTAGGTTACCGAACGGGCATTTGGACAATGTAGGTAACCTATCAGGCACTTGGAGAGTCTAGGTTATCTAGCGGGCACTTGGACTTCTAGGTTAACTAATGGGCACTTGGACTATGTATGTTGAATAGCGGGCAATTGGACTATCTAGGTTAGGTAACGGGCACTTGGACTATCTAGGTGTCTTAGCGGGCACTTGGACGATCTAGGTTAACTCAAGGGCACTTGGACTATCTAGGTTAACTAGCGTGCACTTGGACTATATAGGTTTTTAGCGGGTACTTGGACTATGTAGGTTAACTAGCGGGCCCTTGGACTATGTAGATAAACTAGCGGCACTTGGACTATCTACTTTAACTAGCGGGCCCTTGGACTATGTAGATTCCCTAGCGGGCATTTGGACTATATAGATAACCTAGCAGGCACTTAGACTTTGTAGGTTACCTAGCGGCACAAGAACTATCTAGGTTACCTAGCTGGCACTTGAACTATCTACGTTATAGCGGGTTCTTGGAGTATGTAGGTTACCTAGAGGGCTGTTGGATTATCTAAGTTACCAAGCGGGCACTGGGACTATCGAGGTTAATTAACGGGAACTTGGACTATGTAGGTTCCCTAGCGGGCCCTTGGACTATGTAGGTTCCCTAGCGAGCACTTGGACTATGTGGGTTCCCTAGCGGGCATTTGGACTATCTAGGTTACCTAACGGGCACTTGGACTATGTAGGTTCCCTAGCAGGCACTTGGATTATGTACGTTCCCTATCGGGCACTTGGATTCTGTAGGTTAACTAGCGGGCATTTGGACTATGTAGGTTACCTAGCGGGCACTTGGACTATGTAGGTTACCTAGCGGGCACTTGCACTATATAGGTTCCCTATCAGGCATTTGGACTATGTAGGTTACCTAGCGGGCCCTTGGACTATCTAGGTTGCCTAGGGGGTACCTGGACTATGTAGGGTAACTAGTGGGCACTTGGACTATCTAGGTTACCTAGCAGGCAATTGGACTATGTAGGTTAACTAGCGGGCACTTGGACTATCTAGGTTACCTAGCGGGCACTTGGACTATGTACGTTCCCTAGCGGGCACTTGGACTATCTACGATACATAGCGGGCACTTGGACTATGTACGTTACCTAGCGGGCACTTGGACTATGTACGTTTCCTAGCGGGTACTTGGACTAGATAGGTTCCCTAGCGGGCACTTTGTCTATCTAGGTTAACTAGCGGGCACTTGGACTATCTAGGTTAACTAACGGGAACTTGGACTATGTAGGTTCCCTAGCGGGCCTTGGACTATGTAGGTTCCCTAGCGAGCACTTGGACTATGTGGGTTCCCTAGCGGGCACTTGGACTATGTAGGTTAACGAACGGGCACTTGAACTATGTAGGTAACCTAGTGGTCACTTGAACTGTCTAGGTTACCTCGCAGGCACTTGGACTATGTAGTAACTAGCGGGCACTTGGACTTACTAGGTTAACTAGCGGGCCCTTGGATGATGTAGGTTAACTAGCGGGCCCTTGGACTATGTAGGTTAACTAGCGGGCCCTTGGACGATGTAGGTTAACTAGTGGGCCCTTGGACTATGTAGGTTAACTAGCGGGCCCTTGGACTATGTAGGTTACCTAGTGGGCACTGGGACGATCTAGGTTAACTAGCGGGCCATTGGACTTTGTAGATTCCATAGCGGGCACTTGGATTATGTATGTTCCAGAGCGGGCACTTGGACTATGTAGGTTCCTTAGCAGTCACTTGGACTATGTAGGTTCCAGAGCGGGCACTTGGACTATCTATGTTCCCAGCGGGCACTTGTACTATGTAGGTTAATTAGCGGACACTTGGACGATCTAGGTTAACTAGCGGGTACTTGGATTATGTAGGTTAACTAGCGGGCCCTTGAACTATGTAGATTAACTAGCGGCACTTGGACTATCTACATTAACTAGCGGGCCCTTGGATTATGTAGATTGCCTAGGGGGCACTTGGAATATGTAGGTTCCCTAGCGGACACTTGGACTCTGTATGTTCCCTGCGGACACTTGAACTATGTAAGTTAACTACCGGGCACTTGGACTATGTAGGTTAACAAGCGGGCCCTTGGACTATCTAGGTTACCTAGCGGGCACTTGGACTATGTAGGTTAACTACCGGTCACTTGCACTATCTAGGTTACCGAACGGGCATTTGGACTATGTAGGTAACCTAGCGGGCACTTGGAGAGTCTAGGTTACCTAGCGGGCACTTGGACTTCTAGGTTAACGAAAGGGCACTTGGACTATGTATGTTGCATAGCAATCAATTGGACTATCTAGGTTAGGTAACGGGCACTTGGACTATCTAGGTGTCTTAGCGGGCACTTGGACGATCTAGGTTAACTAGAGAGCACTTGGACTATCTAGGTTAACTAGCGTGCACTAGGACTATCTAGGTTTTTAGCGGGTACTTGGACTATGTAGGTTAACTAGCGGGCCCTTGGACTATGTAGATTAACTAGTGGCACTTGGACTATCTATGTTACCTAGCGGGCACTTGGACTATGTAGGTTACCTAGCGAGCACTTGGACTATATAGGTTCCCATTCAGGCATTTGGACTATGTAGGTTACCTAGCGGGCCCTTGGAATATCTAGGTTACCTAGGGGGAACCTGGACTATGTAGGGTAACTAGTGGGCACTTGGACTATCTAGGTTACCTAGCAGGCAATTGGACTATGTAGGTTAACTAGCGGGCACTTGGACTATCTAGGTTACCTAGCGGGCACTTGGACTATGTACGTTCCCTAGCGGGCACTTGGACTATCTACGTTACCTAGCGGGCACTTGGACTATGTACGTTACCTAGCGGGCACTTGGACTATGTACGTTTCCTAGCGGGTACTTGGACTAGATAGGTTCCCTAGAGGGCACTTGGTCTATCTAGGTTAACTAGCGGGCACTTGGACTATCTAGGTTAACTAGCCAGCACTTGGACCATCTAGGTTAACTAGCGGGCATTTGGAATATTAGGGCCCCTTGCGGGCATTTGGTCTATATTTGTTACCTAGCGGGCACTTGGACGATCTAGGTTAACTAGCGGGCCATTGGACTTTGTAGATTCCATAGCGGGCACTTGGATTATGTATGTTCCAGAGCGGGCACTTGGACTATGTAGGTTCCTTAGCAGTCACTTGGAGTATGTAGGTTCCAGAGCGGGCACTTGGACTATCTAGGTTCCCTAGCGGGCACTTGTACTATGTAGGTTAATTAGTGGACACTTGGACGATCTAGGTTAACTAGCGGGTACTTGGATTATGTAGGTTAACTAGCGGGCCCTTGAACTATGTAGATTAACTAGCGGCACTTGGACTATCTACATTAACTAGCGGGCCCTTGGACTATGTAGATTGCCTAGCGGGCACTTGGAATATGTAGATTGCCTAGCGGGCACTTGGACTCTGTATGTTCCCTACGGACACTTGAACTATGTAAGGTAACTACCGGGCACTTGGACTATGTAGGTTAACTAGCGCGCCCTTGGACTATCTAGGTTACCTAGCGGGCACTTGGACTATGTAGGTTAACTACCGGGCACTTGCACTATCTAGGTTACCGAACGGGCATTTGGACAATATAGGTAACCTAGCGGGCACTTGGAGAGTCTAGGTTACCTAGCGGGCACTTGGACTTCTAGGTTAACGAATGGGCACTTGGACTATGTATGTTGCATAGCGGGCAATTGGACTATCTAGGTTAGGTAACGGGCACTTGGACTATCTAGGTGTCTTAGCGGGCACTTGGACGATCTAGGTTAACTAGAGGGCACTTGGACTATCTAGGTTAACTAGCGTGCACTTGGAGTATCTAGGTTTTTAGCGGGTACTTGGACTATGTAGGTTAACTAGCGGGCCCTTGGACTATGTAGATAAACTAGCGGCACTTGGACTATCTACGTTAACTAGCGGGCCCTTGGACTATGTAGATTCCCTAGCGGGCATTTGGACTATATAGATAACCTAGCAGGCACTTAGACTTTGTAGGTTACCTAGCGGCACAAGAACTATCTAGGTTACCTAGCTGGCACTTGAACTATCTACGTTATAGCGGGTTCTTGGAGTATGTAGGTTACCTAGAGGGCTGTTGGTTTATCTAAGTTACCAAGCGGGCACTGGGACTATCTAGGTTAACTAACGGGAACTTGGACTATATAGGTTACCTAGCGGGCACTTGGACTATGTAGGTTACCTAGCGGGCACTTGCACTATATAGGTTCCCTATCAGGCATTTGGACTATGTAGGTTACCTAGCGGGCCCTAGGACTATCTAGGTTGCCTAGTGGGTACCTGGACTATGTAGGGTAACTAGTGGGCACTTGGACTATCTAGGTTACCTAGCAGGCAATTGGACTATGTAGGTTAACTAGCGGGCACTTGGACTATCTAGGTTACCTAGCGGGCACTTGGACTATGTACGTTCCCTAGCGGGCACTTGGACTATCTACGATACATAGCGGGCACTTGGACTATGTACGTTTCCTAGCGGGCACTTGGACTATGTACGTTTCCTAGCGGGTACTTGGACTAGATAGGTTCCCTAGCCAGCACTTGGACCATCTAGGTTATCTAGCGGGCATTTGGAATATTAGGGCCCCTTGCGGGCATTTGGACTATATTGGTTACCTAGCGGGCACTTGGACTATGTAGGTTAACGAACGGGCACTTGGACTATGTAGGTTCCCTATAGGGCACTTGGACTTTGTAGGTCAACTAGCGGGCACTTGGATTATGTAAGTTCCCTATCGGGCACTTAGACTATGTAAGTACCCTAGCGGGCACATCGACTATGTGGGTTCCCTAGCGGGCATTTGGACTATCTAGGTTACCAAACGGGCACTTGGACTATGTAGGTTCCCTAGCAGGCACTTGGATTATGTAGGTTCCCTATCGGGCACTTGGACTATGTAGGTTAACTAGCGGGCATTTTTACCATGTAGGTTACCTAGCAGGCACTTGGACTATGTAGGTTCCCTATCGGGCACTTGGAGAATGTAGGTTAACTAGGGGGCACTAGGACAATGTAGGTTCCCTAGCGGGCCCTTGGACTATGTAGGTTCCCTAGCGAGCACTTGGACTATGTGGGTTCCCTAGCGGGCATTTTGACTATCTAGGTTACCTAACGGGCACTTGGACTATGTAGGTTCCCTAGCGGGCACTTGGATTATGTACGTTCCCTATCGGGCACTTGGATTCTGTAGGTTAACTAGCGGGCATTTGGACAATGTAGGTTACCTAGCAGGCACTTGGACTATCTAGGTTACCTAGCAGGCACTTTGACTATCTAGGTGAACTAACGGGCACTTGGACTATGTAGGTTGCCTAGCGGGCACTTGGATTATGTAGGTTCCCTATAGGGCACTTAGACTATGTAAGTACCCTAGCGGGCACATCGACTATGTGGGTTCCCTAGCGGGCATTTGGACTATCTAGGTTACGTAACGGGCACTTGGACTATGTAGGTTCCCTAGCAGGCACTTGGATTATGTAGGTTCCCTATCGGGCACTTGGACTATGTAGGTTAACTAGCGGGCATTTGGACCATGTAGGTTACCTAGCAGGCACTTGGACTATGTAGGTTCCCTATCGGGAACTTGGAAAATGTAGGTTAACTAGGGGACACTAGGACAATGTAGGTTACCTAGCGGGCCCTTGGACTATCTAGGTTACCTAGGGGGAACCTGGACTATGTAGGGTAACTAGTGGGCACTTGGACTATCTCCGTTACCTAGCAGGCACTTGGACTATGTACGTTCCCTAGCAGGCCCTTGGACTATCTAGGTTACCTAGCGGGCACTTAGACTATGTACGTTACCTAGCGGGCACTTGGACTATGTACGTTTCCTAGCGGGTACTTGAAAAAGATAGGTTCCCTAGCGGGCACTTGGTCTATCTAGGTTAACTAGCGGGCACTTGCACTATCTAGGTTAACTAGCGAGTACTTGGACTATCTAGGATAACTAGCGGGCATTTGGACTATTAGGGCCCCTAGCGGGCATTTGGACTATATTGGTTTTGTAGCGGGCACTTGGACTATATAGGTTAACGAACGGGCACTTGAACTATGTAGGTAACCTAGTGGTCACTTGAACTGTCTAGGTTACCTCGCAGGCACTTGGACTATGTAGGTTAACTAGCGGGCACTTGGACTTACTAGGTTAACTAGCGGGCCCTTGGATGATGTAGGTTAACTAGCGGGCCCTTGGACTATGTAGGTTAACTATCGGGCCCTTGGCCGATGTAGGTTAACTAGCGGGCCCTTGGACTATGTAGGTTACCTAGTGGGCACTGGGACGATCTAGGTTAACTAGCGGGCCATTGGATTTGTAGATTCCATAGCGGGCACTTGGATTATGTATGTTCCAGAGCGGGCACTTGGACTATGTAGGTTCCTTAGCAGTCACTTGGACTATGTAGGTTCCAGAGCGGGCACTTGGACTATCTAGGTTCCCTAGCGGGCACTTGTACTATGTAGGTTAATTAGCGGACACTTGGACGATCTAGGTTAACTAGCGGGTACTTGGATTATGTAGGTTAACTAGCGGGCCCTTGAACTATGTAGATTAACTATCGGCACTTGGACCATCTACATTAACTAGCGGGCCCTTGGATTATGTAGATTGCCTAGCGGGCACTTGGAATATGTAGGTTCCCTAGCGGACACTTGAACTATGTAAGTTAACTACCGGGCACTTGGACTATGTAGGTTAACTAGCGGGCCCTTGGACTATCTAGGTTGCCTAGCGGGCACTTGGACTATGTAGGTTAACTACCGGTCACTTGCACTATCTAGGTTACCGAACGGGCATTTGGACTATGTAGGTAACCTAGCGGGCACTTGGAGAGTCTAGGTTACCTAGCGGGCACTTGGACTTCTAGGTTAACGAACGGGCACTTGGACTATGTATGTTGCATAGCGGGCAATTGGACTATCTAGGTTAGGTAACGGGCACTTGGACTATCTAGGTGTCTTAGCGGGCACTTGGACGATCTAGGTTAACTAGAGGGCACTTGGACTATCTAGGTTAACTAGCGTGCACTTGGACTATCTAGGTTTTTAGCGGGTACTTGGACTATGTAGGTTAACTAGCGGGCCCTTGGACTATGTAGATTAACTAGTGGCACTTGGACTATCTATGTTACCTAGCGGGCACTTGGACTATGTAGGTTACCTAGCGGGCCCTTGGAATATCTAGGTTACCTAGGGGGAACCTGGACTATGTAGGGTAACTAGTGGGCACTTGGACTATCTAGGTTACCTAGCAGGCAATTGGACTATGTAGGTTAACTAGCGGGCACTTGGACTATCTAGGTTACCTAGCGGGCACTTGGACTATGTACGTTCCCTAGCGGGCACTTGGACTATCTACGTTACCTAGCGGGCACTTGGACTATGTACGTTACCTAGCGGGCACTTGGACTATGTACGTTTCCTAGCGGGTACTTGGACTAGATAGGTTCCCTAGAGGGCACTTGGTCTATCAAGGTTAACTAGCGGGCACTTGGACTATCTAGGTTAACTAGCCAGCACTTGGACCATCTAGGTTAACTAGCGGGCATTTGGAATATTAGGGCCCCTTGCGGGCATTTGGACTATATTTGTTACCTAGCGGGCACTTGGACGATCTAGGTTAACTAGCGGGCCATTGGACTTTGTAGATTCCATAGCGGGCACTTGGATTATGTATGTTCCAGAGCGGGCACTTGGACTATGTAGGTTCCTTATCAGTCACTTGGACTATGTAGGTTCCAGAGCGGGCACTTGGACTATCTAGGTTCCCTAGCGGGCACTTGTACTATGTAGGTTAATTAGTGGACACTTGGACGATCTAGGTTAACTAGCGGGTACTTGGATTATGTAGGTTAACTAGCGGGCCCTTGAACTATGTAGATTAACTAGCGGCACTTGGACTATCTACGTTAACTAGTGGGCCTTGGACTATGTAGATTGCCTAGCGGGCAATTGGAATATGTAGGTTCCCTAGCGGGCACTTGGACTCTGTATGTTCCCTACGGACACTTGAACTATGTAAGTTAACTACCGGGCACTTGGACTATGTAGGTTAACTAGCGCGCCCTTGGACTATCTAGGTTACCTAGCGGGCACTTGGACTATGTAGGTTAACTACCGGGCACTTGCACTATCTAGGTTACCGAACGGGCATTTGGACAATGTAGGTAAACTAGCGGGCACTTGGAGAGTCTAGGTTACCCAGCGGGCACTTGGACTTCTAGGTTAACGAATGGGCACTTGGACTATGTATGTTGCATAGCGGGCAATTGGACTATCTAGGTTAGGTAACGGGCACTTGGACTATCTAGGTGTCTTAGCGGGCACTTGGACGATCTAGGTTAACTCGAGGGCACTTGGACTATCTAGATTAACTAGCGTGCACTTGGACTATATAGGTTTTTAGCGGGTACTTGGACTATGTAGGTCAACTAGCGGGCCCTTGGACTATGTAGATAAACTAACGGCACTTGGATTATCTACGTTAACTAGCGGGCACTTGGACTATCTAGGTTACCTAGCGGGCACTTGGACTATGTACGTTCCCTAGCGGGCACTTGGACTATCTACGTTACCTAGCGGGCACTTGGACTATGTACGTTACCTAGCGGGCACTTGGACTATGTACGTTTCCTAGCGTGTACTTGGACTAGATAGGTTGCCTAGCGGGCACTTGGTCTATCAAGGTTAACTAGCGGGCACTTGGACTATCTAGGTTAACTAGCCAGCACTTGGACCATCTAGGTTAACTAGCGGGCATTTGGAATATTAGGGCCCCTTGCGGGCATTTGGACTATATTTGTTACCTAGCGGGCACTTGGACGATCTAGGTTAACTAGCGGGCCATTGGACTTTGTAGATTCCATAGCGGGCACTTGGATTATGTATGTTCCAGAGCGGGCACTTGGACTATGTAGGTTCCTTATCAGTCACTTGAAGTATGTAGGTTCCAGAGCGGGCACTTGGACTATCTAGGTTCCCTAGCGGGCACTTGTACTATGTAAGTTAATTAGTGGACACTTGGACGATCTAGGTTAACTAGCGGGTACTTGGATTATGTAGGTTAACTAGCGGGCCCTTGAACTATGTAGATTAACTAGCGGCACTTGGACTATCTACGTTAACTAGTGGGCCCTTGGACTATGTAGATTGCCTAGCGGGCACTTGGAATATGTAGGTTCCCTAGCGGGCACTTGGACTCTGTATGTTCCCTACGGACACTTGAACTATGTAAGTTAACTACCGGGCACTTGGACTATGTAGGTTAACTAGCGCGCCCTTGGACTATCTAGGTTACCTAGCGGGCACTTGGACTATGTAGGTTAACTACCGGGCACTTGCACTATCTAGGTTACCGAACGGGCATTTGGACAATGTAGGTAAACTAGCGGGCACTTGGAGAGTCTAGGTTACCCAGCGGGCACTTGGACTTCTAGGTTAACGAATGGGCACTTGGACTATGTATGTTGCATAGCGGGCAATTGGACTATCTAGGTTAGGTAACGGGCACTTGGACTATCTAGGTGTCTTAGCGGGCACTTGGACGATCTAGGTTAACTCGAGGGCACTTGGACTATCTAGATTAACTAGCGTGCACTTGGACTATATAGGTTTTTAGCGGGTACTTGGACTATGTAGGTCAACTAGCGGGCCCTTGGACTATGTAGATAAACTAACGGCACTTGGATTATCTACGTTAACTAGCGGGCCCTTGGACTATGTAAATTCCCTAGCGGGCATTTGGACTATATAGATAACCTAGCAGGCAGTTAGACTTTGTAGGTTACCTAGCGGCACAAGAACTATCTAGGTTACCTAGCTGGCACTTGAACTATCTACGTTATAGCGGGTTCTTGGAGTATGTAGGTTACCTAGAGGGCTGTTGGATTATCTAAGTTACCAAGCGGGCACTGGGACTATCTAGGTTAATTAACGGGAACTTGGACTATGTAGGTTCCCTAGCGGGCCCTTGGACTATGTAGGTTCCCTAGCGAGCACTTGGACTATGTGGGTTCCCTAGCGGGCATTTGGACTATCTAGGTTACCTAACGGGCACTTGGACTATGTAGGTTCCCTAGCGGGCACTTGGATTATGTACGTTCCCTATCGGGCACTTGGATTCTGTAGGTTAACTAGCGGGCATTTGGACTATGTAGGTTACCTAGCGGGCACTTGGACTATGTAGGTTACCTAGCGGGCACTTGCACTATATAGGTTCCCTATCAGGCATTTGGACTATGTAGGTTACCTAGCGGGCCCTTGGACTATCTAGGTTGCCTAGGGGGTACCTGGACTATGTAGGGTAACTAGTGGGCACTTGGACTATCTAGGTTACCTAGCAGGCAATTGGACTATGTAGGTTAACTAGCGGGCACTTGGACTATCTAGGTTACCTAGCGGGCACTTTGACTATGTACGTTCCCTAGCGGGCACTTGGACTATCTACGATACATAGCGGGCACTTGGACTATGTACGTTACCTAGCGGGCACTTGGACTATGTACGTTTCCTAGCGGGTACTTGGACTAGATAGTTTCCCTAGCGGGCACTTTGTCTATCTAGGTTAACTAGCGGGCACTTGGACTATCTAGGTTAACTAACGGGAACTTGGACTATGTAGGTTCCCTAGCGGGCCCTTGGACTATGTAGGTTCCCTAGCGAGCACTTGGACTATGTGGGTTCCCTAGCGGGCATTTGGACTATCTAGGTTACCTAACGGGCACTTGGACTATGTAGGTTCCCTAGCGGGCACTTGGATTATGTACGTTCCCTATCGGGCACTTGGATTCTGTAGGTTAACTAGTGGGCATTTGGACTATGTAGGTTACCTAGCGGGCACTTGGACTATGTAGGTTACCTAGCGGGCACTTGGACTATGTACGTTCCCTAGCGGGCACTTGGACTATCTACGATACATAGCGGGCACTTGGACTATGTACGTTACCTAGCGGGCACTTGGACTATGTACGTTTCCTAGCGGGTACTTGGACTAGATAGGTTCCCTAGCCAGCACTTGGACCATCTAGGTTAACTAGCGGGCATTTGGAATATTAGGGCCCCTTGCGGGCATTTGGACTATATTGGTTACCTAGCGGGCACTTGGACTATGTAGGTTAACGAACGGGCACTTAGACTATGTAGGTTTCCTAGCGGGCACTTGGACTATCTAGGTTAACTAGCGGGCCCTTGGACGATGTAGGTTAACTGGCGGGCCCTTGCACTATGTAGGCTAACTAGCGGGCCCATGGATTATGTAGGTTTACTAGCAGACACTTTGACTATCTATGTTAACTAGCGGGCACTTGGACTATGTAGTTTCCCTAGCAGGCATTTGGACTATTTAGGTTACCTAGCGGGCACTTGGACTATGTAGGTTACCGAGCGGGCACTTGGACTATCTACTTTACCTAGCAGGCACTTTGACTATCTAGGTTAACTAACGGGCACTTGGACTATGTAGGTTGCCTAGCGGGCACTTGGATTATGTAGGTTCCCTATAGGGCACTTGGATTTTGTAGGTTAACTAGCGGGCACTTGGACTATGTAGGTCAACTAGCGGGCACTTGGATTATGTAAGTTCCCTATCGGGCACTTAGACTATGTAAGTACCCTAGCGGGCACATCGACTATGTGGGTTCCCTAGCGGGCATTTGGACTATCTAGGTTACCTAACGGGCACTTGGACTATGTAGGTTCCCTAGCAGGCACTTGGATTATGTAGGTCCCCTATCGGGCACTTGGACTATGTAGGTTAACTAGCGGGCATTTGGACCATGTAGGTTACCTAGCAGGCACTTGGACTATGTAGGTTCCCTATCGGGCACTTGAAGAATGTAGGTTAACTAGGGGGCACTAGGACAATTTAGGTTACCTAGCGGGCCCTTGGACTATGTAGGTTCCCTAGCGAGCACTTGGACTATGTGAGTTCCCTAGCGGGCATTTTGACTATCTAGGTTACCTAACGGGCACTTGGACTATGTAGGTTCCCTAGCGGGCACTTGGATTATGAACGTTCCCTATCGGGCACTTGGATTCTGTAGGTTAACTAGTGGGCATTTGGACTATGTAAGTTACCTAGCGGGCACTTGGACTATGTAGGTTACCTAGCGGGCACTTGGACTATCTAGGTTACCTAGCAGGCACTTTGACTATCTAGGTGAACTAACGGGCACTTGGACTATGTAGGTTGCCTAGCGGGCACTTGGATTATGTAGGTTCCCTATAGGGCACTTGGACTTTGTAGGTTACCTAGCGGGCACTTGGACTATGTAGGTTAACGAACGGGCACTTGGACTATGTAGGTTCCCTATAGGGCACTTGGACTTTGTAGGTCAACTAGCGGGCACTTTGATTATGTAAGTTCCCTATCGGGCACTTAGACTATGTAAGTACCCTAGCGGGCACATCGACTATGTGGGTTCCCTAGCGGGCATTTGGACTATCTAGGTTACCTAACGGGCACTTGGACTATGTAGGTTCCCTAGCAGGCACTTGGATTATGTAGGTTCCCTATCGGGCACTTGGACTATGTAGGTTAACTAGCGGGCATTTGGACCATGTAGGTTACCTAGCAGGCACTTGGACTATGTAGGTTCCCTATCGGGCACTTGGAGAATGTAGGTTAACTAGGGGGCACTAGGACAATGTAGGTTACCTAGCGGGCCCTTGGACTATCTAGGTTACCTAGGGGGAACCTGGACTATGTAGGGTAACTAGTGGGCACTTGGACTATCTCCGCTACCTAGCAAGCACTTGGACTATGTACGTTCCCTAGCAGGCCCTTGGACTATCTAGGTTACCTAGCGGGCACTTAGACTATGTACGTTACCTAGCGGGCACTTGGACTATGTACGTTTCCTAGCGGGTACTTGGTCTATCTAGGTTAACTAGCGGGCACTTGCACTATCTAGGTTAACTAGCGAGCACTTGCACTATCTAGGATAACTAGCGGGCAATTGGACTATTAGGGCCCCTAGCGGGCATTTGGACTATATTGGTTTTGTAGCAGGCACTTACTATGTAGGTTAACTAACGGGCACTGGAACTATGTAGGGAACCTAGTGGTCACTTGAACTGTCTAGGTTACCTCGCAGGCACTTGGACTATGTAGGTTAACTAGCGGGCACTTGGACTTACTAGGTTAACTAGCGGGCCCTTGGATGATGTAGGTTAACTAGCGGGCCCTTGGACTATGTAGGTTAACTAGCGGGCCTTTGGACGATGTAGGTTAACTAGTGGGCCCTTGGACTATGTAGGTTAACTAGCGGGCCCTTGGACTATGTAGGTTACCTAGTGGGCACTGGGACGATCTAGGTTAACTAGCGGGCCATTGGACTTTGTAGATTCCATAGCGGGCACGTGGATTATGTATGTTCCAGAGCGGGCACTTGGACTATGTAGGTTCCTTAGCAGTCACTTGGACTATGTAGGTTCCAGAGCGGGCACTTGGACTATCTAGGTTCCCTAGCGGGCACTTGTACTATGTAGGTTAATTAGCGGACACTTGGACGATCTAGGTTAACTAGCGGGTACTTGGATTATGTAGGTTAACTAGCGGGCCCTTGAACTATGTAGATTAACTAGCGGCACTTGGACTATCTACATTAACTAGCGGGCCCTTGGACTATGTAGATTGCCTAGCGGGCACTTGGAATATGTAGGTTCCCTAGCGGACACTTGGACTCTGTATGTTCCCTGCGGACACTTGAACTATGTAAGTTAACTACCGGGCACTTGGACTATGTAGGTTAACTAGCGGGCCCTTGGACTATCTAAGTTACCTAGCGGGCACTTGGACTATGTAGGTTAACTACCGGTCACTTGCACTATCTAGGTTACCGAACGGGCATTTGGACTATGTAGGTAACCTAGCGGGCACTTGGAGAGTCTAGGTTACCTAGCGGGCACTTGGACTTCTAGGTTAACGAACGGGCACTTGGACAATGTATGTTGCATAGCGGGCAATTGGACTATCTAGGTTAGGTAACGGGCACTTGCACTATCTAGGTGTCTTAGCGGGCATTTGGACGATCTAGGTTAACTAGAGGGCACTTGGACTATCTAGGTTAACTAGCGTGCACTTGGACTATCTAGGTTTTTAGCGGGTACTTGGACTATGTAGGTTAACTAGCGGGCCCTTGGACTATGTAGATTAACTAGTGGTACTTGGACTATCTATGTTACCTAGCGGGCACTTGGACTATGTAGGTTACCTAGCGGGCACTTGGACTATATAGGTTCCCATTCAGGCATTTGGACTATGTAGGTTACCTAGCGGGCCCTTGGAATATCTAGGTTACCTACGGGGAACCTGGACTATGTAGGGTAACTAGTGGGCACTTGGACTATCTAGGTTACCTAGCGGGCACTTGGACTATGTACGTTCCCTAGCGGGCACTTGGACTATCTATGTTACCTAGCGGGCACTTGGACTATGTACGTTACCTAGCGGGCACTTGGACTATGTACATTTCCTAGCGGGTACTTGGACTAGATAGGTTCCCTAGCGGGCACTTGGTCTATCTAGGTTAACTAGCGGGCACTTGGATTATCTAGGTTAACTAGCCAGCACTTGGACCATCTAGGTTAACTAGCGGGCATTTGGAATATTAGGGCCCCTTGCGGGCATTTGGACTATATTTGTTACCTAGCGGGCACTTGGACGATGTAGGTTAACTAGCGGGCCATTGGACTTTGTAGATTCCAGAGCGGGCACTTGGATTATGTATGTTCCAGAGCGGGCACTTGGACTATGTAGGTTCCTTAGCAGTCACTTGGAGTATGTAGGTTCCAGAGCGGGCACTTGGACTATCTAGGTTCCCTAGCGGGCACTTGCACTATATAAGTTCCCTATCAGGCATTTGGACTATGTAGGTTACCTAGCGGGCCCTTGGACTATCTAGGTTGCCTAGGGGGTACCTGGACTATGTAGGGTAACTAGTGGGCACTTGGACTATCTAGGTTACCTAGCAGGCAATTGGACTATGTAGGTTAACTAGCGGGCACTTGGACTATCTAGGTTACCTAGCGGGCACTTGGACTATGTACGTTCCCTAGCGGGCACTTGGACTATCTACGATACATAGCGGGCACTTGGACTATGTACGTTACCTAGCGGGCACTTGGACTATGTACGTTTCCTAGCGGGTACTTGGACTAGATAGGTTCCCTAGCGGGCACTTTGTCTATCTAGGTTAACTAGCGGGCACTTGGACTATCTAGGTTAACTAACGGGAACGTAGACTATGTAGGTTCCCTAGCGGGCCCTTGGACTATGTAGGTTCCCTAGCGAGCACTTTGACTATGTGGGTTCCCTAGCGGGCATTTGGACTATCTAGGTTACCTAACGGGCATTTGGACTATGTAGGTTCCCTAGCGGGCAATTGGATTATGTACGTTCCCTATCGGGCACTTGGATTCTGTAGGTTAACTAGTGGGCATTTGGACTATGTAGGTTACCTAGCGGGCACTTGGACTATGTAGGTTACCTAGCGGGCACTTGGACTATGTACGTTCCCTAGCGGGCACTTGGACTATCTACGATACATAGCGGGCACTTGGACTATGTACGTTACCTAGCGGGCACTTGGACTATGTACGTTTCCTAGCGGGTACTTGGACTAGATAGGTTCCCTAGCCAGCACTTGGACCATCTAGGTTAACTAGCGGGCATTTGGAATATTAGGGCCCCTTGCGGGCATTTGGACTATATTGGTTACCTAGCGGGCACTTGGACTATGTAGGTTAACGAACGGGCACTTAGACTATGTAGGTTTCCTAGCGGGCACTTGGACTATCTAGGTTAACTAGCGGGCCCTTGGACGATGTAGGTTAACTGGCGGGCCCTTGCACTATGTAGGCTAACTAGCGGGCCCATGGATTTTGTAGGTTTACTAGCAGACACTTTGACTATCTATGTTAACTAGCGGGCACTTGGACTATGTAGTTTCCCTAGCAGGCATTTGGACTATTTAGGTTACCTAGCGGGCACTTGGACTATGTAGGTTACCTAGCGGGCACTTGGACTATCTACTTTACCTAGCAGGCACTTTGACTATCTAGGTTAACTAACGGGCACTTGGACTATGTAGGTTGCCTAGCGGGCACTTGGATTATGTAGGTTCCCTATAGGGCACTTGGATTTTGTAGGTTAACTAGCGGGCACTTGGACTATGTAGGTCAACTAGCGGGCACTTGGATTATGTAAGTTCCCTATCGGGCACTTAGACTATGTAAGTACCCTAGCGGGCACATCGACTATGTGGGTTCCCTAGCGGGCATTTGGACTATCTAGGTTACCTAACGGGCACTTGGACTATGTAGGTTCCCTAGCAGGCACTTGGATTATGTAGGTTCCCTATCGGGCACTTGGACTATGTAGGTTAACTAGCGGGCATTTGGACCATGTAGGTTACCTAGCAGGCACTTGGACTATGTAGGTTCCCTATCGGGCACTTGGAGAATGTAGGTTAACTAGGGGGCACTAGGACAATGTAGGTTACCTAGCGGGCCCTTAGACTATCTAGGTTACCTATGGGGAACCTGGACTATGTAGGGTAACTAGTGGGCACTTGGACTATCTCCGCTACCTAGCAAGCACTTGGACTATGTACGTTCCCTAGCAGGCCCTTGGACTATCTAGGTTACCTAGCGGGCACTTAGAATATGTACGTTACCTAGCGGGCACTTGGACTATGTACGTTTCCTAGCGGGTACTTGAAAAAGATAGGTTCCCTAGCGGGCACTTGTTCTAACTAGGTTAACTAGCGGGCACTTGCACTATCTAGGTTAACTAGCGAGCACTTGGACTATCTAGGATAACTAGCGGGCATTTGGACTATTAGGGCCCCTAGCGGGCATTTGGACTATATTGGTTTTGTAGCAGGTACTTGAACTATGTAGGTTAACGAACGGGCACTTGAACTATGTAGGTAACCTAGTGGTCACTTGAACTGTCTAGGTTACCTCGCAGGCACTTGGACTATGTAGGTTAACTAGCGGGCACTTGGACTTACTAGGTTAACTAGCGGGCCCTTGGATGATGTAGGTTAACTAGCGGGCCCTTGGACTATGTAGGTTAACTAGCGGGCCTTTGGACGATGTAGGTTAACTAGTGGGCCCTTGGACTATGTAGGTTAACTAGCGGGCCCTTGGACTATGTAGGTTACCTAGTGGGCACTGGGACGATCTAGGTTAACTAGCGGGCCATTGGACTTTGTAGATTCCATAGCGGACACGTGGATTATGTATGTTCCAGAGCGGGCACTTGGACTATGTAGGTTCCTTAGCAGTCACTTGGACTATGTAGGTTCCAGAGCGGGCACTTGGACTATCTAGGTTCCCTAGCGGGCACTTGTACAATGTAGGTTAATTAGCGGACACTTGGACGATCTAGGTTAACTAGCGGGTACTTGGATTATGTAGGTTAACTAGCGGGCCCTTGAACTATGTAGATTAACTAGCGGCACTTGGACTATCTACATTAACTAGCGGGCCCTTGGACTATGTAGATTGCCTAGCGGGCACTTGGAATATGTAGGTTCCCTAGCGGACACTTGGACTCTGTATGTTCCCTGCGGACACTTGAACTATGTAAGTTAACTACCGGGCACTTGGACTATGTAGGTTAACTAGCGGGCCCTTGGACTATCTAAGTTACCTAGCGGGCACTTGGACTATGTAGGTTAACTACCGGTCACTTGCACTATCTAGGTTACCGAACGGGCATTTGGACTATGTAGGTAACCTAGCGGGCACTTGGAGAGTCTAGGTTACCTAGCGGGCACTTGGACTTCTAGGTTAACGAACGGGCACTTGGACAATGTATGTTGCATAGCGGGCAATTGGACTATCTAGGTAAGGTAACGGGCACTTGCACTATCTAGGTGTCTTAGCGGGCACTTGGACGATCTAGGTTCACTAGAGGGCACTTGGACTATCTAGGTTAACTAGCGTGCACTTGGACTATCTAGGTTTTTAGCGGGTACTTGGACTATGTAGGTTAACTAGCGGGCCCTTGGACTATGTAGATTAACTAGTGGTACTTGGACTATCTATGTTACCTAGCGGGCACTTGGACTATGTAGGTTACCTAGCAGGCACTTGGAATATCTAGGTTACCTAGGGGGAACCTGGACTATGTAGGGTAACTAGTGGGCACTTGGACTATCTAGGTTACCTAGCAGGCAATTGGACTATGTAGGTTAACTAGCGGGCACTTGACTATCTAGGTTACCTAGCGGGCACTTGGACTATGTACGTTCCCTAGCGGGCACTTGGACTATCTACGTTACCTAGCGGGCACTTGGACTATGTACGTTACCTAGCGGGCACTTGGACTATGTACGTTTCCTAGCGGGTACTTGGACTAGATAGGTTCCCTAGCGGGCACTTGGTCTATCTAGGTTAACTAGCGGGCACTTGGACTATCTAGGTTAACTAGCCAGCACTTGGACCATCTAGGTTAACTAGCGGGCATTTGGAATATTAGGGCCCCTTGCGGGCATTTGGTCTATATTTGTTACCTAGCGGGCACTTGGACGATCTAGGTTAACTAGCGGGCCATTGGACTTTGTAGATTCCAGAGCGGGCACTTGGATTATGTATGTTCCAGAGCGGGCACTTGGACTATGTAGGTTCCTTAGCAGTCACTTGGAGTATGTAGGTTCCAGAGCGGGCACTTGGACTATCTAGGTTCCCTAGCGGGCACTTGTACTATGTAGGTTAATTAGTGGACACTTGGACGATCTAGGTTAACTAGCGGGTACTTGGATTATGTAGGTTAACTAGCGGGCCCTTGAACTATGTAGATTAACTAGCGGCACTTGGACTATCTACATTAACTAGCGGGCCCTTGGACTATGTAGATTGCCTAGCGGGCACTTGGAATATGTAGGTTCCCTAGCGGGCACTTGGACTCTGTATGTTCCCTACGGACACTTGAACTATGTAAGTTAACTACCGGGCACTTGGACTATGTAGGTTAACTAGCGCGCCCTTGGACTATCTAGGTTACCTAGCGGGCACTTGGACTATGTAGGTTAACTACCGGGCACTTGCACTATCTAGGTTACCGAACGGGCATTTGGACTATGTAGGTAACCTAGCGGGCACTTGGAGAGTCTAGGTTACCTAGCGGGCACTTGGACTTCTAGGTTAACGAATGGGCACTTGGACTATGTATGTTGAATAGCGGGCAATTGGACTATCTAGGTTAGGTAACAGTCACTTGGACTATCTAGGTGTCTTAGCGGGCACTTGGACGATCTAGGTTAACTCGAGGGCACTTGGACTATCTAGGTTAACTAGCGTGCACTTGGACTATATAGGTTTTTAGCGGGTACTTGGACTATGTAGGTTAACTAGCGGGCCCTTGGACTATGTAGATAAACTAGCGGCACTTGGACTATCTACGTTAACTAGCGGGCCCTTGGACTATGTAGATTCCCTAGCGGGCATTTGGACTATATAGATAACCTAGCAGGCACTTAGACTTTGTAGGTTACCTAGCGGCACAAGAACTATCTAGGTTACCTAGCTGGCACTTGAACTATCTACGTTATAGCGGGTTCTTGGAGTATGTAGGTTACCTAGAGGGCTGTTGGATTATCTAAGTTACCAAGTGGGCACTGGGACTATCTAGGTTAATTAACGGGAACTTGGACTATGTAGGTTCCCTAGCGGGCCCTTGGACAATGTAGGTACCCTAGCGAGCACTTGGACTATGTGGGTTCCCTAGCGGGCATTTGGACTATCTAGGTTACCTAACGGGCACTTGGACTATGTAGGTTCCCTAGCGGGCACTTGGATTATGTACGTTCCCTATCGGGCACTTGGATTCTGTAGGTTAACTAGCGGGCATTTGGACTATGTAGGTTACCTAGCGGGCACTTGGACTATGTAGGTTACCTAGCGGGCACTTGCACTATATAGGTTCCCTATCAGGCATTTGGACTATGTAGGTTACCTAGCGGGCCCTTGGACTATCTAGGTTGCCTAGGGGGTACCTGGACTATGTAGGGTAACTAGTGGGCACTTGGACTATCTAGGTTACCTAGCAGGCAATTGGACTATGTAGGTTAACTAGCGGGCACTTGGACTATCTAGGTTACCTAGCGGGCACTTGGACTATGTATGTTCCCTAGCGGGCACTTGGACTATCTATGATACATAGCGGGCACTTGGACTATGTACGTTACCTAGCGGACACTTGGACTATGTACGTTTCCTAGCGGGTACTTGGACTAGATAGGTTCCCTAGCGGGCACTTTGTCTATCTAGGTTAACTAGCGGGCACTTGGACTATCTAGGTTAACTAACGGGAACTTGGACTATGTAGGTTCCCTAGCGGGCCCTTGGACTATGTAGGTTCCCTAGCGAGCACTTGGACTATGTGGGTTCCCTAGCGGGCACTTGGACTATGTAGGTTAACTAGCGGGCACTTGGACTTACTAGGTTAACTAGCGGGCCCTTGGATGATGTAGGTTAACTAGCGGGCCCTTGGACTATGTAGGTTAACTAGCGGGCCCTTGGACGATGTAGGTTAACTAGTGGGCCCTTGGACTATGTAGGTTAACTAGCGGGCCCTTGGACTATGTAGGTTACCTAGTGGGCACTGGGACGATCTAGGTTAACTAGCGGGCCATTGGACTATGTAGGTTCCCTAGCGAGCACTTGGACTATGTGGGTTCCCTAGCGGGCATTTGGACTATCTAGGTTACCTAACGGGCACTTGGACTATGTAGGTTCCCTAGCGGGCACTTGGATTATGTACGTTCCCTATCGGGCACTTGGATTCTGTAGGTTAACTAGCGGGCATTTGGACTATGTAGGTTACCTAGCGGGCACTTGGACTATGTAGGTTACCTAGCGGGCACTTGCACTATATAGGTTCCCTATCAGGCATTTGGACTATGTAGGTTACCTAGCGGGCCCTTGGACTATCTAGGTTGCCTAGGGGGTACCTGGACTATGTAGGGTAACTAGTGGGCACTTGGACTATCTAGGTTACCTAGCAGGCAATTGGACTATGTAGGTTAACTAGCGGGCACTTGGACTATCTAGGTTACCTAGCGGGCACTTGGACTATGTATGTTCCCTAGCGGGCACTTGGACTATCTATGATACATAGCGGGCACTTGGACTATGTACGTTACCTAGCGGACACTTGGACTATGTACGTTTCCTAGCGGGTACTTGGACTAGATAGGTTCCCTAGCGGGCACTTTGTCTATCTAGGTTAACTAGCGGGCACTTGGACTATCTAGGTTAACTAACGGGAACTTGGACTATGTAGGTTCCCTAGCGGGCCCTTGGACTATGTAGGTTCCCTAGCGAGCACTTGGACTATGTGGGTTCCCTAGCGGGCACTTGGACTATGTAGGTTAACTAGCGGGCACTTGGACTTACTAGGTTAACTAGCGGGCCCTTGGATGATGTAGGTTAACTAGCGGGCCCTTGGACTATGTAGGTTAACTAGCGGGCCCTTGGACGATGTAGGTTAACTAGTGGGCCCTTGGACTATGTAGGTTAACTAGCGGGCCCTTGGACTATGTAGGTTACCTAGTGGGCACTGGGACGATCTAGGTTAACTAGCGGGCCATTGGACTTCGTAGATTCCATAGCGGGCACTTGGATTATGTATGTTCCAGAGCGGGCACTTGGACTATGTAGGTTCCTTAGCAGTCACTTGGACTATGTAGGTTCCAGAGCGGGCACTTGGACTATCTAGGTTCCCTAGCGGGCACTTGTACTATGTAGGTTAATTAGCGGACACTTGGATGATCTAGGTTAACTAGCGGGTACTTGGATTATGTAGGTTAACTAGCGGGCCCTTGAACTATGTAGATTAACTAGCGGCACTTGGACTATCTACATTAACTAGCGGGCCCTTGGATTATGTAGATTGCCTAGCGGGCACTTGGAATATGTAGGTTCCCTTGCGGACACTTGGACTCTGTATGTTCCCTGCGGACACTTGAACTATGTAAGTTAACTACCGGGCACTTGGACTATGTAGGTTAACTAGCGGGCCCTTGGACTATCTAGGTTACCTAGCGGGCACTTGGACTATGTAGGTTAACTACCGGTCACTTGCACTATCTAGGTTACCGAACGGGCATTTGGACTATGTAGGTAACCTAGCGGGCACTTGGAGAGTCTAGGTTACCTAGCGGGCACTTGGACTTCTAGGTTAACGAACGGGCACTTGGACTATGTATGTTGCATAGCAGGCAATTGGACTATCTAGGTTAGGTAACGGGCACTTGGACTATCTAGGTGTCTTAGCGGGCACTTGGACGATCTAGGTTAACTAGAGGGCACTTGGACTATCTAGGTAAACTAGCGTGCACTTGGACTATCTAGGTTTTTAGCGGGTACTTGGACTATCTAGGTTACCTAGCGGGCACTTGGACTATGTACGTTCCCTAGCGGGCACTTGGACTATCTACGTTACCTAGCGGGCACTTGGACTATGTACGTTACCTAGCGGGCACTTGGACTATGTACGTTTCCTAGCGGGTACTTGGACTAGATAGGTTCCCTAGCGGGCACTTGGTCTATCTAGGTTAACTAGCGGGCACTTGGACTATCTAGGTTAACTAGCCAGCACTTGGACCATCTAGGTTAACTAGCGGGCATTTGGAATATTAGGGCCCCTTGCGGGCATTTGGTCTATATTTGTTACCTAGCGGGCACTTGGACGATCTAGGTTAACTAGCGGGCCATTGGACTTTGTAGATTCCAGAGTGGGCACTTGGATTATGTATGTTCCAGAGCGGGCACTTGGACTATGTAGGTTCCTTAGCAGTCACTTGCAGTATGTAGGTTCCAGAGCGGGCACTTGGACTATCTAGGTTCCCTAGCGGGCACTTGTACTATGTAGGTTAATTAGTGGACACTTGGACGATCTAGGTTAACTAGCGGGTACTTGGATTATGTAGGTTAACTAGCGGGCCCTTGAACTATGTAGATTAACTAGCGGCACTTGGACTATCTACATTAACTAGCGGGCCCTTGGACTATGTAGATTGCCTAGCGGGCACTTGGAATATGTAGGTTCCCTAGCGGGCACTTGGACTCTGTATGTTCCCTACGGACACTTGAACTATGTAAGTTAACTACCGGGCACTTGGACTATGTAGGTTAACTAGCGCGCCCTTGGACTATCTAGGTTACCTAGCGGGCACTTGGACTATGTAGGTTAACTACAGGGCACTTGCACTATCTAGGTTACCGAACGGGCATTTGGACTATGTAGGTAACCTAGCGGGCACTTGGAGAGTCTAGGTTACCTAGCGGGCACTTGGACTTCTAGGTTAACGAATGGGCACTTGGACTATGTATGTTGAATAGCGGGCAATTGGACTATCTAGGTTAGGTAACAGGCACTTGGACTATCTAGGTGTCTTAGCGGGCACTTGGACGATCTAGGTTAACTCGAGGGCACTTGGACTATCTAGGTTAACTAGCGTGCACTTGGACTATATAGGTTTTTAGCGGGTACTTGGACTATGTAGGTTAACTAGCGGGCCCTTGGACTATGTAGATAAACTAGCGGCACTTGGACTATCTACGTTAACTAGCGGGCCCTTGGACTATGTAGATTCCCTAGCGGGCATTTGGACTATATAGATAACCTAGCAGGCACTTAGACTTTGTAGGTTACCTAGCGGCACAAGAACTATCTAGGTTACCTAGCTGGCACTTGAACTATCTACGTTATAGCGGGTTCTTGGAGTATGTAGGTTACCTAGAGGGCTGTTGGATTATCTAAGTTACCAAGTGGGCACTGGGACTATCTAGGTTAATTAACGGGAACTTGGACTATGTAGGTTCCCTAGCGGGCCCTTGGACAATGTAGGTTCCCTAGCGAGCACTTGGACTATGTGGGTTCCCTAGCGGGCATTTGGACTATCTAGGTTACCTAACGGGCACTTGGACTATGTAGGTTCCCTAGCGGGCACTTGGATTATGTACGTTCCCTATCGGGCACTTGGATTCTGTAGGTTAACTAGCGGGCATTTGGACTATGTAGGTTACCTAGCGGGCACTTGGACTATGTAGGTTACCTAGCGGGCACTTGCACTATATAGGTTCCCTATCAGGCATTTGGACTATGTAGGTTACCTAGCGGGCCCTTGGACTATCTAGGTTGCCTAGGGGGTACCTGGACTATGTAGGGTAACTAGTGGGCACTTGGACTATCTAGGTTACCTAGCAGGCAATTGGACTATGTAGGTTAACTAGCGGGCACTTGGACTATCTAGGTTACCTAGCGGGCACTTGGACTATGTATGTTCCCTAGCGGGCACTTGGACTATCTATGATACATAGCGGGCACTTGGACTATGTACGTTACCTAGCGGACACTTGGACTATGTACGTTTCCTAGCGGGTACTTGGACTAGATAGGTTCCCTAGCGGGCACTTTGTCTATCTAGGTTAACTAGCGGGCACTTGGACTATCTAGGTTAACTAACGGGAACTTGGACTATGTAGGTTCCCTAGCGGGCCCTTGGACTATGTAGGTTCCCTAGCGAGCACTTGGACTATGTGGGTTCCCTAGCGGGCACTTGGACTATGTAGGTTAACTAGCGGGCACTTGGACTTACTAGGTTAACTAGCGGGCCCTTGGATGATGTAGGTTAACTAGCGGGCCCTTGGACTATGTAGGTTAACTAGCGGGCCCTTGGACGATGTAGGTTAACTAGTGGGCCCTTGGACTATGTAGGTTAACTAGCGGGCCCTTGGACTATGTAGGTTACCTAGTGGGCACTGGGACGATCTAGGTTAACTAGCGGGCCATTGGACTTTGTAGATTCCATAGCGGGCACTTGGATTATGTATGTTCCAGAGCGGGCACTTGGACTATGTAGGTTCCTTAGCAGTCACTTGGACTATGTAGGTTCCAGAGCGGGCACTTGGACTATCTAGGTTCCCTAGCGGGCACTTGTACTATGTAGGTTAATTAGCGGACACTTGGATGATCTAGGTTAACTAGCGGGTACTTGGATTATGTAGGTTAACTAGCGGGCCCTTGAACTATGTAGATTAACTAGCGGCACTTGGACTATCTACATTAACTAGCGGGCCCTTGGATTATGTAGATTGCCTAGCGGGCACTTGGAATATGTAGGTTCCCTTGCGGACACTTGGACTCTGTATGTTCCCTGCGGACACTTGAACTATGTAAGTTAACTACCGGGCACTTGGACTATGTAGGTTAACTAGCGGGCCCTTGGACTATCTAGGTTACCTAGCGGGCACTTGGACTATGTAGGTTAACTACCGGTCACTTGCACTATCTAGGTTACCGAACGGGCATTTGGACTATGTAGGTAACCTAGCGGGCACTTGGAGAGTCTAGGTTACCTAGCGGGCACTTGGACTTCTAGGTTAACGAACGGGCACTTGGACTATGTATGTTGCATAGCAGGCAATTGGACTATCTAGGTTAGGTAACGGGCACTTGGACTATCTAGGTGTCTTAGCGGGCACTTGGACGATCTAGGTTAACTAGAGGGCACTTGGACTATCTAGGTAAACTAGCGTGCACTTGGACTATCTAGGTTTTTAGCGGGTACTTGGACTATCTAGGTTACCTAGCGGGCACTTGGACTATGTACGTTCCCTAGGGGGCACTTGGACTATCTACGTTACCTAGCGGGCACTTGGACTATGTACGTTACCTAGCGGGCACTTGGACTATGTACGTTTCCTAGCGGGTACTTGGACTAGATAGGTTCCCTAGCGGGCACTTGGTCTATCTAGGTTAACTAGCGGGCACTTGGACTATCTAGGTTAACTAGCCAGCACTTGGACCATCTAGGTTAACTAGCGGGCATTTGGAATATTAGGGACCCTTGCGGGCATTTGGTCTATATTTGTTACCTAGCGGGCACTTGGACGATCTAGGTTAACTAGCGGGCCATTGGACTTTGTAGATTCCATAGCGGGCACTTGGATTATGTATGTTCCAGAGCGGGCACTTGGACTATGTAGGTTCCTTAGCAGTCACTTGGAGTATGTAGGTTCCAGAGCGGGCACTTGGACTATCTAGGTTCCCTAGCGGGCACTTGTACTATGTAGGTTAATTAGTGGACACTTGGACGATCTAGGTTAACTAGCGGGTACTTGGATTATGTAGGTTAACTAGCGGGCCCTTGAACTATGTAGATTAACTAGCGGCACTTGGACTATCTACATTAACTAGCGGGCCCATGGACTATGTAGATTGCCTAGCGGGCACTTGGAATATGTAGGTTCCCTAGCGGGCACTTGGACTCTGTATGTTCCCTACGGACACTTCAACTATGTAAGTTAACTACCGGGCACTTGGACTATGTAGGTTAACTAGCGCGCCCTTGGACTATCTAGGTTACCTAGCGGGCACTTGGACTATGTAGGTTAACTACCGGGCCCTTTCACTATCTAGGTTACCGAACGGGCATTTGGACAATGTAGGTAAACTAGCGGGCACTTGGAGAGTTTAGGTTACCTAGCGGGCACTTGGACTTCTAGGTTAACGAATGGGCACTTGGACTATGTATGTTGAATAGCGGGCAATTGGACTATCTAGGTTAGGTAATGGGCACTTGGACTATCTAGGTGTCTTAGCGGGCACTTGGACGATCTAGGTTAACTCGAGGGCACTTGGACTATCTAGGTTAACTAGCGTGCACTTGGACTATATAGGTTTTTAGCGGGTACTTGGACTATGTAGGTCAACTAGCGGGCCCTTGGACTATGTAGATAAACTAGCGGCACTTGGATTATCTACGTTAACTAGCGGGCCCTTGGACTATGTAGATTCCCTAGCGGGCATTTGGACTATATAGATAACCTAGCAGGCACTTAGACTTTGTAGGTTACCTAGCGGCACAAGAACTATCTAGGTTACCTAGCTGGCACTTGAACTATCTACATTATAGCGGGTTCTTGGAGTATGTAGGTTACCTAGAGGGCTTTTGGATTATCTAAGTTACCTAGCGGGCACTGGGACTATCTAGGTTAATTAACGGGAACTTGGACTATGTAGGTTCCCTAGCGGGCCCTTGGACTATGTAGGTTCCCTAGCGAGCACTTGGACTATGTGGGTTCCCTAGCGGGCATTTGGACTATCTAGGTTACCTAACGGGCACTTGGACTATGTAGGTTCCCTAGCGGGCACTTGGATTATGTACGTTCCCTATCGGGCACTTGGATTCTGTAGGTTAACTAGTGGGCATTTGGACTATGTAGGTTACCTAGCGGGCCCTTGGACTATCTAGGTTGCCTAGGGGGTACCTGGACTATGTAGGGTAACTAGTGGGCACTTGGACTATCTAGGTTACCTAGCAGGCAATTGGACTATGTAGGTTAACTAGCGGGCACTTGGACTATCTAGGTTACCTAGCGGGCACTTGGACTATGTACGTTCCCTAGCGGGCACTTGGACTATCTATGATACATAGCGGGCACTTGGACTATGTACGTTACCTAGCGGGCACTTGGACTATGTACGTTTCCTAGCGGGTACTTGGACTAGATAGGTTCCCTAGCGGGCACTTTGTCTATCTAGGTTAATTAGCGGGCACTTGGACTATCTAGGTTAACTAACGGGAACTTGGACTATGTAGGTTCCCTAGCGGGCAGTTGGACTATGTAGGTTCCCTAGCGAGCACTTGGACTATGTGGGTTCCCTAGCGGGCATTTGGACTATCTAGGTTACCTAACGGGCACTTGGACTATGTAGGTTCCCTAGCGGGCACTTGGATTATGTACGTTCCCTATCGGGCACTTGGATTCTGTAGGTTAACTAGTGGGCATTTGGACTATGTAGGTTACCTAGCGGGCACTTGGACTATGTAGGTTACCTAGCGGGCACTTGGACTATGTACTTTCCCTAGCGGGCACTTGGACTATCTACGATACATAGCGGGCACTTGGACTATGTACGTTACCTAGCGGGCACTTGGACTATGTACGTTTCCTAGCGGGTACTTGGACTAGATAGGTTCCCTAGCCAGCACTTGGACCATCTAGGTTAACTAGCGGGCATTTGGAATATTAGGACCCCTTGCGGGCATTTGGACTATATTGTTTACCTAGCGGGCACTTGGACTATGTAGGTTAACGAACGGGCACTTAGACTATGTAGGTTTCCTAGCGGGCACTTGGACTATCTAGGTTAACTAGCGGGCCCTTGGACGATGTAGGTTAACTGGCGGGCCCTTGCACTATGTAGGCTAACTAGCGGGCCCATGGATTATGTAGGTTTACTAGCAGACACTTTGACTATCTATGTTAACTAGCGGGCACTTGGACTATGTAGTTTCCCTAGCAGGCATTTGGACTATTTAGGTTACCTACCGGGCACTTGGACTATGTAGGTTACCTAGTGGGCACTTGGACTATCTACTTTACCTAGCAGGCACTTTGACTATCTAGGTTAACTAACGGGCACTTGGACTATGTAGGTTGCCTAGCGGGCACTTGGATTATGTAGGTTCCCTATAGGGCACTTGGATTTTGTAGGTTAACTAGCGGGCACTTGGACTATGTAGGTCAACTAGGGGGCACTTGGATTATGTAAGTTCCCTATCGGGCACTTAGACTATGTAAGTACCCTAGCGGGCACATCGACTATGTGGGTTCCCTAGCGGGCATTTGGACTATCTAGGTTACCTAACGGGCACTTGGACTATGTAGGTTCCCTAGCAGGCACTTGGATTATGTAGGTTCCCTATCGGGCACTTGGACTATGTAGGTTAACTAGCGGGCATTTGGACCATGTAGGTTACCTAGCAGGTACTTGGACTATGTAGGTTCCCTATCGGGCACTTGGAGAATGTAGGTTAACTAGGGGGCACTAGGACAATTTAGGTTACCTAGCGGGCCCTTGGACTATGTAGGTTCCCTAGCGAGCACTTGGACTATGTGAGTTCCCTAGCGGGCATTTTGACTATCTAGGTTACCTAACGGGCACTTGGACTATGTAGGTTCCCTAGCGGGCACTTGGATTATGTACGTTCCCTATCGGGCACTTGGATTCTGTAGGTTAACTAGTGGGCATTTGGACTATGTAAGTTACCTAGCGGGCACTTGGACTATGTAGGTTACCTAGCGGGCACTTGGACTATCTAGGTTACCTAGCAGGCACTTTGACTATCTAGGTGATCTAACGGGCACTTGGACTATGTAGGTTGCCTAGCGGGCACTTGGATTATGTAGGTTCCCTATAGGGCACTTGGACTTTGTAGGTTACCTAGCGGGCACTTGGACTATGTAGGTTAACGAACGGGCACTTGGACTATGTAGGTTCCCTATAGGGCACTTGGACGTTGTAGGTCAACTAGCGGGCACTTTGATTATGTAAGTTCCCTATCGGGCACTTAGACTATGTAAGTACCCTAGCGGGCACATCGACTATGTGGGTTCCCTAGCGGGCATTTGGACTATCTAGGTTACCTAACGGGCACTTGGACTATGTAGGTTCCCTAGCAGGCACTTGGATTATGTAGGTTCCCTATCGGGCACTTGGACTATGTAGGTTAACTAGCGGGCATTTGGACCATGTAGGTTACCTAGCAGGCACTTGGACTATGTAGGTTCCCTATCGGGCACTTGGAGAATGTAGGTTAACTAGGGGGCACTAGGACAATGTAGGTTCCCTAGCGGGCCCTTGGACTATCTAGGTTACCTAGGGGGAACCTGGACTATGTAGGGTAACTAGTGGGCACTTGGACTATCTCCGCTACCTAGCAAGCACTTGGACTATGTACGTTCCCTAGCAGGCCCTTGGACTATCTAGGTTACCTAGCGGGCACTTAGACTATGTACGTTACCTAGCGGGCACTTGGACTATGTACGTTTCCTAGCGGGTACTTGAAAAAGATAGGTTCCCTAGCGGGCACTTGGTCTATCTAGGTTAACTAGCGGGCACTTGCACTATCTAGGTTAACTAGCGAGCACTTGGACTATCTAGGATAACTAGCGGGCATTTGGACTATTAGGGCCCCTAGCGGGCATTTGGACTATATTGGTTTTGTAGCAGGCACTTGAACTATGTAGGTTAACGAACGGGCACTTGAACTATGTAGGTAACCTAGTGGTCACTTGAACTGTCTAGGTTACCTCGCAGGCACTTGGACTATGTAGGTTAACTAGTGGGCACTTGGACTTACTAGGTTAACTAGCGGGCCCTTGGATGATGTAGGTTAACTAGCGGGCCCTTGGATTATGTAGGTTAACTAGCGGGCCATTGGACCATGTAGGTTAACTAGTGGGCCCTTGGACTATGTAGGTTAACTAGCGGGCCCTTGGAATATGTAGGTTACCTAGTGGGCACTGGGACGATCTAGGTTAACTAGCGGGCCATTGGACTTTGTAGATTCCATAGCGGGCACGTGGATTATGTATGTTCCAGAGCGGGCACTTGGACTATGTAGGTTCCTTAGCAGTCACTTGGACTATGTAGGTTCCAGAGCGGGCACTTGGACTATCTAGGTTCCCTAGCGGGCACTTGTACTATGTAGGTTAATTAGCGGACACTTGGACGATCTAGGTTAACTAGCGGGTACTTGGATTATGTAGGTTAACTAGCGGGCCCTTGAACTATGTAGATTAACTAGCAGCACTTGGACTATCTACATTAACTAGCGGGCCCTTGGACTATGTAGATTGCCTAGCGGGCACTTGGAATATGTAGGTTCCCTAGCGGACACTTGGACTATGTGGGTTACCTAGCGGGCATTTTGACTATCTAGGTTACCTAATGGGCACTTGGACTATGTAGGTTCCCAAGCGGGCACTTGGATTATGTACATTCCCTATCGGGCACTTGGATTCTGTAGGTTAACTAGTGGGCATTTGGACTATGTAAGTTACCTAGCGGGCACTTGGACTATCTAGGTTACCTAGCAGGCACTTTGACTATCTAGGTGAACTAACGGGCACTTGGACTATGTAGGTTGCCTAGCGGGCACTTGGATTATGTAGGTTCCCTATAGGGCACTTGGACTTTGTAGGTTAACTAGCGGGCACTTGGACTTACTAGGTTAACTAGCGGGCCCTTGGATGATGTAGGTTAACTAGTGGGCCCTTGGACTATGTAGGTTAACTAGCGGGCCCTTGGACTATGTAGGTTACCTAGTGGGCACTGGGACGATCTAGGTTAACTAGCGGGCCATTGGACTTTGTAGATTCCATAGCGGGCACTTGGATTATGTATGTTCCAGAGCGGGCACTTCGACTATGTAGGTTCCTTAGCAGTCACTTGGACTATGTAGGTTCCAGAGCGGGCACTTGGACTATCTAGGTTCCCTAGCGGGCACTTGTACTATATAGGTTAATTAGCGGACACTTGGACGATCTAGGTTAACTAGCGGGTACTTGGATTATGTAGGTTAACTAGCGGGCCCTTGAACTATGTAGATTAACTAGCGGCACTTGGACTATCTACATTAACTAGCGGGCCCTTGGATTATGTAGATTGCCTAGCGGGCACTTGGAATATGTAGGTTCCCTAGCGGACACTTGAACTATGTAAGTTAACTACCGGGCACTTGGACTATGTCGGTTAACTAGCGGGCCCTTGGACTATCTAGGTTACCTAGCGGGCACTTGGACTATGTAGGTTAACTACCGGTCACTTGCACTATCTAGGTTACCGAACGGGCATTTGGACTATGTAGGTAACCTAGCGGGCACGTGGAGAGTCTAGGTTACCTAGCGGGCACTTGGACTTCTAGGTTAACGAACGGGCACTTGGACTATGTATGTTGCATAGCGGGCAATTGGACTATCTAGGTTAGGTAACGGGCACTTGCACTATCTAGGTGTCTTAGCGGGCACTTGGACGATCTAGGTTAACAAGAGGGCACTTGGACTATCTAGGTTAACTAGCGTGCACTTGGACTATCTAGGTTTTTAGCGGGTACTTGGACTATGTAGGTTAACTAGCGGGCCCTTGGACTATGTAGATTAACTAGTGGTACTTGGACTATCTATGTAACCTAGCGGGCACTTGGACTATGTAGGTTACCTAGCGGGCACTTGGACTATATAGGTTCCCATTCAGGCATTTGGACTATGTAGGTTACCTAGCGGGCCCTTGGAATATCTAGGTTACCTAGGGGGAACCTGGACTATGTAGGGTAACTAGTGGACACTTGGACTATCTAGGTTACCTAGCAGGCAATTGGAATATGTAGGTTAACTAGCGGGCACTTGGACTATCTAGGTTACCTAGCGGGCACTTGGACTATGTACGTTCCCTAGCGGGCACTTGGACTATCTACGTTACCTAGCGGGCACTTGGACTATGTACGTTACCGAGCGGGCACTTGGACTATGTACGTTTCCTAGCGGGTACTTGGACTAGATAGGTTCCCTAGCGGGCACTTGGTCTATCTAGGTTAACTAGCGGGCACTTGGACTATCTAGGTTAACTAGCCAGCACTTGGACCATCTAGGTTAACTAGCGGGCATTTGGAATATTAGGGCCCCTTGCGGGCATTTGGACTATATTTGTTACCTAGCGGGCACTTGGACGATCTAGGTTAACTAGCGGGCCATTGGACTTTGCAGATTCCAGAGCGGGCACTTGGATTATGTATGTTCCAGAGCGGGCACTTGGACTATGTAGGTTCCTTAGCAGTCACTTGGACTATGTAGGTTCCAGAGCGGGCACTTGGACTATCTAGGTTCCCTAGCGGGCACTTGTACTATGTAGGTTAATTAGCGGACACTTGGACGATCTAGGTTAACTAGCGGGTACTTGGATTATGTAGGTTAACTAGCGGGCCCTTGAACTATGTAGATTAACTAGCGGCACTTGGACTATCTACATTAACTAGCGGGCCCTTGGACTATGTAGATTGCCTAGCGGGCACTTGGAATATGTAGGTTCCCTAGCGGGCACTTGGACTCTGTATGTTCCCTACGGACACTTCAACTATGTAAGTTAACTACCGGGCACTTGGACTATGTAGGTTAACTAGCGCGCCCTTGGACTATCTAGGTTACCTAGCGGACACTTGGACTATGTAGGTTAACTACCGGGCACTTGCACTCTCTAGGTTACCGAACGGGCATTTGGACAATGTAGGTAACCTAGCGGGCACTTGGAGAGTCTAGGTTACCTAGCGGGCACTTGGACTTCTAGGTTAACGAATGGGCACTTGGACTATGTATGTTGCATAGCGGGCAATTGGACTATCTAGGTTAGGTAACGGGCACTTGGACTATCTAGGTGTCTTAGCGGGCACTTGGACGATCTAGGTTAACTAGAGGGCACTTTGACTATCTAGGTTAACTAGCGTGCACTTGGACTATATAGGTTTTTAGCGGGTACTTGGACTATGTAGGTTAACTAGCGGGCCCTTGGACTATGTAGATAAACTAGCGGCACTTGGACTATCTACGTTAACTAGCGGGCCCTTGGACTATGTAGATTCCCTAGCGGGCATTTGGACTATATAGATAACCTAGCAGGCACTTAGACTTTGTAGGTTACCTAGCGGCACAAGAACTATCTAGGTTACCTAGCTGGCACTTGAACTATCTACGTTATAGCGGGTTCTTGGAGTATGTAGGTTACCTAGAGGGCTGTTGGATTATCTAAGTTACCAAGCGGGCACTGGGACTATCTAGGTTAACTAACGGGAACTTGGACTATGTAGGTTCCCTAGCGAGCACTTGGACTATGTACGTTTCCTAGCGGGTACTTGGACTAGATAGGTTCCCTAGCGGGCACTTTGTCTATCTAGGTTAACTAGCGGGCACTTGGACTATCTAGGTTAACTAACGGGAACTTGGACTATGTAGGTTCCCTAGCGGGCCCTTGGACTATGTAGGTTCCCTAGCGAGCACTTGGACTATGTGGGTTCCCTAGCGGGCATTTGGACTATCTAGGTTACCTAACGGGCACTTGGACTATGTAGGTTACCTAGCGCTCCCTTGGACTATCTAGGTTACCTAGGGGGAACCTGGACTTTGTAGGGTAACTAGTGGGCACTTGGACTATCTAGGTTACCTAAGAGGCACTTGGACTATGTAGGTTAACTAGCGGGCAATTGGACTATCTAGGTTACCTAGCGGGCACTTGGACTATGTACGTTCCCTAGCGGGCGCTTGGACTATCTACGTTACCTAGCGTGCACTTGGACTATGTACGTTACCTAGCGGGCACTTGGACTATGTACGTTTCCTAGCGGGTACTTGGACTAGATAGGTTCCCTAGCGGGCACTTTGTCTATCTAGGTTAACTAGCGGGCACTTGGACTATCTAGGTTAACTAACGGGAACTTGGACTATGTAGGTTCCCTAGCGGGCCCTTGGACTATGTAGGTTCCCTAGCGAGCACTTGGACTATGTGGGTTCCCTAGCGGGCATTTGGACTATCTAGGTTACCTAACGGGCACTTGGACTATGTAGGTTCCCTAGCGGGCACTTGGATTATGTACGTTCCCTATCGGGTACTTGGATTCTGTAGGTTAACTAGTGGGCATTTGGACTATGTAGGTTACCTAGCGGGCACTTGGACTATGTAGGTTACCTAGCGGGCACTTGCACTATATAGGTTCCCTATCAGGCATTTGGACTATGTAGGGTAACTAGTGGGCACTTGGACAATCTAGGTTACCTAGCAGGCACTTGGACTATGTAGGTTAACTAGTGGGCAATTGGACTATCTAGGTTACCTAGCGGGCACTTGGACTATGTACGTTCCCTAGCGGGCGCTTGGACTATCTACGTTACCTAGCGTGCACTTGGACTATGTACGTTTCCTAGCGGGTACTTGGACTAGATAGGTTCCCTAGCGGGCACTTTGTCTATCTAGGTTAACTAGCGGGCACTTGGACTATCTAGGTTAACCAGCCAGCACTTGGACCATCTAGGTTAACTAGCGGGCATTTGGAATATTAGGGCCCCTTGCGGGCATTTGGACTATATTGGTTACCTAGCGGGCACTTGGACTATGTTGGTTAACGAACGGGCACTTGGACTATGTAGGTAACCTAGTGGTCACTTGAACTGTCTAGGTTACTAGCGGGCACTTAGACTATGTAGGTTTCCTAGCGGGCACTTGGACTATCTAGGTTAACTAGCGGGCCCTTGGACGATGTAGGTTAACTGGCGGGCCCTTGCACTATGTAGGCTAACTAGCGGGCCCATGGATTGTGTAGGTTTACTAGCAGACACTTTGACTATCTATGTTAACTAGCGGGCACTTGGACTATGTAGTTTCCCTAGCAGGCATTTGGACTATTTAGGTTACCTAGCAGGCACTTGGACTATGTAGGTTACCTAGCGGGCACTTGGACTATCTACTTTACCTAGCAGGCACTTTGACTATCTAGGTTAACTATCGGGCACTTGGACTATGTAGGTTGCCTAGCGGGCACTTGGATTATGTAGGTTCCCTATAGGGCACTTGGACTTTGTAGGTTAACTAGCGGGCACTTGGACTATGTAGGTCAACTAGCGGGCACTTGGATTATGTAAGTTCCCTATCGGGCACTTAGACTATGTAAGTACCCTAGCGGGCACATCGACTATGTGGGTTCCCTAGCGGGCATTTGGACTATCTAGGTTACCGAACGGGCACTTGGACTATGTAGGTTCCCTAGCAGGCACTTGGATTATGTAGGTTCCCTATCAGGCACTTGGACTATGTAGGTTAACTAGCAGGCATTTGGACCATGTAGGTTACCTAGCAGGCACTTGGACGATGTAGGTTCCCTATCGGGCACTTGGAGAATGTAGGTTAACTAGGGGGCGCTAGGACAATGTAGGTTACCTAGCGGGCCCTTGGACTATCTAGGTTACCTAGGGGGAACCTGGACTATGTAGGTTAACTAGTGGGCACTTGGACTATCTACGTTACCCAGCAGGCACTTGGACTATGTACGTTCCCTAGCAGGCCCTTGGACTATCTAGGTTACCTAGCGGGCACTTAGACTATGTACATTACCTAGTGGGCACTTGGACTATGTACGTTTCCTAGCGGGCACTTGAAAAAGAGAGGTTCCCTAGCGGGCACTTGGTTTATCTAGGTTAACTAGCGGGCACTTGCATTATCTAGGTTAACTAGCGAGCACGTGGATTATCTAGGTTAACTAGCGGGCATTTGGACTATTAGGGCCCCTAGCGGGCATTTAGACTATATTGGTTACGTAGCGGGCACTTGGACTATGTAGGTTAACGAACGGGCACTTGAACTATGTAGGTAACCTAGTGGTCACTTGAACTGTCTAGGTTACCTCGCAGGCACTTGGACTATGTAGGTTAACTACCGGGCCCTTGGACTATGTAGGTTACCTAGTGGGCACTTGGACGATCTAGGTTAACTAGCGGGCCATTGGACTATGTAGATTCCATAGCGGGCACTTGGATTATGTATGTTCCAGAGCGGGCACTTGGACTATGTCGGTTCCTTAGCTGTCACTTGGACTATGTAGGTTCCAGAGCGGGCACTTGGACTATCTAGATTCCCTAGCGGGCACTTGTACTATGTAGGTTAATTAGTGGACACTTGGACGATCTAGGTTAACTAGCGGGTACTTGGATTATGTAGGTTAACTAGCGGGCCCTTGAACTATGTAGATTAACTAGCGGCACTTGGACTATCTACATTAACTAGCGGGCCCTTGGACTATGTAGATTGCCTAGCGGGCACTTGGAATATGTAGGTTCCCTAGCGGGCACTTGGACTCTGTATGTTCCCTACGGACACTTGAACTATGTAAATTAACTACCGGGCACTTGGACTATGTAGGTTAACTAGCGGGCCCTTGGACTATCTAGGTTACCTAGCGGGCACTTGGACTATGTAGGTTAACTACCGGGCACTTGCACTATCTAGGTTACCGAACGGACATTTGGACTATGTAGGTAACCTAGCGGGCACTTGGACTTCTAGGTTAATGAACGGGCACTTGGACTATGTATGTTGCATAGCGGGCAATTGGACTATCTAGGTTAGGTAACGGGCACTTGGACTATCTAGGTGTCTTAGCAGGCACTTGGACGATCTATGTTAACTAGAGGGCACTTGGACTATCTAGGTTAACTAGCGTGCATTTGGACTATCTAGGTTTTTAACGGGTACTTGGAATATGTAAGTTAACTAGCGGGCCCTTGGACTATGTAGATTAACTAGCGGCACTTGGACTATCTACGTTAACTAGCGGACCCTTGGACTATGTAGATTCCCTAGCGGGCATTTGGACTATATAGATAACCTAGCAGGCACTTAGACTTTTTAGGTTACCTAGCGGCACAAGAACTATCTAGGTTACCTAGCTGGCACTTGAACTATCTACGTTATAGCGGGTTCTTGGAATATGTAGGTTACCTAGAGGGCTGTTGGATTATCTAAGTTACCAAGCGGGCACTGGGACTATCTAGGTTAACTAACGGGAACTTGGACTATGTAGTTTCCCTAGCGGGCCCTTGGACTATGTAGGTTCCCTAGCGAGCACTTGGACTATGTGGGTTCCCTAGCGGGCATTTGGACTATCTAGGTTACCTAACGGGCACTTGGACTATGTAGGTTCTCTAGCGGGCACTTGGATTATGTACGTTCCCTATCGGGCACTTGGATTCTGTAGGTTAACTAGTGGGCATTTGGACTATGTAAGTTACCTAGCGGGCACTTGGACTATGTAGGTTACCTAGCGGGCACTTGGACTATATAGGTTCCCTATCAGGCATTTGGACTATGTAGGTTACCTAGCGGGCCCTTGGACTATCTAGGTTACCTAGGGGGAACCTGGACTATGTAGGTTAACTAGCGGGCACTTGGACTATCTAGGTTACCTAGCGGGCACTTGGACTATGTACGTTCCCTAGCGGGCACATGGACTATCTACGTTACCTAGCGGGCACTTGGACTATATACGTTACCTAGCGGGCACTTGGACTATGTACGTTTCCTAGAGGGTACTTGGACTAGATAGGTTCCCTAGCGGGCACTTGGTCTATCTAGGTTAACTAGCGGGCACTTGGACTATCTAGGTTAACTAACGGGAACTTGGACTATGTAGGTTCCCTAGCGGGCCCTTGGACTATGTAGGTTCCCTAGCGAGCACTTGGACTATGTGGGTTCCCTAGCGGGCATTTGGACTATCTAGGTTACCTAACGGGCACTTGGACTATGTAGGATCCCTAGCGGGCACTTGGATTATGTACGTTCCCTATCGGGCACTTGGATTCTGTAGGTTAACTAGTGGGCATTTGGACTATGTAGGTTACCTAGCGGGCACTTGGACTATGTAGGTTACCTAGCGGGCACTTGGACTATATAGGTTCCCTATCAGGCATTTGGACTATGTAGGTTACCTAGCGCTCCCTTGGACTATCTAGGTTACCTAGGGGGAACCTGGACTTTGTAGGGTAACTAGTGGGCACTTGGACTATCTAGGTTACCTAAGAGGCACTTGGACTATGTAGGTTAACTAGCGGGCAATTGGACTATCTAGGTTACCTAGCGGGCACTTGGACTATGTACGTTCCCTAGCGGGCGCTTGGACTATCTACGTTACCTAGCGTGCACTTGGACTATGTACGTTACCTAGCGGGCACTTGGACTATGTACGTTTCCTAGCGGGTACTTGGACTAGATAGGTTCCCTAGCGGGCACTTTGTCTATCTAGGTTAACTAGCGGGCACTTGGACTATCTAGGTTAACCAGCCAGCACTTGGACCATCTAGGTTAACTAGCGGGCATTTGGAATATTAGGGCCCCTTGCGGGCATTTGGACTATATTGGTTACCTAGCGGGTACTTGGACTATGTTGGTTAACGAACGGGCACTTGGACTATGTAGGTAACCTAGTGGTCACTTGAACTGTCTAGGTTACTAGCGGGCACTTAGACTATGTAGGTTTCCTAGCGGGCACTTGGACTATCTAGGTTAACTAGCGGGCCCTTGGACGATGTAGGTTAACTGGCGGGCCCTTGCACTATGTAGGCTAACTAGCGGGCCCATGGATTATGTAGGTTTACTAGCAGACACTTTGACTATCTATGTTAACTAGCGGGCACTTGGACTATGTAGTTTCCCTAGCAGGCATTTGGACTATTTAGGTTACCTAGCGGGCACTTGGACTATGTAGGTTACCTAGCGGGCACTTGGACTATCTACTTTACCTAGCAGGCACTTTGACTATCTAGGTTAACTAACGGGCACTTGGACTATGTAGGTTGCCTAGCGGGCACTTGGATTATGTAGGTTCCCTATAGGGCACTTGGACTTTGTAGGTTAACTAGCGGGCACTTGGACTATGTAGGTCAACTAGCGGGCACTTGGATTATGTAAGTTCCCTATCGGGCACTTAGACTATGTAAGTACCCTAGCGGGCACATCGACTATGTGGGTTCCCTAGCGGGCATTTGGACTATCTAGGTTACCGAACGGGCACTTGGACTATGTAGGTTCCCTAGCAGGCACTTGGATTATGTAGGTTCCCTATCGGGCACTTGGACTATGTAGGTTAACTAGCAGGCATTTGGACCATGTAGGTTACCTAGCAGGCACTTGGACGATGTAGGTTCCCTATCGGGCACTTGGAGAATGTAGGTTAACTAGGGGGCACTAGGACAATGTTGGTTACCTAGCGGACCCTTGGACTATCTAGGTTACCTAGGGGGAACCTGGACTATGTAGGTTAACTAGTGGGCACTTGGACTATCTACGTTACCCAGCAGGCACTTGGACTATGTACGTTCCCTAGCAGGCCCTTGGACTATCTAGGTTACCTAGCGGGCACTTAGACTATGTACATTACCTAGTGGGCACTTGGACTATGTACGTTTCCTAGCGGGCACTTGAAAAAGAGAGGTTCCCTAGCGGGCACTTGGTTTATCTAGGTTAACTAGCGGGCACTTGCATTATCTAGGTTAACTAGCGAGCACGTGGATTATCTAGGTTAACTAGCGGGCATTTGGACTATTAGGGCCCCTAGCGGGCATTTAGACTATATTGGTTACGTAGCGGGCACTTGGACTATGTAGGTTAACGAACGGGCACTTGAACTATGTAGGTAACCTAGTGGTCACTTGAACTGTCTAGGTTACCTCGCAGGCACTTGGACTATGTAGGTTAACTAGCGGGCCCTTGGACTATGTAGGTTACCTAGTGGGTACTTGGACGATCTAGGTTAACTAGCGGGCCATTGGACTATGTAGATTCCATAGCGGGCACTTGGATTATGTATGTTCCAGAGCGGGCACTTGGACTATGTCGGTTCCTTAGCTGTCACTTGGACTATGTAGGTTCCAGAGCGGGCACTTGGACTATCTAGATTCCCTAGCGGGCACTTGTACTATGTAGGTTAATTAGTGGACACTTGGACGATCTAGGTTAACTAGCGGGTACTTGGATTATGTAGGTTAACTAGCGGGCCCTTGAACTATGTAGATTAACTAGCGGCACTTGGACTATCTACATTAACTAGCGGGCCCTTGGACTATGTAGATTGCCTAGCGGGCACTTGGAATATATAGGTTCCCTAGCAGGCACTTGGACTCTGTATGTTCCCTACGGACACTTGAACTATGTAAATTAACTACCGGGCACTTGGACTATGTAGGTTAACTAGCGGGCCCTTGGACTATCTAGGTTACCTAGCGGGCACTTGGACTATGTAGGTTAACTACCGGGCACTTGCACTATCTAGGTTACCGAACGGACATTTGGACTAAGTAGGTAACCTAGCGGGCACTTGGACTTCTAGGTTAACGAACGGGCACTTGGACTATGTATGTTGCATAGCGGGCAATTGGACTATCTAGGTTAGGTAACGGGCACTTGGACTATCTAGGTGTCTTAGCAGGCACTTGGACGATCTATGTTAACTAGAGGGCACTTGGACTATCTAGGTTAACTAGCGTGCATTTGGACTATCTAGGTTTTTAACGGGTACTTGGAATATGTAAGTTAACTAGCGGGCCCTTGGACTATGTAGATTAACTAGCGGCACTTGGACTATCTACGTTAACTAGCGGACCCTTGGACTATGTAGATTCCCTAGCGGGCATTTGGACTATATAGATAACCTAGCAGGCACTTAGACTTTTTAGGTTACCTAGCGGCACAAGAACTATCTAGGTTACCTAGCTGGCACTTGAACTATCTACGTTATAGCGGGTTCTTGGAATATGTAGGTTACCTAGAGGGCTGTTGGATTATCTAAGTTACCAAGCGGGCACTGGGACTATCTAGGTTAACTAACGGGAACTTGGACTATGTAGTTTCCCTAGCGGGCCCTTGGACTATGTAGGTTCCCTAGCGAGCACTTGGACTATGTGGGTTCCCTAGCGGGCATTTGGACTATCTAGGTTACCTAACGGGCACTTGGACTATGTAGGTTCTCTAGCGGGCACTTGGATTATGTACGTTCCCTATCGGGCACTTGGATTCTGTAGGTTAACTAGTGGGCATTTGGACTATGTAAGTTACCTAGCGGGCACTTGGACTATGTAGGTTACCTAGCGGGCACTTGGACTATATAGGTTCCCTATCAGGCATTTGGACTATGTAGGTTACCTAGCGGGCCCTTGGACTATCTAGGTTACCTAGGGGGAACCTGGACTATGTAGGTTAACTAGCGGGCACTTGGACTATCTAGGTTACCTAGCGGGCACTTGGACTATGTACGTTCCCTAGCGGGCACATGGACTATCTACGTTACCTAGCGGGCACTTGGACTATATACGTTACCTAGCGGGCACTTGGACTATGTACGTTTCCTAGAGGGTACTTGGACTAGATAGGTTCCCTAGCGGGCACTTGGTCTATCTAGGTTAACTAGCGGGCACTTGGACTATCTAGGTTAACTAACGGGAACTTGGACTATGTAGGTTCCCTAGCGGGCCCTTGGACTATGTAGGTTCCCTAGCGAGCACTTGGACTATGTGGGTTCCCTAGCGGGCATTTGGACTATCTAGGTTACCTAACGGGCACTTGGACTATGTAGGATCCCTAGCGGGCACTTGGATTATGTACGTTCCCTATCGGGCACTTGGATTCTGTAGGTTAACTAGTGGGCATTTGGACTATGTAGGTTACCTAGCGGGCACTTGGACTATGTAGGTTACCTAGCGGGCACTTGGACTATATAGGTTCCCTATCAGGCATTTGGACTATGTAGGTTACCTAGCGCTCCCTTGGACTATCTAGGTTACCTAGGGGGAACCTGGACTTTGTAGGGTAACTAGTGGGCACTTGGACTATCTAGGTTACCTAAGAGGCACTTGGACTATGTAGGTTAACTAGCGGGCAATTGGACTATCTAGGTTACCTAGCGGGCACTTGGACTATGTACGTTCCCTAGCGGGCGCTTGGACTATCTACGTTACCTAGCGTGCACTTGGACTATGTACGTTACCTAGCGGGCACTTGGACTATGTACGTTTCCTAGCGGGTACTTGGACTAGATAGGTTCCCTAGCGGGCACTTTGTCTATCTAGGTTAACTAGCGGGCACTTGGACTATCTAGGTTAACCAGCCAGCACTTGGACCATCTAGGTTAACTAGCGGGCATTTGGAATATTAGGGCCCCTTGCGGGCATTTGGACTATATTGGTTACCTAGCGGGTACTTGGACTATGTTGGTTAACGAACGGGCACTTGGACTATGTAGGTAACCTAGTGGTCACTTGAACTGTCTAGGTTACTAGCGGGCACTTAGACTATGTAGGTTTCCTAGCGGGCACTTGGACTATCTAGGTTAACTAGCGGGCCCTTGGACGATGTAGGTTAACTGGCGGGCCCTTGCACTATGTAGGCTAACTAGCGGGCCCATGGATTATGTAGGTTTACTAGCAGACACTTTGACTATCTATGTTAACTAGCGGGCACTTGGACTATGTAGTTTCCCTACCAGGCATTTGGACTATTTAGGTTACCTAGCGGGCACTTGGACTATGTAGGTTACCTAGCGGGCACTTGGACTATCTACTTTACCTAGCAGGCACTTTGACTATCTAGGTTAACTAACGGGCACTTGGACTATGTAGGTTGCCTAGCGGGCACTTGGATTATGTAGGTTCCCTATAGGGCACTTGGACTTTGTAGGTTAACTAGCGGGCACTTGGACTATGTAGGTCAACTAGCGGGCACTTGGATTATGTAAGTTCCCTATCGGGCACTTAGACTATGTAAGTACCCTAGCGGGCACATCGACTATGTGGGTTCCCTAGCGGGCATTTGGACTATCTAGGTTACCGAACGGGCACTTGGACTATGTAGGTTCCCTAGCAGGCACTTGGATTATGTAGGTTCCCTATCGGGCACTTGGACTATGTAGGTTAACTAGCAGGCATTTGGACCATGTAGGTTACCTAGCAGGCACTTGGACGATGTAGGTTCCCTATCGGGCACTTGGAGAATGTAGGTTAACTAGGGGGCACTAGGACAATGTAGGTTACCTAGCGGACCCTTGGACTATCTAGGTTACCTAGGGGGAACCTGGACTATGTAGGTTAACTAGTGGGCACTTGGACTATCTACGTTACCCAGCAGGCACTTGGACTATGTACGTTCCCTAGCAGGCCCTTGGACTATCTAGGTTACCTAGCGGGCACTTAGACTATGTACATTACCTAGTGGGCACTTGGACTATGTACGTTTCCTAGCGGGCACTTGAAAAAGAGAGGTTCCCTAGCGGGCACTTGGTTTATCTAGGTTAACTAGCGGGCACTTGCATTATCTAGGTTAACTAGCGAGCACGTGGATTATCTAGGTTAACTAGCGGGCATTTGGACTATTAGGGCCCCTAGCGGGCATTTAGACTATATTGGTTACGTAGCGGGCACTTGGACTATGTAGGTTAACGAACGGGCACTTGAACTATGTAGGTAACCTAGTGGTCACTTGAACTGTCTAGGTTACCTCGCAGGCACTTGGACTATGTAGGTTAACTAGCGGGCCCTTGGACTATGTAGGTTACCTAGTGGGTACTTGGACGATCTAGGTTAACTAGCGGGCCATTGGACTATGTAGATTCCATAGCGGGCACTTGGATTATGTATGTTCCAGAGCGGGCACTTGGACTATGTAGGTTCCTTAGCTGTCACTTGGACTATGTAGGTTCCAGAGCGGGCACTTGGACTATCTAGATTCCCTAGCGGGCACTTGTACTATGTAGGTTAATTAGTGGACACTTGGACGATCTAGGTTAACTAGCGGGTACTTGGATTATGTAGGTTAACTAGCGGGCCCTTGAACTATGTAGATTAACTAGCGGCACTTGGACTATCTACATTAACTAGCGGGCCCTTGGACTATGTAGATTGCCTAGCGGGCACTTGGAATATATAGGTTCCCTAGCGGGCACTTGGACTCTGTATGTTCCCTACGGACACTTGAACTATGTAAATTAACTACCGGGCACTTGGACTATGTAGGTTAACTAGCGGGCCCTTGGACTATCTAGGTTACCTAGCGGGCACTTGGACTATGTAGGTTAACTACCGGGCACTTGCACTATCTAGGTTACCGAACGGACATTTGGACTAAGTAGGTAACCTAGCGGGCACTTGGACTTCTAGGTTAACGAACGGGCACTTGGACTATGTATGTTGCATAGCGGGCAATTGGACTATCTAGGTTAGGTAACGGGCACTTGGACTATCTAGGTGTCTTAGCAGGCACTTGGACGATCTATGTTAACTAGAGGGCACTTGGACTATCTAGGTTAACTAGCGTGCATTTGGACTATCTAGGTTTTTAACGGGTACTTGGAATATGTAAGTTAACTAGCGGGCCCTTGGACTATGTAGATTAACTAGCGGCACTTGGACTATCTATGTTAACTAGCGGACCCTTGGACTATGTAGATTCCCTAGCGGGCATTTGGATTATATAGATAACCTAGCAGGCACTTAGACTTTTTAGGTTACCTAGCGGCACAAGAACTATCTAGGTTACCTAGCTGGCAATTGAACTATCTACGTTATAGCGGGTTCTTGGAATATGTAGGTTACCTAGAGGGCTGTTGGATTATCTAAGTTACCAAGCGGGAACTGGGACTATCTAGGTTAACTAACGGGAACTTGGACTATGTAGTTTCCCTAGCGGGCCCTTGGACTATGTAGGTTCCCTAGCGAGCACTTGGACTATGTGGGTTCCCTAGCGGCCATTTGGACTATCTAGGTTACCTAACGGGCACTTGGACTATGTAGGTTCCCTAGCGGGCACTTGGATTATGTAGGTTCCCTATCGGGCACTTGGACTATGTAGGTTAACTAGCGGGCATTTGGACTATGTAGGTTACCTAGCGGGCACTTGGACTATGTAGGTTACCTAGCGGGCACTTGGACTATATAGGTTCCCTATCAGGCATTTGGACTATGTAGGTTACCTAGCGCTCCCTTGGACTATCTAGGTTACCTAGGGGGAACCTGGACTTTGTAGGGTAACTAGTGGGCACTTGGACTATCTAGGTTACCTAAGAGGCACTTGGACTATGTAGGTTAACTAGCGGGCAATTGGACTATCTAGGTTACCTAGCGGGCACTTGGACTATGTACGTTCCCTAGCGGGCGCTTGGACTATCTACGTTACCTAGCGTGCACTTGGACTATGTACGTTACCTAGCGGGCACTTGGACTATGTACGTTTCCTAGCGGGTACTTGGACTAGATAGGTTCCCTAGCGGGCACTTTGTCTATCTAGGTTAACTAGCGGGCACTTGGACTATCTAGGTTAACCAGCCAGCACTTGGACCATCTAGGTTAACTAGCGGGCATTTGGAATATTAGGGCCCCTTGCGGGCATTTGGACTATATTGGTTACCTAGCGGGTACTTGGACTATGTTGGTTAACGAACGGGCACTTGGACTATGTAGGTAACCTAGTGGTCACTTGAACTGTCTAGGTTACTAGCGGGCACTTAGACTATGTAGGTTTCCTAGCGGGCACTTGGACTATCTAGGTTAACTAGCGGGCCCTTGGACGATGTAGGTTAACTGGCGGGCCCTTGCACTATGTAGGCTAACTAGCGGGCCCATGGATTATGTAGGTTTACTAGCAGACACTTTGACTATCTATGTTAACTAGCGGGCACTTGGACTATGTAGTTTCCCTAGCAGGCATTTGGACTATTTAGGTTACCTAGCGGGCACTTGGACTATGTAGGTTACCTAGCGGGCACTTGGACTATCTACTTTACCTAGCAGGCACTTTGACTATCTAGGTTAACTAACGGGCACTTGGACTATGTAGGTTGCCTAGCGGGCACTTGGATTATGTAGGTTCCCTATAGGGCACTTGGACTTTGTAGGTTAACTAGCGGGCACTTGGACTATGTAGGTCAACTAGCGGGCACTTGGATTATGTAAGTTCCCTATCGGGCACTTAGACTATGTAAGTACCCTAGCGGGCACATCGACTATGTGGGTTCCCTAGCGGGCATTTGGACTATCTAGGTTACCGAACGGGCACTTGGACTATGTAGGTTCCCTAGCAGGCACTTGGATTATGTAGGTTCCCTATCGGGCACTTGGACTATGTAGGTTAACTAGCGGGCATTTGGACCATGTAGGTTACCTAGCAGGCACTTGGACGATGTAGGTTCCCTATCGGGCACTTGGAGAATGTAGGTTAACTAGGGGGCACTAGGACAATGTAGGTTACCTAGCGGACCCTTGGACTATCTAGGTTACCTAGGGGGAACCTGGACTATGTAGGTTAACTAGTGGGCACTTGGACTATCTACGTTACCCAGCAGGCACTTGGACTATGTACGTTCCCTAGCAGGCCCTTGGACTATCTAGGTTACCTAGCGGGCACTTAGACTATGTACATTACCTAGTGGGCACTTGGACTATGTACGTTTCCTAGCGGGCACTTGAAAAAGAGAGGTTCCCTAGCGGGCACTTGGTTTATCTAGGTTAACTAGCGGGCACTTGCATTATCTAGGTTAACTAGCGAGCACGTGGATTATCTAGGTTAACTAGCGGGCATTTGGACTATTAGGGCCCCTAGCGGGCATTTAGACTATATTGGTTACGTAGCGGGCACTTGGACTATGTAGGTTAACGAACGGGCACTTGAACTATGTAGGTAACCTAGTGGTCACTTGAACTGTCTAGGTTACCTCGCAGGCACTTGGACTATGTAGGTTAACTAGCGGGCCCTTGGACTATGTAGGTTACCTAGTGGGTACTTGGACGATCTAGGTTAACTAGCGGGCCATTGGACTATGTAGATTCCATAGCGGGCACTTGGATTATGTATGTTCCAGAGCGGGCACTTGGACTATGTAGGTTCCTTAGCTGTCACTTGGACTATGTAGGTTCCAGAGCGGGCACTTGGACTATCTAGATTCCCTAGCGGGCACTTGTACTATGTAGGTTAATTAGTGGACACTTGGACGATCTAGGTTAACTAGCGGGTACTTGGATTATGTAGGTTAACTAGCGGGCCCTTGAACTATGTAGATTAACTAGCGGCACTTGGACTATCTACATTAACTAGCGGGCCCTTGGACTATGTAGATTGCCTAGCGGGCACTTGGAATATATAGGTTCCCTAGCGGGCACTTGGACTCTGTATGTTCCCTACGGACACTTGAACTATGTAAATTAACTACCGGGCACTTGGACTATGTAGGTTAACTAGCGGGCCCTTGGACTATCTAGGTTACCTAGCGGGCACTTGGACTATGTAGGTTAACTACCGGGCACTTGCACTATCTAGGTTACCGAACGGACATTTGGACTAAGTAGGTAACCTAGCGGGCACTTGGACTTCTAGGTTAACGAACGGGCACTTGGACTATGTATGTTGCATAGCGGGCAATTGGACTATCTAGGTTAGGTAACGGGCACTTGGACTATCTAGGTGTCTTAGCAGGCACTTGGACGATCTATGTTAACTAGAGGGCACTTGGACTATCTAGGTTAACTAGCGTGCATTTGGACTATCTAGGTTTTTAACGGGTACTTGGAATATGTAAGTTAACTAGCGGGCCCTTGGACTATGTAGATTAACTAGCGGCACTTGGACTATCTACGTTAACTAGCGGACCCTTGGACTATGTAGATTCCCTAGCGGGCATTTGGACTATGTACGTTTCCTAAAGGGTACTTGGACTAGATAGGTTCCCTAGCGGGCACTCGGTCTATCTAGGTTAACCAGCGGGCACTTGGACTATCTAGGTTAACTAACGGGAACATGGACTATGTAGGTTCCCTAGCGGGCCCTTAGACTATGTAGGTTCCCTAGCGAGCACTTGGACTATGTGGGTTCCCTAGCGGGCATTTGGACTATCTAGGTTACCTAACGGGCACTTGGACTATGTAGGTTCCCTAGCGGGCACTTGGATTATGTACGTTCCCTATCGGGCACTTGGATTCTGTAGGTTAACTAGTGGGCATTTGGACTATGTAGGTTACCTAGCGGGCACTTGGACTATGTAGGTTACCTAGCGGGCACTTGGACTATATAGGTTCCCTATCAGGCATTTGGACTATGTAGGTTACCTAGCGCTCCCTTGTACTATCTAGGTTACCTAGGGGGAACCTGGACTTTGTAGGGTAACTAGTGGGCACTTGGACTATCTAGGTTACCTAGAGGGCACTTGGACTATGTATGTTCCCTAGCGGGCGCTTGGACTATCTACGTTACCTAGCGTGCACTTGGACTATGTACGTTACCTAGCGGGCACTTGGACTATGTACGTTTCCTAGCGGGTACTTGGACTAGATAGGTTCCCTAGCAAGCACTTGGACCATCTAGGTTAACTAGCGGGCATTTGGAATATTAGGGCCCCTTGCGGGCATTTGGACTATATTGGTTACCTAGCGGGCACTTGGACTATGTAGGTTAACGAACGGGCACTTGGACTATCTAGGTTCCCTAGCGGGCACTTGTACTACGTAGGTTACCTAGCTGGCACTTTGACTATGTAGGTCAGCTAGCGGGCCCTTGGACTATGTAGGTCAGCTAGCGGGCCCTTGGACTATCTAGGTTAGCCAACGGGCACTTAGATTATGTAGGTTAACTAGCGGGCACTTGGACTATGTAGGTTTACTAGCGGGCCCTTGGACTATCTAGGTTCCCTAAAGGGCACTTGGACTATCTAGGTTCCCTAAAGGGCACTTGATCTATCTAGATTACCTAGCGGGTACTTGGACTATGTAGGCTAACTAGGGGGCCCTTTGATGAACTAGGTTTCCTAGCGGGTACTTGAACTATCTAGGTTACCTAGCGGGCACTTGGACTATGTACGTTCCCTAGCGGGCACTTGGACTATCTATGTTAACTAGCGGGCACTTGGAATATGTAGGTTAACTAGCAGACACTTGCACTATGTAGGTTACCTAGCAGGCACTTGGACTATCTAGGTTACCTAGCGGGCACTTGGACTATGTAGGCTAATTAGGGGGCCCTTTGATGATCTAGGTTACCTAGCGGGTACTTGAACTATCTAGGTTACCTAGCGGGCACTTGTACTATATACGTTGCATAGCGGGCACTTGGACGATCTATGTTAACTAGAGGGCACTTGGACTATCTAGGTTAACTAGCGTGCATTTGGACTATCTAGGTTTTTAACGGGTACTTGGAATATGTAAGTTAACTAGCGGGCCCTTGGACTATGTAGATTAACTAGCGGCACTTGGACTATCTACGTTAACTAGCGGACCCTTGGACTATGTAGATTCCCTAGCGGGCACTTGGATTATGTAGGTTCCCTATAGGGCACTTGGACTTTGTAGGTTAACTAGCGGGCACTTGGACTATGTAGGTCAACTAGCGGGCACTTGGATTATGTAAGTTCCCTATCGCGCACTTAGACTATGTAAGTACCCTAGCGGGCACATCGACTATGTGGGTTCCCTAGCGGGCATTTGGACTATCTAGGTTACCGAACGGGCACTTGGACTATGTAGGTTCCCTAGCAGGCACTTGGATTATATAGGTTCCCTATCGGGCACTTGGACTATGTAGGTTAACTAGCAGGCATTTGGACCATGTAGGTTACCTAGCAGGCACTTGGACGATGTAGGTTCCCTATCGGGCACTTGGAGAATGTAGGTTAACTAGGGGGCACTAGGACAATGTAGGTTACCTAGCGGACCCTTGGACTATCTAGGTTACCTAGGGGGAACCTGGACTATGTAGGTTAACTAGTGGGCACTTGGACTATCTACGTTACCCAGCAGGCACTTGGACTATGTACGTTCCCTAGCAGGCCCTTGGACTATCTAGGTTACCTAGCGGGCACTTAGACTATGTACATTACCTAGTGGGCACTTGGACTATGTACGTTTCCTAGCGGGCACTTGAAAAAGAGAGGTTCCCTAGCGGGCACTTGGTTTATCTAGGTTAACTAGCGGGCACTTGCATTATCTAGGTTAACTAGCGAGCACGTGGATTATCTAGGTTAACTAGCGGGCATTTGGACTATTAGGGCCCCTAGCGGGCATTTAGACTATATTGGTTACGTAGCGGGCACTTGGACTATGTAGGTTAACGAACGGGCACTTGAACTATGTAGGTAACCTAGTGGTCACTTGAACTGTCTAGGTTACCTCGCAGGCACTTGGACTATGTAGGTTAACTAGCGGGCCCTTGGACTATGTAGGTTACCTAGTGGGTACTTGGACGATCTAGGTTAACTAGCGGGCCATTGGACTATGTAGATTCCATAGCGGGCACTTGGATTATGTATGTTCCAGAGCGGGCACTTGGACTATGTAGGTTCCTTAGCTGTCACTTGGACTATGTAGGTTCCAGAGCGGGCACTTGGACTATCTAGATTCCCTAGCGGGCACTTGTACTATGTAGGTTAATTAGTGGACACTTGGACGATCTAGGTTAACTAGCGGGTACTTGGATTATGTAGGTTAACTAGCGGGCCCTTGAACTATGTAGATTAACTAGCGGCACTTGGACTATCTACATTAACTAGCGGGCCCTTGGACTATGTAGATTGCCTAGCGGGCACTTGGAATATATAGGTTCCCTAGCGGGCACTTGGGCTCTGTATGTTCCCTACGGACACTTGAACTATGTAAATTAACTACCGGGCACTTGGACTATGTAGGTTAACTAGCGGGCCCTTGGACTATCTAGGTTACCTAGCGGGCACTTGGACTATGTAGGTTAACTACCGGGCACTTGCACTATCTAGGTTACCGAACGGACATTTGGACTAAGTAGGTAACCTAGCGGGCACTTGGACTTCTAGGTTAACGAACGGGCACTTGGACTATGTATGTTGCATAGCGGGCAATTGGACTATCTAGGTTAGGTAACGGGCACTTGGACTATCTAGGTGTCTTAGCAGGCACTTGGACGATCTATGTTAACTAGAGGGCACTTGGACTATCTAGGTTAACTAGCGTGCATTTGGACTATCTAGGTTTTTAACGGGTACTTGGAATATGTAAGTTAACTAGCGGGCCCTTGGACTATGTAGATTAACTAGCGGCACTTGGACTATCTACGTTAACTAGCGGACCCTTGGACTATGTAGATTCCCTAGCGGGCATTTGGATTATATAGATAACCTAGCAGGCACTTAGACTTTTTAGGTTACCTAGCGGCACAAGGACTATCTAGGTTACCTAGCTGGCACTTGAACTATCTACGTTATAGCGGGTTCTTGGAATATGTAGGTTACCTAGAGGGCTGTTGGATTATCTAAGTTACCAAGCGGGCACTGGGACTATCTAGGTTAACTAACGGGAACTTGGACTATGTAGTTTCCCTAGCGGGCCCTTGGACTATGTAGGTTCCCTAGCGAGCACTTGGACTATGTGGGTTCCCTAGCGGGCATTTGGACTATCTAGGTTACCTAACGGGCACTTGGACTATGTAGGTTCCCTAGCGGGCACTTGGATTATGTAGGTTCCCTATCGGGCACTTGGATTCTGTAGGTTAACTAATGGGCATTTGGACTATGTAAGTTACCTAGCGGGCACTTGGACTATGTAGGTTACCTAGCGGGCACTTGGACTATATAGGTTCCCTATCAGGTATTTGGACTATGTAGGTTACCTAGCGGGCCCTTGGACTATCTAGGTTACCTAGGGGGAACCTGGACTATGTAGGTTAACTAGCGGGCACTTGGACTATCTAGGTTACCTAGCGGGCACTTGGACTATGTACGTTCCCTAGCGGGCACATGGACTATCTACGTTACCTAGCGGGCACTTGGACTATGTACGTTACCTAGCGGGCACTTGGACTATGTACGTTTCCTAGAGGGTACTTGGACTAGATAGGTTCCCTAGCGGGCACTCGGTCTATCTAGGTTAACCAGCGGGCACTTGGACTATCTAGGTTAACTAACGGGAACATGGACTATGTAGGTTCCCTAGCGGGCCCTTAGACTATGTAGGTTCCCTAGCGAGCACTTGGACTATGTGGGTTCCCTAGCGGGCATTTGGACTATCTAGGTTACCTAACGGGCACTTGGACTATGTAGGTTCCCTAGCGGGCACTTGGATTATGTACGTTCCCTATCGGGCACTTGGATTCTGTAGGTTAACTAGTGGGCATTTGGACTATGTAGGTTACCTAGCGGGCACTTGGACTATGTAGGTTACCTAGCGGGCACTTGGACTATATAGGTTCCCTATCAGGCATTTGGACTATGTAGGTTACCTAGCGCTCCCTTGTACTATCTAGGTTACCTAGGGGGAACCTGGACTTTGTAGGGTAACTAGTGGACACTTGGACTATCTAGGTTACCTAAGGGGCACTTGGACTATGTAGGTTAACTAGCGGGCAATTGGACTATCTAGGTTACCTAGCGGGCACTTGGACTATGTATGTTCCCTAGCGGGCGCTTGGACTATCTACGTTACCTAGCGTGCACTTGGACTGTGTACGTTACCTAGCGGGCACTTGGACTATGTACGTTTCCTAGCGGGTACTTGGACTAGATAGGTTCCCTAGCAAGCACTTGGACCATCTAGGTTAACTAGCGGGCATTTGGAATATTAGGGCCCCTTGCGGGCATTTGGACTATATTGGTTACCTAGCGGGCACTTGGACTATGTAGGTTAACTAGCGGGCAATTGGACTATCTAGGTTACCTAGCGGGCACTTGGACTATGTATGTTCCCTAGCGGGCGCTTGGACTATCTACGTTACCTAGCGTGCACTTGGACTATGTACGTTACCTAGCGGGCACTTGGACTATGTACGTTTCCTAGCGGGTACTTGGACTAGATAGGTTCCCTAGCAAGCACTTGGACCATCTAGGTTAACTAGCGGGCATTTGGAATATTAGGGCCCCTTGCGGGCATTTGTTCTATATTGGTTACCTAGCGGGCACTTGGACTATGTAGGTTAACGAACGGGCACTTGGACTATCTAGGTTCCCTAGCGGGCACTTGTACTACGTAGGTTACCTAGCTGGCACTTTGACTATGTAGGTCAGCTAGCGGGCCCTTGGACTATCTAGGTTAGCCAACGGGCACTTAGATTATGTAGGTTAACTAGCGGGCACTTGGACTATGTAGGTTTACTAGCGGGCCCTTGGACTATCTAGGTTCCCTAAAGGGCACTTGGACTATCTAGGTTCCCTAAAGGGTACTTGATCTATCTAGATTACCTAGCGGGTACTTGGACTATGTAGGCTAACTAGGGGGCCCTTTGATGAACTAGGTTACCTAGCGGGTACTTGAACTATCTAGGTTACCTAGCGGGCACTTGGACTATGTACGTTCCCTAGCGGGCACTTGGACTATCTATGTTAACTAGCGGGCACTTGGAATATGTAGGTTAACTAGCAGACACTTGCACTATGTAGGTTACCTAGCAGGCACTTGGACTATCTAGGTTACCTAGCGGGCACTTGGACTATGTAGGCTAACTAGGGGGCCCTTTGATGATCTAGGTTACCTAGCGGGTACTTGAACTATCTAGGTTACCTAGCGGGCACTTGTACTATGTACGTTGCATAGCGGGCACTTGGACTATCTATGTTAACTAGCGGGCACTTGGAATATGTAGGTTAACTTGCGGACACTTGCACTATGTAGATTACCTAGCAGGCACTTGGACTATCTAGGTTAGCCAACGGGTACTTAGATTATGTAGGTTAACTAGCGGGCACTTGGAATATGTAGGTTAAGTAGCGGACACTTGCACTATGAAGGATAACTAGCGGGCCCATGGACTATGTAGGTTTACTAGCGGGCCCTTGGACTATCTAGGTTCCCTAAAGGGCACTTGGACTATCTAGGTTACCGAACAGGCACTTGGACTATCAAGGTTACCTAGTGGGCACTTGGACTATGTAGGCTAACTAGGGGGCCCTTGGACAATCTAGGTTAATTAGTGGGCCCTTGGACTATGTAGGTTAACTAGCAGGCACTTGGACAATCTAGGTAACTAGCGGGCACATGGAAGATCTAGGTTAACTAGCGGGCACTTGGACTATCAAAGTGAACAAGTGAGCCCTTGGACTAGGTAGGTTAACTAGCGGGCCCTTGGACTATCTAGGTTACGTAGCGGGCACTTGGACAATCTAGGTAACTAGCGGGCACATGGAAGATCTAGGTTAACTAGCGGGCACTTGGACTATCAAAGTGAACAAGTGAGCCCTTGGACTAGGTAGGTTAACTAGCGGGCCCTTGGACTATCTAGGTTACGTAGCGGGCACTTGGTATATAGGTTAACTAGCGGGCACATGGACTATGTAGGTTAACTAGAGGACACTTGGACAATCTAGGTTAACTAGTGGGCCCTTGGACTATGTAGGTTAACTAGCGGGCACTTGGACAATCTAGGTAACTAGCGGGCACTTGGAAGATCTAGGTTAACTAGCGGGCACTAGGACTATCAAAGTCAACAAGTGAGCCCTTGGACTAGGTAGGTTAACTAGCGGGCCCTTGGACTATCTAGGTTACCTAGCAGGCACTTGGACTATATAGGTTACCTAGCGGGCACTTGGACTATGTAGGTTACCTAGCGGGCAATTGGACTTCTAGGTTAACGAACGGGCTCTTGGACTATGTAGGTTGCCTAGCTGGCACTTAGACTATCTAGGTTAGGTAACGGGCACTTGGACTATCTAGGTTACCTAGCGGGAACTTGGACCATGTAAGTTACCTAGCGGGCACTTGGACTATCTAGGTTACCTAACGGGCAGTTTGACTATCTAGGTTACCTAACGGGCAGTTTGACTATCTAGGTTACATAGCGGCAATTGGACTATGTAGGTTAACTAGGGACACTTGGACTCTAGGTTATCTAGCGGACACTTGGACTATCTAGGTTACCTAGCGGGCCCTTGGACTATTTAGGTTTCCTAGCGGGCACTGGGACTATCTAGGTTAACGAACGGGCACTTGGACTATGTAGGTAACCTAGCGGGCATTTGGACAGTTTAGGTTACCCAGGGGGCACTTGGACTATCTAGGTTAAGGAACGGGCACTTGGACAATGTAGGTTACCTAGCGGGCACTTGGATTCTGTAGGATCCCTATCGGATATTTGGACTACGTAGGTTACCTAGCGGGCACTTGGACTATCTAGGTTAGATAGCGGGCACTTGGACTATCTAGGTCAACTAGTGGGCCCTTGTACTATGTAGGTTAACTAGCGAGCACTTGGACTATCTAGGTTAACTAACGAACCTTGGACTATGTAGGTTAACTAGCGAGCCTTTGGCTATGTAGGTTAACTTGCGGGCACTTGGACGATCTAGGTTAACTAGAGGGCACATGGACTATCTAGGTTAACTAGCGGGCACTTGGATGATCAATGTTAACTAGCGGGCACATGGACTATCTAGGTTAGCTAATGGGAACATGGACTAAGTACGTCCCCTAGTGGGCACTTGGACTATCTAGGTTGACTAACAGGCACTTGGGTTATCTAGGTTACCTAGCGGGCACTTGTACTATCTAGGATACCAAGCTGGCACTTGGACTATGTAGGTCAACTAGCGGGCCCTTGGACTATCTAGGTTCCCTAAAGGGCACTTGGACTATCTAGGTTCCCTAAAGGGCACTTGATCTATCTAGGTTACCTAGCGGGTACTTGGACTATGTAGGCTAACTAGGGGGCCCTTTGATGATCTAGGTTACCTAGCGGGTACTTGAACTATCTAGGTTACCTAGCGGGCACTTGGATTATGTACGTTCCCTAGCGGGCACTTGGACTATCTATGTTAACTAGTGGGCACTTGGAATATGTAGGTTAACTAGCAGACACTTGCACTATGTAGGTTACCTAGCAGGCACTTGGACTATCTAGGTTACCTAGCGGGCACTTGGACTATGTAGGCTAACTAGGGGGCCCTTTGATGATCTAGGTTACCTAGCGGGTACTTGAACTATCTAGGTTACCTAGCGGGCACTTGTACTATGTACGTTGCATAGCGGGCACTTGGACTATCTATGTTAACTAGCGGGCACTTGGAATATGTAGCTTAACTAGCGGACACTTGCACTATGTAGATTACCTAGCAGGCACTTGGACTATCTAGGTTAGCCAACGGGTACTTAGATTATGTAGGTTAACTAGCGGGCACTTGGAATATGTAGGTTAAGTAGCGGACACTTGCACTATGAAGGATAACTAGCGGGCCCATGGACTATGTAGGTTTACTAGCGGGCCCTTGGACTATCTAGGTTCCCTAAAGGGCACTTGGACTATCTAGGTTACCGAACAGGCACTTGGACTATCAAGGTTACCTAGTGGGCACTTGGACTATGTAGGCTAACTAGGGGGCCCTTGGACAATCTAGGTTAATTAGTGGGCCCTTGGACTATGTAGGTTAACTAGCGGGCACTTGGACAATCTAGGTAACTAGCGGGCACATGGAAGATCTAGGTTAACTAGCGGGCACTTGGACTATCAAAGTGAACAAGTGAGCCCTTGGACTAGGTAGGTTAACTAGCGGGCCCTTGGACTATCTAGGTTACGTAGCGGGCACTTGGTATATAGGTTAACTAGCGGGCACATGGACTATGTAGGTTAACTAGAGGACACTTGGACAATCTAGGTTAACTAGTGGGCCCTTGGACTATGTAGGTTAACTAGCGGGCACTTGGACAATCTAGGTAACTAGCGGGCACTTGGAAGATCTAGGTTAACTAGCGGGCACTAGGACTATCAAAGTCAACAAGTGAGCCCTTGGACTAGGTAGGTTAACTAGCGGGCCCTTGGACTATCTAGGTTACCTAGCAGGCACTTGGACTATATAGGTTACCTAGCGGGCACTTGGACTATGTAGGTTACCTAGCGGGCAATTGGACTTCTAGGTTAACGAACGGGCTCTTGGACTATGTAGGTTGCCTAGCTGGCACTTAGACTATCTAGGTTAGGTAACGGGCACTTGGACTATCTAGGTTACCTAGCGGGAACTTGGACAATATAAGTTACCTAGCGGGAACTTGGAATTCTAGGTTAACGAACGGGCTCTTGGACTATATAGGTTGCATAGCGGGCACTTGGAATATCTAGGTTAGGTAACGGGCACTTGGACTATCTAGGTTACCTAGCGGGAACTTGGACCATGTAAGTTACCTAGCGGGCACTTGGACTATCTAGGTTACCTAACGGGCAGTTTGACTATCTAGGTTACATAGCGGCAATTGGACTATGTAGGTTAACTAGGGACACTTGGACTCTAGGTTATCTAGCGGACACTTGGACTATCTAGGTTACCTAGCGGGCACTGGGACTATCTAGGTTAACGAACGGGCACTTGGACTATGTAGGTAACCTAGCGGGCATTTGGACAGTTTAGGTTACCCAGGGGGCACTTGGACTATCTAGGTTAAGGAACGGGCACTTGGACAATGTAGGTTACCCAGCGGGCACTTGGATTCTGTAGGATCCCTATCGGATATTTGGACTACGTAGGTTACCTAGCGGGCACTTGGACTATCTAGGTTAGATAGCGGGCACTTGGACTATCTAGGTCAACTAGTGGGCCCTTGTACTATGTAGGTTAACTAGCGAGCACTTGGACTATCTAGGTTAACTAACGAACCTTGGACTATGTAGGTTAACTAGCGTGCCTTTGGTTATGTAGGTTAACTTGCGGGCACTTGGACGATCTAGGTTAACTAGAGGGCACATGGACTATCTAGGTTAACTAGCGGGCACTTGGATGATCAATGTTAACTAGCGGGCACATGGACTATCTAGGTTAGCTAATGGGAACATGGACTAAGTACGTCCCCTAGTGGGCACTTGGACTATCTAGGTTGACTAACAGGCACTTGGGTTATCTAGGTTACCTAGCGGGCACTTGTACTATCTAGGATACCAAGCTGGCACTTGGACTATGTAGGTCAACTAGCGGGCCCTTGGACTATCTAGGTTAGCTAACGGGCACTTAGATTATGTAGGTTAACTAGCGGGCACTTGGAATATGTAGTTTAACTAGCGGGCCCTTGGAATATGTAGGTTTACTTGCGGGTCCTTCGACTATCTAGGTTCCCTAAAGGGCACTTGGACTATCTAGGTTACCGAAAAGGCACTTGGACTATCTAGGTTATCTAGCGGGCACTTGGACTATGTAGGCTAACTAGGGGGTCCTTGGACTATCTAGGTTACCTAGCGGGTACTTGAACTATCTAGGTTAACTAGCGGGCACTTGGACTATGTAGGTTAACTAGCGGACACTTGCACTATGTAGGTTACCTAGCAGGCACTTGGACTATCTAGGTTAACTAGCGGGCACTTGGACTATCTAGGTTGCCTAGCGGGCACTTGCACTATGTAGGTTAACTAGCGTGCCCTTGGACTATCTAGGATACGTAGTGGGCACTTGGTATATAGGTTAAAGAGAGGGCACTTGGACTATATAGGTTAACTAGCGGGCCCTTGCACTATGTAGGCTAACTAGCGGGCCCATGGATTATGTAGGTTTACTAGCAGACACTTTGACTATCTATGTTAACTAGCGGGCACTTGGACTATGTAGTTTCCCTAGCAGGCATTTGGACTATTTAGGTTACCTAGCGGCACTTGGACTATGTAGGTTACCTAGCGGGCACTTGGACTATCTAGGTTACCTAGCAGGCACTTTGACTATCTAGGTTAACTAACGGGCACTTCGACTATGTAGGTTGCCTAGCGGGCACTTGGATTATGTAGGTTCCCTATAGGGCACTTGGACTTTGTAGGTTAACTAGCGGGCACTTGGACTGTCTAGGTTACCTAGTGGGCACTTGGATTATCTCGGTTAACGAACGGGCACTTGGATTATCTAGATTAACGAACGGGCACTTGGATTATGTAGGTTACCTGGCCGCCACTTGGACTATCTATGTTAGCTAACAGGCACTTGGACTATCTAGGTTCCGTAGCGGGCACTTGTACTACGTAGGTTACCTAGCTGGCACTTTGACTATGTAGGTCAACTAGCGGGCCCTTGGACTATCTAGGTTAGCCAACAGGCACTTAGATTATGTAGGTTAACTAGCGGGCACTTGGACTATGTAGGTTTACTAGCGGGCCCTTGGACTATCTAGGTTCCCTAAAGGGCACTTGGACTATCTAGGTTCCCTAAAGGGCACTTGGACTATCTAGGTTACCTAGCGGGCACTTGGACTATGCAGGCTAACTAGGGGGCCCTTTGATCATCTAGGTTACCTAGAGGGTACTTGAAGTTTCTAGGTTACCTAGCGGGCACTTGGACTATCTAGGTTCCCTAAAGGGCACTTGGACTATCTTGGTTAACGAACGGGCACTTGGACTATCTAGATTGCCTAGCGGGCACTTGGACTACGTAGGCTAACTAGGGGGCCCTTGGACGATCTAGGTTACCTAGCGGGTACATGAACTATCTAGGTTAACTAGCGGGCACTTGCAGTATCTAGGTTACCTAGCGGGCACTTGGACTATGTACGTTCCCTAGCGGGCACTTGGACTATGTAGGTTAACTAGTGGACACTTGGACTATCTAGGTTAACTAGCGGACATTTGCACTATGTAGGTTACCTAGCAGGCACTTGGACTATCTAGGTTAACTAGCGGGCACTTGGACTATCTAGGATAACTAGTGTGCACTTGGACTATGTAGGTTCCTTAGCGGGCACTTAGACTATCTAGGTAGGCTAGCGGGCACTTGGACGATATAGGTTAACTAGCGTACCCTTGGAATATCTAGGTTACGTAGCGGGCACTTGGTATATAGGTTAACTAGCGGGCACTTGGACTATGTAGGTTAACTAGAGAACACTTGGACTATCTAGGTTAACTAGTGGGCCCTTGGACTATGTAGGTTAACTAGCGGGCCCTTGGACTATCTAGGTTACCTAGCGGGCACTTGGACTTGTAGGTTAACGAACGGGCTCTTGGACTATGTAGGTTTCCTAGCGGGCACTTGGACTATCTAGGTTAGGTAACGGGCACTTGGACTATCTAGGTTACCTGGACAATGTAAGTTACCTAGCGGGCACTTGGACTATCTAGGTTACATAGCGGGCCCTTGGCTATGTAGGCTAACTATGGGGCCCTTGGACTATCTAGGTTACCTAGCAGGTACTTGAACTATCTAGGTAAACTAGCGGGCACTTGGACTATGTAGGTTAACTAGCGGGCACTTGGACTATGTAGGTTAACTAGCGGACACTTGCACTATGTAGGTTACCTAGCAGGCACTTGGAATATCTAGGTTAACTAGCGGGCACTTGGACTATATAAGTTAACTAGCGTGCACTTGGACTATGTAGGTACCTTATTGGGCACTTGGACTATCTAGGTTGCCTAGCGGACACTTGCACTATGTAGGTTAACTAGCGTGCCCTTGGAATATCTAGGTTACGTTGCGGGCACTTGGTATGTAGGTTAAAGAGCGGGCACTTGGACTATATATGCTAACTAGCGTACACTTGCACGATCTAGGTTAACTAGCGGGCCCTTGCACTATGTAGGTTAACTAGCGGGCCCATGGTTTATGTAGGTTTACTAGCAGGCACTTGGACAATCTAGGTTAACTAGCGGGCACTTGGACTATGTAGTTTCCCTAGAAGGCATTTGGACTATTTAGGTTACCTAGCGGGCACTTGGACTATCTAGGTTACCTAGCAGGCAATTTGACTCTCTATGTTAACTAACGGGCACTTGGACTATGTAGGTAGCCTAGCGGGCACTTGGATTACGTAGGTTCCCTATAGGGCACTTGGACGTTGTAGGTTAACTAGCGGGCACTTGAACTGTCTAGGTTACCTAGTGGGCACTTGGATTATCTCGGTTAACGAATGGGCACTTGGATTATCTAGGTTAACGAACAGGCACTTGGACTATGTAGGTTTCCTAGCCGCCACTTAGACTATCTAGGTTAGCTAACAGGCACTTGGACTATCTAGGCTCCCTAGCGGGCACTTGTACTACCTAGGTTACCTAGCTGGCACTTTGACTATGTAGGTCAACTAGCAGGCCCTTGGACTATCTAGGTTAGCCAACGGGCACTTAGATTATGTAGGTTAACTAGCGGGCACTTGGAATATGTAGGTTAACTAGCGGGCCCATGGACTATGTAGGTTTACTAGCGGGCCCTTGGACTATCTAGGTTCCCTAAAGGGCACTTGGACTATCTAGGTTCCCTAAAGGGCACTTGGACTATCTAGGTTACCTAGCGGGCACTTGGACTATATAGGTTACCTAGCGGGCACTTGGACTGTGTAGGTTACCTAGTGGGCACTTGGACTATCTAGGTTAACGAATGGGCACTTGGAATATGCAGGTAACCTAGCGGGCACTTGGACTGTCTAGGTTACCTAGCGGGCACTTGGACTTCTAGGTTAACGAACGGGCTCTTGGACTATGTAGGTTGCCTAGCTGGCACTTGGACTATCTAGGTTAGGTAACGGGCACTTGGACTATCTAGGTTACCTAGCGGGAACTTGGACAATGTAAGTTACCTAGCGGGCACTTGGACTATCTAGGTTACCTAACGGGCACTTTGACTATCTAGGTTACATAGCGGGCACTTGGACTATGTAGGTTAACTAGCGAGCACTTGGACTCTAGGTTACCTAGCGGGCACTTGGACTATCTAGGTTACCTAGCGGGCCCTTGGACTATGTAGGTTTCCTAGCGGGCACTAGGACTATCTAGGTTAACGAACGGGCACTTGGACTATGTAGGTAACCTAGCGGGCACTTGGACAGTCTAGGTTACCCAGGGGGCACTTGCACTATCTAGGTTAAGGAACTGGCACTTGGACAATGTAGGTTACCTAGCGGGCACTTGGACTATGTAGGATCCCTATCGGATATTTGAACTACTTAGGTTACCTAGCGGGCACTTGGACTATCTAGGTCAGATAGCGGGCACTTGGACCATCTAGGTCAACTACTGGGCCCTTGTACTATGTAGGTTAACTAGCGAGCACTGGACTATCTAGGTTAACTAGCGGACCTTGGACTATGTAGGTTAACTAGCGTGCCTTTGGACTATGTAGGTTAACTTGCGGGCACTTGGACGATCTAAGTTAACTAGAGGGCACTTGGACTATCTAGGTTAACTAGCGGACACTTGGATGATCAATGTTAACTAGCGGGCACTTGGACTATCTAGGTTAGCTAATGGGCACATGGACTAAGTACGTCCCCTAACGGGCACTTGGACTATCTAGGTTAACTAACGGGCACTTAGACTATCTAGGTTACCTAGCGGGCACTTGTACTATCTAGGATACCTAGCTGGCACTTAGATTATGTAGGTTAACTAGCGAGCCCTTGGACTATGTAGGTTTACTTGCGGGCCCTTCGACTATCAAGGTTCCCTAAAGGGCACTTGAACTATCTAGGTTACCGAAAAGGCACTTGGATTATCTAGGTTACCTAGCGGGTACTTGAACTATCTAGGTTAACTAGCGGGCACTTGGACTATGTAGGTTAACTAGCGGACAATTGCACTATGTAGGTTACCTAGCAGGCACTTGGACTATCTAGGTTAACTAGCGGGCACTTGGACTATATAGGTTAACTAGTGTGCACCTGGACTATGTAGGTTCCTTAGCGGGCACTTGGACTATCTAGGTTGCCTAGCGGGCACTTGCACTATGTAGGTTAACTAGCGTGCCCTTGGACTATCTAGGTTACTTAGCGGGCACTTGGTATATAGGCTAACTAGCGGACACTTGCACGATCTAGGTTAACTAGCGGGCCCTTGCACTATGTAGTTTAATTAGCGGGCCCATGGATTATGTAGGTTACCTAGCAGGCACTTGGACTATCTAGTTTAACTAGCAGGCACTTGGACTATGTAGTTTCCCTAGCGGGCATTTGGACTATTTAAGTTACCATCGGGAACTTGGACTATGTAGGTTACCTAGCGGGCACTTGGACTATCTAGGTTACCTAGCAGGCACTTTGACTATCTAGGTTAACTAATGGGCACTTGGAGTATGTAGGTTGCCGAGCGGGCACTTGGATTATGTAGGTTCACTATCGGGCACTTGGACTATGTAGGTTAACTAGCGGGCACTTGGACTGTCTAGGTTACCTAGCGGGTACTTGGATTATCTAGGTTAACGAACGGGCACTTGGACTATGTAGGTTACCTAGCCGCCACTTGGACTATCTAGGTTAGCTAACAGGCACTTGGACTATCTAGATTCCCTAGCGGGCACTTGTACTATCTAGGTTACCTAGCTGGCACTTAGATTATATAGGTTAAATAGCGGGCACTTGGAATATGTAGGTTAACTAGCGGACACTTGCACTATGTAGGTTAACTAGCGGGCCCATGGACTATATAGGTTTACTAGCGGGCCCTTGGACTATCTAGGTTCCCTAAAGGGCACTTGGACTATCTAGGTTACCGAACGGGCACTTGGACTATCTAGGTTACCTAGCGGGCACTTGGACTATGTAGGCTAACTAGGGGGCCCTTGGACGATCTAGGTTACCTAGCGGGTACTTCAACTATCTAGGTTAACTAGCGGGCACTTGCACTATCTAGGTTACCTAGCGGGCACTTGGACTATGTACGTTCCCTAGCGGGCACTTGGACTATCTATGTTAACTAGCGGGCACTTGGAATATGTAGGTTAACTAGTGGACACTTGCACTATATAGGTTACCTAGCAGGCACTTGGACTATCTAGGTTAACTAGCGGGCACTTGGACTATCTAGGTTGCCTGGCGGGCACTTGGAATATGTAGGTTAACTAGCGTGCCCTTGGACTATCTAGGTTACGTAGCGGGCACTTGGTATATAGGTTAACTGGCGGGCACTTGGTATATAGGTTAACTAGCGGGCACATTGACTATGTAGATTAACTAGAGGACACTTGGACTATCTAGGTTAGCTAACGGGCACTTGGACTAAGTACGTCCCCTAGTGGGCACTTGGACTATCTATGTTAACTAGCGGGCACTTGGAATATGTAGGTTAACTAGCGGACACTTGCACTATATAGGTTACCTAGCAGGCACTTGGACTATCTAGGTTAACTAGGGGGCACTTGGACTATGTAGGTCAACTAGCGGGCCCTTGGATTTTATAGGTTAGCCAACGGGCCCTTAGATTATGTAGGTTAACTAGCGGGCACTTGGAATATGTAGGTAAAGTAGCGGACACTTGCACTATGAAGGTTAACTAGCGGGCGCATGGACTATGTAGGTTTACTAGCGGGCCCTTCGACTATCTAGATTCCCTAAAGGGCACTTGGACTATCTAGGTTAACGAACGGGCACTTGGACTATCTAGATTGCCTAGCGGGCATTTGGACTATGTAGGCTAACTAGGGGGCCCTTGGACGATCTAGCTTACCTAGCGGGTACTTGAACTATCTAGGTTAACTAGCGGGCACTTGCAGTATCTAGGTTACCTAGCAGGCACTTGGACTATGTACGTTCCCTAGCGGGCACTTGGACTATCTAGGTTAACTAGCGGGCACTTGGACTATCTAGGATAACTAGTGTGCACTTGGACTATGTAGGTTCCTTAGCGGGCACTTGGACTATCTAGGTAGGCTAGCGGGCACTTGGACGATATAGGTTAACTAGCGTACCCTTGGAATATCTATGATACTTAGTGGGCCCTTGGTATATAGGTTAACTAGCGGGCACTTGGACTATGTAGGTTAACTAGAGGACACTTGGACTATCTAGGTTAACTAGTGGGCCCTTGGATTATGTAGGTTAACTAGCGGGCACTTGGACAATCTAGGTTAACTAGCGGGCCCTTGGAAGATCTAGGTTAACTAGCGGGCACTTGGACTATCAAAGTGAACAAGTGAGCCCTTGGACTAGGTAGGTTAACTAGCGGGCCCTTGGACTATCTAGGTTACCTAGCGGGAACTTGGACTATAAAGGTTACCTAGCGGGCACTTGAACTATGTAGGTTACCTAGCAGGCCCTTGGACTATCTAGGTTAGCCAACGGGCACTTAGAATATGTAGGTTAACTAGCGGGCACTTGGAATATGTAGGTTAACTAGCGGGCCCATGGACTATGTAGGTTTACTAGCGGGCCCTTGGACTATCTAGGTTCTCTAAAGGGCACATGGACTATCTAGGTTCCCTAAAGGGCACTTGGACTATCTAGGTTACCTAGCGGGCACTTGGACTATATAGGTTACCTAGCGGGCACTTGGACTGTGTAGGTTACCTAGTGGGCACTTGGACTATCTAGGTTAACGAATGGGCACTTGGAATATGCAGGTAACTTGGCGGGCACTTGGACTGTCTAGGTTACCTAGCGGGCACTTGGACTTCTAGGTTAAGGAACGGGCTCTTGGACTATGTAGGTTGCCTAGCTGGCACTTGGACTATCTAGGTTACCTAGCGGGAACTTGGACAATGTAAGTTACCTAGCGGGAACTTGGACAATGTAAGTTACCTAACGGGCACTTTGACTATCTAGGTTACATAGCGGGCACTTGGATTATGTAGGTTAACTAGCGAGCACTTGGACTCTAGGTTACCTAGCGGGAACTTGGACTATGTAGGTTAACTAGAGGACACTTGGACTATCTAGGTTAACTAGTGGGCCCTTGGACTATGTAGGTTAACTAGCGGGCACTTGGACAATCTAGGTTAACTAGCGGGCACTTGGAAGATCTAGGTTAACTAGCGGGCACTTGGACTATCAAAGTGAACAAGTGAGCCCTTGGACTGGGTAGGTTAACTAGCGGGCCCTTGGACTATCTAGGTTACCTAGCGGGCACTTGGACTATAAAGGTTACCTAGCGGGCACTTGAACTATGTAGGTTACCTAGTGGGCACTTGGACTATCTAGGTTAACGAATGGGCACTTGGAATATGCAGGTAACCTAGCGGGCACTTGGACTGTCTAGGTTACCTAGCGGGCACTTGGACTATCTAGGTTAGGTAACGGGCACTTGGGCTATCTAGTTTACCTAGCGGGAACTTGGACAATGTAAGTTACCTAGCGGGCACTTGGACTATCTAGGTTACATAGGGGGCCCTTGGACTATGTAGGCTAACTAGGGGGCCCTTGGACTATCTAGGTTACCTAGCAGGTACTTGAACTATCTAGGTAAACTAGCGGGCACTTGGACTATGTAGGTTAACTAGCAGTCACTTGGAATATCTAGGTTAACTAGCGGGCACTTGGACTATATAGGTTAACTAGCGTGCACTTGGACTATGTAGGTTCCTTAGCGGGCACTTGGACTATCTAGGTTGCCTAGCGGGCACTTGCACTATGTAGGTTAACTAGCGTGCCCTTGGAATATCTAGGTTATGTAGCGGGCACTTGGTATATAGGTTAAAGAGTGGGCACTTGGACTATATAGGCTAACTAGCGTACACTTGCACGATCTAGGTTAACTAGCGGGCCCTTGCACTATGTAGGTTAACTAGCGGGCCCATGGATTATGTAGGTTTACTAGCAGGCACTTGGACAATCTAGGTTAACTAGCGGGCACTTGGACTATGTAGTTTCCCTAGAAGGCATTTGGACTATTTAGGTTACCTAGCGGGCACTTGGACTATCTAGGTTACCTAGCAGGCATTTTGACTCTCTAGGTTAACTAACGGGCACTTGGACTATGTAGGTAGCCTAGCGGGCACTTGGATTACGTAGGTTCCCTATAGGGCACTTGGACGTTGTAGGTTAACTAGCGGGCACTTGGACTGTCTAGGTTACCTAGTGGGCACTTGGATTATCTCGGTCAACGAATGGGCACTTGGATTATCTAGGTTAACGAACAGGCACTTGGACTATGTAGGTTTCCTAGCCGCCACTTGGACTATCTAGGTTAGCTAACAGGCACTTGGACTATCTAGGCTCCCTAGCGGGCACTTGTACTACCTAGGTTACCTAGCTGGCACTTTGACTATGTAGGTCAACTAGCAGGCCCTTGGACTATCTAGGTTAGCCAACGGGCACTTAGATTATGTAGGTTAACTAGCGGGCACTTGGAATATGTAGGTTAACTAGCGGGCCCATGGACTATGTAGGTTTACTAGCGGGCCCTTGGACTATCTAGGTTCCCTAAAGGGCACTTGGACTATCTAGGTTACCTAGCGGGCACTTGGACTATATAGGTTACCTAGCGGGCACTTGGACTGTGTAGGTTACCTAGTGGGCACTTGGACTATCTAGGTTAACGAATGGGCACTTGGAATATGTAGGTTAACTAGCGGGCACTTGGAATATGTAGGTTAACTAACGGGCCCATGGACTATGTAGGTTTACTAGCGGGCCCTTGGACTATCTAGGTTCCCTAAAGGGCACTTGGACTATCTAGGTTACCTAGCGGGCACTTGGACTATATAGGTTACCTAGAGGGCACTTGGACTGTGTAGGTTACCTAGTGGGCACTTGGACTATCTAGGTTAACGAATGGGCACTTGGAATATGCAGGTAACCTAGCGGGCACTTGGACTGTCTAGGTTACCTAGCGGGCACTTGGACTTCTAGGTTAACGAACGGGCTCTTGGACTATGTAGGTTGCCTAACTGGCACTTGGACTATCTAGGTTAGGTAACGGGCACTTGGACTATCTAGGTTACCTAGCGGGAACTTGGACAATGTAAGTTACCTAGCGGGCACTTGGACTATCTAGGTTAACTAGCGGACATTTGCACTATGTAGGTTAACTAGCGGGCCCATGGACTATATAGGTTTACTAGCGGGCCCTTGGACTATCTAGGTTCCCTAAAGGGCACTTGGACTATCTAGGTTACCTAGCGGGCACTTGGACTATATAGGTTACCTAGAGGGCACTTGGACTGTGTAGGTTACCTAGTGGGCACTTGGACTATCTAGGTTAACGAATGGGCACTTGGAATATGCAGGTAACCTAGCGGGCACTTGGACTGTCTAGGTTACCTAGCGGGCACTTGGACTTCTAGGTTAACGAACGGGCTCTTGGACTATGTAGGTTGCCTAACTGGCACTTGGACTATCTAGGTTAGGTAACGGGCACTTGGACTATCTAGGTTACCTAGCGGGAACTTGGACAATGTAAGTTACCTAGCGGGCACTTGGAATATGTAGGTTAACTAGCGGACACTTGCACTATGTAGGTTAACTAGCGGGCCCATGGACTATATAGGTTTACTAGCGGGCCCTTGGACTATCTAGGTTCCCTAAAGGGCACTTGGACTATCTAGGTTACCGAACGGGCACTTGGACTATCTAGGTTACCTAGCGGGCACTTGGACTATGTAGGCTAACTAGGGGGCCCTTGGACGATCTAGGTTACCTAGCGGGTACTTCAACTATCTAGGTTAACTAGCGGGCACTTGCACTATCTAGGTTACCTAGCGGGCACTTGGACTATGTACGTTCCCTAGCGGGCACTTGGACTATCTATGTTAACTAGCGGGCACTTGGAATATGTAGGTTAACTAGTGGACACTTGCACTATATAGGTTACCTAGCAGGCACTTGGACTATCTAGGTTAACTAGCGGGCACTTGGACTATCTAGGTTGCCTGGCGGGCACTTGGAATATGTAGGTTAACTAGCGTGCCCTTGGACTATCTAGGTTACGTAGCGGGCACTTGGTATATAGGTTAACTGGCGGGCACTTGGTATATAGGTTAACTAGCGGGCACATTGACTATGTAGATTAACTAGAGGACACTTGGACTATCTAGGTTAGCTAACGGGCACTTGGACTAAGTACGTCCCCTAGTGGGCACTTGGACTATCTATGTTAACTAGCGGGCACTTGGAATATGTAGGTTAACTAGCGGACACTTGCACTATATAGGTTACCTAGCAGGCACTTGGACTATCTAGGTTAACTAGGGGGCACTTGGACTATGTAGGTCAACTAGCGGGCCCTTGGATTTTATAGGTTAGCCAACGGGCCCTTAGATTATGTAGGTTAACTAGCGGGCACTTGGAATATGTAGGTAAAGTAGCGGACACTTGCACTATGAAGGTTAACTAGCGGGCGCATGGACTATGTAGGTTTACTAGCGGGCCCTTCGACTATCTAGATTCCCTAAAGGGCACTTGGACTATCTAGGTTAACGAACGGGCACTTGGACTATCTAGATTGCCTAGCGGGCATTTGGACTATGTAGGCTAACTAGGGGGCCCTTGGACGATCTAGCTTACCTAGCGGGTACTTGAACTATCTAGGTTAACTAGCGGGCACTTGCAGTATCTAGGTTACCTAGCGGGCACTTGGACTATGTACGTTCCCTAGCGGGCACTTGGACTATCTAGGTTAACTAGCGGGCACTTGGACTATCTAGGATAACTAGTGTGCACTTGGACTATGTAGGTTCCTTAGCGGGCACTTGGACTATCTAGGTAGGCTAGCGGGCACTTGGACGATATAGGTTAACTAGCGTACCCTTGGAATATCTATGATACTTAGTGGGCCCTTGGTATATAGGTTAACTAGCGGGCACTTGGACTATGTAGGTTAACTAGAGGACACTTGGACTATCTAGGTTAACTAGTGGGCCCTTGGATTATGTAGGTTAACTAGCGGGCACTTGGACAATCTAGGTTAACTAGCGGGCCCTTGGAAGATCTAGGTTAACTAGCGGGCACTTGGACTATCAAAGTGAACAAGTGAGCCCTTGGACTAGGTAGGTTAACTAGCGGGCCCTTGGACTATCTAGGTTACCTAGCGGGAACTTGGACTATAAAGGTTACCTAGCGGGCACTTGAACTATGTAGGTTACCTAGCAGGCCCTTGGACTATCTAGGTTAGCCAACGGGCACTTAGAATATGTAGGTTAACTAGCGGGCACTTGGAATATGTAGGTTAACTAGCGGGCCCATGGACTATGTAGGTTTACTAGCGGGCCCTTGGACTATCTAGGTTCTCTAAAGGGCACATGGACTATCTAGGTTCCCTAAAGGGCACTTGGACTATCTAGGTTACCTAGCGGGCACTTGGACTATATAGGTTACCTAGCGGGCACTTGGACTGTGTAGGTTACCTAGTGGGCACTTGGACTATCTAGGTTAACGAATGGGCACTTGGAATATGCAGGTAACTTGGCGGGCACTTGGACTGTCTAGGTTACCTAGCGGGCACTTGGACTTCTAGGTTAAGGAACGGGCTCTTGGACTATGTAGGTTGCCTAGCTGGCACTTGGACTATCTAGGTTACCTAGCGGGAACTTGGACAATGTAAGTTACCTAGCGGGAACTTGGACAATGTAAGTTACCTAACGGGCACTTTGACTATCTAGGTTACATAGCGGGCACTTGGATTATGTAGGTTAACTAGCGAGCACTTGGACTCTAGGTTACCTAGCGGGAACTTGGACTATGTAGGTTAACTAGAGGACACTTGGACTATCTAGGTTAACTAGTGGGCCCTTGGACTATGTAGGTTAACTAGCGGGCACTTGGACAATCTAGGTTAACTAGCGGGCACTTGGAAGATCTAGGTTAACTAGCGGGCACTTGGACTATCAAAGTGAACAAGTGAGCCCTTGGACTGGGTAGGTTAACTAGCGGGCCCTTGGACTATCTAGGTTACCTAGCGGGCACTTGGACTATAAAGGTTACCTAGCGGGCACTTGAACTATGTAGGTTACCTAGTGGGCACTTGGACTATCTAGGTTAACGAATGGGCACTTGGAATATGCAGGTAACCTAGCGGGCACTTGGACTGTCTAGGTTACCTAGCGGGCACTTGGACTATCTAGGTTAGGTAACGGGCACTTGGGCTATCTAGTTTACCTAGCGGGAACTTGGACAATGTAAGTTACCTAGCGGGCACTTGGACTATCTAGGTTACATAGGGGGCCCTTGGACTATGTAGGCTAACTAGGGGGCCCTTGGACTATCTAGGTTACCTAGCAGGTACTTGAACTATCTAGGTAAACTAGCGGGCACTTGGACTATGTAGGTTAACTAGCAGTCACTTGGAATATCTAGGTTAACTAGCGGGCACTTGGACTATATAGGTTAACTAGCGTGCACTTGGACTATGTAGGTTCCTTAGCGGGCACTTGGACTATCTAGGTTGCCTAGCGGGCACTTGCACTATGTAGGTTAACTAGCGTGCCCTTGGAATATCTAGGTTATGTAGCGGGCACTTGGTATATAGGTTAAAGAGTGGGCACTTGGACTATATAGGCTAACTAGCGTACACTTGCACGATCTAGGTTAACTAGCGGGCCCTTGCACTATGTAGGTTAACTAGCGGGCCCATGGATTATGTAGGTTTACTAGCAGGCACTTGGACAATCTAGGTTAACTAGCGGGCACTTGGACTATGTAGTTTCCCTAGAAGGCATTTGGACTATTTAGGTTACCTAGCGGGCACTTGGACTATCTAGGTTACCTAGCAGGCATTTTGACTCTCTAGGTTAACTAACGGGCACTTGGACTATGTAGGTAGCCTAGCGGGCACTTGGATTACGTAGGTTCCCTATAGGGCACTTGGACGTTGTAGGTTAACTAGCGGGCACTTGGACTGTCTAGGTTACCTAGTGGGCACTTGGATTATCTCGGTCAACGAATGGGCACTTGGATTATCTAGGTTAACGAACAGGCACTTGGACTATGTAGGTTTCCTAGCCGCCACTTGGACTATCTAGGTTAGCTAACAGGCACTTGGACTATCTAGGCTCCCTAGCGGGCACTTGTACTACCTAGGTTACCTAGCTGGCACTTTGACTATGTAGGTCAACTAGCAGGCCCTTGGACTATCTAGGTTAGCCAACGGGCACTTAGATTATGTAGGTTAACTAGCGGGCACTTGGAATATGTAGGTTAACTAGCGGGCCCATGGACTATGTAGGTTTACTAGCGGGCCCTTGGACTATCTAGGTTCCCTAAAGGGCACTTGGACTATCTAGGTTACCTAGCGGGCACTTGGACTATATAGGTTACCTAGCGGGCACTTGGACTGTGTAGGTTACCTAGTGGGCACTTGGACTATCTAGGTTAACGAATGGGCACTTGGAATATGTAGGTTAACTAGCGGGCACTTGGAATATGTAGGTTAACTAACGGGCCCATGGACTATGTAGGTTTACTAGCGGGCCCTTGGACTATCTAGGTTCCCTAAAGGGCACTTGGACTATCTAGGTTACCTAGCGGGCACTTGGACTATATAGGTTACCTAGAGGGCACTTGGACTGTGTAGGTTACCTAGTGGGCACTTGGACTATCTAGGTTAACGAATGGGCACTTGGAATATGCAGGTAACCTAGCGGGCACTTGGACTGTCTAGGTTACCTAGCGGGCACTTGGACTTCTAGGTTAACGAACGGGCTCTTGGACTATGTAGGTTGCCTAACTGGCACTTGGACTATCTAGGTTAGGTAACGGGCACTTGGACTATCTAGGTTACCTAGCGGGAACTTGGACAATGTAAGTTACCTAGCGGGCACTTGGACTATCTAGGTTAACTAGCGGACATTTGCACTATGTAGGTTACCTAGCAGGCACTTGGACTATTTGGTTAACTAGCGGGCACTTGGACTATCTAGGATAACTAGTGTGCACTTGGACTATGTAGGTTCCTTAGCGGGCACTTGGACTATCTAGGTAGGCTAGCGGGCACTTGGACGATATAGGTTAACTAGCGTACCCTTGGAATATCTAGGTTAAGTAGCGGGCACTTGGTATATAGGTTAACTAGCGGGCACTTGGACTATGTAGGTTAACTAGAGAACACTTGGACTATCTAGGTTAACTAGTGGGCCCTTGGACTATGTAGGTTAACTAGCGGGCACTTGGACAATCTAGGTTAACTAGCGGGCACTTGGAAGATCTAGGTTAACTAGCGGGCACTTGGACTATCAAAGTGAACAAGTGAGCCCTTGGACTAGGTAGGTTAACTAGCGGGCCCTTGGACTATCTAGGTTACCTAGCGGGCACTTGAACTATGTAGGTTACCTAGTGGGCACTTGGACTATCTAGGTTAACGAATGGGCACTTGGAATATGCAGGTAACCTAGCGGGCACTTGAACTGTCTAGGTTACCTAGCGGGCACTTGGACTTGTAGGTTAACGAACGGGCTCTTGGACTATGTAGGTTTCCTAGCGGGCACTTGGACTATCTAGGTTAGGTAACGGGCACTTGGACTATCTAGGTTACCTGGACAATGTAAGTTACCTAGCGGGCACTTGGACTATCTAGGTTACATAGCGGGCCCTTGGCTATGTAGGCTAACTAGGGGGCCCTTGGACTATCTAGGTTACCTAGCAGGTACTTGAACTATCTAGGTAAACTAGCGGACACTTGCACGATCTAGGTTAACTAGCGGGCCCTTGCACTATGTAGGTTAACTAGCGGGCCCATGGATTATGTAGGTTTACTAGCAGGCACTTGGACAATCTAGGTTAACTAGCGGGCACTTGGACTATGTAGTTTCCCTAGAAGGCATTTGGACTATTTAGGTTACCTAGCGGGCACTTGGACTATCTAGGTTACCTAGCAGGCCTTTTGACTCTCTAGGTTAACTAACGGGCACTTGGACTATGTAGGTAGCCTAGCGGGCACTTGGATTACGTAGGTTCCCTATAGGGCACTTGGACGTTGTAGGTTAACTAGCGGGCACTTGGACTGTCTAGGTTACCTAGTGGGCACTTGGATTATCTCGGTCAACGAATGGGCACTTGGATTATCTAGGTTAACGAACAGGCACTTGGACTATGTAGGTTTCCTAGCCGCCACTTGGACTATCTAGGTTAGCTAACAGGCACTTGGACTATCTAGGCTCCCTAGCGGGCACTTGTACTACCTAGGTTACCTAGCTGGCACTTGAACTATGTAGGTTACCTAGCAGGCCCTTGGACTATCTAGGTTAGCCAACGGGCACTTAGAATATGTAGGTTAACTAGCGGGCACTTGGAATATGTAGGTTAACTAGCGGGCCCATGGACTATGTAAGTTTACTAGCGGGCCCTTGGACTATCTAGGTTCTCTAAAGGGCACATGGACTATCTAGGTTCCCTAAAGGGCACTTGGACTATCTAGGTTACCTAGCGGGCACTTGGACTATATAGGTTACCTAGCGGGCACTTGGACTGTGTAGGTTACCTAGTGGGCACTTGGACTATCTAGGTTAACGAATGGGCACTTGGAATATGCAGGTAACCTAGCGGGCACTTGGACTGTCTAGGTTACCTAGCGGGCACTTGGACTTCTAGGTTAAGGAACGGGCTCTTGGACTATGTAGGTTGCCTAGCTGGCACTTGGACTATCTAGGTTACCTAGCGGGAACTTGGACAATGTAAGTTACCTAGCGGGAACTTGGACAATGTAAGTTACCTAACGGGCACTTTGACTATCTAGGTTACATAGCGGGCACTTGGATTATGTAGGTTAACTAGCGAGCACTTGGACTCTAGGTTACCTAGCGGGAACTTGGACTATGTAGGTTAACTAGAGGACACTTGGACTATCTAGGTTAACTAGTGGGCCCTTGGACTATGTAGGTTAACTAGCGGGCACTTGGACAATCTAGGTTAACTAGCGGGCACTTGGAAGATCTAGGTTAACTAGCGGGCACTTGGACTATCAAAGTGAACAAGTGAGCCCTTGGACTGGGTAGGTTAACTAGCGGGCCCTTGGACTATCTAGGTTACCTAGCGGGCACTTGGACTATAAAGGTTACCTAGCGGGCACTTGAACTATGTAGGTTACCTAGTGGGCACTTGGACTATCTAGGTTAACGAATGGGCACTTGGAATATGCAGGTAACCTAGCGGGCACTTGGACTGTCTAGGTTACCTAGCGGGCACTTGGACTATCTAGGTTAGGTAACGGGCACTTGGGCTATCTAGTTTACCTAGCGGGAACTTGGACAATGTAAGTTACCTAGCGGGCACTTGGACTATCTAGGTTACATAGGGGGCCCTTGGACTATGTAGGCTAACTAGGGGGCCCTTGGACTATCTAGGTTACCTAGCAGGTACTTGAACTATCTAGGTAAACTAGCGGGCACTTGGACTATGTAGGTTAACTAGCAGTCACTTGGAATATCTAGGTTAACTAGCGGGCACTTGGACTATATAGGTTAACTAGCGTGCACTTGGACTATGTAGGTTCCTTAGCGGGCACTTGGACTATCTAGGTTGCCTAGCGGGCACTTGCACTATGTAGGTTAACTAGCGTGCCCTTGGAATATCTAGGTTATGTAGCGGGCACTTGGTATATAGGTTAAAGAGTGGGCACTTGGACTATATAGGCTAACTAGCGTACACTTGCACGATCTAGGTTAACTAGCGGGCCCTTGCACTATGTAGGTTAACTAGCGGGCCCATGGATTATGTAGGTTTACTAGCAGGCACTTGGACAATCTAGGTTAACTAGCGGGCACTTGGACTATGTAGTTTCCCTAGAAGGCATTTGGACTATTTAGGTTACCTAGCGGGCACTTGGACTATCTAGGTTACCTAGCAGGCATTTTGACTCTCTAGGTTAACTAACGGGCACTTGGACTATGTAGGTAGCCTAGCGGGCACTTGGATTACGTAGGTTCCCTATAGGGCACTTGGACGTTGTAGGTTAACTAGCGGGCACTTGGACTGTCTAGGTTACCTAGTGGGCACTTGGATTATCTCGGTCAACGAATGGGCACTTGGATTATCTAGGTTAACGAACAGGCACTTGGACTATGTAGGTTTCCTAGCCGCCACTTGGACTATCTAGGTTAGCTAACAGGCACTTGGACTATCTAGGCTCCCTAGCGGGCACTTGTACTACCTAGGTTACCTAGCTGGCACTTTGACTATGTAGGTCAACTAGCAGGCCCTTGGACTATCTAGGTTAGCCAACGGGCACTTAGATTATGTAGGTTAACTAGCGGGCACTTGGAATATGTAGGTTAACTAGCGGGCCCATGGACTATGTAGGTTTACTAGCGGGCCCTTGGACTATCTAGGTTCCCTAAAGGGCACTTGGACTATCTAGGTTACCTAGCGGGCACTTGGACTATATAGGTTACCTAGCGGGCACTTGGACTGTGTAGGTTACCTAGTGGGCACTTGGACTATCTAGGTTAACGAATGGGCACTTGGAATATGTAGGTTAACTAGCGGGCACTTGGAATATGTAGGTTAACTAACGGGCCCATGGACTATGTAGGTTTACTAGCGGGCCCTTGGACTATCTAGGTTCCCTAAAGGGCACTTGGACTATCTAGGTTACCTAGCGGGCACTTGGACTATATAGGTTACCTAGAGGGCACTTGGACTGTGTAGGTTACCTAGTGGGCACTTGGACTATCTAGGTTAACGAATGGGCACTTGGAATATGCAGGTAACCTAGCGGGCACTTGGACTGTCTAGGTTACCTAGCGGGCACTTGGACTTCTAGGTTAACGAACGGGCTCTTGGACTATGTAGGTTGCCTAACTGGCACTTGGACTATCTAGGTTAGGTAACGGGCACTTGGACTATCTAGGTTACCTAGCGGGAACTTGGACAATGTAAGTTACCTAGCGGGCACTTGGACTATCTAGGTTAACTAGCGGACATTTGCACTATGTAGGTTACCTAGCAGGCACTTGGACTATTTGGTTAACTAGCGGGCACTTGGACTATCTAGGATAACTAGTGTGCACTTGGACTATGTAGGTTCCTTAGCGGGCACTTGGACTATCTAGGTAGGCTAGCGGGCACTTGGACGATATAGGTTAACTAGCGTACCCTTGGAATATCTAGGTTGAGTAGCGGGCACTTGGTATATAGGTTAACTAGCGGGCACTTGGACTATGTAGGTTAACTAGAGAACACTTGGACTATCTAGGTTAACTAGTGGGCCCTTGGACTATGTAGGTTAACTAGCGGGCACTTGGACAATCTAGGTTAACTAGCGGGCACTTGGAAGATCTAGGTTAACTAGCGGGCACTTGGACTATCAAAGTGAACAAGTGAGCCCTTGGACTAGGTAGGTTAACTAGCGGGCCCTTGGACTATCTAGGTTACCTAGCGGGCACTTGAACTATGTAGGTTACCTAGTGGGCACTTGGACTATCTAGGTTAACGAATGGGCACTTGGAATATGCAGGTAACCTAGCGGGCACTTGAACTGTCTAGGTTACCTAGCGGGCACTTGGACTTGTAGGTTAACGAACGGGCTCTTGGACTATGTAGGTTTCCTAGCGGGCACTTGGAGTATCTAGGTTAGGTAACGGGCACTTGGACTATCTAGGTTACCTGGACAATGTAAGTTACCTAGCGGGCACTTGGACTATCTAGGTTACATAGCGGGCCCTTGGCTATGTAGGCTAACTAGGGGGCCCTTGGACTATCTAGGTTACCTAGCAGGTACTTGAACTATCTAGGTAAACTAGCGGACACTTGCACGATCTAGGTTAACTAGCGGGCCCTTGCACTATGTAGGTTAACTAGCGGGCCCATGGATTATGTAGGTTTACTAGCAGGCACTTGGACAATCTAGGTTAACTAGCGGGCACTTGGACTATGTAGTTTCCCTAGAAGGCATTTGGACTATTTAGGTTACCTAGCGGGCACTTGGACTATCTAGGTTACCTAGCAGGCCTTTTGACTCTCTAGGTTAACTAACGGGCACTTGGACTATGTAGGTAGCCTAGCGGGCACTTGGATTACGTAGGTTCCCTATAGGGCACTTGGACGTTGTAGGTTAACTAGCGGGCACTTGGACTGTCTAGGTTACCTAGTGGGCACTTGGATTATCTCGGTCAACGAATGGGCACTTGGATTATCTAGGTTAACGAACAGGCACTTGGACTATGTAGGTTTCCTAGCCGCCACTTGGACTATCTAGGTTAGCTAACAGGCACTTGGACTATCTAGGCTCCCTAGCGGGCACTTGTACTACCTAGGTTACCTAGCTGGCACTTTGACTATGTAGGTCAACTAGCAGGCCCTTGGACTATCTAGGTTAGCCAACGGGCACTTAGATTATGTAGGTTAACTAGCGGGCACTTGGAATATGTAGGTTAACTAGCGGGCCCATGGACTATGTAGGTTTACTAGCGGGCCCTTGGACTATCTAGGTTCCCTAAAGGGCACTTGGACTATCTAGGTTACCTAGCGGGCACTTGGACTATATAGGTTACCTAGAGGGCACTTGGACTGTGTAGGTTACCTAGTGGGCACTTGGACTATCTAGGTTAACGAATGGGCACTTGGAATATGCAGGTAACCTAGCGGGCACTTGGACTGTCTAGGTTACCTAGCGGGCACTTGGACTTCTAGGTTAACGAACGGGCTCTTGGACTATGTAGGTTGCCTAACTGGCACTTGGACTATCTAGGTTAGGTAACGGGCACTTGGACTATCTAAGTTACCTAGCGGGAACTTGGACAATGTAAGTTACCTAGCGGGCACTTGGACTATCTAGGTTAACTAGCGGACATTTGCACTATGTAGGTTACCTAGCAGGCACTTGGACTATCTAGGTTAACTAGCGGGCACTTGGACTATCTAGGATAACTAGTGTGCACTTGGACTATGTAGGTTCCTTAGCGGGCACTTGGACTATCTAGGTAGGCTAGCGGGCACTTGGACGATATAGGTTAACTAGCGTACCCTTGGAATATCTAGGTTAAGTAGCGGGCACTTGGTATATAGGTTAACTAGCGGGCACTTGGACTATGTAGGTTAACTAGAGAACACTTGGACTATCTAGGTTAACTAGTGGGCCCTTGGACTATGTAGGTTAACTAGCGGGCACTTGGACAATCTAGGTTAACTAGCGGGCACTTGGAAGATCTAGGTTAACTAGCGGGCACTTGGACTATCAAAGTGAACAAGTGAGCCCTTGGACTAGGTAGGTTAACTAGCGGGCCCTTGGACTATCTAGGTTACCTAGCGGGCACTTGGACTATAAAGGTTACCTAGCGGGCACTTGAACTATGTAGGTTACCTAGTGGGCACTTGGACTATCTAGGTTAACGAATGGGCACTTGGAATATGCAGGTAACCTAGCGGGCACTTGAACTGTCTAGGTTACCTAGCGGGCACTTGGACTTGTAGGTTAACGAACGGGCTCTTGGACTATGTAGGTTTCCTAGCGGGCACTTGGACTATCTAGGTTAGGTAACGGGCACTTGGACTATCTAGGTTACCTGGACAATGTAAGTTACCTAGCGGGCACTTGGACTATCTAGGTTACATAGCGGGCCCTTGGCTATGTAGGCTAACTAGGGGGCCCTTGGACTATCTAGGTTACCTAGCAGGTACTTGAACTATCTAGGTAAACTAGCGGGCACTTGGACTATGTAGGTTAACTAGCGGACACTTGCACTATGTAGGTTACCTAGCAGGCACTTGGAATATCTAGGTTAACTAGCGGGCACTTGGACTCTATAAGTTAACTAGCGTGCACTTGGACTATGTAGGTTCCTTATTGGGCACTTGGACTATCTAGGTTGCCTAGCGGGCACTTGCACTATGTAGGTTAACTAGCGTGCCCTTGGAATATCTAGGTTACGTTGCGGGCACTTGGTATGTAGGTTAAAGAGCGGGCACTTGGACTATATATGCTAACTAGCGTACACTTGCACGATCTAGGTTAACTAGCGGGCCCTTGCACTATGTAGGTTAACTAGCGGGCCCATGGTTTATGTAGGTTTACTAGCAGGCACTTGGACAATCTAGGTTAACTAGCGGGCACTTGGACTATGTAGTTTCCCTAGAAGGCATTTGGACTATTTAGGTTACCTAGCGGGCACTTGGACTATCTAGGTTACCTAGCAGGCAATTTGACTCTCTAGGTTAACTAACGGGCACTTGGACTATGTAGGTAGCCTAGCGGGCACTTGGATTACGTAGGTTCCCTATAGGGCACTTGGACGTTGTAGGTTAACTAGCGGGCACTTGGACTGTCTAGGTTACCTAGTGGGCACTTGGATTATCTCGGTAAACGAATGGGCACTTGGATTATCTAGGTTAACGAACAGGCACTTGGACTATGTAGGTTTCCTAGCCGCCACTTGGACTATCTAGGTTAGCTAACAGGCACTTGGACTATCTAGGCTCCCTAGCGGGCACTTGTACTACCTAGGTTACCTAGCTGGCACTTTGACTATGTAGGTCAACTAGCAGGCCCTTGGACTATCTAGGTTAGCCAACGGGCACTTAGATTATGTAGGTTAACTAGCGGGCACTTGGAATATGTAGGTTAACTATCGGGCCCATGGACTATGTAGGTTTACTAGCGGGCCCTTGGACTATCTAGGTTCCCTAAAGGGCACTTGGACTATCTAGGTTCCCTAAAGGGCACTTGGACTATCTAGGTTACCTAGCGGGCACTTGGACTGTGTAGGTTACCTAGTGGGCACTTGGACTGTCTAGGTTAACGAATGGGCACTTGGAATATGCAGGTAACCTAGCGGGCACTTGGACTGTCTAGGTTACCTAGCGGGCACTTGGACTTCTAGGTTAACGAACGGGCTCTTGGACTAAGTAGGTTGCCTAGCTGGCACTTGGACTATCTAGGTTAGGCAACGGGCACTTGGACTATCTAGGTTACCTAGCGGGAACTTGGACAATGTAAGTTACCTAGCGGGCACTTGGACGATATAGGTTAACTAGCGTACCCTTGGAATATCTAGGATACGTAGTGGGCCCTTGGTATATAGGTTAACTAGCGGGCACTTGGACTATGTAGGTTAACTAGAGGACACTTGGACTATCTAGGTTAACTAGTGGGCCCTTGGACTATGTAGGTTAACTAGCGGGCACTTGGACAATCTAGGTTAACTAGCGGGCACTTGGAAGATCTAGGTTAACTAGCGGGCACTTGGACTATCAAAGTGAACAAGTGAGCCCTTGGACTAGGTAGGTTAACTAGCGGGCCCTTGGACTATCTAGGTTACCTAGCGAGCACTTGGACTATAAAGGTTACCTAGCGGGCACTTGAACTATGTAGGTTACCTAGCAGGCCCTTGGACTATCTAGGTTAGCCAACGGGCACTTAGAATATGTAGGTTAACTAGCGGGCACTTGGAATATGTAGGTTAACTAGCGGGCCCATGGACTATGTAGGTTTACCAGCGGGCCCTTGGACTATCTAGGTTCCATAAAGGGCACATGGACTATCTAGGTTCCCTAAGGGCACTTGGACTATCTAGGTTACCTAGCGGGCACTTGGACTATATAGGTTACCTAGCGGGCACTTGGACTGTGTAGGTTACCTAGTGGGCACTTGGACTATCTAGGTTAACGAATGGGCTCTTGGAATATGCAGGTAACCTAGCGGGCACTTGGACTGTCTAGGTTACCTAGCGGGCACTTGGACTTCTAGGTTAAGGAACGGGCTCTTGGACTATGTAGGTTGCCTAGCTGGCACTTGGACTATCTAGGTTACCTAGCGGGAACTTGGACAATGTAAGTTACCTAGCGGGAACTTGGACAATGTAAGTTACCTAACGGGCACTTTGAATATCTAGGTTACATAGCGGGCACTTGAACTATGTAGGTTAACTACCGAGCACTTGGACTCTAGGTTACCTAGCGGGCACTTGGACTATGTAGGTTAACTAGAGGCCACTTGGACTATCTAGGTTAACTAGTGGGCCCTTGGACTATGTAGGTTAACTAGCGGGCACTTGGACAATCTAGGTTAACTAGCGGGCACTTGGAAGATCTAGGTTAACTAGCGGGCACTTGGACTATCAAAGTGAACAAGTGAGCCCTTGGACTGGGTAGGTTAACTAGCGGGCCCTTGGACTATCAAGGTTACCTAGCGGGCACTTGGACTATAAAGGTTACCTAGCGGGCACTTGAACTATGTAGGTTACCTAGTGGGCACTTGGACTATCTAGGTTAACGAATGGGCACTTGGAATATGCAGGTAACCTAGCGGGCACTTGGACTGTCTAGGTTACCTAGCGGGCACTTGGACTATCTAGGTTAGGTAACGGGCACTTGGACTATCTAGTTTACCTAGCGGGAACTTGGACAATGTAAGTTACCTAGCGGGCACTTGGACTATCTAGGTTACATAGGGGGCCATTGGACTATGTAGGCTAACTAGGGGGCCCTTGGACTATCTAGGTTACCTAGCAGGTACTTGAACTATCTAGGTAAACTAGCGGGCACTTGGACTATGTAGGTTAACTAGCAGGCACTTGGAATATCTAGGTTAACTAGCGGGCACTTGGACTATATAGGTTAACTAGCGTGCACTTGGACTATGTAGGTTCCTTAGCGGGCACTTGGACTATCTAGGTTGCCTAGCGGGCACTTGCACTATGTAGGTTAACTAGCGTGCCCTTGGAATATCTAGGTTACGTAGCGGGCACTTGGTATATAGGTTAAAGAGCGGGCACTTGGACTATATAGGCTAACTAGCGTACACTTGCACGATCTAGGTTAACTAGCGGGCCCTTGCACTATGTAGGTTAACTAGCGGGCCCATGGATTATGTAGGTTACCTAGCAGGCAATTTGACTCTCTAGGTTAACTAACGGGCACTTGGACTATGTAGGTAGCCTAGCGGGCACTTGGATTACGTAGGTTCCCTATAGGGCACTTGGACGTTGTAGGTTAACTAGCGGGCACTTGGACTGTCTAGGTTACCTAGTGGGCACTTGGATTATCTCGGTCAACGAATGGGCACTTGGATTATCTAGGTTAACGAACAGGCACTTGGACTATGTAGGTTTCCTAGCCGCCACTTGGACTATCTAGGTTAGCTAACAGGCACTTGGACTATCTAGGCTCCCTAGCGGGCACTTGTACTACCTAGGTTACCTAGCTGGCACTTTGACTATGTAGGTCAACTAGCAGGCCCTTGGACTATCTAGGTTAGCCAACGGGCACTTAGATTATGTAGGTTAACTAGCGGGCACTTGGAATATGTAGGTTAACTAGCGGGCCCATGGACTATGTAGGTTTACTAGCGGGCCCTTGGACTATCTAGGTTCCCTAAAGGGCACTTGGACTATCTAGGTTCCCTAAAGGGCACTTGGACTATCTAGGTTCCCTAAAGGGCACTTGGACTATATAGGTTACCTAGCGGGCACTTGGACTGTGTAGGTTACCTAGTGGGCACTTGGACTATCTAGGTTAACGAATGGGCACTTGGAATATGCAGGTAACCTAGCGGGCACTTGGACTGTCTAGGTTACCTAGCGGGCACTTGGACTTCTAGGTTAACGAACGGGCTCTTGGACTATGTAGGTTGCCTAACTGGCACTTGGACTATCTAGGTTAGGTAACGGGCACTTGGACTATCTAGGTTACCTAGCGGGAACTTGGACAATGTAAGTTACCTAGCGGGCACTTGGACTATCTAGGTTAACTAGCGGACATTTGCACTATGTAGGTTACCTAGCAGGCACTTGGACTATCTAGGTTAACTAGCGGGCACTTGGACTATCTAGGATAACTAGTGTGCACTTGGACTATGTAGGTTCCTTAGCGGGCACTTGGATTATCTAGGTAGGCTAGCGGGCACTTGGACGATATAGGTTAACTAGCGTACCCTTGGAATATCTAGGTTAAGTAGCGGGCACTTGGTATATAGGTTAACTAGCGGGCACTTGGACTATGTAGGTTAACTAGAGAACACTTGGACTATCTAGGTTAACTAGTGGGCCCTTGGACTATGTAGGTTAACTAGCGGGCACTTGGACAATCTAGGTTAACTACCGGGCACTTGGAAGATCTAGGTTAACTAGCGGGCACTTGGACTATCAAAGTGAACAAGTGAGCCCTTGGACTAGGTAGGTTAACTAGCGGGCCCTTGGACTATCTAGGTTACCTAGCGGGCACTTGGACTATAAAGGTTACATAGCGGGCACTTGGACTATGTAGGTTCCTTAGCAGTCACTTGGACTATGTAGGTTCCAGAGCGGGCACTTGGACTATCTAGGTTCCCTAGCGGGCACTTGTACAATGTAGGTTAATTAGCGGACACTTGGACGATCTAGGTTAACTAGCGGGTACTTGGATTATGTAGGTTAACTAGCGGGCCCTTGAACTATGTAGATTAACTAGCGGCACTTGGACTATCTACATTAACTAGCGGGCCCTTGGACTATGTAGATTGCCTAGCGGGCACTTGGAATATGTAGGTTCCCTAGCGGACACTTGGACTCTGTATGTTCCCTGCGGACACTTGAACTATGTAAGTTAACTACCGGGCACTTGGACTATGTAGGTTAACTAGCGGGCCCTTGGACTATCTAAGTTACCTAGCGGGCACTTGGACTATGTAGGTTAACTACCGGTCACTTGCACTATCTAGGTTACCGAACGGGCATTTGGACTATGTAGGTAACCTAGCGGGCACTTGGAGAGTCTAGGTTACCTAGCGGGCACTTGGACTTCTAGGTTAACGAACGGGCACTTGGACAATGTATGTTGCATAGCGGGCAATTGGACTATCTAGGTTAGGTAACGGGCACTTGCACTATCTAGGTGTCTTAGCGGGCACTTGGACGATCTAGGTTAACTAGAGGGCACTTGGACTATCTAGGTTAACTAGCGTGCACTTGGACTATCTAGGTTTTTAGCGGGTACTTGGACTATGTAGGTTAACTAGCGGGCCCTTGGACTATGTAGATTAACTAGTGGTACTTGGACTATCTATGTTACCTAGCGGGCACTTGGACTATGTAGGTTACCTAGCGGGCACTTGGACTATATAGGTTCCCATTCAGGCATTTGGACTATGTAGGTTACCTAGCGGGCCCTTGGAATATCTAGGTTACCTAGGGGGAACCTGGACTATGTAGGGTAACTAGTGGGCACTTGGACTATCTAGGTTACCTAGCAGGCAATTGGACTATGTAGGTTAACTAGCGGGCACTTGGACTATCTAGGTTACCTAGCGGGCAGTTGGACTATGTACGTTCCCTAGCGGGCACTTGGACTATCTACGTTACCTAGCGGGCACTTGGACTATGTACGTTACCTAGCGGGCACTTGGACTATGTACGTTTCCTAGAGGGTACTTGGACTAGATAGGTTCCCTAGCGGGCACTTGGTCTATCTAGGTTAACTAGCGGGCACTTGGACTATCTAGGTTAACTAGCCAGCACTTGGACCATCTAGGTTAACTAGCGGGCATTTGGAATATTAGGGCCCCTTGCGGGCATTTGGTCTATATTTGTTACCTAGCGGGCACTTGGACGATCTAGGTTAACTAGCGGGCCATTGGACTTTGTAGATTCCAGAGCGGGCACTTGGATTATGTATGTTCCAGAGCGGGCACTTGGACTATGTAGGTTCCTTAGCAGTCACTTGGAGTATGTAGGTTCCAGAGCGGGCACTTGGACTATCTAGGTTCCCTAGCGGGCACTTGTACTATGTAGGTTAATTAGTGGACACTTGGACGATCTAGGTTAACTAGCGGGTACTTGGATTATGTAGGTTAACTAGCGGGCCCTTGAACTATGTAGATTAACTAGCGGCACTTGGACTATCTACATTAACTAGCGGGCCCTTGGACTATGTAGATTGCCTAGCGGGCACTTGGAATATGTAGGTTCCCTAGCGGGCACTTGGACTCTGTATGTTCCCTACGGACACTTGAACTATGTAAGTTAACTACCGGGCACTTGGACTATGTAGGTTAACTAGCGCGCCCTTGGACTATCTAGGTTACCTAGCGGGCACTTGGACTATGTAGGTTAACTACCGGGCACTTGCACTATCTAGGTTACCGAACGGGCATTTGGACTATGTAGGTAACCTAGCGGGCACTTGGAGAGTCTAGGTTACCTAGCGGGCACTTGGACTTCTAGGTTAAGGAATGGGCACTTGGACTATGTATGTTGAATAGCGGGCAATTGGACTATCTAGGTTAGGTAACAGGCACTTGGACTATCTAGGTGTCTTAGCGGGCACTTGGACGATCTAGGTTAACTCGAGGGCACTTGGACTATCTAGGTTAACTAGCGTGCACTTGGACTATATAGGTTTTTAGCGGGTACTTGGACTATGTAGGTTAACTAGCGGGCCCTTGGACTATGTAGATAAACTAGCGGCACTTGGACTATCTACGTTAACTAGCGGGCCCTTGGACTATGTAGATTCCCTAGCGGGCATTTGGACTATATAGATAACCTAGCAGGCACTTAGACTTTGTAGGTTACCTAGCGGCACAAGAACTATCTAGGTTACCTAGCTGGCACTTGAACTATCTACGTTATAGCGGGTTCTTGGAGTATGTAGGTTACCTAGAGGGCTGTTGGATTATCTAAGTTACCAAGTGGGCACTGGGACTATCTAGGTTAATTAACGGGAACTTGGACTATGTAGGTTCCCTAGCGGGCCCTTGGACAATGTAGGTTCCCTAGCGAGCACTTGGACTATGTGGGTTCCCTTGCGGGCATTTGGACTATCTAGGTTACCTAACGGGCACTTGGACTATGTAGGTTCCCTAGCGGGCACTTGGATTATGTACGTTCCCTATCGGGCACTTGGATTCTGTAGGTTAACTAGCGGGCATTTGGACTATGTAGGTTACCTAGCGGGCACTTGCACTATATAGGTTCCCTATCAGGCATTTGGACTATGTAGGTTACCTAGCGGGCCCTTGGACTATCTAGGTTGCCTAGGGGGTACCTGGACTATGTAGTCTAACTAGTGGGCACTTGGACTATCTAGGTTACCTAGCAGGCAATTGGACTATGTAGGTTAACTAGCGGGCACTTGGACTATCTAGGTTACCTAGCGGGCACTTGGACTATGTACGTTCCTTAGCGGGCACTTGGACTATCTATGATACATAGCGGGCACTTGGACTATGTACGTTACCTAGCGGACACTTGGACTATGTACGTTTCCTAGCGGGTACTTGGACTAGATAGGTTCCCTAGCGGGCACTTGGTCTATCTAGGTTAACTAGCGGGCACTTGGACTATCTAGGTTAACTAACGGGAACTTGGACTATGTAGGTTCCCTAGCGGGCCCTTGGACTATGTAGGTTCCCTAGCGAGCACTTGGACTATGTGGGTTCCCTAGCGGGCACTTGGACTATGTAGGTTAACTAGCGGGCACTTGGACTTACTAGGTTAACTAGCGGGCCCTTGGATGATGTAGGTTAACTAGCGGGCCCTTGGACTATGTAGGTTAACTAGCGGGCCCTTGGACGATGTAGGTTAACTAGTGGGCCCTTGGACTATGTAGGTTAACTAGCGGGCCCTTGGACTATGTAGGTTACCTAGTGGGCACTGGGACGATCTAGGTTAACTAGCGGGCCATTGGACTTTGTAGATTCCATAGCGGGCACTTGGATTATGTATGTTCCAGAGCGGGCACTTGGACTATGTAGGTTCCTTAGCAGTCACTTGGACTATGTAGGTTCCAGAGCGGGCACTTGGACTATCTAGGTTCCCTAGCGGGCACTTGTACTATGTAGGTTAATTAGCGGACACTTGGACGATCTAGGTTAACTAGCGGGTACTTGGATTATGTAGGTTAACTAGCGGGCCCTTGAACTATGTAGATTAACTAGCGGCACTTGGACTATCTACATTAACTAGCGGGTCCTTGGATTATGTAGATTGCCTAGCGGGCACTTGGAATATGTAGGTTCCCTTGCGGACACTTGGACTCTGTATGTTCCCTGCGGACACTTGAACTATGTAAGTTAACTACCGGGCACTTGGACTATGTAGGTTAACTAGCGGGCCCTTGGACTATCTAGGTTACCTAGCGGGCACTTGGACTATGTAGGTTAACTACCGGTCACTTGCACTATCTAGGTTCCCGAACGGGCATTTGGACTATGTAGGTAACCTAGCGGGCACTTGGAGAGTCTAGGTTACCTAGCGGGCACTTGGACTTCTAGGTTAACGAACGGGCACTTGGACTATGTATGTTGCATAGCAGGCAATTGGACTATCTAGGTTAGGTAACGGGCACTTGGACTATCTAGGTGTCTTAGCGGGCACTTGGACGATCTAGGTTAACTAGAGGGCACTTGGACTATCTAGGTAAACTAGCGTGCACTTGGACTATCTAGGTTTTTAGCGGGTACTTGGACTATCTAGGTTACCTAGCGGGCACTTGGACTATGTACGTTCCCTAGCGGGCACTTGGACTATCTACGTTACCTAGCGGGCACTTGGACTATGTACGTTACCTAGCGGGCACTTGGACTATGTACGTTTCCTAGCGGGTACTTGGACTAGATAGGTTCCCTAGCGGGCACTTGGTCTATCTAGGTTAACTAGCGGGCACTTGGACTATCTAGGTTAACTAGCCAGCACTTGGACCATCTAGGTTAACTAGCGGGCACTTGGACTATATAGGTTAACTAGCGTGCACTTGGACTATGTAGGTTCCTTAGCGGGCACTTGGACTATCTAGGTTGCCTAGCGGGCACTTGCACTATGTAGGTTAACTAGCGTGCCCTTGGAATATCTAGGTTACGTAGCGGGCACTTGGTATATAGGTTAAAGAGCGGGCACTTGGACTATATAGGCTAACTAGCGTACACTTGCACGATCTAGGTTAACTAGCGGGCCCTTGCACTATGTAGGTTAACTAGCGGGCCCATGGATTATGTAGGTTACCTAGCAGGCAATTTGACTCTCTAGGTTAACTAACGGGCACTTGGACTATGTAGGTAGCCTAGCGGGCACTTGGATTACGTAGGTTCCCTATAGGGCACTTGGACGTTGTAGGTTAACTAGCGGGCACTTGGACTGTCTAGGTTACCTAGTGGGCACTTGGATTATCTCGGTCAACGAATGGGCACTTGGATTATCTAGGTTAACGAACAGGCACTTGGACTATGTAGGTTTCCTAGCCGCCACTTGGACTATCTAGGTTAGCTAACAGGCACTTGGACTATCTAGGCTCCCTAGCGGGCACTTGTACTACCTAGGTTACCTAGCTGGCACTTTGACTATGTAGGTCAACTAGCAGGCCCTTGGACTATCTAGGTTAGCCAACGGGCACTTAGATTATGTAGGTTAACTAGCGGGCACTTGGAATATGTAGGTTAACTAGCGGGCCCATGGACTATGTAGGTTTACTAGCGGGCCCTTGGACTATCTAGGTTCCCTAAAGGGCACTTGGACTATCTAGGTTCCCTAAAGGGCACTTGGACTATCTAGGTTCCCTAAAGGGCACTTGGACTATCTTGGTTAACAAACGGGCACTTGGACTGTGTAGGTTACCTAGTGGGCACTTGGACTATCTAGGTTAACGAATGGGCACTTGGAATATGCAGGTAACCTAGCGGGCACTTGGACTGTCTAGGTTACCTAGCGGGCACTTGGACTTCTAGGTTAACGAACGGGCTCTTGGACTATGTAGGTTGCCTAACTGGCACTTGGACTATCTAGGTTAGGTAACGGGCACTTGGACTATCTAGGTTACCTAGCGGGAACTTGGACAATGTAAGTTACCTAGCGGGCACTTGGACTATCTAGGTTAACTAGCGGACATTTGCACTATGTAGGTTACCTAGCAGGCACTTGGACTATCTAGGTTAACTAGCGGGCACTTGGACTATCTAGGATAACTAGTGTGCACTTGGACTATGTAGGTTCCTTAGCGGGCACTTGGATTATCTAGGTAGGCTAGCGGGCACTTGGACGATATAGGTTAACTAGCGTACCCTTGGAATATCTAGGTTAAGTAGCGGGCACTTGGTATATAGGTTAACTAGCGGGCACTTGGACTATGTAGGTTAACTAGAGAACACTTGGACTATCTAGGTTAACTAGTGGGCCCTTGGACTATGTAGGTTAACTAGCGGGCACTTGGACAATCTAGGTTAACTACCGGGCACTTGGAAGATCTAGGTTAACTAGCGGGCACTTGGACTATCAAAGTGAACAAGTGAGCCCTTGGACTAGGTAGGTTAACTAGCGGGCCCTTGGACTATCTAGGTTACCTAGCGGGCACTTGGACTATAAAGGTTACATAGCGGGCACTTGGACTATGTAGGTTCCTTAGCAGTCACTTGGACTATGTAGGTTCCAGAGCGGGCACTTGGACTATCTAGGTTCCCTAGCGGGCACTTGTACAATGTAGGTTAATTAGCGGACACTTGGACGATCTAGGTTAACTAGCGGGTACTTGGATTATGTAGGTTAACTAGCGGGCCCTTGAACTATGTAGATTAACTAGCGGCACTTGGACTATCTACATTAACTAGCGGGCCCTTGGACTATGTAGATTGCCTAGCGGGCACTTGGAATATGTAGGTTCCCTAGCGGACACTTGGACTCTGTATGTTCCCTGCGGACACTTGAACTATGTAAGTTAACTACCGGGCACTTGGACTATGTAGGTTAACTAGCGGGCCCTTGGACTATCTAAGTTACCTAGCGGGCACTTGGACTATGTAGGTTAACTACCGGTCACTTGCACTATCTAGGTTACCGAACGGGCATTTGGACTATGTAGGTAACCTAGCGGGCACTTGGAGAGTCTAGGTTACCTAGCGGGCACTTGGACTTCTAGGTTAACGAACGGGCACTTGGACAATGTATGTTGCATAGCGGGCAATTGGACTATCTAGGTTAGGTAACGGGCACTTGCACTATCTAGGTGTCTTAGCGGGCACTTGGACGATCTAGGTTAACTAGAGGGCACTTGGACTATCTAGGTTAACTAGCGTGCACTTGGACTATCTAGGTTTTTAGCGGGTACTTGGACTATGTAGGTTAACTAGCGGGCCCTTGGACTATGTAGATTAACTAGTGGTACTTGGACTATCTATGTTACCTAGCGGGCACTTGGACTATGTAGGTTACCTAGCGGGCACTTGGACTATATAGGTTCCCATTCAGGCATTTGGACTATGTAGGTTACCTAGCGGGCCCTTGGAATATCTAGGTTACCTAGGGGGAACCTGGACTATGTAGGGTAACTAGTGGGCACTTGGACTATCTAGGTTACCTAGCAGGCAATTGGACTATGTAGGTTAACTAGCGGGCACTTGGACTATCTAGGTTACCTAGCGGGCAGTTGGACTATGTACGTTCCCTAGCGGGCACTTGGACTATCTACGTTACCTAGCGGGCACTTGGACTATGTACGTTACCTAGCGGGCACTTGGACTATGTACGTTTCCTAGAGGGTACTTGGACTAGATAGGTTCCCTAGCGGGCACTTGGTCTATCTAGGTTAACTAGCGGGCACTTGGACTATCTAGGTTAACTAGCCAGCACTTGGACCATCTAGGTTAACTAGCGGGCATTTGGAATATTAGGGCCCCTTGCGGGCATTTGGTCTATATTTGTTACCTAGCGGGCACTTGGACGATCTAGGTTAACTAGCGGGCCATTGGACTTTGTAGATTCCAGAGCGGGCACTTGGATTATGTATGTTCCAGAGCGGGCACTTGGACTATGTAGGTTCCTTAGCAGTCACTTGGAGTATGTAGGTTCCAGAGCGGGCACTTGGACTATCTAGGTTCCCTAGCGGGCACTTGTACTATGTAGGTTAATTAGTGGACACTTGGACGATCTAGGTTAACTAGCGGGTACTTGGATTATGTAGGTTAACTAGCGGGCCCTTGAACTATGTAGATTAACTAGCGGCACTTGGACTATCTACATTAACTAGCGGGCCCTTGGACTATGTAGATTGCCTAGCGGGCACTTGGAATATGTAGGTTCCCTAGCGGGCACTTGGACTCTGTATGTTCCCTACGGACACTTGAACTATGTAAGTTAACTACCGGGCACTTGGACTATGTAGGTTAACTAGCGCGCCCTTGGACTATCTAGGTTACCTAGCGGGCACTTGGACTATGTAGGTTAACTACCGGGCACTTGCACTATCTAGGTTACCGAACGGGCATTTGGACTATGTAGGTAACCTAGCGGGCACTTGGAGAGTCTAGGTTACCTAGCGGGCACTTGGACTTCTAGGTTAAGAAATGGGCACTTGGACTATGTATGTTGAATAGCGGGCAATTGGACTATCTAGGTTAGGTAACAGGCACTTGGACTATCTAGGTGTCTTAGCGGGCACTTGGACGATCTAGGTTACCTCGAGGGCACTTGGACTATCTAGGTTAACTAGCGTGCACTTGGACTATATAGGTTTTTAGCGGGTACTTGGACTATGTAGGTTAACTAGCGGGCCCTTGGACTATGTAGATAAACTAGCGGCACTTGGACTATCTACGTTAACTAGCGGGCCCTTGGACTATGTAGATTCCCTAGCGGGCATTTGGACTATATAGATAACCTAGCAGGCACTTAGACTTTGTAGGTTACCTAGCGGCACAAGAACTATCTAGGTTACCTAGCTGGCACTTGAACTATCTACGTTATAGCGGGTTCTTGGAGTATGTAGGTTACCTAGAGGGCTGTTGGATTATCTAAGTTACCAAGTGGGCACTGGGACTATCTAGGTTAATTAACGGGAACTTGGACTATGTAGGTTCCCTAGCGGGCCCTTGGACAATGTAGGTTCCCTAGCGAGCACTTGGACTATGTGGGTTCCCTTGCGGGCATTTGGACTATCTAGGTTACCAAACGGGCACTTGGACTATGTAGGTTCCCTAGCGGGCACTTGGATTATGTACGTTCCCTATCGGGCACTTGGATTCTGTAGGTTAACTAGCGGGCATTTGGACTATGTAGGTTACCTAGCGGGCACTTGCACTATATAGGTTCCCTATCAGGCATTTGGACTATGTAGGTTACCTAGCGGGCCCTTGGACTATCTAGGTTGCCTAGGGGGTACCTGGACTATGTAGTCTAACTAGTGGGCACTTGGACTATCTAGGTTACCTAGCAGGCAATTGGACTATGTAGGTTAACTAGCGGGCACTTGGACTATCTAGGTTACCTAGCGGGCACTTGGACTATGTACGTTCCTTAGCGGGCACTTGGACTATCTATGATACATAGCGGGCACTTGGACTATGTACGTTACCTAGCGGACACTTGGACTATGTACGTTTCCTAGCGGGTACTTGGACTAGATAGGTTCCCTAGCGGGCACTTTGTCTATCTAGGTTAACTAGCGGGCACTTGGACTATCTAGGTTAACTAACGGGAACTTGGACTATGTAGGTTCCCTAGCGGGCCCTTGGACTATGTAGGTTCCCTAGCGAGCACTTGGACTATGTGGGTTCCCTAGCGGGCACTTGGACTATGTAGGTTAACTAGCGGGCACTTGGACTTACTAGGTTAACTAGCGGGCCCTTGGATGATGTAGGTTAACTAGCGGGCCCTTGGACTATGTAGGTTAACTAGCGGGCCCTTGGACGATGTAGGTTAACTAGTGGGCCCTTGGACTATGTAGGTTAACTAGCGGGCCCTTGGACTATGTAGGTTACCTAGTGGGCACTGGGACGATCTAGGTTAACTAGCGGGCCATTGGACTTTGTAGATTCCATAGCGGGCACTTGGATTATGTATGTTCCAGAGCGGGCACTTGGACTATGTAGGTTCCTTAGCAGTCACTTGGACTATGTAGGTTCCAGAGCGGGCACTTGGACTATCTAGGTTCCCTAGCGGGCACTTGTACTATGTAGGTTAATTAGCGGACACTTGGACGATCTAGGTTAACTAGCGGGTACTTGGATTATGTAGGTTAACTAGCGGGCCCTTGAACTATGTAGATTAACTAGCGGCACTTGGACTATCTACATTAACTAGCGGGTCCTTGGATTATGTAGATTGCCTAGCGGGCACTTGGAATATGTAGGTTCCCTTGCGGACACTTGGACTCTGTATGTTCCCTGCGGACACTTGAACTATGTAAGTTAACTACCGGGCACTTGGACTATGTAGGTTAACTAGCGGGCCCTTGGACTATCTAGGTTACCTAGCGGGCACTTGGACTATGTAGGTTAACTACCGGTCACTTGCACTATCTAGGTTCCCGAACGGGCATTTGGACTATGTAGGTAACCTAGCGGGCACTTGGAGAGTCTAGGTTACCTAGCGGGCACTTGGACTTCTAGGTTAACGAACGGGCACTTGGACTATGTATGTTGCATAGCAGGCAATTGGACTATCTAGGTTAGGTAACGGACACTTGGACTATCTAGGTGTCTTAGCGGGCACTTGGACGATCTAGGTTAACTAGAGGGCACTTGGACTATCTAGGTAAACTAGCGTGCACTTGGACTATCTAGGTTTTTAGCGGGTACTTGGACTATCTAGGTTACCTAGCGGGCACTTGGACTATGTACGTTCCCTAGCGGGCACTTGGACTATCTACGTTACCTAGCGGGCACTTGGACTATGTACGTTACCTAGCGGGCACTTGGACTATGTACGTTTCCTAGCGGGTACTTGGACTAGATAGGTTCCCTAGCGGGCACTTGGTCTATCTAGGTTAACTAGCGGGCACTTGGACTATCTAGGTTAACTAGCCAGCACTTGGACCATCTAGGTTAACTAGCGGGCATTTGGAATATTAGGGACCCTTGCGGGCATTTGGTCTATATTTGTTACCTAGCGGGCACTTGGACGATCTAGGTTAACTAGCGGGCCATTGGACTTTGTAGATTCCATAGCGGGCACTTGGATTATGTATGTTCCAGAGCGGGCACTTGGACTATGTAGGTTCCTTAGCAGTCACTTGGAGTATGTAGGTTCCAGAGCGGGCACTTGGACTATCTAGGTTCCCTAGCGGGCACTTGTACTATGTAGGTTAATTAGTGGACACTTGGACGATCTAGGTTAACTAGCGGGTACTTGGATTATGTAGGTTAACTAGCGGGCCCTTGAACTATGTAGATTAACTAGCGGCACTTGGACTATCTACATTAACTAGCGGGCCCTTGGACTATGTAGATTGCCTAGCGGGCACTTGGAATATGTAGGTTCCCTAGCGGGCACTTGGACTCTGTATGTTCCCTACGGACACTTCAACTATGTAAGTTAACTACCGGGCACTTGGACTATGTAGGTTAACTAGCGCGCCCTTGGACTATCTAGGTTACCTAGCGGGCACTTGGACTATGTAGGTTAACTACCGGGCCCTTGCACTATCTAGGTTACCGAACGGGCATTTGGACAATGTAGGTAAACTAGCGGGCACTTGGAGAGTTTAGGTTACCTAGCGGGCACTTGGACTTCTAGGTTAACGAATGGGCACTTGGACTATGTATGTTGAATAGCGGGCAATTGGACTATCTAGGTTAGGTAATGGGCACTTGGACTATCTAGGTGTCTTAGCGGGCACTTGGACGATCTAGGTTAACTCGAGGGCACTTTGACTATCTAGGTTAACTAGCGTGCACTTGGACTATATAGGTTTTTAGCGGGTACTTGGACTATGTAGGTCAACTAGCGGGCCCTTGGACTATGTAGATAAACTAGCGGCACTTGGATTATCTACGTTAACTAGCGGGCCCTTGGACTATGTAGATTCCCTAGCGGGCATTTGGACTATATAGATAACCTAGCAGGCACTTAGACTTTGTAGGTTACCTAGCGGCACAAGAACTATCTAGGTTACCTAGCTGGCACTTGAACTATCTACATTATAGCGGGTTCTTGGAGTATGTAGGTTACCTAGAGGGCTTTTGGATTATCTAAGTTACCTAGCGGGCACTGGGACTATCTAGGTTAATTAACGGGAACTTGGACTATGTAGGTTCCCTAGCGGGCCCTTGGACTATGTAGGTTCCCTAGCGAGCACTTGGACTATGTGGGTTCCCTAGCGGGCATTTGGACTATCTAGGTTACCTAACGGGCACTTGGACTATGTAGGTTCCCTAGCGGGCACTTGGATTATGTACGTTCCCTATCGGGCACTTGGATTCTGTAGGTTAACTAGTGGGCATTTGGACTATGTAGGTTACCTAGCGGGCCCTTGGACTATCTAGGTTGCCTAGGGGGTACCTGGACTATGTAGGGTAACTAGTGGGCACTTGGACTATCTAGGTTACCTAGCAGGCATTTGGACTATGTAGGTTAACTAGCGGGCACTTGGACTATCTAGGTTACCTAGCGGGCACTTGGACTATGTACGTTCCCTAGCGGGCACTTGGACTATCTACGATACATAGCGGGCACTTGGACTGTGTACGTTACCTAGCGGGCACTTGGACTATGTACGTTTCCTAGCGGGTACTTGGACTAGATAGGTTCCCTAGCGGGCACTTTGTCTATCTAGGTTAACTAGCGGGCACTTGGACTATCTAGGTTAACTAACGGGAACTTGGACTATGTAGGTTCCCTAGCGGGCCCTTGGGCTATGTAGGTTCCCTAGCGAGCACTTGGACTATGTGGGTTCCCTAGCGGGCATTTGGACTATCTAGGTTACCTAACGGGCACTTGGACTATGTAGGTTCCCTAGCGGGCACTTGGATTATGTACGTTCCCTATCGGGCACTTGGATTCTGTAGGTTAACTAGTGGGCATTTGGACTATGTAGGTTACCTAGCGGGCCCATGGATTATGTAGGTTTACTAGCAGACACTTTGACTATCTATGTTAACTAGCGGGCACTTGGACTATGTAGTTTCCCTAGCAGGCATTTGGACTATTTAGGTTACCTAGCGGGCACTTGGACTATGTAGGTTACCTAGTGGGCACTTGGACTATCTACTTTACCTAGCAGGCACTTTGACTATCTAGGTTAACTAACGGGCACTTGGACTATGTAGGTTGCCTAGCGGGCACTTGGATTATGTAGGTTCCCTATAGGGCACTTGGATTTTGTAGGTTAACTAGCGGGCACTTGGACTATGTAGGTCAACTAGGGGGCACTTGGATTATGTAAGTTCCCTATCGGGCACTTAGACTATGTAAGTACCCTAGCGGGCACATCGACTATGTGGGTTCCCTAGCGGGCATTTGGACTATCTAGGTTACCTAACGGGCACTTGGACTATGTAGGTTCCCTAGCAGGCACTTGGATTATGTAGGTTCCCTATCGGGCACTTGGACTATGTAGGTTAACTAGCGGGCATTTGGACCATGTAGGTTACCTAGCAGGTACTTGGACTATGTAGGTTCCCTATCGGGCACTTGGAGAATGTAGGTTAACTAGGGGGCACTAGGACAATTTAGGTTACCTAGCGGGCCCTTGGACTATGTAGGTTCCCTAGCGAGCACTTGGACTATGTGAGTTCCCTAGCGTGCATTTTGACTATCTAGGTTACCTAACGGGCACTTGGACTATGTAGGTTCCCTAGCGGGCACTTGGATTATGTACGTTCCCTATCGGGCACTTGGATTCTGTAGGTTAACTAGTGGGCATTTGGACTATGTAAGTTACCTAGCGGGCACTTGGACTATGTAGGTTACCTAGCGGGCACTTGGACTATCTAGGTTACCTAGCAGGCACTTTGACTATCTAGGTGAACTAACGGGCACTTGGACTATGTAGGTTGCCTAGCGGGCACTTGGATTATGTAGGTTCCCTATAGGGCACTTGGACTTTGTAGGTTACCTAGCGGGCACTTGGACTATGTAGGTTAACGAACGGGCACTTGGACTATGTAGGTTCCCTATAGGGCACTTGGACTTTGTAGGTCAACTAGCGGGCACTTTGATTATGTAAGTTCCCTATCGGGCACTTAGACTATGTAAGTACCCTAGCGGGCACATCGACTATGTGGGTTCCCTAGCGGGCATTTGGACTATCTAGGTTACCTAACGGGCACTTGGACTATGTAGGTTCCCTAGCAGGCACTTGGATTATGTAGGTTCCCTATCGGGCACTTGGACTATGTAGGTTAACTAGCGGGCATTTGGACCATGTAGGTTACCTAGCAGGCACTTGGACTATGTAGGTTCCCTATCGGGCACTTGGAGAATGTAGGTTAACTAGGGGGCACTAGGACAATGTAGGTTCCCTAGCGGGCCCTTGGACTATCTAGGTTACCTAGGGGGAACCTGGACTATGTAGGGTAACTAGTGGGCACTTGGACTATCTCCGCTACCTAGCAAGCACTTGGACTATGTACGTTCCCTAGCAGGCCCTTGGACTATCTAGGTTACCTAGCGGGCACTTAGACTATGTACGTTACCTAGCGGGCACTTGGACTATGTACGTTTCCTAGCGGGTACTTGAAAAAGATAGGTTCCCTAGCGGGCACTTGGTCTATCTAGGTTAACTAGCGGGCACTTGCACTATCTAGGTTAACTAGCGAGCACTTGGACTATCTAGGATAACTAGCGGGCATTTGGACTATTAGGGCCCCTAGCGGGCATTTGGACTATATTGGTTTTGTAGCAGGCACTTGAACTATGTAGGTTAACGAACGGGCACTTGAACTATGTAGGTAACCTAGTGGTCACTTGAACTGTCTAGGTTACCTCGCAGGCACTTGGACTATGTAGGTTAACTAGTGGGCACTTGGACTTACTAGGTTAACTAGCGGGCCCTTGGATGATGTAGGTTAACTAGCGGGCCCTTGGATTATGTAGGTTAACTAGCGGGCCATTGGACCATGTAGGTTAACTAGTGGGCCCTTGGACTATGTAGGTTAACTAGCGGGCCCTTGGAATATGTAGGTTACCTAGTGGGCACTGGGACGATCTAGGTTAACTAGCGGGCCATTGGACTTTGTAGATTCCATAGCGGGCACGTGGATTATGTATGTTCCAGAGCGGGCACTTGGACTATGTAGGTTCCTTAGCAGTCACTTGGACTATGTAGGTTCCAGAGCGGGCACTTGGACTATCTAGGTTCCCTAGCGGGCACTTGTACTATGTAGGTTAATTAGCGGACACTTGGACGATCTAGGTTAACTAGCGGGTACTTGGATTATGTAGGTTAACTAGCGGGCCCTTGAACTATGTAGATTAACTAGCAGCACTTGGACTATCTACATTAACTAGCGGGCCCTTGGACTATGTAGATTGCCTAGCGGGCACTTGGAATATGTAGGTTCCCTAGCGGACACTTGGACTCTGTATGTTCCCTGCGGACACTTGAACTATGTAAGTTAACTACCGGGCACTTGGACTATGTAGGTTAACTAGCGGGCCCTTGGACTATCTAAGTTACCTAGCGGGCACTTGGACTATGTAGGTTAACTACCGGTCACTTGCACTATCTAGGTTACCGAACGGGCATTTGGACTATGTAGGTAACCTAGCGGGCACGTGGAGAGTCTAGGTTACCTAGCGGGCACTTGGACTTCTAGGTTAACGAACGGGCACTTGGACTATGTATGTTGCATAGCGGGCAATTGGACAATCTAGGTTAGGTAACGGGCACTTGCACTATCTAGGTGTCTTAGCGGGCACTTGGACGATCTAGGTTAACTAGAGGGCACTTGGACTATCTAGGTTAACTAGCGTGCACTTGGACTATCTAGGTTTTTAGCGGGTACTTGGACTATGTAGGTTAACTAGCGGGCCCTTGGACTATGTAGATTAACTAGTGGTACTTGGACTATCTATGTTACCTAGCGGGCACTTGGACTATGTAGGTTACCTAGCGGGCACTTGGACTATATAGGTTCCCATTCAGGCATTTGGACTATGTAGGTTACCTAGCGGGCCCTTGGAATATCTAGGTTACCTAGGGGGAACCTGGACTATGTAGGGTAACTAGTGGACACTTGGACTATCTAGGTTACCTAGCAGGCAATTGGAATATGTAGGTTAACTAGCGGGCACTTGGACTATCTAGGTTACCTAGCGGGCACTTGGACTATGTACGTTCCCTAGCGGGCACTTGGACTATCTACGTTACCTAGCGGGCACTTGGACTATGTACGTTACCGAGCGGGCACTTGGACTATGTACGTTTCCTAGCGGGTACTTGGACTAGATAGGTTCCCTAGCGGGCACTTGGTCTATCTAGGTTAACTAGCGGGCACTTGGACTATCTAGGTTAACTAGCCAGCACTTGGACCATCTAGGTTAACTAGCGGGCATTTGGAATATTAGGGCCCCTTGCGGGCATTTGGACTATATTTGTTACCTAGCGGGCACTTGGACGATCTAGGTTAACTAGCGGGCCATTGGACTTTGCAGATTCCAGAGCGGGCACTTGGATTATGTATGTTCCAGAGCGGGCACTTGGACTATGTAGGTTCCTTAGCAGTCACTTGGACTATGTAGGTTCCAGAGCGGGCACTTGGACTATCTAGGTTCCCTAGCGGGCACTTGTACTATGTAGGTTAATTAGCGGACACTTGGACGATCTAGGTTAACTAGCGGGTACTTGGATTATGTAGGTTAACTAGCGGGCCCTTGAACTATGTAGATTAACTAGCGGCACTTGGACTATCTACATTAACTAGCGGCCCTTGGACTATGTAGATTGCCTAGCGGGCACTTGGAATATGTAGGTTCCCTAGCGGGCACTTGGACTCTGTATGTTCCCTACGGACACTTCAACTATGTAAGTTAACTACCGGGCACTTGGACTATGTAGGTTAACTAGCGCGCCCTTGGACTATCTAGGTTACCTAGCGGACACTTGGACTATGTAGGTTAACTACCGGGCACTTGCACTCTCTAGGTTACCGAACGGGCATTTGGACAATGTAGGTAACCTAGCGGGCACTTGGAGAGTCTAGGTTACCTAGCGGGCACTTGGACTTCTAGGTTAACGAATGGGCACTTGGACTATGTATGTTGCATAGCGGGCAATTGGACTATCTAGGTTAGGTAACGGGCACTTGGACTATCTAGGTGTCTTAGCGGGCACTTGGACGATCTAGGTTAACTAGAGGGCACTTTGACTATCTAGGTTAACTAGCGTGCACTTGGACTATATAGGTTTTTAGCGGGTACTTGGACTATGTAGGTTAACTAGCGGGCCCTTGGACTATGTAGATAAACTAGCGGCACTTGGACTATCTACGTTAACTAGCGGGCCCTTGGACTATGTAGATTCCCTAGCGGGCATTTGGACTATATAGATAACCTAGCAGGCACTTAGACTTTGTAGGTTACCTAGCGGCACAAGAACTATCTAGGTTACCTAGCTGGCACTTGAACTATCTACGTTATAGCGGGTTCTTGGAGTATGTAGGTTACCTAGAGGGCTGTTGGATTACTAAGTTACCAAGCGGGCACTGGGACTATCTAGGTTAACTAACGGGAACTTGGACTATGTAGGTTCCCTAGCGGGCCCTTGGACTATGTAGGTTCCCTAGCGAGCACTTGGACTATGTGGGTTCCCTAGCGGGCATTTGGACTATCTAGGTTACCTAACGGGCACTTGGACTATGTAGGTTCCCTAGCGGGCACTTGGATTATGTACGTTCCCTATCGGGCACTTGGATTCTGTAGGTTAACTAGTGGGCATTTGGACTATGTAGGTTACCTAGCGGGCACTTGGACTATGTAGGTTACCTAGCGGGCACTTGCACTATATAGGTTCCCTATCAGGCATTTGGACTATGTAGGTTACCTAGCGGGCCCTTGGACTATCTAGGTTGCCTAGGGGGTACCTGGACTATGTAGGGTAACTAGTGGGCACTTGGACTATCTAGGTTACCTAGCAGGCACTTGGACTATGTAGGTTAACTAGTGGGCAATTGGACTATCTAGGTTACCTAGCGGGCACTTGGACTATGTACGTTCCCTAGCGGGCGCTTGGACTATCTACGTTACCTAGCGTGCACTTGGACTATGTACGTTTCCTAGCGGGTACTTGGACTAGATAGGTTCCCTAGCGGGCACTTTGTCTATCTAGGTTAACTAGCGGGCACTTGGACTATCTAGGTTAACCAGCCAGCACTTGGACCATCTAGGTTAACTAGCGGGCATTTGGAATATTAGGGCCCCTTGCGGGCATTTGGACTATATTGGTTACCTAGCGGGCACTTGGACTATGTTGGTTAACGAACGGGCACTTGGACTATGTAGGTAACCTAGTGGTCACTTGAACTGTCTAGGTTACTAGCGGGCACTTAGACTATGTAGGTTTCCTAGCGGGCACTTGGACTATCTAGGTTAACTAGCGGGCCCTTGGACGATGTAGGTTAACTGGCGGGCCCTTGCACTATGTAGGCTAACTAGCGGGCCCATGGATTATGTAGGTTTACTAGCAGACACTTTGACTATCTATGTTAACTAGCGGGCACTTGGACTATGTAGTTTCCCTAGCAGGCATTTGGACTATTTAGGTTACCTAGCAGGCACTTGGACTATGTAGGTTACCTAGCGGGCACTTGGACTATCTACTTTACCTAGCAGGCACTTTGACTATCTAGGTTAACTAACGGGCACTTGGACTATGTAGGTTGCCTAGCGGGCACTTTGATTATGTAGGTTCCCTATAGGGCACTTGGACTTTGTAGGTTAACTAGCGGGCACTTGGACTATGTAGGTCAACTAGCGGGCACTTGGATTATGTAAGTTCCCTATCGGGCACTTAGACTATGTAAGTACCCTAGCGGGCACATCGACTATGTGGGTTCCCTAGCGGGCATTTGGACTATCTAGGTTACCGAACGGGCACTTGGACTATGTAGGTTCCCTAGCAGGCACTTGGATTATGTAGGTTCCCTATCAGGCACTTGGACTATGTAGGTTAACTAGCAGGCATTTGGACCATGTAGGTTACCTAGCAGGCACTTGGACTATGTAGGTTCCCTATCGGGCACTTGGAGAATGTAGGTTAACTAGGGGGCGCTAGGACAATGTAGGTTACCTAGCGGGCCCTTGGACTATCTAGGTTACCTAGGGGGAACCTGGACTATGTAGGTTAACTAGTGGGCACTTGGACTATCTACGTTACCCAGCAGGCACTTGGACTATGTACGTTCCCTAGCAGGCCCTTGGACTATCTAGGTTACCTAGCGGGCACTTAGACTATGTACATTACCTAGTGGGCACTTGGACTATGTACGTTTCCTAGCGGGCACTTGAAAAAGAGAGGTTCCCTAGCGGGCACTTGGTTTATCTAGGTTAACTAGCGGGCACTTGCATTATCTAGGTTAACTAGCGAGCACGTGGATTATCTAGGTTAACTAGCGGGCATTTGGACTATTAGGGCCCCTAGCGGGCATTTAGACTATATTGGTTACGTAGCGGGCACTTGGACTATGTAGGTTAACGAACGGGCACTTGAACTATGTAGGTAACCTAGTGGTCACTTGAACTGTCTAGGTTACCTCGCAGGCACTTGGACTATGTAGGTTAACTAGCGGGCCCTTGGACTATGTAGGTTACCTAGTGGGTACTTGGACGATCTAGGTTAACTAGCGGGCCATTGGACTATGTAGATTCCATAGCGGGCACTTGGATTATGTATGTTCCAGAGCGGGCACTTGGACTATGTAGGTTCCTTAGCTGTCACTTGGACTATGTAGGTTCCAGAGCGGGCACTTGGACTATCTAGATTCCCTAGCGGGCACTTGTACTATGTAGGTTAATTAGTGGACACTTGGACGATCTAGGTTAACTAGCGGGTACTTGGATTATGTAGGTTAACTAGCGGGCCCTTGAACTATGTAGATTAACTAGCGGCACTTGGACTATCTACATTAACTAGCGGGCCCTTGGACTATGTAGATTGCCTAGCGGGCACTTGGAATATATAGGTTCCCTAGCGGGCACTTGGACTCTGTATGTTCCCTACGGACACTTGAACTATGTAAATTAACTACCGGGCACTTGGACTATGTAGGTTAACTAGCGGGCCCTTGGACTATCTAGGTTACCTAGCGGGCACTTGGACTATGTAGGTTAACTACCGGGCACTTGCACTATCTAGGTTACCGAACGGACATTTGGACTAAGTAGGTAACCTAGCGGGCACTTGGACTTCTAGGTTAACGAACGGGCACTTGGACTATGTATGTTGCATAGCGGGCAATTGGACTATCTAGGTTAGGTAACGGGCACTTGGACTATCTAGGTGTCTTAGCAGGCACTTGGACGATCTATGTTAACTAGAGGGCACTTGGACTATCTAGGTTAACTAGCGTGCATTTGGACTATCTAGGTTTTTAACGGGTACTTGGAATATGTAAGTTAACTAGCGGGCCCTTGGACTATGTAGATTAACTAGCGGCACTTGGACTATCTACGTTAACTAGCGGACCCTTGGACTATGTAGATTCCCTAGCGGGCATTTGGACTATATAGATAACCTAGCAGGCACTTAGACTTTTTAGGTTACCTAGCGGCACAAGAACTATCTAGGTTACCTAGCTGGCACTTGAACTATCTACGTTATAGCGGGTTCTTGGAATATGTAGGTTACCTAGAGGGCTGTTGGATTATCTAAGTTACCAAGCGGGCACTGGGACTATCTAGGTTAACTAACGGGAACTTGGACTATGTAGTTTCCCTAGCGGGCCCTTGGACTATGTAGGTTCCCTAGCGAGCACTTGGACTATGTGGGTTCCCTAGCGGGCATTTGGACTATCTAGGTTACCTAACGGGCACTTGGACTATGTAGGTTCTCTAGCGGGCACTTGGATTATGTACGTTCCCTATCGGGCACTTGGATTCTGTAGGTTAACTAGTGGGCATTTGGACTATGTAAGTTACCTAGCGGGCACTTGGACTATGTAGGTTACCTAGCGGGCACTTGGACTATATAGGTTCCCTATCAGGCATTTGGACTATGTAGGTTACCTAGCGGGCCCTTGGACTATCTAGGTTACCTAGGGGGAACCTGGACTATGTAGGTTAACTAGCGGGCACTTGGACTATCTAGGTTACCTAGCGGGCACTTGGACTATGTACGTTCCCTAGCGGGCACATGGACTATCTACGTTACCTAGCGGGCACTTGGACTATATACGTTACCTAGCGGGCACTTGGACTATGTACGTTTCCTAGAGGGTACTTGGACTAGATAGGTTCCCTAGCGGGCACTTGGTCTATCTAGGTTAACTAGAGGGCACTTGGACTATCTAGGTTAACTAACGGGAACTTGGACTATGTAGGTTCCCTAGCGGGCCCTTGGACTATGTAGGTTCCCTAGCGAGCACTTGGACTATGTGGGTTCCCTAGCGGGCATTTGGACTATCTAGGTTACCTAACGGGCACTTGGACTATGTAGGATCCCTAGCGGGCACTTGGATTATGTACGTTCCCTATCGGGCACTTGGATTCTGTAGGTTAACTAGTGGGCATTTGGACTATGTAGGTTACCTAGCGGGCACTTGGACTATGTAGGTTACCTAGCGGGCACTTGGACTATATAGGTTCCCTATCAGGCATTTGGACTATGTAGGTTACCTAGCGCTCCCTTGGACTATCTAGGTTACCTAGGGGGAACCTGGACTTTGTAGGGTAACTAGTGGGCACTTGGACTATCTAGGTTACCTAAGAGGCACTTGGACTATGTAGGTTAACTAGCGGGCAATTGGACTATCTAGGTTACCTAGCGGGCACTTGGACTATGTACGTTCCCTAGCGGGCGCTTGGACTATCTACGTTACCTAGCGTGCACTTGGACTATGTACGTTACCTAGCGGGCACTTGGACTATGTACGTTTCCTAGCGGGTACTTGGACTAGATAGGTTCCCTAGCGGGCACTTTGTCTATCTAGGTTAACTAGCGGGCACTTGGACTATCTAGGTTAACCAGCCAGCACTTGGACCATCTAGGTTAACTAGCGGGCATTTGGAATATTAGGGCCCCTTGCGGGCATTTGGACTATATTGGTTACCTAGCGGGTACTTGGACTATGTTGGTTAACGAACGGGCACTTGGACTATGTAGGTAACCTAGTGGTCACTTGAACTGTCTAGGTTACTAGCGGGCACTTAGACTATGTAGGTTTCCTAGCGGGCACTTGGACTATCTAGGTTAACTAGCGGGCCCTTGGACGATGTAGGTTAACTGGCGGGCCCTTGCACTATGTAGGCTAACTAGCGGGCCCATGGATTATGTAGGTTTACTAGCAGACACTTTGACTATCTATGTTAACTAGCGGGCACTTGGACTATGTAGTTTCCCTAGCAGGCATTTGGACTATTTAGGTTACCTAGCGGGCACTTGGACTATGTAGGTTACCTAGCGGGCACTTGGACTATCTACTTTACCTAGCAGGCACTTTGACTATCTAGGTTAACTAACGGGCACTTGGACTATGTAGGTTGCCTAGCGGGCACTTGGATTATGTAGGTTCCCTATAGGGCACTTGGACTTTGTAGGTTAACTAGCGGGCACTTGGACTATGTAGGTCAACTAGCGGGCACTTGGATTATGTAAGTTCCCTATCGGGCACTTAGACTATGTAAGTACCCTAGCGGGCACATCGACTATGTGGGTTCCCTAGCGGGCATTTGGACTATCTAGGTTACCGAACGGGCACTTGGACTATGTAGGTTCCCTAGCAGGCACTTGGATTATGTAGGTTCCCTATCGGGCACTTGGACTATGTAGATTAACTAGCAGGCATTTGGACCATGTAGGTTACCTAGCAGGCACTTGGACGATGTAGGTTCCCTATCGGGCACTTGGAGAATGTAGGTTAACTAGGGGGCACTTGGACAATGTAGGTTACCTAGCGGACCCTTGGACTATCTAGGTTACCTAGGGGGAACCTGGACTATGTAGGTTAACTAGTGGGCACTTGGACTATCTACGTTACCCAGCAGGCACTTGGACTATGTACGTTCCCTAGCAGGCCCTTGGACTATCTAGGTTACCTAGCGGGCACTTAGACTATGTACATTACCTAGTGGGCACTTGGACTATGTACGTTTCCTAGCGGGCACTTGAAAAAGAGAGGTTCCCTAGCGGGCACTTGGTTTATCTAGGTTAACTAGCGGGCACTTGCATTATCTAGGTTAACTAGCGAGCACGTGGATTATCTAGGTTAACTAGCGGGCATTTGGACTATTAGGGCCCCTAGCGGGCATTTAGACTATATTGGTTACGTAGCGGGCACTTGGACTATGTAGGTTAACGAACGGGCACTTGAACTATGTAGGTAACCTAGTGGTCACTTGAACTGTCTAGGTTACCTCGCAGGCACTTGGACTATGTAGGTTAACTAGCGGGCCCTTGGACTATGTAGGTTACCTAGTGGGTACTTGGACGATCTAGGTTAACTAGCGGGCCATTGGACTATGTAGATTCCATAGCGGGCACTTGGATTATGTATGTTCCAGAGCGGGCACTTGGACTATGTAGGTTCCTTAGCTTTCACTTGGACTATGTAGGTTCCAGAGCGGGCACTTGGACTATCTAGATTCCCTAGCGGGCACTTGTACTATGTAGGTTAATTAGTGGACACTTGGACGATCTAGGTTAACTAGCGGGTACTTGGATTATGTAGGTTAACTAGCGGGCCCTTGAACTATGTAGATTAACTAGCGGCACTTGGACTATCTACATTAACTAGCGGGCCCTTGGACTATGTAGATTGCCTAGCGGGCACTTGGAATATATAGGTTCCCTAGCGGGCACTTGGACTCTGTATGTTCCCTACGGACACTTGAACTATGTAAATTAACTACCGGGCACTTGGACTATGTAGGTTAACTAGCGGGCCCTTGGACTATCTAGGTTACCTAGCGGGCACTTGGACTATGTAGGTTAACTACCGGGCACTTGCACTATCTAGGTTACCGAACGGACATTTGGACTAAGTAGGTAACCTAGCGGGCACTTGGACTTCTAGGTTAACGAACGGGCACTTGGACTATGTATGTTGCATAGCGGGCAATTGGACTATCTAGGTTAGGTAACGGGCACTTGGACTATCTAGGTGTCTTAGCAGGCACTTGGACGATCTATGTTAACTAGAGGGCACTTGGACTATCTAGGTTAACTAGCGTGCATTTGGACTATCTAGGTTTTTAACGGGTACTTGGAATATGTAAGTTAACTAGCGGGCCCTTGGACTATGTAGATTAACTAGCGGCACTTGGACTATCTACGTTAACTAGCGGACCCTTGGACTATGTAGATTCCCTAGCGGGCATTTGGACTATATAGATAACCTAGCAGGCACTTAGACTTTTTAGGTTACCTAGCGGTACAAGAACTATCTAGGTTACCTAGCTGGCACTTGAACTATCTACGTTATAGCGGGTTCTTGGAATATGTAGGTTACCTAGAGGGCTGTTGGATTATCTAAGTTACCAAGCGGGCACTGGGACTATCTAGGTTAACTAACGGGAACTTGGACTATGTAGTTTCCCTAGCGGGCCCTTGGACTATGTAGGTTCCCTAGCGAGCACTTGGACTATGTGGGTTCCCTAGCGGCCATTTGGACTATCTAGGTTACCTAACGGGCACTTGGACTATGTAGGTTCTCTAGCGGGCACTTGGATTATGTACGTTCCCTATCGGGCACTTGGATTCTGTAGGTTAACTAGTGGGCATTTGGACTATGTAAGTTACCTAGCGGGCACTTGGACTATGTAGGTTACCTAGCGGGCACTTGGACTATATAGGTTCCCTATCAGGCATTTGGACTATGTAGGTTACCTAGCGGGCCCTTGGACTATCTAGGTTACCTAGGGGGAACCTGGACTATGTAGGTTAACTAGCGGGCACTTGGACTATCTAGGTTACCTAGCGGGCACTTGGACTATGTACGTTCCCTAGCGGGCACATGGACTATCTACGTTACCTAGCGGGCACTTGGACTATATACGTTACCTAGCGGGCACTTGGACTATGTACGTTTCCTAGAGGGTACTTGGACTAGATAGGTTCCCTAGCGGGCACTTGGTCTATCTAGGTTAACTAGCGGGCACTTGGACTATCTAGGTTAACTAACGGGAACTTGGACTATGTAGGTTCCCTAGCGGGCCCTTGGACTATGTAGGTTCCCTAGCGAGCACTTGGACTATGTGGGTTCCCTAGCGGGCATTTGGACTATCTAGGTTACCTAACGGGCACTTGGACTATGTAGGATCCCTAGCGGGCACTTGGATTATGTACGTTCCCTATCGGGCACTTGGATTCTGTAGGTTAACTAGTGGGCATTTGGACTATGTAGGTTACCTAGCGGGCACTTGGACTATGTAGGTTACCTAGCGGGCACTTGGACTATATAGGTTCCCTATCAGGCATTTGGACTATGTAGGTTACCTAGCGCTCCCTTGGACTATCTAGGTTACCTAGGGGGAACCTGGACTTTGTAGGGTAACTAGTGGGCACTTGGACTATCTAGGTTACCTAAGAGGCACTTGGACTATGTAGGTTAACTAGCGGGCAATTGGACTATCTAGGTTACCTAGCGGGCACTTGGACTATGTACGTTCCCTAGCGGGCGCTTGGACTATCTACATTACCTAGCGTGCACTTGGACTATGTACGTTACCTAGCGGGCACTTGGACTATGTACGTTTCCTAGCGGGTACTTGGACTAGATAGGTTCCCTAGCGGGCACTTTGTCTATCTAGGTTAACTAGCGGGCACTTGGACTATCTAGGTTAACCAGCCAGCACTTGGACCATCTAGGTTAACTAGCGGGCATTTGGAATATTAGGGCCCCTTGCGGGCATTTGGACTATATTGGTTACCTAGCGGGTACTTGGACTATGTTGGTTAACGAACGGGCACTTGGACTATGTAGGTAACCTAGTGGTCACTTGAACTGTCTAGGTTACTAGCGGGCACTTAGACTATGTAGGTTTCCTAGCGGGCACTTGGACTATCTAGGTTAACTAGCGGGCCCTTGGACGATGTAGGTTAACTGGCGGGCCCTTGCACTATGTAGGCTAACTAGCGGGCCCATGGATTATGTAGGTTTACTAGCAGACACTTTGACTATCTATGTTAACTAGCGGGCACTTGGACTATGTAGTTTCCCTAGCAGGCATTTGGACTATTTAGGTTACCTAGCGGGCACTTGGACTATGTAGGTTACCTAGCGGGCACTTGGACTATCTACTTTACCTAGCAGGCACTTTGACTATCTAGGTTAACTAACGGGCACTTGGACTATGTAGGTTGCCTAGCGGGCACTTGGATTATGTAGGTTCCCTATAGGGCACTTGGACTTTGTAGGTTAACTAGCGGGCACTTGGACTATGTAGGTCAACTAGCGGGCACTTGGATTATGTAAGTTCCCTATCGCGCACTTAGACTATGTAAGTACCCTAGCGGGCACATCGACTATGTGGGTTCCCTAGCGGGCATTTGGACTATCTAGGTTACCGAACGGGCACTTGGACTATGTAGGTTCCCTAGCAGGCACTTGGATTATGTAGGTTCCCTATCGGGCACTTGGACTATGTAGGTTAACTAGCAGGCATTTGGACCATGTAGGTTACCTAGCAGGCACTTGGACGATGTAGGTTCCCTATCGGGCACTTGGAGAATGTAGGTTAACTAGGGGGCACTAGGACAATGTAGGTTACCTAGCGGACCCTTGGACTATCTAGGTTACCTAGGGGGAACCTGGACTATGTAGGTTAACTAGTGGGCACTTGGACTATCTACGTTACCCAGCAGGCACTTGGACTATGTACGTTCCCTAGCAGGCCCTTGGACTATCTAGGTTACCTAGCGGGCACTTAGACTATGTACATTACCTAGTGGGCACTTGGACTATGTACGTTTCCTAGCGGGCACTTGAAAAAGAGAGGTTCCCTAGCGGGCACTTGGTTTATCTAGGTTAACTAGCGGGCACTTGCATTATCTAGGTTAACTAGCGAGCACGTGGATTATCTAGGTTAACTAGCGGGCATTTGGACTATTAGGGCCCCTAGCGGGCATTTAGACTATATTGGTTACGTAGCGGGCACTTGGACTATGTAGGTTAACGAACGGGCACTTGAACTATGTAGGTAACCTAGTGGTCACTTGAACTGTCTAGGTTACCTCGCAGGCACTTGGACTATGTAGGTTAACTAGCGGGCCCTTGGACTATGTAGGTTACCTAGTGGGTACTTGGACGATCTAGGTTAACTAGCGGGCCATTGGACTATGTAGATTCCATAGCGGGCACTTGGATTATGTATGTTCCAGAGCGGGCACTTGGACTATGTAGGTTCCTTAGCTGTCACTTGGACTATGTAGGTTCCAGAGCGGGCACTTGGACTATCTAGATTCCCTAGCGGGCACTTGTACTATGTAGGTTAATTAGTGGACACTTGGACGATCTAGGTTAACTAGCGGGTACTTGGATTATGTAGGTTAACTAGCGGGCCCTTGAACTATGTAGATTAACTAGCGGCACTTGGACTATCTACATTAACTAGCGGGCCCTTGGACTATGTAGATTGCCTAGCGGGCACTTGGAATATATAGGTTCCCTAGCGGGCACTTGGACTCTGTATGTTCCCTACGGACACTTGAACTATGTAAATTAACTACCGGGCACTTGGACTATGTAGGTTAACTAGCGGGCCCTTGGACTATCTAGGTTACCTAGCGGGCACTTGGACTATGTAGGTTAACTACCGGGCACTTGCACTATCTAGGTTACCGAACGGACATTTGGACTAAGTAGGTAACCTAGCGGGCACTTGGACTTCTAGGTTAACGAACGGGCACTTGGACTATGTATGTTGCATAGCGGGCAATTGGACTATCTAGGTTAGGTAACGGGCACTTGGACTATCTAGGTGTCTTAGCAGGCACTTGGACGATCTATGTTAACTAGAGGGCACTTGGACTATCTAGGTTAACTAGCGTGCATTTGGACTATCTAGGTTTTTAACGGGTACTTGGAATATGTAAGTTAACTAGCGGGCCCTTGGACTATGTAGATTAACTAGCGGCACTTGGACTATCTACGTTAACTAGCGGACCCTTGGACTATGTAGATTCCCTAGCGGGCACTTGGATTATGTAGGTTCCCTATAGGGCACTTGGACTTTGTAGGTTAACTAGCGGGCACTTGGACTATGTAGGTCAACTAGCGGGCACTTGGATTATGTAAGTTCCCTATCGCGCACTTAGACTATGTAAGTACCCTAGCGGGCACATCGACTATGTGGGTTCCCTAGCGGGCATTTGGACTATCTAGGTTACCGAACGGGCACTTGGACTATGTAGGTTCCCTAGCAGGCACTTGGATTATGTAGGTTCCCTATCGGGCACTTGGACTATGTAGGTTAACTAGCAGGCATTTGGACCATGTAGGTTACCTAGCAGGCACTTGGACGATGTAGGTTCCCTATCGGGCACTTGGAGAATGTAGGTTAACTAGGGGGCACTAGGACAATGTAGGTTACCTAGCGGACCCTTGGACTATCTAGGTTACCTAGGGGGAACCTGGACTATGTAGGTTAACTAGTGGGCACTTGGACTATCTACGTTACCCAGCAGGCACTTGGACTATGTACGTTCCCTAGCAGGCCCTTGGACTATCTAGGTTACCTAGCGGGCACTTAGACTATGTACATTACCTAGTGGGCACTTGGACTATGTACGTTTCCTAGCGGGCACTTGAAAAAGAGAGGTTCCCTAGCGGGCACTTGGTTTATCTAGGTTAACTAGCGGGCACTTGCATTATCTAGGTTAACTAGCGAGCACGTGGATTATCTAGGTTAACTAGCGGGCATTTGGACTATTAGGGCCCCTAGCGGGCATTTAGACTATATTGGTTACGTAGCGGGCACTTGGACTATGTAGGTTAACGAACGGGCACTTGAAATATGTAGGTAACCTAGTGGTCACTTGAACTGTCTAGGTTACCTCACAGGCACTTGGACTATGTAGGTTAACTAGCGGGCCCTTGGACTATGTAGGTTACCTAGTGGGTACTTGGACGATCTAGGTTAACTAGCGGGCCATTGGACTATGTAGATTCCATAGCGGGCACTTGGATTATGTATGTTCCAGAGCGGGCACTTGGACTATGTAGGTTCCTTAGCTGTCACTTGGACTATGTAGGTTCCAGAGCGGGCACTTGGACTATCTAGATTCCCTAGCGGGCACTTGTACTATGTAGGTTAATTAGTGGACACTTGGACGATCTAGGTTAACTAGCGGGTACTTGGATTATGTAGGTTAACTAGCGGGCCCTTGAACTATGTAGATTAACTAGCGGCACTTGGACTATCTACATTAACTAGCGGGCCCTTGGACTATGTAGATTGCCTAGCGGGCACTTGGAATATATAGGTTCCCTAGCGGGCACTTGGACTCTGTATGTTCCCTACGGACACTTGAACTATGTAAATTAACTACCGGGCACTTGGACTATGTAGGTTAACTAGCGGGCCCTTGGACTATCTAGGTTACCTAGCGGGCACTTGGACTATGTAGGTTAACTACCGGGCACTTGCACTATCTAGGTTACCGAACGGACATTTGGACTAAGTAGGTAACCTAGCGGGCACTTGGACTTCTAGGTTAACGAACGGGCACTTGGACTATGTATGTTGCATAGCGGGCAATTGGACTATCTAGGTTAGGTAACGGGCACTTGGACTATCTAGGTGTCTTAGCAGGCACTTGGACGATCTATGTTAACTAGAGGGCACTTGGACTATCTAGGTTAACTAGCGTGCATTTGGACTATCTAGGTTTTTAACGGGTACTTGGAATATGTAAGTTAACTAGCGGGCCCTTGGACTATGTAGATTAACTAGCGGCACTTGGACTATCTACGTTAACTAGCGGACCCTTGGACTATGTAGATTCCCTAGCGGGCATTTGGATTATATAGATAACCTAGCAGGCACTTAGACTTTTTAGGTTACCTAGCGGCACAAGGACTATCTAGGTTACCTAGCTGGCACTTGAACTATCTACGTTATAGCGGGTTCTTGGAATATGTAGGTTACCTAGAGGGCTGTTGGATTATCTAAGTTACCAAGCGGGCACTGGGACTATCTAGGTTAACTAACGGGAACTTGGACTATGTAGTTTCCCTAGCGGGCCCTTGGACTATGTAGGTTCCCTAGCGAGCACTTGGACTATGTGGGTTCCCTAGCGGGCATTTGGACTATCTAGGTTACCTAACGGGCACTTGGACTATGTAGGTTCCCTAGCGGGCACTTGGATTATGTAGGTTCCCTATCGGGCACTTGGATTCTGTAGGTTAACTAATGGGCATTTGGACTATGTAAGTTACCTAGCGGGCACTTGGACTATGTAGGTTACCTAGCGGGCACTTGGACTATATAGGTTCCCTATCAGGTATTTGGACTATGTAGGTTACCTAGCGGGCCCTTGGACTATCTAGGTTACCTAGGGGGAACCTGGACTATGTAGGTTAACTAGCGGGCACTTGGACTATCTAGGTTACCTAGCGGGCACTTGGACTATGTACGTTCCCTAGCGGGCACATGGACTATCTACGTTACCTAGCGGGCACTTGGACTATGTACGTTACCTAGCGGGCACTTGGACTATGTACGTTTCCTAGAGGGTACTTGGACTAGATAGGTTCCCTAGCGGGCACTCGGTCTATCTAGGTTAACCAGCGGGCACTTGGACTATCTAGGTTAACTAACGGGAACATGGACTATGTAGGTTCCCTAGCGGGCCCTTAGACTATGTAGGTTCCCTAGCGAGCACTTGGACTATGTGGGTTCCCTAGCGGGCATTTGGACTATCTAGGTTACCTAACGGGCACTTGGACTATGTAGGTTCCCTAGCGGGCACTTGGATTATGTACGTTCCCTATCGGGCACTTGGATTCTGTAGGTTAACTAGTGGGCATTTGGACTATGTAGGTTACCTAGCGGGCACTTGGACTATGTAGGTTACCTAGCGGGCACTTGGACTATATAGGTTCCCTATCAGGCATTTGGACTATGTAGGTTACCTAGCGCTCCCTTGTACTATCTAGGTTACCTAGGGGGAACCTGGACTTTGTAGGGTAACTAGTGGACACTTGGACTATCTAGGTTACCTAAGGGGCACTTGGACTATGTAGGTTAACTAGCGGGCAATTGGACTATCTAGGTTACCTAGCGGGCACTTGGACTATGTATGTTCCCTAGCGGGCGCTTGGACTATCTACGTTACCTAGCGTGCACTTGGACTATGTACGTTACCTAGCGGGCACTTGGACTATGTACGTTTCCTAGCGGGTACTTGGACTAGATAGGTTCTCTAGCAAGCACTTGGACCATCTAGGTTAACTAGCGGGCATTTGGAATATTAGGGCCCCTTGCGGGCATTTGGACTATATTGGTTACCTAGCGGGCACTTGGACTATGTAGGTTAACGAACGGGCACTTGGACTATCTAGGTTCCCTAGCGGGCACTTGTACTACGTAGGTTACCTAGCTGGCACTTTGACTATGTAGGTCAGCTAGCGGGCCCTTGGACTATCTAGGTTAGCCAACGGGCACTTAGATTATGTAGGTTAACTAGCGGGCACTTGGACTATGTAGGTTTACTAGCGGGCCCTTGGACTATCTAGGTTCCCTAAAGGGCACTTGGACTATCTAGGTTCCCTAAAGGGCACTTGATCTATCTAGATTACCTAGCGGGTACTTGGACTATGTAGGCTAACTAGGGGGCCCTTTGATGAACTAGGTTACCTAGCGGGTACTTGAACTATCTAGGTTACCTAGCGGGCACTTGGACTATGTACGTTCCCTAGCGGGCACTTGGACTATCTATGTTAACTAGCGGGCACTTGGAATATGTAGGTTAACTAGCAGACACTTGCACTATGTAGGTTACCTAGCAGGCACTTGGACTATCTAGGTTACCTAGCGGGCACTTGGACTATGTAGGCTAACTAGGGGGCCCTTTGATGATCTAGGTTACCTAGCGGGTACTTGAACTATCTAGGTTACCTAGCGGGCACTTGTACTATGTACGTTGCATAGCGGGCACTTGGACTATCTATGTTAACTAGCGGGCACTTGGAATATGTAGGTTAACTTGCGGACACTTGCACTATGTAGATTACCTAGCAGGCACTTGGACTATCTAGGTTAGCCAACGGGTACTTAGATTATGTAGGTTAACTAGCGGGCACTTGGAATATGTAGGTTAAGTAGCGGACACTTGCACTATGAAGGATAACTAGCGGGCCCATGGACTATGTAGGTTTACTAGCGGGCCCTTGGACTATCTAGGTTCCCTAAAGGGCACTTGGACTATCTAGGTTACCGAACAGGCACTTGGACTATCAAGGTTACCTAGTGGGCACTTGGACTATGTAGGCTAACTAGGGGGCCCTTGGACAATCTAGGTTAATTAGTGGGCCCTTGGACTATGTAGGTTAACTAGCAGGCACTTGGACAATCTAGGTAACTAGCGGGCACATGGAAGATCTAGGTTAACTAGCGGGCACTTGGACTATCAAAGTGAACAAGTGAGCCCTTGGACTAGGTAGGTTAACTAGCGGGCCCTTGGACTATCTAGGTTACGTAGCGGGCACTTGGACAATCTAGGTAACTAGCGGGCACATGGAAGATCTAGGTTAACTAGCGGGCACTTGGACTATCAAAGTGAACAAGTGAGCCCTTGGACTAGGTAGGTTAACTAGCGGGCCCTTGGACTATCTAGGTTACGTAGCGGGCACTTGGTATATAGGTTAACTAGCGGGCACATGGACTATGTAGGTTAACTAGAGGACACTTGGACAATCTAGGTTAACTAGTGGGCCCTTGGACTATGTAGGTTAACTAGCGGGCACTTGGACAATCTAGGTAACTAGCGGGCACTTGGAAGATCTAGGTTAACTAGCGGGCACTAGGACTATCAAAGTCAACAAGTGAGCCCTTGGACTAGGTAGGTTAACTAGCGGGCCCTTGGACTATCTAGGTTACCTAGCAGGCACTTGGACTATATAGGTTACCTAGCGGGCACTTGGACTATGTAGGTTACCTAGCGGGCAATTGGACTTCTAGGTTAACGAACGGGCTCTTGGACTATGTAGGTTGCCTAGCTGGCACTTAGACTATCTAGGTTAGGTAACGGGCACTTGGACTATCTAGGTTACCTAGCGGGAACTTGGACCATGTAAGTTACCTAGCGGGCACTTGGACTATCTAGGTTACCTAACGGGCAGTTTGACTATCTAGGTTACATAGCGGCAATTGGACTATGTAGGTTAACTAGGGACACTTGGACTCTAGGTTATCTAGCGGACACTTGGACTATCTAGGTTACCTAGCGGGCCCTTGGACTATTTAGGTTTCCTAGCGGGCACTGGGACTATCTAGGTTAACGAACGGGCACTTGGACTATGTAGGTAACCTAGCGGGCATTTGGACAGTTTAGGTTACCCAGGGGGCACTTGGACTATCTAGGTTAAGGAACGGGCACTTGGACAATGTAGGTTACCTAGCGGGCACTTGGATTCTGTAGGATCCCTATCGGATATTTGGACTACGTAGGTTACCTAGCGGGCACTTGGACTATCTAGGTTAGATAGCGGGCACTTGGACTATGTAGGTTACCTAGCGGGCAATTGGACTTCTAGGTTAACGAACGGGCTCTTGGACTATGTAGGTTGCCTAGCTGGCACTTAGACTATCTAGGTTAGGTAACGGGCACTTGGACTATCTAGGTTACCTAGCGGGAACTTGGACAATATAAGTTACCTAGCGGGAACTTGGAATTCTAGGTTAACGAACGGGCTCTTGGACTATATAGGTTGCATAGCGGGCACTTGGAATATCTAGGTTAGGTAACGGGCACTTGGACTATCTAGGTTACCTAGCGGGAACTTGGACCATGTAAGTTACCTAGCGGGCACTTGGACTATCTAGGTTACCTAACGGGCAGTTTGACTATCTAGGTTACATAGCGGCAATTGGACTATGTAGGTTAACTAGGGACACTTGGACTCTAGGTTATCTAGCGGACACTTGGACTATCTAGGTTACCTAGCGGGCACTGGGACTATCTAGGTTAACGAACGGGCACTTGGACTATGTAGGTAACCTAGCGGGCATTTGGACAGTTTAGGTTACCCAGGGGGCACTTGGACTATCTAGGTTAAGGAACGGGCACTTGGACAATGTAGGTTACCTAGTGGGCACTTGGATTCTGTAGGATCCCTATCGGATATTTGGACTACGTAGGTTACCTAGCGGGCACTTGGACTATCTAGGTTAGATAGCGGGCACTTGGACTATCTAGGTCAACTAGTGGGCCCTTGTACTATGTAGGTTAACTAGCGAGCACTTGGACTATCTAGGTTAACTAACGAACCTTGGACTATGTAGGTTAACTAGCGTGCCTTTGGCTATGTAGGTTAACTTGCGGGCACTTGGACGATCTAGGTTAACTAGAGGGCACATGGACTATCTAGGTTAACTAGCGGGCACTTGGATGATCAATGTTAACTAGCGGGCACATGGACTATCTAGGTTAGCTAATGGGAACATGGACTAAGTACGTCCCCTAGTGGGCACTTGGACTATCTAGGTTGACTAACAGGCACTTGGGTTATCTAGGTTACCTAGCGGGCACTTGTACTATCTAGGATACCAAGCTGGCACTTGGACTATGTAGGTCAACTAGCGGGCCCTTGGACTATCTAGGTTCCCTAAAGGGCACTTGGACTATCTAGGTTCCCTAAAGGGCACTTGATCTATCTAGGTTACCTAGCGGGTACTTGGACTATGTAGGCTAACTAGGGGGCCCTTTGATGATCTAGGTTACCTAGCGGGTACTTGAACTATCTAGGTTACCTAGCGGGCACTTGGACTATGTACGTTCCCTAGCGGGCACTTGGACTATCTATGTTAACTAGCGGGCACTTGGAATATGTAGGTTAACTAGCAGACACTTGCACTATGTAGGTTACCTAGCAGGCACTTGGACTATCTAGGTTACCTAGCGGGCACTTGGACTATGTAGGCTAACTAGGGGGCCCTTTGATGATCTAGGTTACCTAGCGGGTACTTGAACTATCTAGGTTACCTAGCGGGCACTTGTACTATGTACGTTGCATAGCGGGCACTTGGACTATCTATGTTAACTAGCGGGCACTTGGAATATGTAGCTTAACTAGCGGACACTTGCACTATGTAGATTACCTAGCAGGCACTTGGACTATCTAGGTTAGCCAACGGGTACTTAGATTATGTAGGTTAACTAGCGGGCACTTGGAATATGTAGGTTAAGTAGCGGACACTTGCACTATGAAGGATAACTAGCGGGCCCATGGACTATGTAGGTTTACTAGCGGGCCCTTGGACTATCTAGGTTCCCTAAAGGGCACTTGGACTATCTAGGTTACCGAACAGGCACTTGGACTATCAAGGTTACCTAGTGGGCACTTGGACTATGTAGGCTAACTAGGGGGCCCTTGGACAATCTAGGTTAATTAGTGGGCCCTTGGACTATGTAGGTTAACTAGCGGGCACTTGGACAATCTAGGTAACTAGCGGGCACATGGAAGATCTAGGTTAACTAGCGGGCACTTGGACTATCAAAGTGAACAAGTGAGCCCTTGGACTAGGTAGGTTAACTAGCGGGCCCTTGGACTATCTAGGTTACGTAGCGGGCACTTGGTATATAGGTTAACTAGCGGGCACATGGACTATGTAGGTTAATTAGAGGACACTTGGACAATCTAGGTTAACTAGTGGGCCCTTGGACTATGTAGGTTAACTAGCGGGCACTTGGACAATCTAGGTAACTAGCGGGCACTTGGAAGATCTAGGTTAACTAGCGGGCACTAGGACTATCAAAGTCAACAAGTGAGCCCTTGGACTAGGTAGGTTAACTAGCGGGCCCTTGGACTATCTAGGTTACCTAGCAGGCACTTGGACTATATAGGTTACCTAGCGGGCACTTGGACTATGTAGGTTACCTAGCGGGCAATTGGACTTCTAGGTTAACGAACGGGCTCTTGGACTATGTAGGTTGCCTAGCTGGCACTTAGACTATCTAGGTTAGGTAACGGGCACTTGGACTATCTAGGTTACCTAGCGGGAACTTGGACAATATAAGTTACCTAGCGGGAACTTGGAATTCTAGGTTAACGAACGGGCTCTTGGACTATATAGGTTGCATAGCGGGCACTTGGAATATCTAGGTTAGGTAACGGGCACTTGGACTATCTAGGTTACCTAGCGGGAACTTGGACCATGTAAGTTACCTAGCGGGCACTTGGACTATCTAGGTTACCTAACGGGCAGTTTGACTATCTAGGTTACATAGCGGCAATTGGACTATGTAGGTTAACTAGGGACACTTGGACTCTAGGTTATCTAGCGGACACTTGGACTATCTAGGTTACCTAGCGGGCACTGGGACTATCTAGGTTAACGAACGGGCACTTGGACTATGTAGGTAACCTAGCGGGCATTTGGACAGTTTAGGTTACCCAGGGGGCACTTGGACTATCTAGGTTAAGGAACGGGCACTTGGACAATGTAGGTTACCTAGCGGGCACTTGGATTCTGTAGGATCCCTATCGGATATTTGGACTACGTAGGTTACCTAGCGGGCACTTGGACTATCTAGGTTAGATAGCGGGCACTTGGACTATCTAGGTCAACTAGTGGGCCCTTGTACTATGTAGGTTAACTAGCGAGCACTTGGACTATCTAGGTTAACTAACGAACCTTGGACTATGTAGGTTAACTAGCGTGCCTTTGGTTATGTAGGTTAACTTGCGGGCACTTGGACGATCTAGGTTAACTAGAGGGCACATGGACTATCTAGGTTAACTAGCGGGCACTTGGATGATCAATGTTAACTAGCGGGCACATGGACTATCTAGGTTAGCTAATGGGAACATGGACTAAGTACGTCCCCTAGTGGGCACTTGGACTATCTAGGTTGACTAACAGGCACTTGGGTTATCTAGGTTACCTAGCGGGCACTTGTACTATCTAGGATACCAAGCTGGCACTTGGACTATGTAGGTCAACTAGCGGGCCCTTGGACTATCTAGGTTAGCTAACGGGCACTTAGATTATGTAGGTTAACTAGCGGGCACTTGGAATATGTAGTTTAACTAGCGGGCCCTTGGAATATGTAGGTTTACTTGCGGGTCCTTCGACTATCTAGGTTCCCTAAAGGGCACTTGGACTATCTAGGTTACCGAAAAGGCACTTGGACTATCTAGGTTATCTAGCGGGCACTTGGACTATGTAGGCTAACTAGGGGGCCCTTGGACTATCTAGGTTACCTAGCGGGTACTTGAACTATCTAGGTTAACTAGCGGGCACTTGGACTATGTAGGTTAACTAGCGGACACTTGCACTATGTAGGTTACCTAGCAGGCTCTTGGACTATCTAGGTTAACTAGCGGGCACTTGGACTATCTAGGTTGCCTAGCGGGCACTTGCACTATGTAGGTTAACTAGCGTGCCCTTGGACTATCTAGGATACGTAGTGGGCACTTGGTATATAGGTTAAAGAGAGGGCACTTGGACTATATAGGTTAACTAGCGGGCCCTTGCACTATGTAGGCTAACTAGCGGGCCCATGGATTATGTAGGTTTACTAGCAGACACTTTGACTATCTATGTTAACTAGCGGGCACTTGGACTATGTAGTTTCCCTAGCAGGCATTTGGACTATTTAGGTTACCTAGCGGCACTTGGACTATGTAGGTTACCTAGCGGGCACTTGGACTATCTAGGTTACCTAGCAGGCACTTTGACTATCTAGGTTAACTAACGGGCACTTCGACTATGTAGGTTGCCTAGCGGGCACTTGGATTATGTAGGTTCCCTATAGGGCACTTGGACTTTGTAGGTTAACTAGCGGGCACTTGGACTGTCTAGGTTACCTAGTGGGCACTTGGATTATCTCGGTTAACGAACGGGCACTTGGATTATCTAGATTAACGAACGGGCACTTGGATTATGTAGGTTACCTGGCCGCCACTTGGACTATCTATGTTAGCTAACAGGCACTTGGACTATCTAGGTTCCGTAGCGGGCACTTGTACTACGTAGGTTACCTAGCTGGCACTTTGACTATGTAGGTCAACTAGCGGGCCCTTGGACTATCTAGGTTAGCCAACAGGCACTTAGATTATGTAGGTTAACTAGCGGGCACTTGGACTATGTAGGTTTACTAGCGGGCCCTTGGACTATCTAGGTTCCCTAAAGGGCACTTGGACTATCTAGGTTCCCTAAAGGGCACTTGGACTATCTAGGTTACCTAGCGGGCACTTGGACTATGCAGGCTAACTAGGGGGCCCTTTGATCATCTAGGTTACCTAGAGGGTACTTGAAGTTTCTAGGTTACCTAGCGGGCACTTGGACTATCTAGGTTCCCTAAAGGGCACTTGGACTATCTTGGTTAACGAACGGGCACTTGGACTATCTAGATTGCCTAGCGGGCACTTGGACTACGTAGGCTAACTAGGGGGCCCTTGGACGATCTAGGTTACCTAGCGGGTACATGAACTATCTAGGTTAACTAGCGGGCACTTGCAGTATCTAGGTTACCTAGCGGGCACTTGGACTATGTACGTTCCCTAGCGGGCACTTGGACTATGTAGGTTAACTAGTGGACACTTGGACTATCTAGGTTAACTAGCGGACATTTGCACTATGTAGGTTACCTAGCAGGCACTTGGACTATCTAGGTTAACTAGCGGGCACTTGGACTATCTAGGATAACTAGTGTGCACTTGGACTATGTAGGTTCCTTAGCGGGCACTTAGACTATCTAGGTAGGCTAGCGGGCACTTGGACGATATAGGTTAACTAGCGTACCCTTGGAATATCTAGGTTACGTAGCGGGCACTTGGTATATAGGTTAACTAGCGGGCACTTGGACTATGTAGGTTAACTAGAGAACACTTGGACTATCTAGGTTAACTAGTGGGCCCTTGGACTATGTAGGTTAACTAGCGGGCACTTGGAAGATCTAGGTTAACTAGCGGGTACTTGGACTATCAAAGTGAACAAGTGAGCCCTTGGACTAGGTAGGTTAACTAGCGGGCCCTTGGACTATCTAGGTTACCTAGCGGGCACTTGGACTTGTAGGTTAACGAACGGGCTCTTGGACTATGTAGGTTTCCTAGCGGGCACTTGGACTATCTAGGTTAGGTAACGGGCACTTGGACTATCTAGGTTACCTGGACAATGTAAGTTACCTAGCGGGCACTTGGACTATCTAGGTTACATAGCGGGCCCTTGGCTATGTAGGCTAACTATGGGGCCCTTGGACTATCTAGGTTACCTAGCAGGTACTTGAACTATCTAGGTAAACTAGCGGGCACTTGGACTATGTAGGTTAACTAGCGGGCACTTGGACTATGTAGGTTAACTAGCGGACACTTGCACTATGTAGGTTACCTAGCAGGCACTTGGAATATCTAGGTTAACTAGCGGGCACTTGGACTATATAAGTTAACTAGCGTGCACTTGGACTATGTAGGTACCTTATTGGGCACTTGGACTATCTAGGTTGCCTAGCGGGCACTTGCACTATGTAGGTTAACTAGCGTGCCCTTGGAATATCTAGGTTACGTTGCGGGCACTTGGTATGTAGGTTAAAGAGCGGGCACTTGGACTATATATGCTAACTAGCGGACACTTGCACGATCTAGGTTAACTAGCGGGCCCTTGCACTATGTAGGTTAAGTAGCGGGCCCATGGTTTATGTAGGTTTACTAGCAGGCACTTGGACAATCTAGGTTAACTAGCGGGCACTTGGACTATGTAGTTTCCCTAGCAGGCATTTGGACTATTTAGGTTACCTAGCGGCACTTGGACTATGTAGGTTACCTAGCGGGCACTTGGACTATCTAGGTTACCTAGCAGGCACTTTGACTATCTAGGTTAACTAACGGGCACTTCGACTATGTAGGTTGCCTAGCGGGCACTTGGATTATGTAGGTTCCCTATAGGGCACTTGGACTTTGTAGGTTAACTAGCGGGCACTTGGACTGTCTAGGTTACCTAGTGGGCACTTGGATTATCTCGGTTAACGAACGGGCACTTGGATTATCTAGATTAACGAACGGGCACTTGGATTATGTAGGTTACCTGGCCGCCACTTGGACTATCTATGTTAGCTAACAGGCACTTGGACTATCTAGGTTCCGTAGCGGGCACTTGTACTACGTAGGTTACCTAGCTGGCACTTTGACTATGTAGGTCAACTAGCGGGCCCTTGGACTATCTAGGTTAGCCAACAGGCACTTAGATTATGTAGGTTAACTAGCGGGCACTTGGACTATGTAGGTTTACTAGCGGGCCCTTGGACTATCTAGGTTCCCTAAAGGGCACTTGGACTATCTAGGTTCCCTAAAGGGCACTTGGACTATCTAGGTTACCTAGCGGGCACTTGGACTATGCAGGCTAACTAGGGGGCCCTTTGATCATCTAGGTTACCTAGAGGGTACTTGAAGTTTCTAGGTTACCTAGCGGGCACTTGGACTATCTAGGTTCCCTAAAGGGCACTTGGACTATCTTGGTTAACGAACGGGCACTTGGACTATCTAGATTGCCTAGCGGGCACTTGGACTACGTAGGCTAACTAGGGGGCCCTTGGACGATCTAGGTTACCTAGCGGGTACATGAACTATCTAGGTTAACTAGCGGGCACTTGCAGTATCTAGGTTACCTAGCGGGCACTTGGACTATGTACGTTCCCTAGCGGGCACTTGGACTATGTAGGTTAACTAGTGGACACTTGGACTATCTAGGTTAACTAGCGGACATTTGCACTATGTAGGTTACCTAGCAGGCACTTGGACTATCTAGGTTAACTAGCGGGCACTTGGACTATCTAGGATAACTAGTGTGCACTTGGACTATGTAGGTTCCTTAGCGGGCACTTAGACTATCTAGGTAGGCTAGCGGGCACTTGGACGATATAGGTTAACTAGCGTACCCTTGGAATATCTAGGTTACGTAGCGGGCACTTGGTATATAGGTTAACTAGCGGGCACTTGGACTATGTAGGTTAACTAGAGAACACTTGGACTATCTAGGTTAACTAGTGGGCCCTTGGACTATGTAGGTTAACTAGCGGGCCCTTGGACTATCTAGGTTACCTAGCGGGCACTTGGACTTGTAGGTTAACGAACGGGCTCTTGGACTATGTAGGTTTCCTAGCGGGCACTTGGACTATCTAGGTTAGGTAACGGGCACTTGGACTATCTAGGTTACCTGGACAATGTAAGTTACCTAGCGGGCACTTGGACTATCTAGGTTACATAGCGGGCCCTTGGCTATGTAGGCTAACTATGGGGCCCTTGGACTATCTAGGTTACCTAGCAGGTACTTGAACTATCTAGGTAAACTAGCGGGCACTTGGACTATGTAGGTTAACTAGCGGGCACTTGGACTATGTAGGTTAACTAGCGGACACTTGCACTATGTAGGTTACCTAGTAGGCACTTGGAATATCTAGGTTAACTAGCGGGCACTTGGACTATATAAGTTAACTAGCGTGCACTTGGACTATGTAGGTACCTTATTGGGCACTTGGACTATCTAGGTTGCCTAGCGGACACTTGCACTATGTAGGTTAACTAGCGTGCCCTTGGAATATCTAGGTTACGTTGCGGGCACTTGGTATGTAGGTTAAAGAGCGGGCACTTGGACTATATATGCTAACTAGCGTACACTTGCACGATCTAGGTTAACTAGCGGGCCCTTGCACTATGTAGGTTAACTAGCGGGCCCATGGTTTATGTAGGTTTACTAGCAGGCACTTGGACAATCTAGGTTAACTAGCGGGCACTTGGACTATGTAGTTTCCCTAGAAGGCATTTGGACTATTTAGGTTACCTAGCGGGCACTTGGACTATCTAGGTTACCTAGCAGGCAATTTGACTCTCTATGTTAACTAACGGGCACTTGGACTATGTAGGTAGCCTAGCGGGCACTTGGATTACGTAGGTTCCCTATAGGGCACTTGGACGTTGTAGGTTAACTAGCGGGCACTTGGACTGTCTAGGTTACCTAGTGGGCACTTGGATTATCTCGGTTAACGAATGGGCACTTGGATTATCTAGGTTAACGAACAGGCACTTGGACTATGTAGGTTTCCTAGCCGCCACTTAGACTATCTAGGTTAGCTAACAGGCACTTGGACTATCTAGGCTCCCTAGCGGGCACTTGTACTACCTAGGTTACCTAGCTGGCACTTTGACTATGTAGGTCAACTAGCAGGCCCTTGGACTATCTAGGTTAGCCAACGGGCACTTAGATTATGTAGGTTAACTAGCGGGCACTTGGAATATGTAGGTTAACTAGCGGGCCCATGGACTATGTAGGTTTACTAGCGGGCCCTTGGACTATCTAGGTTCCCTAAAGGGCACTTGGACTATCTAGGTTCCCTAAAGGGCACTTGGACTATCTAGGTTACCTAGCGGGCACTTGGACTATATAGGTTACCTAGCGGGCACTTGGACTGTGTAGGTTACCTAGTGGGCACTTGGACTATCTAGGTTAACGAATGGGCACTTGGAATATGCAGGTAACCTAGCGGGCACTTGGACTGTCTAGGTTACCTAGCGGGCACTTGGACTTCTAGGTTAACGAACGGGCTCTTGGACTATGTAGGTTGCCTAGCTGGCACTTGGACTATCTAGGTTAGGTAACGGGCACTTGGACTATCTAGGTTACCTAGCGGGAACTTGGACAATGTAAGTTACCTAGCGGGCACTTGGACTATCTAGGTTACCTAACGGGCACTTTGACTATCTAGGTTACATAGCGGGCACTTGGACTATGTAGGTTAACTAGCGAGCACTTGGACTCTAGGTTACCTAGCGGGCACTTGGACTATCTAGGTTACCAAGCGGGCCCTTGGACTATGTAGGTTTCCTAGCGGGCACTAGGACTATCTAGGTTAACGAACGGGCACTTGGACTATGTAGGTAACCTAGCGGGCACTTGGACAGTCTAGGTTACCCAGGGGGCACTTGCACTATCTAGGTTAAGGAACTGGCACTTGGACAATGTAGGTTACCTAGCGGGCACTTGGACTATGTAGGATCCCTATCGGATATTTGAACTACTTAGGTTACCTAGCGGGCACTTGGACTATCTAGGTCAGATAGCGGGCACTTGGACCATCTAGGTCAACTACTGGGCCCTTGTACTATGTAGGTTAACTAGCGAGCACTGGACTATCTAGGTTAACTAGCGGACCTTGGACTATGTAGGTTAACTAGCGTGCCTTTGGACTATGTAGGTTAACTTGCGGGCACTTGGACGATCTAAGTTAACTAGAGGGCACTTGGACTATCTAGGTTAACTAGCGGACACTTGGATGATCAATGTTAACTAGCGGGCACTTGGACTATCTAGGTTAGCTAATGGGCACATGGACTAAGTACGTCCCCTAACGGGCACTTGGACTATCTAGGTTAACTAACGGGCACTTAGACTATCTAGGTTACCTAGCGGGCACTTGTACTATCTAGGATACCTAGCTGGCACTTAGATTATGTAGGTTAACTAGCGAGCCCTTGGACTATGTAGGTTTACTTGCGGGCCCTTCGACTATCAAGGTTCCCTAAAGGGCACTTGGACTATCTAGGTTACCGAAAAGGCACTTGGATTATCTAGGTTACCTAGCGGGTACTTGAACTATCTAGGTTAACTAGCGGGCACTTGGACTATGTAGGTTAACTAGCGGACACTTGCACTATGTAGGTTACCTAGCAGGCACTTGGACTATCTAGGTTAACTAGCGGGCACTTGGACTATATAGGTTAACTAGTGTGCACCTGGACTATGTAGGTTCCTTAGCGGGCACTTGGACTATCTAGGTTGCCTAGCGGGCACTTGCACTATGTAGGTTAACTAGCGTGCCCTTGGACTATCTAGGTTACTTAGCGGGCACTTGGTATATAGGCTAACTAGCGGACACTTGCACGATCTAGGTTAACTAGCGGGCCCTTGCACTATGTAGTTTAATTAGCGGGCCCATGGATTATGTAGGTTACCTAGCAGGCACTTGGACTATCTAGTTTAACTAGCAGGCACTTGGACTATGTAGTTTCCCTAGCGGGCATTTGGACTATTTAGGTTACCATCGGGAACTTCAACTATGTAGGTTACCTAGCGGGCACTTGGACTATCTAGGTTACCTAGCAGGCACTTTGACTATCTAGGTTAACTAATGGGCACTTGGAGTATGTAGGTTGCCGAGCGGGCACTTGGATTATGTAGGTTCACTATCGGGCACTTGGACTATGTAGGTTAACTAGCGGGCACTTGGACTGTCTAGGTTACCTAGCGGGTACTTGGATTATCTAGGTTAACGAACGGGCACTTGGACTATGTAGGTTACCTAGCCGCCACTTGGACTATCTAGGTTAGCTAACAGGCACTTGGACTATCTAGATTCCCTAGCGGGCACTTGTACTATCTAGGTTACCTAGCTGGCACTTAGATTATATAGGTTAAATAGCGGGCACTTGGAATATGTAGGTTAACTAGCGGACACTTGCACTATGTAGGTTAACTAGCGGGCCCATGGACTATATAGGTTTACTAGCGGGCCCTTGGACTATCTAGGTTCCCTAAAGGGCACTTGGACTATCTAGGTTACCGAACGGGCACTTGGACTATCTAGGTTACCTAGCGGGCACTTGGACTATGTAGGCTAACTAGGGGGCCCTTGGACGATCTAGGTTACCTAGCGGGTACTTCAACTATCTAGGTTAACTAGCGGGCACTTGCACTATCTAGGTTACCTAGCGGGCACTTGGACTATGTACGTTCCCTAGCGGGCACTTGGACTATCTATGTTAACTAGCGGGCACTTGGAATATGTAGGTTAACTAGTGGACACTTGCACTATATAGGTTACCTAGCAGGCACTTGGACTATCTAGGTTAACTAGCGGGCACTTGGACTATCTAGGTTGCCTGGCGGGCACTTGGAATATGTAGGTTAACTAGCGTGCCCTTGGACTATCTAGGTTACGTAGCGGGCACTTCGTATATAGGTTAACTGGCGGGCACTTGGTATATAGGTTAACTAGCGGGCACATTGACTATGTAGATTAACTAGAGGACACTTGGACTATCTAGGTTAGCTAACGGGCACTTGGACTAAGTACGTCCCCTAGTGGGCACTTGGACTATCTATGTTAACTAGCGGGCACTTGGAATATGTAGGTTAACTAGCGGACACTTGCACTATATAGGTTACCTAGCAGGCACTTGGACTATCTAGGTTAACTAGGGGGCACTTGGACTATGTAGGTCAACTAGCGGGCCCTTGGATTTTATAGGTTAGCCAACGGGCCCTTAGATTATGTAGGTTAACTAGCGGGCACTTGGAATATGTAGGTAAAGTAGCGGACACTTGCACTATGAAGGTTAACTAGCGGGCGCATGGACTATGTAGGTTTACTAGCGGGCCCTTCGACTATCTAGATTCCCTAAAGGGCACTTGGACTATCTAGGTTAACGAACGGGCACTTGGACTATCTAGATTGCCTAGCGGGCATTTGGACTATGTAGGCTAACTAGGGGGCCCTTGGACGATCTAGCTTACCTAGCGGGTACTTGAACTATCTAGGTTAACTAGCGGGCACTTGCAGTATCTAGGTTACCTAGCGGGCACTTGGACTATGTACGTTCCCTAGCGGGCACTTGGACTATCTAGGTTAACTAGCGGGCACTTGGACTATCTAGGATAACTAGTGTGCACTTGGACTATGTAGGTTCCTTAGCGGGCACTTGGACTATCTAGGTAGGCTAGCGGGCACTTGGACGATATAGGTTAACTAGCGTACCCTTGGAATATCTAGGATACGTAGTGGGCCCTTTGTATATAGGTTAACTAGCGGGCACTTGGACTATGTAGGTTAACTAGAGGACACTTGGACTATCTAGGTTAACTAGTGGGCCCTTGGACTATGTAGGTTAACTAGCGGGCACTTGGACAATCTAGGTTAACTAGCGGGCCCTTGGAAGATCTAGGTTAACTAGCGGGCACTTGGACTATCAAAGTGAACAAGTGAGCCCTTGGACTAGGTAGGTTAACTAGCGGGCCCTTGGACTATCTAGGTTACCTAGCGGGAACTTGGACTATAAAGGTTACCTAGCGTGCACTTGAACTATGTAGGTTACCTAGCAGGCCCTTGGACTATCTAGGTTAGCCAACGGGCACTTAGAATATGTAGGTTAACTAGCGGGCACTTGGAATATGTAGGTTAACTAGCGGGCCCATGGACTATGTAGGTTTACTAGCGGGCCCTTGGACTATCTAGGTTCCCTAAAGGGCACATGGACTATCTAGGTTCCCTAAAGGGCACTTGGACTATCTAGGTTACCAAGCGGGCACTTGGACTATATAGGTTACCTAGCGGGCACTTGGACTGTGTAGGTTACCTAGTGGGCACTTGGACTATCTAGGTTAACGAATGGGCACTTGGAATATGCAGGTAACCTAGCGGGCACTTGGACTGTCTAGGTTACCTAGCGGGCACTTGGACTTCTAGGTTAAGGAACGGGCTCTTGGACTATGTAGGTTGCCTAGCTGGCACTTGGACTATCTAGGTTACCTAGCGGGAACTTGGACAATGTAAGTTACCTAGCGGGAACTTGGACAATGTAAGTTACCTAACGGGCACTTTGACTATCTAGGTTACATAGCGGGCACTTGGACTATGTAGGTTAACTAGCGAGCACTTGGACTCTAGGTTACCTAGCGGGCACTTGGACTATGTAGGTTAACTAGAGGACACTTGGACTATCTAGGTTAACTAGTGGGCCCTTGGACTATGTAGGTTAACTAGCGGGCACTTGGACAATCTAGGTTAACTAGCGGGCACTTGGAAGATCTAGGTTAACTAGCGGGCACTTGGACTATCAAAGTGAACAAGTGAGCCCTTGGACTGGGTAGGTTAACTAGCGGGCCCTTGGACTATCTAGGTTACCTAGCGGGCACTTGGACTATAAAGGTTACCTAGCGGGCACTTGAACTATGTAGGTTACCTAGTGGGCAATTGGACTATCTAGGTTAACGAATGGGCACTTGGAATATGCAGGTAACCTAGCGGGCACTTGGACTGTCTAGGTTACCTAGCGGGCACTTGGACTATCTAGGTTAGGTAACGGGCACTTGGGCTATCTAGTTTACCTAGCGGGAACTTGGACAATGTAAGTTACCTAGCGGGCACTTGGACTATCTAGGTTACATAGGGGGCCCTTGGACTATGTAGGCTAACTAGGGGGCCCTTGGACTATCTAGGTTACCTAGCAGGTACTTGAACTATCTAGGTAAACTAGCGGGCACTTGGACTATGTAGGTTAACTAGCAGGCACTTGGAATATCTAGGTTAACTAGCGGGCACTTGGACTATATAGGTTAACTAGCGTGCACTTGGACTATGTAGGTTCCTTAGCGGGCACTTGGACTATCTAGGTTGCCTAGCGGGCACTTGCACTATGTAGGTTAACTAGCGTGCCCTTGGAATATCTAGGTTACGTAGCGGGCACTTGGTATATAGGTTAAAGAGTGGGCACTTGGACTATATAGGCTAACTAGCGGACACTTGCACGATCTAGGTTAACTAGCGGGCACTTGCACTATGTAGGTTAACTAGCGGGCCCATGGATTATGTAGGTTTACTAGCAGGCACTTGGACAATCTAGGTTAACTAGCGGGCACTTGGACTATGTAGTTTCCCTAGAAGGCATTTGGACTATTTAGGTTACCTAGCGGGCACTTGGACTATCTAGGTTACCTAGCAGGCATTTTGACGCTCTAGGTTAACTAACGGGCACTTGGACTATGTAGGTAGCCTAGCGGGCACTTGGATTACGTAGGTTCCCTATAGGGCACTTGGACGTTGTAGGTTAACTAGCGGGCACTTGGACTGTCTTGGTTACCTAGTGGGCACTTGGATTATCTCGGTCAACGAATGGGCACTTGGATTATCTAGGTTAACGAACAGGCACTTGGACTATGTAGGTTTCCTAGCCGCCACTTGGACTATCTAGGTTAGCTAACAGGCACTTGGACTATCTAGGCTCCCTAGCGGGCACTTGTACTACCTAGGTTACCTAGCTGGCACTTTGACTATGTAGGTCAACTAGCAGGCCCTTGGACTATCTAGGTTAGCCAACGGGCACTTAGATTATGTAGGTTAACTAGCGGGCACCTGGAATATGTAGGTTAACTAGCGGGCCCATGGACTATGTAGGTTTACTAGCGGGCCCTTGGACTATCTAGGTTCCCTAAAGGGCACTTGGACTATCTAGGTTACCTAGCGGGCACTTGGACTATATAGGTTACCTAGCGGGCACTTGGACTGTGTAGGTTACCTAGTGGGCACTTGGACTATCTAGGTTAACGAATGGGCACTTGGAATATGTAGGTTAACTAGCGGGCACTTGGAATATGTAGGTTAACTAGCGGGCCCATGGACTATGTAGGTTTACTAGCGGGCCCTTTGACTATCTAGGTTCCCTAAAGGGCACTTGGACTATCTAGGTTACCTAGTGGGCACTTGGACTATATAGGTTACCTAGAGGGCACTTGGACTGTGTAGGTTACCTAGTGGGCACTTGGACTATCTAGGTTAACGAATGGGCACTTGGAATATGCAGGTAACCTAGCGGGCACTTGGACTGTCTAGGTTACCTAGCGGGCACTTGGACTTCTAGGTTAACGAACGGGCTCTTGGACTATGTAGGTTGCCTAACTGGCACTTGGACTATCTAGGTTAGGTAACGGGCACTTGGACTATCTAGGTTACCTAGCGGGAACTTGGACAATGTAAGTTACCTAGCGGGCACTTGGACTATCTAGGTTAACTAGCGGACATTTGCACTATGTAGGTTACCTAGCAGGCACTTGGACTATCTAGGTTAATAGCGGGCACTTGGACTGTCTAGGATAACTAGTGTGCACTTGGACTATGTAGGTTCCTTAGCGGGCACTTGGACTATCTAGGTAGGCTAGCGGGCACTTGGACGATATAGGTTAACTAGCGTACCCTTGGAATATCTAGGTTAAGTAGCGGGCACTTGGTATATAGGTTAACTAGCGGGCACTTGGACTATGTAGGTTAACTAGAGAACACTTGGACTATCTAGGTTAACTAGTGGGCCCTTGGACTATGTAGGTTAACTAGCGGGCACTTGGACAATCTAGGTTAACTAGCGGGCACTTGGAAGATCTAGGTTAACTAGCGGGCACTTGGACTATCAAAGTGAACAAGTGAGCCCTTGGACTAGGTAGGTTAACTAGCGGGCCCTTGGACTATCTAGGTTACCTAGCGGGCACTTGAACTATGTAGGTTACCTAGTGGGCACATGGACTATCTAGGTTAACGAATGGGCACTTGGAATATGCAGGTAACCTAGCGGGCACTTGAACTGTCTAGGTTACCTAGCGGGCACTTGGACTTGTAGGTTAACGAACGGGCTCTTGGACTATGTAGGTTTCCTAGCGGGCACATGGACTATCTAGGTTAGGTAACGGGCACTTGGACTATCTAGGTTACCTGGACAATGTAAGTTACCTAGCGGGCACTTGGACTATCTAGGTTACATAGCGGGCCCTTGGCTATGTAGGCTAACTAGGGGGCCCTTGGACTATCTAGGTTACCTAGCAGGTACTTGAACTATCTAGGTAAACTAGCGGACACTTGCACGATCTAGGTTAACTAGCGGGCCCTTGCACTATGTAGGTTAACTAGCGGGCCCATGGATTATGTAGGTTTACTAGCAGGCACTTGGACAATCTAGGTTAACTAGCGGGCACTTGGACTATGTAGTTTCCCTAGAAGGCATTTGGACTATTTAGGTTACCTAGCGGGCACTTGGACTATCTAGGTTACCTAGCAGGCCTTTTGACTCTCTAGGTTAACTAACGGGCACTTGGACTATGTAGGTAGCCTAGCGGGCACTTGGATTACGTAGGTTCCCTATAGGGCACTTGGACGTTGTAGGTTAACTAGCGGGCACTTGGACTGTCTAGGTTACCTAGTGGGCACTTGGATTATCTCGGTCAACGAATGGGCACTTGGATTATCTAGGTTAACGAACAGGCACTTGGACTATGTAGGTTTCCTAGCCGCCACTTGGACTATCTAGGTTAGCTAACAGGCACTTGGACTATCTAGGCTCCCTAGCGGGCACTTGTACTACCTAGGTTACCTAGCTGGCACTTTGACTATGTAGGTCAACTAGCAGGCCCTTGGACTATCTAGGTTAGCCAACGGGCACTTAGATTATGTAGGTTAACTAGCGGGCACTTGGAATATGTAGGTTAACTAGCGGGCCCATGGACTATGTAGGTTTACTAGCGGGCCCTTGGACTATCTAGGTTCCCTAAAGGGCACTTGGACTATCTAGGTTACCTAGCGGGCACTTGGACTATATAGGTTACCTAGAGGGCACTTGGACTGTGTAGGTTACCTAGTGGGCACTTGGACTATCTAGGTTAACGAATGGGCACTTGGAATATGCAGGTAACCTAGCGGGCACTTGGACTGTCTAGGTTACCTAGCGGGCACTTGGACTTCTAGGTTAACGAACGGGCTCTTGGACTATGTAGGTTGCCTAACTGGCACTTGGACTATCTAGGTTAGGTAACGGGCACTTGGACTATCTAAGTTACCTAGCGGGAACTTGGACAATGTAAGTTACCTAGCGGGCACTTGGACTATCTAGGTTAACTAGCGGCATTTGCACTATGTAGGTTACCTAGCAGGCACTTGGACTATCTAGGTTAACTAGCGGGCACTTGGACTATCTAGGATAACTAGTGTGCACTTGGACTATGTAGGTTCCTTAGCGGGCACTTGGACTATCTAGGTAGGCTAGCGGGCACTTGGACGATATAGGTTAACTAGCGTACCCTTGGAATATCTAGGTTAAGTAGCGGGCACTTGGTATATAGGTTAACTAGCGGGCACTTGGACTATGTAGGTTAACTAGAGAACACTTGGACTATCTAGGTTAACTAGTGGGCCCTTGGACTATGTAGGTTAACTAGCGGGCACTTGGACAATCTAGGTTAACTAGCGGGTACTTGGAAGATCTAGGTTAACTAGCGGGCACTTGGACTATCAAAGTGAACAAGTGAGCCCTTGGACTAGGTAGGTTAACTAGCGGGCCCTTGGACTATCTAGGTTACCTAGCGGGCACTTGGACTATAAAGGTTACCTAGCGGGCACTTGAACTATGTAGGTTACCTAGTGGGCACTTGGACTATCTAGGTTAACGAATGGGCACTTGGAATATGCAGGTAACCTAGCGGGCACTTGAACTGTCTAGGTTACCTAGCGGGCACTTGGACTTGTAGGTTAACGAACGGGCTCTTGGACTATGTAGGTTTCCTAGCGGGCACTTGGACTATCTAGTTTAGGTAACGGGCACTTGGACTATCTAGGTTACCTGGACAATGTAAGTTACCTAGCGGGCACTTGGACTATCTAGGTTACATAGCGGGCCCTTGGCTATGTAGGCTAACTAGGGGGCCCTTGGACTATCTAGGTTACCTAGCAGGTACTTGAACTATCTAGGTAAACTAGCGGGCACTTGGACTATGTAGGTTAACTAGCGGACACTTGCACTATGTAGGTTACCTAGCAGGCACTTGGAATATCTAGGTTAACTAGCGGGCACTTGGACTATATAAGTTAACTAGCGTGCACTTGGACTATGTAGGTTCCTTATTGGGCACTTGGACTATCTAGGTTGCCTAGCGGGCACTTGCACTATGTAGGTTAACTAGCGTGCCCTTGGAATATCTAGGTTACGTTGCGGGCACTTGGTATGTAGGTTAAAGAGCGGGCACTTGGACTATATATGCTAACTAGCGTACACTTGCACGATCTAGGTTAACTAGCGGGCCCTTGCACTATGTAGGTTAACTAGCGGGCCCATGGTTTATGTTGGTTTACTAGCAGGCACTTGGACAATCTAGGTTAACTAGCGGGCACTTGGACTATGTAGTTTCCCTAGAAGGCATTTGGACTATTTAGGTTACCTAGCGGGCACTTGGACTATCTAGGTTACCTAGCAGGCAATTTGACTCTCTAGGTTAACTAACGGGCACTTGGACTATGTAGGTAGCCTAGCGGGCACTTGGATTACGTAGGTTCCCTATAGGGCACTTGGACGTTGTAGGTTAACTAGCGGGCACTTGGACTGTCTAGGTTACCTAGTGGGCACTTGGATTATCTCGGATAACGAATGGGCACTTGGATTATCTAGGTTAACGAACAGGCACTTGGACTATGTAGGTTTCCTAGCCGCCACTTGGACTATCTAGGTTAGCTAACAGGCACTTGGACTATCTAGGCTCCCTAGCGGGCACTTGTACTACCTAGGTTACCTAGCTGGCACTTTGACTATGTAGGTCAACTAGCAGGCCCTTGGACTATCTAGGTTAGCCAACGGGCACTTAGATTATGTAGGTTAACTAGCGGGCACTTGGAATATGTAGGTTAACTATCGGGCCCATGGACTATGTAGGTTTACTAGCGGGCCCTTGGACTATCTAGGTTCCCTAAAGGGCACTTGGACTATCTAGGTTCCCTAAAGGGCACTTGGACTATCTAGGTTACCTAGCGGGCACTTGGACTATATAGGTTACCTAGCGGGCACTTGGACTGTGTAGGTTACCTAGTGGGCACTTGGACTGTCTAGGTTAACGAATGGGCACTTGGAATATGCAGGTAACCTAGCGGGCACTTGGACTGTCTAGGTTACCTAGCGGGCACTTGGACTTCTAGGTTAACGAACGGGCTCTTGGACTAAGTAGGTTGCCTAGCTGGCACTTGGACTATCTAGGTTAGGCAACGGGCACTTGGACTATCTAGGTTACCTAGCGGGAACTTGGACAATGTAAGTTACCTAGCGGGCACTTGGACGATATAGGTTAACTAGCGTACCCTTGGAATATCTAGGATACGTAGTGGGCCCTTGGTATATAGGTTAACTAGCGGGCACTTGGACTATGTAGGTTAACTAGAGGACACTTGGACTATCTAGGTTAACTAGTGGGCCCTTGGACTATGTAGGTTAACTAGCGGGCACTTGGACAATCTAGGTTAACTAGCGGGCACTTGGAAGATCTAGGTTAACTAGCGGGCACTTGGACTATCAAAGTGAACAAGTGAGCCCTTGGACTAGGTAGGTTAACTAGCGGGCCCTTGGACTATCTAGGTTACCTAGCGAGCACTTGGACTATAAAGGTTACCTAGCGGGCACTTGAACTATGTAGGTTTCCTAGCAGGCCCTTGGACTATCTAGGTTAGCCAACGGGCACTTAGAATATGTAGGTTAACTAGCGGGCACTTGGAATATGTAGGTTAACTAGCGGGCCCATGGACTATGTAGGTTTACCAGCGGGCCCTTGGACTATCTAGGTTCCATAAAGGGCACATGGACTATCTAGGTTCCCTAAGGGCACTTGGACTATCTAGGTTACCTAGCGGGCACTTGGACTATATAGGTTACCTAGCGGGCACTTGGACTGTGTAGGTTACCTAGTGGGCACTTGGACTATCTAGGTTACCTAGCGGGCACTTGGACTTCTAGGTTAAGGAACGGGCTCTTGGACTATGTAGGTTGCCTAGCTGGCACTTGGACTATCTAGGTTACCTAGCGGGAACTTGGACAATGTAAGTTACCTAGCGGGAACTTGGACAATGTAAGTTACCTAACGGGCACTTTGAATATCTAGGTTACATAGCGGGCACTTGAACTATGTAGGTTAACTACCGAGCACTTGGACTCTAGGTTACCTAGCGGGCACTTGGACTATGTAGGTTAACTAGAGGCCACTTGGACTATCTAGGTTAACTAGTGGGCCCTTGGACTATGTAGGTTAACTAGCGGGCACTTGGACAATCTAGGTTAACTAGCGGGCACTTGGAAGATCTAGGTTAACTAGCGGGCACTTGGACTATCAAAGTGAACAAGTGAGCCCTTGGACTGGGTAGGTTAACTAGCGGGCCCTTGGACTATCTAGGTTACCTAGCGGGCACTTGGACTATAAAGGTTACCTAGCGGGCACTTGAACTATGTAGGTTACCTAGTGGGCACTTGGACTATCTAGGTTAACGAATGGGCACTTGGAATATGCAGGTAACCTAGCGGGCACTTGGACTGTCTAGGTTACCTAGCGGGCACTTGGACTATCTAGGTTAGGTAACGGGCACTTGGACTATCTAGTTTACCTAGCGGGAACTTGGACAATGTAAGTTACCTAGCGGGCACTTGGACTATCTAGGTTACATAGGGGGCCATTGGACTATGTAGGCTAACTAGGGGGCCCTTGGACTATCTAGGTTACCTAGCAGGTACTTGAACTATCTAGGTAAACTAGCGGGCACTTGGACTATGTAGGTTAACTAGCAGGCACTTGGAATATCTAGGTTAACTAGCGGGCACTTGGACTATATAGGTTAACTAGCGTGCACTTGGACTATGTAGGTTCCTTAGCGGGCACTTGGACTATCTAGGTTGCCTAGCGGGCACTTGCACTATGTAGGTTAACTAGCGTGCCCTTGGAATATCTAGGTTACGTAGCGGGCACTTGGTATATAGGTTAAAGAGCGGGCACTTGGACTATATAGGCTAACTAGCGTACACTTGCACGATCTAGGTTAACTAGCGGGCCCTTGCACTATGTAGGTTAACTAGCGGGCCCATGGATTATGTAGGTTTACTAGCAGGCACTTGGACAATCTAGGTTAACTAGCGGGCACTTGGACTATGTAGTTTCCCTAGAAGGCATTTGGACTATTTAGGTTACCTAGCGGGCACTTGGACTATCTAGGTTACCTAGCAGGCAATTTGACTCTCTAGGTTAACTAACGGGCACTTGGACTATGTAGGTAGCCTAGCGAGCACTTGGATTACGTAGGTTCCCTATAGGGCACTTGGACGTTGTAGGTTAACTAGCGGGCACTTGGACTGTCTAGGTTACCTAGTGGGCACTTGGATTATCTCGGTCAACGAATGGGCACTTGGATTATCTAGGTTAACGAACAGGCACTTGGACTATGTAGGTTTCCTAGCCGCCACTTGGACTATCTAGGTTAGCTAACAGGCACTTGGACTATCTAGGCTCCCTAGCGGGCACTTGTACTACCTAGGTTACCTAGCTGGCACTTTGACTATGTAGGTCAACTAGCAGGCCCTTGGACTATCTAGGTTAGCCAACGGGCACTTAGATTATGTAGGTTAACTAGCGGGCACTTGGAATATGTAGGTTAACTAGCGGGCCCATGGACTATGTAGGTTTACTAGCGGGCCCTTGGACTATCTAGGTTCCCTAAAGGGCACTTGGACTATCTAGGTTCCCTAAAGGGCACTTGGACTATCTAGGTTACCTAGCGGGCACTTGGACTATATAGGTTACCTAGCGGGCACTTGGACTGTGTAGGTTACCTAGTGGGCACTTGGACTATCTAGGTTAACGAATGGGCACTTGGAATATGCAGGTAACCTAGCGGGCACTTGGACTGTCTAGGTTACCTAGCGGGCACTTGGACTTCTAGGTTAACGAACGGGCTCTTGGACTATGTAGGTTGCCTAACTGGCACTTGGACTATCTAGGTTAGGTAACGGGCACTTGGACTATCTAGGTTACCTAGCGGGAACTTGGACAATGTAAGTTACCTAGCGGGCACTTGGACTATCTAGGTTAACTAGCGGACATTTGCACTATGTAGGTTACCTAGCAGGCACTTGGACTATCTAGGTTAACTAGCGGGCACTTGGACTATCTAGGATAACTAGTGTGCACTTGGACTATGTAGGTTCCTTAGCGGGCACTTGGATTATCTAGGTAGGCTAGCGGGCACTTGGACGATATAGGTTAACTAGCGTACCCTTGGAATATCTAGGTTAAGTAGCGGGCACTTGGTATATAGGTTAACTAGCGGGCACTTGGACTATGTAGGTTAACTAGAGAACACTTGGACTATCTAGGTTAACTAGTGGGCCCTTGGACTATGTAGGTTAACTAGCGGGCACTTGGACAATCTAGGTTAACTACCGGGCACTTGGAAGATCTAGGTTAACTAGCGGGCACTTGGACTATCAAAGTGAACAAGTGAGCCCTTGGACTAGGTAGGTTAACTAGCGGGCCCTTGGACTATCTAGGTTACCTAGCGGGCACTTGGACTATAAAGGTTACATAGCGGGCACTTGAACTATGTAGGTAACCTAGTGGGCACTTGGACTATCTAGGTTAACGAATGGGCACTTGGAATATGCAGGTAACCTAGCGGGCACTTGAACTGTCTAGGTTACCTAGCGGGCACTTGGACTTGTAGGTTAACGAACGGGCTCTTGGACTATGTAGGTTTCCTAGCGGGCACTTGGACTATCTAGGATAGGTAACGGGCACTTGGACTATCTAGGTTACCTGGACAATGTAAGTTACCTAGCGGGCACTTGGACTATCTAGGTTACATAGCGGGCCCTTGGCTATGTAGGCTAACTAGGGGGCCCTTGGACTATCTAGGTTACCTAGCAGGTACTTGAACTATCTAGGTAAACTAGCGGGCACTTGGACTATGTAGGTTAACTAGCGGACACTTGCACTATGTAGGTTACCTAGCAGGAACTTGGAATATCTAGGTTAACTAGCGGGCACTTGGACTATATAAGTTAACTAGCGTGCACTTTGACTATGTAGGTTCCTTATTGGGCACTTGGACTATCTAGGTTGCCTAGCGGGCACTTGCACTATGTAGGTTAACTAGCGTGCCCTTGGAATATCTAGGTTACGTTGCGGGCACTTGGTATGTAGGTTAAAGGGCGGGCACTTGGACAATATATGCTAACTAGCGTACACTTGCACGATCTAGGTTAACTAGCGGGCCCTTGCACTATGTAGGTTAACTAGCGGGCCCATGGTTTATGTAGGTTTACTAGCAGGCACTTGGACAATCTAGGTTAACTAGCGGGCACTTGGACTATGTAGTTTCCCTAGAAGGCATTTGGACTATTTAGGTTACCTAGCGGGCACTTGGACTATCTAGGTTACCTAGCAGGCAATTTGACTCTCTAGGTTAACTAACGGGCACTTGGACTATGTAGGTAGCCTAGCGGGCACTTGGATTACGTAGGTTCCCTATAGGGCACTTGGACGTTGTAGGTTAAATAGCGGGCACTTGGACTGTCTAGGTTACCTAGTGGGCACTTGGATTATCTCGGTTAACGAATGGGCACTTGGATTATCTAGGTTAACGAACAGGCACTTGGACTATGTAGGTTTCCTAGCCGCCACTTGGACTATCTAGGTTAGCTAACAGGCACTTGGACTATCTAGGCTCCCTAGCGGGCACTTGTACTACCTAGGTTACCTAGCTGGCACTTTGACTATGTAGGTCAACTAGCAGGCCCTTGGACTATCTAGGTTAGCCAACGGGCACTTAGATTATGTAGGTTAACTAGCGGGCACTTGGAATATGTAGGTTAACTAGCGGGCCCATGGACTATGTAGGTTTACTAGCGGGCCCTTGGACTATCTAGGTTCCCTAAAGGGCACTTGGACTATCTAGGTTCCCTAAAGGGCACTTGGACTATCTAGGTTACCTAGCGGGCACTTGGACTGTGTAGGTTACCTAGTGGGCACTTGGACTATCTAGGTTAACGAATGGGCACTTGGAATATGCAGGTAACCTAGCGGGCACTTGGACTGTCTAGGTTACCTAGCGGGCACTTGGACTTCTAGGTTAACGAACGGGCTCTTGGACTAAGTAGATTGCCTAGCTGGCACTTGGACTATCTAGGTTAGGCAACGGGCACTTGGACTATCTAGGTTACCTAGCGGGAACTTGGACAATGTAAGTTACCTAGCGGGCACTTGGACTATCTAGGTTACCTAACGGGCACTTTGACTATCTAGGTTACATAGCGGGCACTTGGACTATGTAGGTTAACTTGCGAGCACTTGGACTCTAGGTTACCTAGCGGGCACTTGGACTATCTAGGTTACCTAGCGGGTCTTGGACTATGTAGGTTTCCTAGCGGGCACTAGGATTATCTAGGTTAACGAACGGGCACTTGGACTATGTAGGTAACCTAGCGGGCACTTGGACAGTCTAGGTTACCCAGGGGGCACTTGCACTATCTAGGTTAAGGAACTGGCACTTGGACAATGTAGGTTACCTAGCGGGCACTTGGACTATGTAGGATCACTATCGGATATTTGAACTACTTAGGTTACCTAGCGGGCACTTGGACTATCTAGGTCAGATAGCGGGCACTTGGACCATCTAGGTCACCTACTGGGCCCTTATACTATGTAGGTTAACTAGCGAGCACTGGACTATCTAGGTTAACTAGCGGACCTTGGACTATGTAGGTTAACTAGCGTGCCTTTGGACTATGTAGGTTAACTTGCGGGCACTTGGACGATCTAGGTTAACTAGAGGGCACTTGGACTATCTAGGTTAACTAGCGGACACTTGGATGATCAATGTTAACTAGCGGGCACTTGGACTATCTAGGTTAGCTAATGGGCACATGGACTAAGTACGTCCCCTAACGGGCACTTGGACTATCTAGGTTAACTAACGGGCACTTAGACTATCTAGGTTACCTAGCGGGCACTTGTACTATCTAGGATACCTAGCTGGCACTTAGATTATGTAGGTTACCTGTGAGCCCTTGGACTATGTAGGTTTACTTGCGGGCCCTTCGACTATCAAGGTTCCCTAAAGGGCACTTGGACTATCTAGGTTACCGAAAAGGCACTTGGATTATCTAGGTTACCTAGCGGGTACTTGAACTATCTAGGTTAACTAGCGGGCACTTGGACTATGTAGGTTAACTAGCGAACACTTGCACTATGTAGGTTACCTAGCAGGCACTTGGACTATCTAGGTTAACTAGCGGGCACTTGGACTATATAGGTTAACTAGTGTGCACCTGGACTATGTAGGTTCCTTAGCGGGCACTTGGACGATCTAGGTTGCCTAGCGGGCACTTGCACTATGTAGGTTAACAAGCGTGCCCTTGGACTATCTAGGTTACTTAGCGGGCACTTGGTATATAGGCTAACTAGCGGACACTTGCACGATCTAGGTTAACTAGCGGGCCCTTGCACTATGTAGTTTAATTAGCGGGCCCATGGATTATGTAGGTTACCTAGCAGGCACTTGGACTATCTAGTTTAACTAGCAGGCACTTG